>NC_143130.1:89577346-90202346 GCF_059928025.1 Delphinapterus leucas
GTGTTGTGTTAATTTCTGCTGTGCAGCAAAGTGATTCAGTTATATGTACATAATACATCCTTTTTTGTTTTCTTTTCCATTATGGTTTATCACAGGATACTGAATATAGTTTCTTGTGCTGTACAGTAGGACCTTGTTGTTTATCCATTCTATATATAATAGCTTGCGTCTGCTAATCCCAAACTCTCCCCATCCATCCCTCCTGCATCCCCCTTTCCCCTTGGCAACCACAAGTCTGTTCTCTATGTCTGTATACATCACTGATTTTCATCTGTTGTCATGCATTGACTTTATAATTGTGGACTCTACCACTTTTTTTTTTTTGTATTTCGGCCATTCTGCGAAGCAAGCAGGATGGTTCCCCCACCAGGGATCGAACCCGGGCCTCCACAGTGAAAGCTCCAAATCCTAACCAGTAGGCCACAAGGGAACTCCATGGGCTCTACCACTTTTTAGGATTCTAGGCTTTCTTCCGTTTATCCTGCCACTTTGTGAAATTCTCTAGGAAGGATAAAACAGTCCATGTCCTTAATGTTCTTTCAACTTGCATGCTGGCTTATGTACAATTTTGGGCAGGATTTGATGTTTCCTTATCCCCTTTATAGTAGTGGAGCAGTTCAGAAGTCAGAGATGGAATTTTGCAGACATAGAAATTTGAGGGACTCATTTTGGTAGAAATCAGAATTGTACGTGTTTTATAGCTAGATTAAAATCCTTTTTAAAACATCCTAACATCCTATACTATCTTTATAGACGAAGTTACCAAGTTTTCTGCACCGTATTTTAGCGTAGATCTGAACCAGATGTATGAGTGATACCTATATCCTCAAATAAGTAAATATTTTGGACTAGTTGGATATCATTTTGTCAAAAGTGTTTTAGAGGACTGTATAAGCATTAAATTACAAAGCTTTATCCTGGTAATAGATAAGAATTAATAAATAGTCTTAAAATATTCTTGCTATTTTCCAGTTTATATTGTGAAATTTCATTTTGTTATCTCTGGTCTCAGCCTAATAGCTATAGAGTAGATGGCCGTCTTCTACTCTACACCCATTGTGATTAAAGAAATCCTTATTAATGATCCAAGGCTAGGAATTAGATCTGTTCAAAGGCATATTTGCTTTTTACCCCCTATAGTTTTCACAAAAATACTATCTGGCTTAAAATGAATTAGGTGGCACATACATTCTTTCATTTGGACTGTACCTTTTCTGTTGGACGTCTACTCAGTTTCCTTTTACAATTGCTTAGGTCTGTTAGGAGCAAGAAAGGATTTGGGAATCAGTTAAAAAACAATCTTGCTGATAGTGCAGTCATTGTGTGATTTGTAGGGCATAAAGCGATGAGATTAACAGACTGACAAATGGTTGGAGTGGCTATGGGAAAGAGTCACAAGGTAATATATGACAACATTTTCTATGTTTTGGTTGTTCCTAGACATAGTGACCCATTTCTACATGCTTTGAACCCTGGAACTGCTTTAAAAATTTATCCTAACGTCTTTGGTTTGCTCATTAAGTGTCCACAAAGACAGCCTTCTGAAGCACAAGAATTAGAAAGTGAAAAGATGAAGATATAATTTGAGTAGAAGATTATACCTTCTATCAGTATTCTTATTCTTTAGTTTGTTTTTAAGTTATCAGGATTAATTGGTATCAACTACAGGTAGAATGAAAATTTTAAAGGAATTTGTAACAATTTTTTACTCTTGAACACAAGGTCATATTATTTAAGAGTTTAGTAACATGGCTAGATATAAGATAATATACAAAAATTAATTGCATTTCAGTGTGCTGCCAACAAACAGAATTTAAGAAAAGATATTATTTACAGTAGCAACAAAAATACAGTTTCTGGCATAAACCTGACAAAAGATAATAAGACATTGATGCAGAAAACTGTAACTATATTATAGGACATTTAAAAAAATAAATAGCATGCTCATTCAGGACAATTTGATGTTGCAAATGGCATTTTTCCCCTAAGTTAGTCTATAGATTCAATGCAGTTCTAATCAAAATTCCTATGGTGGGCTTCCCTGCTGGTGCAGTGGTTAAGAATCCACCTGCCAATGCAGGGGACCCAGGTTCAAGCCCTGGTCCAGGAAGATCCCACATGCCACGGAGCAACTAAGCCCGTGTGCCACAACTACTGAGCCTGCGCTGTAGAGCCCGCGAGCCGCAACTGCTGAGCCCTCGCGCCGCAACTGCTGAAGCCCGCGCGCCTAGGGCCCATGCTCTGCAATGAGAGGAGTCACCGCTGTGAGAAGCCCGTGCACTACAACGAAGAGTAGCCCCTGCTCACCACAACTAGAGAAAGCCTGCACACAACAACGAAGACCCAATGCAGCCAAAAATAAAATAAATAAATTTATTAAAAAAAAAAAATTCCAGTGGGGAGTTTTTTGGAACTTGACAAACTAATTCTAAAATAAAGGAGCGCACTGGCCAAGACATCCCTGGAAAATAACTTTTCCTCTAGATATCAAGACCTATTAAGCCATTTTATTTTTTATAGGCTTATACAAAAATATAGTATATAAAATTCAGTATGTGAAAATCAAACAGAACAGAGAGCCCAGAAACACATATAAGGAAAATGACAAAGATAGCATCACAGACCCCTAACATATACATCATGCAAATCTATTCCAGATGGATTAAGGGCTTAAATGGGAAAACCACATGTAGTAGAAAATATAGCAGATATCTTTATGATTGCATGGAGAGAACTATTTCTAAAATTAAGAATTTCTGTTTATCAAGCGTGAGTGAAAGAACAAGGCACAAACCTTGGAAAAGATTTTTACCATGCATGTAACTGACAAAGGATTAGTGTGAGGACATAAAAAGAATTCATAGGAATCAATAAGAAAATGATCCCACCTTGTGCTCAGGGCCCCTGGAATGCAGTGCTGCCAAGGGGCTGAAACAGTTTGGTAGAGCTATAGGAATATTTGGACCCAGTTGTCCTACTCAGGTGAATGTATCCAAGTGGAATCTCCCCCTAGAAAGAAAAGGAACTGTTTGATTAAAGGTGTGTACACTGCAGCAGCACCAAAAAAAAAGCACTGAAAACTTCTCAATGTCCAGTAACGGGCAACAAGTCAAAAGAAGTCTCCAGGACATCCACTCAGTGGAATAATTTGGGGCCTTCATATATTATAATTAATGAAGAACATAATATTAAACAGTGCAACTCAAAAATTATATTGGTTCTGTATAAAAATTATATATGGAAAAAATTGTGTATGTGAAAAAAGGCTCGTGGAAAAAGGAATATTTGTGATAGGAGATTGTAAGAGGTTTTTTAATGTCTTGTAATTACAATTTGTGAAATACAAAAATGAGAAACAGGCAACTTAGTAGAAAAATAGGCAGAAGTCAAACAAACCAAAAGTAAAATTAACAAGTATTTTACAGAAAGGAAAATGTGAGTGGCTAAAACCATGAGAAAAGATTCTCAATCTCGTTATTAAGCAGAAAAATGCAAATTAAAACCCACGATGAGCCATCTTTTTATACCCAACAATTGGCAAAAATTATAGCCTAGAGGACAGTGTCAAGTATTTGGTGAATATGTGCATCAGTGGGGATATATATATATACTGCTGTTAGAGTGAAAACTGTTTTAACCACCTTCGAAAATGATTTGGCATTACCAAGCAAAGTTGAATATTATGTGTATCCCCTAAGGCCTAGTAGTAATAATCTTAGAGAAACTTCACGTGCACACACACACGTTTATATGTCTATATAAGAATGTTTACAGCAGTATTGTTGTTAATAGCAAAACCCCAAAACAACCCAGGTGTCCCATTAGTGGTACAAAGGATAAATGCATTTTGGTATATTCATACACAGACATTTTAGATTCCAGTGACCTTAATGATTACAGCCACATGCATCAGAATCTCAAAACCAGTCACTGTTTGGAGGAGGAGGTAGCAGCAGGGGGAAGCAAGTCACAGAAGAATATGGACAGTATGAATTCATTTTAATAAAGCTAAAACTGCAGAAGTATATGATTTATGTTTTTGGAATACAAAAATCCTTGGTAAATCTAGTTTAAAAAGTGAAGGAATGGTAAACACAATTCAGAATAGTGGCGACCTCTGAGGGAGAAAGAGAATACAGTGGTGGAGGAGGCATGCAGTGGACTTCAAAGGATTGGTGATGTTCTATTTCTTAAAATAGGTAATGGTGGTTTGCTTTAATTATTCTGTAATATTAATTATACAAATATTTTAGTTATACAAATATTCTCCTTTCATACTAAACACATTTTATAAACCAATTTCTCAGGAACAGCTTACCTTTTGATGATCTTTTCAAAAGTTTTCACCTGTTTTCTCTGTTTACAAAGTTAGGTATCTTTGTTTTCTTACAATTTTAATGATAACAAGAATTGATCAACTTGTCCTCAAAAAGAGTTGTCACACTTTCCTTGCCTTACAGATTTCCCATCAGACATCGCTAACAAATCTCTCTCAGAGAGCTCTGCCACGATGCTCTGGAAGGCCAAAGGCAGGAGGAGAAGAGCATCCCACCCTACTGCTGAATCCTCTAGTGAGCAGGGGGCTAGTGAAGCTGACATTGACAGTGATAGTGGCTACTGCAGTCCCAAACACAGCAACAACCAGCCTGCAGCTGGGGCTTTGAGAAATCCTGATTCTAGCACCATCAGTGTATGTGGCATTACTTTGATTTCCTCATCAGTCATCTGTGTCAGTATTATCTTTGTGTCCTCTGCTAAAGCTGAAGTATCTATTTTCATGAACAATTCCTATAATAATAGGATGGTTAAAAATGTATTTTGTATGTTTTATTATTAATATAAGAATACTCATTTATGCAGAAGTATTTTTTCTAAGATTATAATAAGCATGCTTCACACTAGACGGAATTATGAAATGTTTTGCAAGGTATATGGTGTTGACTCTTAAGCGGAAAATAATTGTCTTTTTTGTTTCTATTTTTAGCATGTGGAATCATCTATATGTGCAGGTACTTACTTTCTGCATAGTGTTTTTGCTATACTTTCTTCTTTGTCCATGTCACAGCTTTGTTTTTAAGCATGAGGCTTGCTGATGCTGCAGAAAAATTAGAAATCTTCCAAGGAAATTCAAGTTAATTTGAAAGTATAGTTTTGTTGATGAAATTGAGAAAATTCCAGCTAGAGCTATTCTGAAAGATGACAACTTGTATTACTAAGAACTGGAATACCACTTAAAGTTTATGGAAAATTTTTCAGTATTACATTTATAGTGACTGAGTTTCAGTATGTGAAGTTAGGGGGCCCTTTAGGTTTTGACATCTTTATATTTTAAAATCTCATTTATTACAGGTGGTGTAAATTGGTCCAGTGTAACTTGCCAGGCAACTCAGAAAAAACCTTGGATGGAAAAAAATCAGACATTTTCTAGAGGTGGAAGGCAGGCTGAACAAAGAAATAATTCACAGGTAATTTGGATTAGGTTGGAGAAATTTGAGTAGTGTGAGATGCATTATTATAAATGGTATAGTGGTTTTGAAGGGCAGTGTCCTTAATTTTTGGTGATACATATTGTGGTGTTTAAAATAACATGATATCTGTAACTTTTAAATGGCTTAGCCAATAAAATTATTATTTAAATAATGAAACAAAATGGCAAGATGTTGAATGTAGGTGGGACGTATATTGTACCATTTTCTACTTTTCTATATTTAAGAAATATATTTGTATATTTTATAATTTTAAAAAAGAATACTCTCCAGTCCTGCTTCATCTTCTGTGACTGTTTCTTATCCATATAAAAAAATTTAAAGCATTTTAATACCTTAAATACTGATTCTTTGAACTTTAGGACTGTAGCCTGGTCCACGTGTCTTTAGTTGACTATAAACACCACAAGCCATACTCGGTGCTTGTTGCAGTACCATAGTGATGGCTGCCTCTGCCATAATGTGGCCAGACGGGGCAGCTTCCTGGTCTTGGGGAGCAAGACCTAGCTGCAGTACAGCAGAGCGAGTTATATACTGCTACGAACTTCTAATAATTGTCTTCCTGCGTTGGTTGTCTGTGATATCAGGGAGGTGTTGATTGGTCAGTATTTTTCCTTTTTAATTTTTAGATAGAGTTCCTGGATTCCTTAAATCTAGTTAAGGAATTAAAGTTACCATATGAATAGATCTGGATGAACTGAAGTAAGAGTAAGTTACCAATGGATTGAGGAAACCGAATACTTGCTGGTGTGCCTTTGCTTCCCTGACATGAAGTTCTTCAGATGTACCCTAATGTTAATTAGGCTGTCGGGAAAGCAAGTAGAATAATGTCCTCTTCCCTATGGTTATTGTGAAAATGAGTCATTGTTGTTTGTGGCAGGCTTGTGAGGCAGTCTAGCTTTATTTGATTAAAAACAAAAGAGCTAAAACAAGACTTGTTCATATAGATTAGATAAACAAAATCTACGGAATGTTTGGTTAAGGACTGAAATTTTATATTGAAATCGTAACTGCTAGACCTGCCAAGTTTGCAGTCTCATTATTGGTACTTTTGGTATCAGTAGCCCACTAGAGAGGAAATAATACTGATACAGAAAAACATTTTATCTCTGCCTCAAAACTGATGCGGCATGGTGAAAAAACACAAAACTTTCAATTATAGAAACGCATAAACGTTTGTTTATTTTGTCTCCCTTCATTCCAAAAGAACTGGAGCCAGATGTTGAACAATGTGTGTGTTTTCTTTTCTACTTCTGAGACTTTGTTATACTTTTCTTAAGTGTGTAGCTTGATTTTTGATATGCAGAACCTTTTCTTTAAGTCAAAATATTTTCCCCCTTTGCAATTTCTGATTGTTTTTAGGCTTAAAAAGTCTTTTAGAAATCTAGTAAATATTCACTTGTATTTTCTGCTGCTTTTTTACAGGGTAATGTTTTCAAAACTTTTTTATCTGAGGTTTTTTTTTGATGCATGGTACAACATAATGAGGTCGATTTTCACAGTAAACCAGTTGTCTTAACATTGTAATCCATTATTTTTTCTGATTTGTGCTGCCCTTTTAGTCATTTGCTAATTTCTTATGTCTTGGGTCCTGTTTCTGGGCTTCTTTGTTCCATTTATCAGATTTTTGCACCTGTACCATGCTGCTTTAACTACTGTACAATGCAGTGATTTTTAATGTTTTTACCAGTGTTTTAACATTTGAAACAGCAGATTTTTTCTATACTGTGATGTGCCCTTAATTGTAAATGAGGGACAGAATGTAAAAACGGCTTTATTTTGTGAATAGGTTGAAAAATAAAATATATGAAAAAGGTTATACAATGAACAATCTCATTTTTACCCTGTCTCCACTTGTCGTCTTCTCTTCCCTATATCTGTGTATTTTCCCAGAGTTTTTTTTTTTAACAACTCCTAATGTTGTATGGATATATCCTTGTTAATTTCTGAAGTCCTGTCGTTGGACACTTGAATTATTTGTAAACTACTGCTGTTAATAGATGTGCTGCAGTATTAATTAGAAATCTGTGTGTATAGCAGTAGAATAAATTCCTAGATAAGGTATTGCTGAGTGAAAAGATAAAGTCATTTCTGTTATTTGGTAAATAACACCAGATTGTACCATTTTGCATTCTCACCGATAATGTGGAGGGTGCTTATTTCCAAGTAGCCTCAGTAATCATGTGTTTTCAAGATTTTGGATTTGTGCCAGTGAGAGAGGAATAGTGTATTAAAGCAGTTGAGTATCTTTCCATATGTTTAAGGGCCGTTTGTACTTTTCTGTGAACTTGTCATACTCTTTGACCATTTTTTGTATCTTGATCTATTTCTCTGTTTTTGTACATCAAAAAATTTTTTTTAATTTAGAAATTTTTATTTTTCTTGGGCCGTGTGCCTTGTGGGAGTCTCGTTCCCTGACCAGGAATTGAAGACAAGCCCCCTGCAGTGGAAGTGTGAGTCCTAACCACTGGGCCGCCAGAGAATTCCCTGTTTTTGTACATTTTTAAATCAATTTGATCAAGCTCTTATCAAATTTTTTTAATTTCTGGGAGCCGGTAGTCTGTTATATGAGTTGAAAATATTTTGCTAGATTTTCATTTTTGACTTTGCTTATTATTATTGCCATATACAAGTTTGTTTTAAATAGCATTAAGAAGTTTATTTTTATAAAGGATTTTGCCTGTTTTCCTCCAATGTGTTTATGCTCTTGTGTTTTTTTTACATTTAAATCTTTATTCCATTTAGAGTTTGTCTTGGTAGGTGTTGTGAGATATGGGTCCTATTTTGTATTTTTTAAGCGGCTACCTAAATCTCCCAGCACCATCTGTTGACAAGTCCATTACTTCACCTATTTGAGATAACTACCTTTATCACCTATTAAATTTCCATATATATTGAAATCTGTTTCCAGATTTTCTGTTTTGTTCCATTGGTTTTTAAACTAATCTATCAACTTAGGGAGAATGGATTGCCTTTATGATATGGCATCTTTCTAGAAAAACAATGTCTTCCTGCTTTTTTTTTTTTTTCCTTTAATTTTTTGGCCGTGCAGTGCGTCATGCAGGATCTTAGTTCCTTGACCAGGGATCGAACCCAGGGCCCTTGCATTGGAAGCGAGGAGTCTTAACCACTGGACCGCCAGGGAAGTCCCCTGTCTTCTTATTTTTGAGTTACCTTTTTGTGTTCTTCAGAAGTATTGTATAATTTTCTGAAAATAAATTTGTACATATTCCTCATTTGTCAGTTCCTAGTATTTTTCTTTTTTGTTATGTAAGTGGAATATAAACACCTGAATCTTTAGATACTGATTTTGTGCTAGTCATTTAAGAATCTTAATATGTAGCTGTAGTTTCTGATTTGTTCCCTATGCCCACTTTCTAGCAACAAAACTCTTTTTTCTTAGAAGAATTTTTTTAAAAGGGGGGGGTTATTAGTTCATTCCAGGAGGTAATGGAAATACTTGCATATTTGGTCCTCATGAACTTCGTTGGGACCATTAGCTTGGGGGTTTTAACTTAATCCTGGAACTTTATGTCTCCAAGTACAAGAATCAAGTTGCATTTATTTTTTTAAAAAATTGTTTTTATGTTTGTAACAACATTAATGCATATATACTAAGGCTGGTTTACAACAGGGCTTACATTTTTTTTTTTTTTTTTTTTTTTGCGGTATGCGGGCCTCTCACCGCTGCGGCCTCTCCTGCCGCGGAGCACAGGCTCCGGATGCGCAGGCCCAGTGGCCATGGCCCACGGTCCCAGCCGCTCCGCAGCATGCGGGACCCTCCCGGACCGGGCCATGAACCCGTGTCCCCTGCATCGGCAGACGGACTCCCAACCACTGCGCCACCAGGGAAGCCCAGGGCTTACATTTTGATATAATTATAATGCTGTTTGGAGGGCAGGTTTACATTTACTTGTTTGTGATAGTGACTGTACAAAGAAATGAAGAGTTCTACTCAAGAATTATTCTCTTGCTTCTATTCATCCCAATATTGGGGCTTGATTATTGGTTTTCATTTCAGTGTTAATAATTTATGTGAATTCAGTTGTTTCTTTAGTACCTAGACATTGTAAATTGCATTTGTTTTAGCATCCTTGTATAAGCTGCTTTTTATGAGCCAATTTAAAAAATATTTTATTATGAAAATTTTTAAACAGACCTTAAAGTTGAAGCAATTTTATAGAGACCATTCATATAGTTACTAGCTTGATGCTATCGAAGATTTTACAGAAATTTGCTTCATCACATATGTATTCCTCTGTCTCTCTCTATCCATGTTCATGAGTTTATTTTAAAATGAGGTAAATATTTAAAACCACGGAACTGTTGGGTATCTGACAAATTATCAAGTTTCTTAACAGATGCTTATAGGTTATAGGAAGTGGCCCCATTGTGCGTATTCTAAGGAAGATTACATTTGCTATATGACTATCTTCTGGCCTATAGTTCTGCCATACAGCCTACTTCCCAAGAGAGTATAAAAATTCTGTTTCTTAAAAAAAAAAAAATTATGTTTCTTATCAGCAAGTCTTTTTAGACCAGTTGCTTAGCATGGGAATTGCTAGGTGCTTCTAGGTCTTTGTGTGCATATTTTTGATTTAATAATCCAAAGCCTATACGACAGCACCTTCAGTCCAGGTCTGCTTCACGTTCTGTGTATTGTTAGAATTCTTGGGTAACTGGTAAAGAGGATCATACTTTTCACATCTTATCTAGGTGTCGTGGTTCAGAGGCATTTCATCTAAGTTGCATTAGGTACTTAAGAGAGGGAACTTGGTTGTCTTAAGATTCTTAACGTGCTTAATGTGTTTTTTTCTTGCTTTTATGATAGTTGAACATTTTGCGAATGGGTCAATAGAATAATAATAATTTATGTGATTGAATGACACTTTTATTCTTTTAAATCTGTTTTCTTATAAACAAGATTTAAAATGTTTAATATTTCCTAGGAATTAAAACACAATAAAACTACAGATATTAAAAGACCTACGATAGTTTTATAAAAAGGTAATACTCAGTTTCTCCCAATGGTAATAACATCTTGCAACTATAGTGCAGTATCACAACCCTGATATTGACATCAATATAGTCGATTCAAAACAGATCCATTACTGCAAGGATCCCTCATTTTGCCCTTTTATAGCCAAACTCCCCCTTCCCTTCCCCACCAGCCTCTCCTTAACCCCTAGAATCCACTTATCTGTTCCCCCTTTTTATGGTTTTGTCATTTCAAGAATGTTGTATAAATGAACTCATACAGTCTTTTCAGGATTGGCTTTTTTTCACTTGCATCGTTTTCTGAAGATTCATACAGATTATTGGGTATTTCAGTAGTTTGTTCCTTTTCGTGACTGACTGCTGTTTTATAGGATGCATATACTACAGTGAGTTTACTCTCCCAGTGAAGGATATCTGGGTTTCCAGTTTTTGGCGTTACAAGTAAAGTTGATATAAACGTTCGTGCACAAGGGAAAAAAGTAACATGCACTAATTATCACATTTTTGTATTTTCATTATAATGACCTTATTTGTCAAAAGTTTTAACCTTTTGTAATAAGTTATGCACTTTATGAAAATTCATTGTGCTGTATACTTTGGGGTACATTTCTGTATGTTATACTTCAATAAAACATTTTACTTAAAAGTAACATATTTCCCCCCCCCCTGGGGTTTATTTAGGTTGGATTCAGATGCCGAGGACATAGTACTTCCTCAGAAAGAAGACAGAATTTGCAAAAGAGACAAGATAATAAGCAGTTAAACCCCAGTCAATGTCATAGAGGCGACCCAAATTCCGAGTCTTTATATTTTGAGGTATTTTTTCAAACTGTATATTGTTATAGTACGATTATTGCCATTAAGAAATTAATTAATTTTTCTTACATTATGATAAGTACTTTTTATGTCTTAACATGTGACTGCAAGTAGATTGTAAGTTACTTAGATGTATTTGTCTTGTCATTTTTATCTTGGTTATATATAGTTAGTCTAACATTAACTTTATTAATGTTTATTTTCATAAATTTTTGTCATGAGTGTTCATTTTGAGGTAACATATGGAGGTAGAACTTAGTTTTATGTGGACTTCACCTAGTTTGAAACTTTCTTCCTAACTTTTGTTATGTTTGTTGAATCTATTAAGTTTTCAAATTTAAAAAGTTCAGTCTAGTCAATTTGTGCTGCTAGCCAGGGGAGTCTTGAAGAAGGAAGATAAAAGGCTATTTTACTTTTTCTAATAGGCAGACAGTTTATATTCTAATTGCAATGCTTCTATTATTCATCTAACTGGTGCTCATTGGAGGCCTGTTGTATGTTTAAAGTAAGGTGCTCTGCATGATACATTAAGGTGAATACACACACTGCCCTTAGGGAGGTTGCTGTGTAATAGAGGAATGTAGACATGTACACACCTGATACTTCTTGGGTGTGGTTGAAGTTGAAAGGAGAAATAAGTCCCTTTGGGTTTGAGGCAGGATAGGGATAACATTTGGAATAGGTTTTAAAGAATGAGTAGAATTTGATTGTGTCAAGATGGTGAACAAACATCCCAGGTAACTTATTTTTGTTATATAGTTTCTATAAAATGAGTTAATAGATGGAGTTTAAATATGCTTGAGGCCAGAGGCTTCAGATGAATAATATGTTAGATAAGCTTAGTAATTGACCTAAAGGACTTGAGGCTTCAGCTCAAGTAGTGTATCAAGAACAGTACATGTGGCAGATTTTTTATTTGCACTTAATCATATGATTGGTTCCATACTTATATTTAGTTAAAAATAATAGATATAAATTTCAGTGTAAAGGAGGATATTGGTTAAGAAATTACTTTGAATAGGGAATTTATTTTTATTTTTTAACTTTTAATGTTATTGACTGGTGTATGTAGTAATGGGACAGGGAATATATTAATGAAATTCATACTAAGCCATTTGTTTAAAATCTTCTCAAAATTATGTGAAATGTGATAAAATCCTTTTTGAATTTCTTTTTATTTACTTACCCACCTTAGGGTAGAATTATTAATAAAAATGGAATAGTAGATGCAGAAATCTAAAGGATGGACACGTGTGGATGTATCCCCATCCTTGAATAATTAAATTAGCTATGTTTTAGCATGTGAGAAATGAGATTTCCTTTTTAAGACTTTTAAATAGTTTAATATTGAGTTAAAAAATTACTTCCCTGTCATTTCATTACTCTTAAGCATTATAAATGTTGTTCTTAAGAGTTTATTGCTTTGAACTCTGTTTTTACTTAAAATGTGGAACTATTTCAGGATGAAGATGGATTTCGAGAACTAAATGAGAATGGAAGTGCTAAAGATGAGAACATTCAACAGAAACTTTCTTCAAAAGTAGTAAGTGACTCTTTTAAAAAAGATAAGCAAAATATTTGAACATCTTTTGAGCTATGGCAATGTTGAAAAGAAATATTACAGCTAAGTATAAAGACTTGTAGGGCAGCATGGTATAGAAGAAGCACTGTATTTAGTACTGATCTTTAGTATTTCTTCTCAGCATAGCCAGAACAGAGACACTGTCCTTTGAAATCCATAGTTCCATTACAGGCAAGGAAATACCATTAATTAAATGACATCATAAACCATATAGTCCATGCTAAAATTTCCCCAGTTGTTGCAAAACTTTACCTTGGAGTTATTTTGTTTTCAGTCCAGGATCCAGTCAGTTATCACCTATTTCATTTTGCTGTTTTGTCTCTATTATTTTCCAGTCTCCCTGTCTAGAATGATCCCACCGTCTCACTCTGTTCTTTATGTAATTGAATCTTCTGAAGAGTCTAGTCCAGTTATACTGTAGAACATCTCACATTCTAGATTGTCTTTCCTTATGATTAGACTTTTATGGAATCACTAACAAATATTTTTCTCTGGTTATCGTAGTTGGATGATTTACCTGAGAACTCACCAATCAATATAGTTCAGACACCAATTCCCATTACAACCTCAGTTCCTAAACGTGCAAAAAGTCAAAAGAAGAAAGCTTTAGCAGCAGCCCTTGCCACAGCTCAAGAATATTCAGAAATAAGTATGGAGCAAAAAAAACTACAGGTATGTATTCATTTTTATGAACAAATATGATAGTTTATTTGGTAGGTTTTGGGGGATGGATGGAAGACTGACAAATATAATTATCTTAAACTGTCACATTTTCATACTAAAATGAAAAATGTTTTCATGTTTACCTTGCAGGAAGCTTTATCAAAGGCAGCTGGGAAAAAGAATAAAACACCTGTACAACTAGATTTGGGGGACATGTTAGCAGCTCTGGAAAAACAACAACAAGCCATGAAAGCACGGCAAATTACTAATACCAGACCTCTGTCATATACAGGTGATATCATTAATCCTGGCAATTTGCTATTTGGCTTTGGTAATGTATTTTGGAAACTGTTAATCTAAATTATATATACCTACAAAAATCCAGAGTCTGATTACTCAGCAGCTTCTCTCCTGCCACTAGTAGCCTCCTAACTATTACCTGCCTTTCATTCCCCCTAACCCCCAGTCTGTCTTAAAAGGAGCGCTCTTTTTCAAACACAAGTTCAAAATCCTCTAGTAGCTCGTCATCTCACTTGGAGCGAAGCCAGGGTCCTAAGTCATATCTTAGCTGGTCCTGTTACCTTTCTGCCCTCATCACCATTCTCCCCGGCACTCACTGCTCTAGCCACGTTAGCCGCCTTGTTGTTCCACAGACACATCCAACATGCTCCAAGCTCAGTGTCCTTGTGCTTGCTCTTTCCTTTACCTGGAACTCTCTTCCCTCAGGCATCAGTATAGTTTGTTGCATCAGGTCCTCCAGGTCTCTGTTCAAATGTCGGTTGGTATATGTTACGAACCAACCAAATTTTTCTCTTCTTCAAAGGTGTCAGTAAGAATCACAAGTAATTTGGCTCTATAACTGTTAAATTATCCAATTTAAAACCAAATGGAAAACATAGGAGTGTTAATCAGATTTTGTGTGTATGTGTGAGAGAGACAGAGAGAGGAAGGGAGACGGGGAGGGAGAGAGGGAGAGAAGTGGGGGGAGGGAGGGCGAGGAGGGGAGGGAGGGAGAGAGAAAATGAGCTGGCTTTCTGCTGAAACAGTAATTTATATTTTAACAAACCTCGTCAGAGTTACAGCTCAGCACCTTTGACATGCTCCCTCATTTCTTTTCATAGTCTTTGTATTTAGAGGATGAGGAATAAGGTAAAGGAAAGGGAAAGGCACCATCAAAAAGCACTGATGTTGAGGGGAAGAATGGAATTTTCTCTTTCCTCGGTTCCTATGTAAAGGGTCTACTGCTTTTAAACAAAAATATAAGTAACAGTTTATAACTTTAATCGTGTGTGCAAAATGTTTAAACCTATAGCTAGTTACCATACGGTATGAACCTTAGCTTTGAGTAACTGTTAGTAAAAATAATATTGAGTGCATACTGAGCTTTAGAGTTGCATGCTGTTGAGATGAGGGATGTGGCAGTAACATCTCACTAAGAGTAAAGGACTCTAGGGAATGGAACTGAGTTAGTGTTCCAGAGGCAGTGTGGTCTAGTGGCTGCATGCAGGGGCTTTGGAGTTGAGCTGCGTCTTGAATCCTGTTCTTCCATGTTTTTCCTTGGCAAGTTATTTAATCTTCCTGTGCTTCACTTTCCTTACATTAAAATGGAAATAATACAGTACCTGCTTCTGAATTGTTTTGAGGATTGAATGAGATGATACATGTAAAGTGCTTAGAAGAGCGTCTGGGTTATAATCATTCAATAAAGTTTAGCCAGTTATTTTGGGAAAGAGATTGTTAGGCTGTGATAACTTCAAGTGGCTTATTATTACAACTTTGGTTTGTTTAGCACATTAATATATACAGATGTAAGTATCTACATGCAAAGTGTGGTGTCAAGAACTGTGGAATTACAGATAGGATTAAGATATACCTGTGGTCAAGGAGTTTATAATCTAGTCTGAGAGAAAGACATACCCACATAACTAATAAAAAGCAATGCCTTAGGAAAGATACCAGCAAAGTTTTATGAACTTATAGAAGAAAGACTGATTTATGTCAACAGGGATGTATGTTACAAATGCCTTCATATATGATAGCATTTGGACTGGGCTTTAAAGGGGGAGTAAGATTCTTGACAGATGGAAGTGAGATTAATCTCTAATCTATCACCAGTGTTTAAATTGGGAAGTGTTGATTACAAAGAAATCAGCTTTCTTGGGAAGTCCAAAAGAAGGACGGGACTATGGCAGAGATGTAAAAGGATTTTAATGAATTAATAGGGTTTTTTAATTGGTGGAATGTGGAAACAGGTCAAAAATGACTCCAAACTCTCTGACTTGGAGGACTGTGGTGGGGGTTAGGTATATGACGCTATCCAACAGGATAAGGATCACGGAAGAAGAATTTTCTTGGGAAGAACAGACTCTGGCCCTGTTGTATTTGAAATGCTGGTTAGGGAGGTCCTGGTGGTTCCTATTTAACTTAGGTATGTGCAGTTCAGGTTAGAAGTCAGTGAATTTCAAATAGAGATGATTGTTGTAGCTGTGGAAATATATAAGATTGTCAGGGGAAAGAAAAATTAGGAAAAAGATGTTCGGGGATAAAGCCTTGTAGAATGCTCAGAGTTAAAAGACAGAAGGAAGAAGAACCAGAAAAACAGGTTTGAGAAAGAGTGAGAAAAATGGAACGTAATGTCACAAAAGGTGAGGATAGAATTTTGAGGAAGAGGATGTGGTCTTTGGTAACAAATGCTGCTTTGCTCTAGAATAGAGCAAAGAATCAGAGTTAGATTTGGCAGTTGCAAGGTTTTATGTGATCTTGGCAATAGCAGCTTCAAGAGAGTGGGTAGGGCGGAGGCCAGATTATAATGATTTGGGAAGTAATGAGGAAGAAAGGGGAGTGATGGTATCTTAGAAGCCAGTTAGGGGACAGGTTTTGTTAGTTTGCCTGTTTTTTCTTCCTTTTATATAGAGGAGATTTTTAACTTCTTTTGGGGAGTTAGGGAAAAGAGTCAGGGGTCAAGTCAAGGAGGAACTTGAAAGATGCAAGGGGAAAGTAATAGAGCAAAATCCTTGAGGAATTAATCCTGAGATGGGATTATGAGAAGAGGTGGTTGGTAAGCCTTCGGTGGGAGTAAGGATGCCTGCTGCCTCCTCTCATGTGGCTTAGAAGTTTATATTGGAAAGCATCTTCTAAGGGAAGTAGCAGGAAAGCTTTTCTGCTAGAGTGAGAGAGTTGAGATTAGAGGCTAGGTCTGCTGAAGGTTGGGTGGTATCCACGGGAGAATGAGGGTAACAATCAATCAGGCATAAAAGAATTGCTGAATAGTACTGACAGTGCAGCCAAGAGGGGAAAATCATCATTCTTTACTGACAGGCTGAAATGAGGAGAGGAGTGATAGACTACTTATCTTATGTAAGGGTCATTGTTAGATTCATTAGGAATGAGGAGAGGTACAGAGTTTTGAAATTTCAGAGGTAGAATGGTTCTTTGGAGCTGTATCTGAGGGATACTGCACGGCCATATACTGCTCCTGCTGTTATGATGTCTGTTTTCCACAAGAAGAGGATGTTGTTGTTCTTACAGGTTTATTATTAGAAATTTTGAAAATATGTGGAGTTGGCCATAATAGTAAAACTAATGTTCTTGTTTGTTTTTAGTGGTCACTGCAGCTTCTTTTCACACTAAAGACTCTACTAACAGAAAACCCTTAACCAAAGGTCAGCCCTGTTTGACATCCTTTAATTCTTTGGACATTACTTCCTCTAAAGCGAAAAAAGGAAAAGAAAAGGAAATTGCAAAACTAAAACGGCCCACAGCACTTAAAAAGGTAAAACAAAACCTGGGGATATTTATTTTACAGTATAAAAAAGGGTTTAAATCGTTTTGCAAAAGTAGTTGTGGCGTTTTGGCCAACTGATTATTGTGAAAAGTTCTTAGACATGCATGTTTATGATGACTAGTTAATTTAAGGTTGGGGATCTCAGCATCATGACTATCTTACTGTGTTGACCAAGGCCCTGGGGAATGAGTTCTGTCTATAAGTTTAAAAGTTAAACATTTAGGTATCCAAAAACTTGAGACCCTAGGTATCAGAAGCCTGGGATTCTAGTACTAACTTCAGTACTTATTGTGTAGTTTTAGCAAAACTTTCTTATCCTCATCTTCTTTATCTATAAGTTGGGTATAATATATGCTCTGTTTAACTCAGTACTGTTATTAGGAGGAGTGAATGAGATGATCTATGACCAAATAAATCTAACGTAACTATGTGACCTGGTTTCCAAAGGTTTTATTTTATCCATTTTGGGGGAAACCCTAGTTTGTCTACTAGGATTTAAAGAATGAAGCAGATGTGGTTTGATAGCTGTAGTATTATATTGCCTTCCTTTATTTTGGATATAATACTTCCTTCAACTGCAGTGCCTAAAATTACATTCACCTTTTTGCCAGTCAGTTTCTACATAGCCAACCAAAATCCTTACATCCATTTTTTAAGTGGACACTACTATTCCTGTGTAATAGTGACCATTTTAATCATTCAGTACATACTTAAAGAGTAATTAGTAATTAAAGACTGGTAATGACTTTTAGGTTATTTTGAAAGAAAGAGAGGAAAAGAAGGGCCGTTTAACTGTGGACCACAGTCTTTTGGGATCTGAGGAACCAATAGAAATGCACTTAGATTTTATTGATGATTTGCCGCAGGAGATTGTTTCCCAAGAAGGTAAGATCACCTCTTTCCCCCTTCTTCTTATAAGATGGTCTGAAGTATTTTAATTAGTAGGTAACAACATATCACTAGTTATTCTCCTAAATATGCTCCATATTTTATCTAAATTTTTTAATCTTTGAGAGTGGTTTCTTTTGAAGATGCTTCTGTAGAGAGATATTTAAAGGGCAGGGAGGCAGGTGTTACATAGTAGGTCTATGGCATTTTTGAAGCTTAAATCCTGAATTTGTTGTAAACCCTCATAATTATGATCTTACTAATGCATCCTCTGTAACTGTCACATTTCCTTTCATCTTGCCTTCTTTTATATCTAGAACACAATTGACTTTCTTTGCAGGACTACAGTTGACCCTTGAACAACGTAGGTTTGAACTGCACAGGTACACTTGTACACAGATGTTCTTCAATAGTAAACACTGCAGTACTACTCAGCCATGATTGGTTGAATCCACAGATAGTGGAGGAACTATGATACAGAGGGCGGACTATAAATTATATGAGGTTTAAATCCCCATATTGTACAAGGGTCACCTGTATATTTTATTGAATAGCTTTTGTTGATTTTCTTCCTTGCTTTTGTGAAATTAATACATATGCCACAATGAGTAGAGAATTGCAAAGCTTGTTGTAGTGTAGAGTCCAGTTGGTCAGTAAGATTCAGTCCCGTACAATGGGTAGCCAGCACATGATTTCAGATGGGACCTCAGCAAAACTGCAGATGCCTTCTAAAATTTATACTACTGTGGAAGAAAGATTTTAAGAGAAACCTGACTAGGTCCCTATTTCTCCTGGTATTTATTCTTCAACTTTTGGCAAAACATTTAAATCTGATATACACATAGATTTAGTAGTTTAGAATTTGTTTTAGATTTTAGATTTTAGAATTAGTTTAGATTTTGTGTTTAGAAAATAAGTTTACTTCTTCTAAGAATTGTTCCAATATGTTTGGTTAGGGTTCCCCTTTACTCTCAATTAAGTATCATTGCCTTTGTATTTAGGTGTATCTGTTTATGCATTCCTTCAACAAGTGTGTGTTGAACATTCATCATATGTACTTCAGTAAGTGGGGTAGGGATGGGAAGGTCAGGAAATGTCATAAAGATATATAGTGGACTGGCCCTGTTACAAAAAGTTTACAATCCAGTAGAGAGATAAGATATATGTGTAACTTTGCAGATTAATGGACTGGACAAATACTAACTCATTTCCTGAGTTTTAGGGCTGTTTAGAAAAGAAGCAGTAACTAAAGGTGGCAGTTGAGTCAAGAGGTGGCATCTGCAAACGTGGCTGCCTGAGCACAGGAGCAAAGACCAAATGAAAGAGAAACGGGTGGTGCCTGGAGAACTGGGAGTGGTGTGGAGAGAATGAGTGAGGTAGAATTCATCATTGCCAGCAGCAATGGGAATTTTTAGACAGTTAAAAAAATTATTTCTAAGAAATAGGTGGAAAAATAGAGGTGAAGGAGATGGGTAATATGATCTGGAAAGAGTGCAGAAGAGGATACGTCTTTTGTTCTTCAGTTTAGATCCCCTGGGAATACATGTTTTAGATAACTTGGCCTTCTTGCATCTCTTCTGTGGAGACTTGTAGGCTATGCTTGATGTTTTTCAGAGTATATTTTAAGACATAATAGGAAAATTTGATTTTTGTAGTATATGAGAAATGTTTGTGATACGAACAATGCCCAACTTGGTAGCTTCTGGAGAATTTGGAAGTGATAACAAAAGGTAACTGCCATTCTAAATTATGTTGAAGAGTATAGAGCTTTTCAGCATTCAGAATTTCTGAATTCTTTCCCCTCACCCCACGTCTCCACAGATGCTGGACTGAGCATGCCCAGTGATGCATCCCTCTCTCCAGCAAGTCAGAACTCTCCGTACTGTATGACACCTGTGTCACAAGGCTCTCCGGCTAGTTCTGGGATAGGCAGTCCAATGGCATCTTCGACAATAACCAAAATCCACAGCAAAAGATTTAGAGAGTAAGTTTTAGTCTCATTATTGATGTTGAATAGCTTAGGTATCCTGACTGTAGTTCTGAATATAATATTGTCATTCTTTCTTGGTGGGTTGAACAGATAGAATACCAAAGATCTTTAAGTTCTGTCAGATTTTGTTTAACAACGGGTTTTATTATATGGAAAGTATTTGCCTTCTGTCAGCTGTCAGTGTTCATGTAAAAGTGATTTGACAGTAAATACATTCTTTTTATATCAGCTAGTGTTTATACCCATGAAATTTCACCTCTTACAGCTTATGTATTATACAGAATGTCATACTGTGACATTTTTCCTCTCCAAACGCTTTTGCTTTTTTGTTTATATTATTGGCCCTTCAAAAAAAACCTCTCTAACCAATTAATAACAAGTTTCTAAGATCCTCCTACATGTAGTGAACCTGTTACATAAACCTATTTGGTTTTTTTTGTTGTTCTTTTTTTTCTTTTTTCTTTTTTGCGGTACGCGGGCCTCTCACTGTTGTGGCCTCTCCCGTTGCGGAGCACAGGCTCCGGACGCGCAGGCTCAGTGGCCATGGCTCATGGGCCCAGCCGCTCCGCGGCATGTGGGATCTTCCCAGTCTGGGGCACGAACCCATGTCCCCTGCATCGGCAGGCGGACTCTCAACCACTGCGCCACCAGGGAAGCCCTAAACCTATTTGTTTTTAAGCATATATTTCTAAGTTTGAAAATGCCCATCTGTGAATAACCTTGAACTGACAGTTATTGCTGTGAAGGATTTTAGAATGTAAACATTTGTGTAGGTAAATTAATTTTACCTTTGAAATTAAGTTTACCTATGAAAGAATCCCAGGGTGAAGGTAAAATGTGTGTGAATCCAAACCACATTGGTTTGTTCTGTTCCTTTGTTGTTTTTGAGCAAATACTTGTCGCCTAGGTTTGGGAAGTTAATTAAATATCACATGTGTGACAAAGGAAATACTTGGAGAATAAAATCTTACATATGTGTGAAATAAACAGCTTGGAAGAAAAGCAGAGTGAAGAAAATTGCGTGTTTGATGTTTTATTCTTCAATTGCATTCTTTAATTTTGTATACTTTATGATAACCTTTCCTCAGCCTGTCCAGTTATATCTTCTGTTCTGAAGTAATGTCATACTTGCATTTATTTAAACACTTTTCACATAAACGTTAAAAAAATTTCCAAAGCAGAACATTTTTTTTCCCTAAAGGAAGGCAGGCCTAGATTTTCCCACCATATAATGTATCAGTAATTTAGAACTGGTAATTTGCTGGCCCGGCATTCCTAGATTAGAAATTTTACCAATTTTCCTTGTTAAGTACCTGCTTATGGTAGAGAGAGATTATGGATGAAAACTAGCAAAGTGGAATATGTAAGGAGTTTACTTAAACTAGAATGACTTCCTTATCCTTGAAATTAAGTACTATAGTGGCCTCACACTACTTGCTTTCTGGTTTTTGCGTTGTAGCCATATATGATATGATCTCACAAAGAGCCTCATTCAGTTACTTTGCCTGATACAAAGCCATATGACTTTTACCTCAAGACCTCTTTGGTTTTGGCTTCAGTTTAACTACTGAATTCATCCGCTGTAACCATAGATTTTCAGAGGTAGAGGGACCATTGAGGCTGTCATCCGTAACTCCTTATTTTTATGGTTGAGGAAGCCAGTGCTGGAGACTGATTTATCCAAGCATGGAGGATGAATGGTTGGTATTAGGGCATTCAGTTAGCTTTTATGAAATTAATTTGTTTCTTATTAGAAGCATCTTTAGTATTCATTGGAATGAAATAACTTTATACATTATCTCCTTACCAAAAACATTATACCTGTTTATCTAATAGCAGGTTAACATTTGATTTATATCCTTAGGAATTTAATAATTGGGTGTTTGATTAGTACTTCCCCGAGGTTAATCTGTCCTTTGCATAAAAGCCGATCTGTTGTAATTCAGGAAAACTCTTCTGTTTTTCTAATTGACTGAAGGATTTAGGAGATTTTTCAAGACTTGATTTTTTAATGAAAACCTGTTTACTGGATGTATTTTTTTCCTAAAATAATTTTATAATTACCTACTTTTGGGTTCCTTTACAGGTACTGTAATCAGGTTCTTTGTAAAGAGATTGATGAATGTGTGACTCTTCTTCTTCAAGAGCTTGTCAGCTTCCAGGAACGCATCTACCAAAAGGATCCTGTAAGAGCAAAAGCGAGGCGACGGCTGGTCATGGGTCTAAGAGAGGTTACGAAACATATGAAGTTAAACAAGATCAAATGTGTTATAATTTCTCCAAATTGTGAAAAAATCCAGTCCAAAGGTATGAACATTTTACTTTTGAAGTGTTTTGATATTTATGTAGTATAATTGTAGAATATGCAGTGAATTTTAAAGTGGAAGCCATATGTCTTCTTTAGCAGAGTTTAGGTGTAAAACATAATACTGAACATGAAGAAAGAAAATGAAATGTTTCAGCACCGGAGGTAGAGTAATAAAATTGAGATCAGATTGTAAAGAAAATCCCCATTTATGAACACTAGTGAAGGATTTAGTTGGGGCCAACCAAGTGTCCGCTGTGTTGTGATCAGAGTGGGAACTAGTAAGCAGGCATTTCTTTACCTCTGCAAATATATTCTACTTTATTTTTTTTAACATCTTTATTGGAGTATAATTGCTTTACAATGATGTGTTAGTTTCTGCTTTATAACAAAGTGAATCAGCTATACATACACATATATCCCCATATCTCCTCCCTCTTTTGTCTCCCTCCTACCCCTCTAGGTGGTCACAAAGCACTGAGCTGATCTCCCTGTGCTATGCGGCTGCTTCCCAGTAGCTATCTGTTTTACATTTGGTAGTATATATAAGTCCATGCCACTCTCTCACTTCGTCCCAGCTTACCCTTCCCCATCCCCATCCCCATGTCCTCAAGTCCATTCTCTACGTCTGCGTCTTTATTCCTCTCCTGCCCCTGTTCTTCATAACAATTTTTTGGTTTTTGTTTTGGATTCCATATATATATATGTGTTAGCATACAGTATTTGTTTTTCTCTTTCTGACTTACTTCACTCTGTATGACAGACTCTAGGGCCATTCACCTCACTACAAATAACTCAATTTCGTTTCTTTTTATGGCTCAGTAATATTCCATTATATATATGAGCCACATCTTCATTGTCCATTCATCTGTCGATGGACACTTAGGTTGCTTCCATGCTGACTATTGTAAATAGAGCTGCAGTGAACATTGTGGTACATGACTCTTTTTGAATTATGGTTTTCTCAGGGTATATGCCCAGTAGTGGGATAGCAGGGTTGTATGGTAGTTCTATTTTTAGTTTTTTAAGGCGTCCGTACTGTTCTGCATAATGACTGTATCAATTTACATTCCCACCAACAGTGCAAGAGGGTTCCCTTTTCTCCACACCCTCTCCAGCATTTATTGTTTGTAGATTTTTTGATGATGGCCATTCTGACTGGTATGACGTGATACCTCATTGTAGTTTTGATTTGCATTTCTCTAATGATTAGTGATATTGAGCATCCTTTCATGCATTTGTTGGCAACCTGTATATCTTTGGAGAAATGTCTATTTAGGTCTTCTGCCCATTTTTGTATTGGGTTGTTTGTTTTTCTGATATTGAGCTGCATGAGCTGCTTGTAATTTTGGAGATTAATCCTTTGTCAGTTGCTTCATTTGCAAATATTTTCTCCCATTCTGAGGGTTGTCTTTTCATCTTGTTTATGGTTTCCTTTGCTGTGCAAAAGCTTTTAAGTTTCATTAGGTCCCATTTGTTTATTTTTGTTTTTACTTCCATTACTCTAGATGGTGGGTCAAAAAGGATCTTACTGTGATGTATATCATAGAGTGTTCTGCCTATGTTTTCCTCTAAGAGTTTTATAGTGTCTGGCCTTACATTTAGGTCTTTAATCCATTTTGAGTTTATTTTTGTGTATGGTGTTAGGGAGTGTTCTAATTTCTTTCTTTTACATGTAGCTAGCTGTCCAGTTTTCCCAGCACCGCTTATTGAAGAGGCTGTCTTTTCTCCATTGTATATTCTTGCCTCCTTTATCAAAGATAAGGTAACCATATGTGCATGGGTTTATCACTGGGCTTTCTGTCCTGTTCCATTGATCTATCTTTCTGTTTTTGTGCCAGTACAATACTGTCTTGATTACTGTAGCTTTGTAGTGTAGTCTGAAGTCAGGGAGCCTGCTTCCTCCAGCTCCGTTTTTCTTTCTGAAGATTGCTTTGGCTCTTCGGGGTCTTTTGTGTTTCCATACAAATTGTGAAATTTTTTGTTCTAGTTCTGTGAAAAATGCCAGTGGTAGTTTGATAGGGATTGCACTGAATCCGTAGATTGCTTTTGGTCATATAGTCATTTTGACAGTGTTGATTCTTCCAATCTGAGAATGTGGCATATCTCTCCATCTGTTTGTATCATCTCTAATTTCTTTCATCAGTGTCTTATAGTTTTCTGCATACAGGTCTTTTGTCTCCTTAGGTAGGTTTATTCCTAGGTGTTTTTTTCTTTTTGTTGCAGTGGTAAATGGGAGTGTTTCCTTAATTTCTCTCTCAGATTTTTCATCATTAGTGTATGGGAATGCAAGAGATTTCTGTGCATTAATTTTGTATCCTGCTACTTTACCAAATTCATTGATTAGCTCTGGTAGTTTTCTGGTAGCATCTTTAGGATTCTCTATGTATAGTATCATGTCATCTGCAGACAGTGACAGTTTTACTTCTTCTTTTCCAATTTGGGTACCTTTTATTTCTTTTTCTTCTCTGATTGTTGTGGCTAAAACTTCCAAAACTCTGTTGAATAATAATGGTGATAGTGGGTAACCTTGTCTTGTTCCTGGACTTAGAGGAAATGGTTTCAGTTTTTCACCATTGAGAGTGATGTTGGCTTTGGGTTTGTCATATATGTTGAGGTAAGTTCCCTCTATGCCTACTTTCTGGAGGGTTTTTATCATAAATGGGTGTTGAATTTTGTCAGAAGCTTTTTCTGCATCTATTGAGATGATCATATGGTTTTTCTCCTTCAATTTGTTAATATGGTGTATCACATTCATTGATTTGCATATACTGAAGAATCCTTGCATTCCTGGGATAAACCCCACATGATCGTGATGTATGATCCTTTTAATGTGCTGTTGGATTCTGTTTGCTAGTATTTTGTTGAGGATTTTTGCATCTATATTTATTGGTGGTATTGGCCTGTAATTTTCTTTCTTTGTGACATTTTTGTCTGGTTTTGGTATCAGGTTGATGGTGGCCTTGTAGAATGAGTTTGGGAGTGTTCCTCCCTCTGCTATATTTTGGAAGACTTGGAGAAGCATAGGTGTTAGCTCTTCTCTAAATGTTTGATAGAATTCACCTGTGAAGCCCTCTGGTCCTGGGCTTTTGTTTGTTGGAAGACTTTTAATCACAGTTTCAATTTCAGTGCTTGTGATTGGTCTGTTCGTATTTTCTATTTCTTCCTGGTGCAGTCTCAGAAGGTTGTGTCTTGCTAAGAATTTGTCCATTTCTTCCAGATTGTCCATTTTATTGGCATAGAGTTGCTTGTAGTAATCTCTCAAGATCCTTTGTATTTCTGCAGTGTCAGTTGTTACTTCTCCTTTTTCATTTCTAATCCTATTGATCTGAGTCTTCTCCCTTTTTTTTTTTTGATGAATCTGGCTAATGGTTTATCAATTTGGTTTATCTTCTCAGAGAACCAGCTTTTAGTTTTATTGATCTTTGCTGTTGTTTCCTTCATTTCTTTTTCATTTATTTCTGATCTGATCTTTATGATTTCTTTCCTTCTGCTAACTTTGGGAGTGTTTTGTTCTTCTTTCTCTAATTGCTTTAGGTGTAAGTTTAGGTTGTTTATTTGAGATGTTTCTTCTTTCTTGAGGTACGATTGTATTGCTATAAACTTCCCTCTTAGAACTGCTTTTGCTGCATCCCATAGGTTTTGGGTCGTCATGTTTTCATTGTCATTTGTTTCTAGGTGGTTTTTGATTTCCTCTTTGATTTCTTCAGTGATCTCTTGGTTATTAAGTAGTGTATTGTTTAACCTCCATGTGTTTGTATTTTTTTTTACAGATTTTTTCCTGTAATTGATATCTAGTCTCATAGCGTTGTGGTCAGAAAAGATACTTGATACAATTTCAATTTTCTTAAATTTATCAAGCCTTCATTTGTGGCCCAAGATATGATCTATCCTGGAGCATGTTCCATGAGCCCTTGAGAAGAAAGTTTATTCTCTTGTTTTTGGAGAGAATGTCCTATAGATATCAATTAAGTCCATCTTGTTTAATGTATCCTTTAAAGCTTGTGTTTCCTTATTTATTTTCATTTTGGATGATCTGTCCATTGGTGAAAGTGGGGTGTTAAATTCCCCTACTGTGATTGTGTTACTGTAGATTTCCCCTTTTATGGCTGTTAGTATTTGCCTTATGTATTGAGGTGCCCCTGTGTTGGGTGCATAAATATTTACAATTGTTATAGCTTCTTCTTGGATCGATCCCTTGATCGTTATGTGGTGTCCTTCTTTGTCTCTTGTAATAGTCTTTATTTTAAAGTCTGTTTTGTCTGATATGAGAATCGCTACTCCAGCTTTCTTTTGATTTCCATTTGCATGGAATATCTTTTTTCCATCCCCTCACTTTCGGTCTGTATGTGTCCCTAGGTCTGAAGTGGGTCTATTGTAGACAGCATGTATACGGGTCTTGGTTTTTGTGTCCATTCAGCCATTCTTTGTCTTTTGGTTGGAGCATTTGATTGGAGCATTTAATCCATTTACATTTAAGTAAATGGTTGGAGCATTTAATCCATTTACATTTAAGGTAGTTATTGATATGTATGTTCCTATTACCATTTTCTTAATTGTTTTGGGTTTGTTATTGTAAGTGTTTTCCTTCTCTTGTGTTTCCTGCCTGAGAAGTTCCTTTAGCATTTCTTATAAAGCTGGTTTGGTGGTGCTTTACCAAAGCAAAGAATTTGGTGAATTCTCTTAGCTTTTGCTTGTCTGTAAAGGTTTTAATTTTTCTGTCAAATCTGAAAGAGATCCTTGCTGGGTAGAGTAATCTTGGTTGTAGGTTTTTTCCTTTCATCACCTTAAATATGTCCTGCCACTCCCTTCTGGCTTGCAGAGTTTCTGCTGAAGGATTAGCTGTTAACGTTATGGCGATTCCCTTGTATGTTATTTGTTGCTTTTCCTTTGCTGCTTTCAATATTTTTTCTTTGTATTTAATTTTTGATAGTTTGATATGTTTCTTGGTGTGTTTCTCTTTAGATTTATCCTGTATAGGACTCTTGGCGCTTCCTGGACTTGATTAACTATTTCCTTTCCTATATTTGGGAAGTTTTCATCTATGATCTCTTCAAATATTTTCTCAGTCCCTTTCTTTTTCTCTTCTTCTTCTGGGACCCCTATAATTCGAATGTTGGTGTGTTTAATGTTGTCCCAGTGGTCTCTGAGACTGTTGTCAATTCGTTTCATTCTTTATTCTTTATTCTAATCTGCGGTAGTTATTTCCACTATTTTATTCTCCAGGTCACTTATCCGTTCTTCTGCCTTAGTTATTCTGCTATTGATTCCTTCTGGAGAATTTTTAATTTCATTTATTGTGTTGTTCGTCATTGTTTGTTTGCTCTTTAGTTCTTCTAGGTCCTTGTTAAGCATTTCTTGTATTTTCTCCATTCTGTTTCCAAGATTTTGGATTATCTTTACTATCATTACTCTGAATTCTTTTTCAGGTAGACTGCCTATTTCCTCTTCATTTGTTTGGTGGGTTTTTACTTTGCTCCTTCATCTGCTGTGTGTTTTTCTGTCTTCTCATTTTGCTTAACTTACTGTGTTTGGTGTCTCCTTTTCGCAGGCTGCAGGTTTGTAGTTCCTGTTGTTTTTGGTGTCTGCCCCCAGTGGCTGCGGTTGGTTCAGTGGGTTGTGTAGGCTTCCTGGTGGAGGAGACTGCTGTCTGTGTTCTAGTGGATGAGGCTAGATCTTGTCTTTCGGTGGGCAGGACCTTGTCTGATGGTGTGTTTTGGGGTGTCTGTGACCTTATGATTTTAGGCAGCCTCTTTGTTAATGGGTGGGGTTGTGTTCCTTTCTTGCTAGTTGTTTGGCATAGGGTGTCCAGCACTGTAGCTTGCTGGTCATTGAGTGGAGCTGGGTCTTAGCCTTGAGATGGAGATCTCTGGGAGAGCTGCTTTTTTTTTTTTTTTTTTTTTTTTTGTGGTACGTGGGCCTCTCACTGTTGTGGCCTCTCCCGTTGCGGAGCACAGGCTCCGGATGCGCAGGCTCAGTGGCCATGACTCACGGGCCCGGGTGCTCTGCGGCATGCGGGATCCTCCTGGACCGGGTCATGAACCCGCATCCCCTGCATCGGCAGGTGGACTCTCAACCACTGCGCCACCAGAGAAGCCCTCTGGGAGAGCTTTTGCCATGTGATATTACGTGGAGCCAGGAGGTCTGTGGTGGACCAGTGTCCTGAACTTGGCTCTCCCACCTCAGAGGCACAGGCCTGACACCTGGCTGGAGCACCAAGACCCTGTCTGCCACACAGCTCAGAAGAAAAGGGAGAAAAAAAGAAAGAAAAAAGAAAGTAAATTTATTAAAATAAAAAGTAAGTGTTAAAAATAAGAAAAATTAAAAAGTAATTAAAAAAGAGAAAGAGTGAAGAGACCAACCAAACGAAAAAACACATCCACCAGTGATAACAAGCACTACAAACTATACTTAAAAAAAAACTAAAAAGAACAGACAAAACTCTAGGACACATGGTAAAAGCAAAGCTATACAGACCAAATCACATGAAGAAGCATATACGTACACACTCACAAAAAGAGAAAAATGAAAAAAATATATATATTGTTGCTCCCGAAGTCTACCACCAAAATTTCGGGATGATTCACTGTCTATTCAGATATTCCAGAGATGCAGGGTACATCAAGTTGATGTGGAGATTTAATCCGCAGCTCCTGAGGCTGCTGGGAGAAATTTCCCTTTCTCTTCTTTTTTCGCACAGCTCCCAGGGTTCAGCTTTGGATTTGGCCCCGCCTCTGAGTGTAGGTCCCCTGAGGACGCCTCTTCCTGCCCAGACAGGACAGGGTTAATGTAGCAGCTGATTGGGGGTTCTGCCTCACTGAGGCCCGGGGTACGGAGAGGTACGGAATGCAGGGCGAGCCTGTGAAGGCAGAGGCTGGCGTGCCATTGCAACAGCATGAGGCGCACTGTGTGTTCTCCTGGGGAAGTTGTCCCTGGATCACGGGACCCTGGCTGTGGCGGGCTGCCCAGGCTCCCGGGAGGGGAGGTGTGGATAGTGACCAGTGCTTGCACACAGGCTTATTGGTGGCTGCGGCAGCAACCTTAGCATCTCATGCCCATCTCTGGTGTCTGTGCTGATAGCCGTGGCTCACACCCGTTTCTGAAGCTCCTTTAGGTGGTGCTCTGAATCCCTTCTCCTTGCACACCCTGAAATAATGGTCTCTTGACTCTTAGGCAGTTCCACACTTTTTCCCGGACTCCCTCCTAGCTAGCTGTGGCACACTAGCCCCCTTCAGGCTGTGTTTACACAGCCAACCCCAGTCCTCTCCCTGTGATCTGACCTCCAAAGCCCAAGCCTCAGCTCACAGCCCCGCCTGCCCCAGCGGGTGAGCAGACAAGCCTCTCGGGCTGGTGAGTGCTGTGCGGGAGTCTCCTCTGTGCGGGAGTCTCTCCACTTTGCCCTCTGCACCCCTGTTGCTGCGCTCTCCTCCGTGGCTCCAAAACTTCTCCCCCGCCACCCCCCGTCTCCGCCAGTGAAGGGGCTTCCTAGTGTGTGGAAATTTCTCCTCCTTCACAGCTCTCTCCCAGTGGTGCAGGTCCCGTCACTATTCTTTTGTCTCTGTTTTTTGTTCTTTTTTCTTTTGCCCTACCCAGGTTCGTGGGGAGTTTCTTGCCTTTTGGGAGGTCTGAGGTCTTCTGCCCGTGTTCAGTAGGTGTTCTGTAGGAGTTGTTTCCCATGTAGGTGTATTTCTGATGTATCTATGGGGAGGAAGGTGATCTCCACATCTCACTCCTCCACCATCTTGAAGGTCTCCTCTGGTGCACCCTCCCCCCCCAGCTCTTCAGGCAGGCCTGGAGCAGGGGCACTAGCCCCGCAAAGGAGCAAGTGAAAAACCCAGCAGTGGCGACCTGGCAGCTGGTTCCCGGAGGTGCTACCGTGTAGCTGGATGGCTCATTTCTGGCCTATTCTACTTTAAAATTTTTGTATTACCCTCCTTTGATGGCTCTTTTCTCTAAAAAAATTAGGAAAAAGGTACAGTTCTCCTTCTTGGTCTTTGACTGTGGACAGGAGTCAAGTGTAGGCCAAAACGTATTTCTCATTATGGACCCTAGGTTATGTAGGCCCATACAAACATAGTACCGTGCTTTGATTCTGAAGCCAAGGTCATTACGAGTGGTCTTTTAAAGGTCCAGTTAATAGTTTCCACCGTCGATAAAAAGGATAGACTCTGCTAACCAACTTTTTTTGAACGTGTTCCTTAATGATCATGCTACTTTTGAATAAGCTGAATGCTTCCCTGCTTCTCTAGATAAATGAGAGATAAATATCCTCTTTTATGAAGAGGATATGGATTTATGTGATCATGGTCTGTGGCATTCTTAATAATAAATGGCCCTACTTTCTAATCATCCTAGAAAGTTTACAAATCAATTATTCTAAAAATAAATTATTTTGATAAACATTTCTGTCTTCTAATTGATGTATGGTTGACCTTTCCAAATCATAATTATTTTGAATGAACCTGAAAACATTTGGGCTATGTGACTTTATGATATCAATCAAAATTTTATTTAAAAATGTTTCTATTTTAGGAAGAAATACAGTCTAATTTTGAAGGTCTGCTTTCCATTGTCCCCTTGTAACTATTTATTTGCCACTATATTTAAAACAATTTCAAAATCAGTTTCCTGTCCTGAACACTTGGGTACTGAATTGGTCATTAGAGGGGTATATTTTAAATATATTAAACAACATAATTAATGCTCCTCAAAGAAACACTTTCAAATATTTTTCCTTTTACTATTGGGGCATTCTGATCTTGCCAGAGAGACAAAAATAATTACGTCCATTGTATGAAAGAGAGAAGTTGAAAGACTCTCTCAAACTATGTAGTAATTAATAACAGTACCTAAACATCTCCTATAAATCCCAAATTCCAGATCAGTTCTTACATAATGGTTATGATATATGTATTTTTACCATAGTTCATTGAGTTTTTCCAATTGGGAAATCAAACTCTCTCTTATTTAATATAAGCCAACATGATTGTAGAAACAATATGACAGCAGTGACTAATGTCAGAAATGAAAATGGGCTCTCTAGACAGTTATCCTACCCTATTTCAGAAAAAAAAAAATAATTTGTAAGTTTTGTATCCTAAAATTAGTGTTCAGGATAGAACATGATGATTGTATGATGCAGCAATATTTTATATTCCACTAAGAAAGAAAAATTCTATCAATCCAAAGATTCCATTGATTGTAAAATGCTACCCTAGTTCAGAGTTGTTAGTATGTGGAAAAAATTTTGCATCTTAAAATCAGTTAAATACAATATTAAAAAAAAAAAGATACATGTCTCTGCCTCTGTTTATGGTGGAGATTTGTCTCTGAGAAACCAGCAGTAACAGAGGCTTTTGTACTATGTCGTGCACCGTTATTTGTCGTTTTTCATGGAGGAGCCATTTCAGGTGATTGGAGTAGACAGAGGCATCAAGTAGCAGTAGCAGGCAGAGGGGAAAAATACCAGTAAAAACAGTAATGTATAATCGGTCTTATTGCATGTGATAGGTTGCTTACTTGAACTGAGAGATTAGATAAAGGAGTCAGCCACTATTAACAATTTTAATTAATTTTAAAAAACGGAAAATGTTTATTATATTGAAATTTGACTCCTGCCATACTAGTCCCTGTGGAGAAACAAAAATACTAGCATTAAAGGAATATAGTATTTAACTGGGAGAAAGAAAATATGTACGTAATATCCAAATATAGTACAAATTCAGATAGGAAGTACAAATTCAGATAGGAAAATGTGGTTAACAGCCTAAGTGCCACAAGCATTCATGGACTCCTTTGCTGCTGTGTTTTATGCTGTCGGGTGCTAAAATAGCTCCATTTAGGAAATAACTAAAAACTTCTATACATGTTGATTTCTCAGGTGGCCTGGATGAGGCTCTCTATAATGTTATAGCCATGGCACGGGAACAAGAAATTCCTTTTGTGTTTGCCCTTGGAAGAAAAGCTCTAGGACGCTGTGTGAACAAGCTGGTTCCTGTTAGTGTGGTGGGAATCTTCAACTACTTTGGTGCTGAGGTAAGACTTAGAAGATGCAGTCCCTCACTGCCCACCCGCCATAGTACATCTTTGGACACGTGCCATTGTTATGTTTGAGCATTTGGAGAAGTGATATGATGACTCTCCAGGAATGAGTGGAAAATTCTTGAGTATTACATTTCCTTTTTTAGTGTTGAAAACATTTGCGTAAGTCAATCCTGTAGCATTGTGAAAAGATTTTAGCTTGTATTTCTGCTACAGTGATTTTTTTTTTTCCTGGGTTCAGATATGTACTACTTGACAATATATGTAACTGCTGGGTAAAGGTATCCAGTATTGTACAAAGTAAAACAAATTTCTTCAGTCTGTATGTTGGGTACATTTTGTGCTGCTAGGAGTCAAGAGAGAAAAGAATCCTTTATTTGGAGAGAATTTTCCTTTGAAAATGAAATTCCTAAACCAATTGAGAGAATAATTCTACACCCATGATATTTGTCTTCCTCTCATAGTCGACTAATACAAACTTTGCCCATAGGAGCTGATAAATGATAAAGTAAATGTTATTTATTTAGAGTAATGCTTATTAACTGATAACATTTTAAGATTGGTGGGGTTTTTTGAACGTGTGGGGTTCTTTTTAGAACATCATTTGACTTGTGGCTTTTACATTGAAACATTTTCAGTTGTACTTGTTTTAAATTGTATACAATCTGTGCATACAATAACTTTTTTATGAAGTTGATTCTAAAGTACTTTGTGACACAACTGATGGACCATTTTCCCTCTTCTCAGCCATACTATTTGTGTGTATTTAAGTGTCTATCTTTCCTATCCAGTCACCATATTGAATACCCCCATTCCCCTATCCATTCAGTTCCTCTCCCACTACCCATTAAATTATCTGTCTACCCACCTACTCTTTACGATCATGTAATTAATATTTGTCCTGCCATTAGAAGCCCATGCTTTCCTCAGTTATAGATATCACACTGCTTTGTCATAGTTAATGTGTTTCTTCATGTAAGTGTGAATTCCTCAAGGGTAGGACCCTTGTCTTTTTTTTTTTTGACATCTTTATTGCAGTATAATTAATTTACATTGGTGTGTTAGTTTCTGTTTTATAACAAAGGGAATCAGTTTTTATCTCCTCCCTCTTGCGTCTCCCTTCCACCCTCCCTATCCCACCCCTCTAGGTGGTCACAGAGCACTGAGCTGATCTCCCTGTGCTATGCAGCTGCTTCCCACTAGCTATCTATTTTACATTTGGTAGAATATATAAGTACATGCCACTCTCTTACTTCGTTCCAGCTTACCCTTCACCCTCCCTGTGTCCTCAAGTCTATTCTCTGCATCTGCATCTTTATTCCTGTCCTGCCCCTAGGTTCTTCATAAACATTTTTTGTTTTTTAGATTCCATATATGTGTTCACATACTGTATTTATATTGTTCTTTCTGATTTCACTCTGTATGACAGACTCTAGGTCCATCCACCTCACTACAAATAACTCAGTTTCGTTTCTTTTTATGGCTGAGTAATATTCCATTGTATATATCTGCCACATCATCTTTATCCGTTCATCTATCGATGGACACTTAGGTTGCTTCCATGTCCTGGCTATTGTAAATAGAGCTGCAGTGAACATTGTGGTACATGACTCTTTGAATTGTGGTTTTCTCAGGGTATATGCCCAGTAATGGATTACTGGGTCATATGGTAATTCTATTTTTAGTTTTTTAAGGACCCTCCATACTGTCTCCATAGTGGCTCTGTCGATTTACATTCCCACCAACAGTGCAAGAGGGTTCCCTTTTCTCCACGCCGTCTCCAGCATTTATTGTTTGTAGATTTTCTTTTTTTTTTTTTTGCGGTATGCGGGCCTCTCTCACTGTTGTGGCCTCTCCCGTTGCGGAGCATGGCCTCCGGACGCGCAGGCTCAGCGGCCATGGCTCACGGGCCTAGCCGCTCCGCGGCATGTGGGATCCTCCCGGACCGGGGCACGAACCCGTGTCCCCTGCATTGGCAGGCGGACTCTCAACCACTGCGCCACCAGGGAAGCCCTGTTTGTAGATTTTTTGATGATGGCCATTCTGACTGGTGTGAGGTGATACCTCATTGTAGTTTTGATTTGCATTTCTCTAATGATTAGTGATGTTGAGCATCCTTTCATTTATTTGTTGGCAATCTGTATATCTTCTTTGGCGAAATGTCTATTTAGGTCTTCTGCCCATTTTTGGATTGGGTTTTTTGTTTTTTTTTGATATTGAACTGCATGAGCTGCTTGTAAATTTTGGAGATGAATCCTTTTCAATTGCTTCATTTGCAAATATTTTCTCCCATTCTGAGGGTTGTCTTTTCTTCTTGTTTATATGGTTTCCTTTGCTGTGGAAAAGCTTTTAAGTTTCATTAGGTGCCATTTGTTTATTTTTATTTCCATTTCTCTAGGAGGTGGGTCAAAAAGAATCTTGCTGTGATGTATGTCATAGAGTGTTCTGCCTATATTTTCCTCTAGGAGTTTTATAGTGTCTGGCCTTACATTTAGCTCTTTAATCTATTTTGAGTTTACTTTTGTGTATGGTGTTAGGGAGTGTTCTAATTTCTTTCTTTTACATGTAGCTAGCTGTCCAGTTTTCCCAGCACCACTTATTGAAGAGGCTGTCTTTTCTCCATTGTATATTCTTGCCTCCCTTATCAAAAATAAGGTGACCATATGTGCGTGGGTTTATGTCTGGGCTTTCTATCCTGTTCCATTGATCTATCTTTCTGTTTTTGTGCCAGTACAATACTGTCTTGATTACTGTAGCTTTGTAGTATAGCCTGAAGTCAGGGAGCCTGCTTCCTCCAGCTCCGTTTTTCTTTCTGAAGATTGCTTTGGCTCTTCGGGGTCTTTTGTGTTTCCATACAAATTGTGAAATGTTATGTTCTAGTTCTGTGAAAAATGTCATTGGAAGTTTGATAGGGATGGCATTGAATGTGTAGATTGCTTTGGGTAGTATAGTCATTTTCAGAATGTTGATTCTTCCAATCCAAGAACATGGTATATCTCTCCATCTGTTTCTGTCATCTTTAATTTCTTTCATCAGTGTCTTACAGTTTTCTGCATACAGGTCTTTTGTCTGCTTAGGTAGGTTTATTCCTAGGTGTTTTATTCTTTTTGTTGCAGTGGTAAATAGGAGTGTTTCCTTAATTTCTCTTTCAGGTTTTTCATCATTAGTGTATAGGAATGCAAGAGATTTCTGTGCATTAATTTTGTATCCTGCTGCTTTACCAAATTCATTGATTAGCTCTAGTAGTTTTCTGGTAGCATCTTTAGGATTCTCTATGTACAGTATCATGTCATCTGCAGACAGTGACAGTTTTATTTCTTCTTTTCCAATTTGGATACCTTTTATTTCTTTTTCTTCTCTGATTGTTATGGCTAAAACTTCCAACAGTATGTTGAATAATAGTGGAGAGAGTGGACAACTTTGTCTTGTTCCTGATCTTAGTGGAAATGGTTTCAGTTTTTCACCATTGAGAGTGATGTTGGCTGTGGGTTTGTCATATATGGCCTTTATTATGTTGAGGTAAGTTCCCTTTATGCTTACTTTCTGGAGGGTTTTTTATCACAAATGGGTGTTGATTTTTGTCGAAAGCTTTTTCTGCATCTATTGAGATGATCATATGGTTTTTCTCCTTCAATTTGTTAATATTGTTCATCACATTGATTGATTTGCATATATTGAAGAATCCTTGCATTCCTGGGATAAACCCCACATGATCGTGGTGTATGATCCTTTTAATGTGCTGTTGGATTCTGTTTGCTAGAATTTTGTTGAGGATTTTTGCATCTATGTTCATCAGTGATATTGGTCTGTAGTTTTCTTTCTTTGTGACATCTTTGTCTGTTTTGGTATCAGGGTGATGGTGGCCTTGTAGAATGAGTTTGGGAGTGTTCCTCTGCTATACTTTGGAAGAGTTTGCGAAGGATAGGTGTTCGCTTTTCTCTAAATGTTTGATAGAATTCGCCTGTGAAGCCGTCTGGTCCTGGGCTTTTGTTTGTTGGAAGACTTTTAATCACAGTTTCAATTTCAGTGCTTGTGATTGGTCTGTTTATATTTTCTGTTTCTTCCTGGTCAGTCTCAGAAGGTTGCGCTTTTCTAAGAATTTGTCCATTTCTTCCAGATTGTCCATTTTATTGGCATAGAGTTGCTTGTAGTAATCTCTCAAGATTCTTTGTATTTCGGCAGTGTCAGTTGTTACTTCTCTTCTCTTTTCAGTTCTAATTCCATTGATTTGAGTCTTCTCCCTTTTTTTTGATGAATCTGGCTAATGGTTTATAAATTTTGTTTATCTTCTCAAAGAACCAGCTTTTAGTTTTATTGATCTTTGCTATTGTTTCCTTCTTTTTTTTTTTCCATTTATTTCTGATCTGATCTTTATGATTTCTTTCCTTTTGCTATCTTTGGGAGTTTTATTGTTCTTTCTCTAATTGCTTTAGATGTAAGGTTAGGTTGTTTATTTGAAATGTGTCTTGTTTCTTGAGGTAGAATTGTATTTCTATAAACTTCTCTCTTAGAACTGCTTTTGCTGCATCCCATAGTTTTTGGGTCGTTGTGTTTTCATTGTCATTTGTTTCTAGGTATCTTTTGATTTCCTCTTTGATTTCCCTTGTCTTTATATCCCTGAAAACCTTTTACATTACTCGAGGATGAGCAGGTAATAAATGTTTCTTTAATTAATTGTATGGTTGATGTATATCTGCCTGTTACGTTAAACTTCATGTGAGAATTTAGGTGCTAAGTAGTTCTGTGATAAAGACACATAATAACAATGTACTCTTTTGTTCACTGTTAGAGTTTATGGAATAGGAATGGAATCGGGGTCAGAAAAAGGGGATATGTTTGTTTTTAATTGTATTGACTTCTTACTGAACTATGTATATTAGGTTATATGTATGATATTATATTATAAAATGTTTGGCAGTTTTGTTTGTACATTGCTTTTCTTGCCTTCTCCATTTTGAGGTAGTAAGTTATTGTTTAAACCAAAACACATTCATAAAACGGAGGTAAAGGAAGTACTGCTATATTGTCCAGAGTGTCTACTCATAGTAATGTAGTGCACCTACCTTATATTTACCATGTAATAATGCTAACCTTTGAATTAAGCTTTCTGTCTTTACCCTGATATTCAAAGCTTTTATTCCCTAATAGCTTTTCTCTTCAATTTTATTTTCTCTTCTTCTTGTGTATTGTTTTATTCCCAACAGTTTCTGTGTTTTATTTATATTGTAAAACCAATGTTAATCTCAAAATTGCATATCCATAAGCCTATTTTCTTTTTGTTGGCTGCACTTAAGTGCATGGTTTATTGCAAACAAATATTTATGAAGTCTCTTACATGTAACTCATGGGGGCTTTTTTAAATCAGAATCCATCCTCCTTTTTAAAAATAAGTAAATCCTGAATATATTTTTGATACTACTAGCACCCACCCCTTTTCAAAAATCAATACAGTTAGTAGCAGTGTTTATTGTACCTGTATTGTACTTTAAACAGTTTAAACTGCAGCCGGGTAAAGCACATTACTTATGCTTTTCCTGCTTAAGTTTAGTTTTTAGAGATACATTATTCCGTAGTAATATGACACGTTTGCCATGCATTCGTGTTGTTATGGTTTATATTTAAATGACAGTGCCTTGTTAAGAAAAAAAAAATGTGCTGTACTTTTTCTCCATTGTCTGAAAACATAATTTTATATATATAATTAAACATACTCTTCCAGGTGGCCAGGTCATATTTACCATCTAAAATTTTTTACTTAATGTGTGGGTATGTTGCATTCTGATACTAAATCAAGACATTAAACAGGAGTAGAATGTTGTTGAATTGTGATGTAAGAATCACTAAAAGTCATTTGATGTAAGAATCACTAAAAGTCATTCTTTGGTTGTCTTTCTGGTGACTGTGAAAACTTCAGTTTTCTTTAGACATTGCTAGATGTCATAGTTATTGAAGTACAGCTTTAATGCCTAACGAATTTTGCCATTTATTAACACAAATGTGCTCTGTCATTTACAGTTTCATTGGGGTTATTAATTCCATTCATGTTCATTCTCTTTTGCTGATGGAAGAACTTCTGGTTAACTCCACATTCTATTTCCAGGTTCTTTATTCTATTTTTATAATTAGCCTTTCATCATTTTCAAGGCCGCAGCTAGCCATACCATCACTTCTTTTTGGTCTTATTGTAAAGAGTTCTTTCAACAAGCAAACATGATAGGGAACTTTTCATTCCTGTGGAGACTGCCATCTGCTTCTGCATCCTTTGATATCACCCTGCATACACTCATTCCCTTATATTCGAACCCATATAAGATTCTTCACTGCTCCCCAAACAAGCCTTGAACTTTATTAAGTCTGTACCTTGGTTTATGGTTTTGCATGCTTGGCTAAGAATGTATTGTCTCCACTCCTCAAAACTATACCAGATTTTCAAGGCCTACATCAGGTGTCATATTCCTTTATGAATTCTTCACTGATGCCCAGCAGTTAGATGTTTCCTCCCAAAGCTAAACCACTTTGTACATGTCAAGGCATTTAAGGTATTGTCCCCTGAATCATCGTCTCCTGTCCTCTCCTTTCAGCCATATGGAAGGTTCCTTGAGAGCAGAGGGGTGGTTCCAGTAGTCTTGGTACCCACTATAGTGCCACATGCTAAAGGGTGCAGTTGTTGAATTGATAAACTCTGTAAGAACTTTAATATAGCATATTTAGTGGCTAGTACTGAATCAAGAAGTTGCCTCAGACTTGTGAGAATTAACTAAACAATATATGTAAGTTACAGAGTATTTTGTAAGGTTCTGTGGTTTGCATACCATTTGGATTTTGTGCTGATAGAAAGTGTATCCAGTCCTGAAACAGTAGAGGTATTTATTGCTAATGGTAGTAATAAAGAGTATAACAAAAAATGGACTGGGCAAAATCTCTTTCTTTTTAGAGCCTGTTTAATAAGTTAGTAGAACTCACTGAAGAAGCCAGGAAAGCATATAAAGATATGGTTGCAGCAATGGAACAGGAGCAAGCCGAGGAAGCCTTGAAGAACGTGAAAAAGGTGCCACACCACATGGGGCATTCTCGGAATCCCTCTGCAGCAAGCGCCATTTCTTTCTGCAGTGTTATTTCTGAACCCATCTCTGAAGTCAATGAAAAGGAATATGGTAAGTTATTACATACCATTTTAAATGACTGAAATTTTGAAATAATTTAATGATTAATGTCATTTTAAAAATGACTCTCCATGCTACCTTTTGTTTTTATCTTCTTGATTATTCAAATTTTGCTCACATTTTTGGTTTAAAAATTGTATTACACATGTCCATTGAAAGTTAGGAGAATATTTGGGGCTGAGAGTTTCTGTGAGACCCTGAAATTAGTCACATTTCCAAAATCTTAAAAAGAAAATCCCAAAGGGATTTAAAAAGCCAAATGTACCATTCTTCTGACCTATCACTAAGTAAATAAATAAATTCTAGGAAGTTTTATTCTAATACTTTATACTTGATTATTAAAATTTTGTATTTATTGTGTAAACAAAAGACCTGAATATTCAATCTAAACTTATCAAACGTAGACTTGTGACATTTGTCTTGAGTTAAATCTGATGGTAGTGAAAAGGACTTATAGACTAAAAACAGTATTTATGTATAAGGTTTAAAGTAACAATAATTACTGTACTCTGCATTTTAGTAGTTTCCTTGCAATGTTTCTATAATACTTTGAACACTAGCACTAGAATACTAGATTACTTTCTTGATCTAGTTTCTGTTTCATTTCCCCTGTTCTTTTTTAAAAATAGTGCAGCCACCTCCTTCACCTTGGCTTCTTGTTTTTCTTTTCTCTTTTTAGTCGTATCTGAAAGTTTATCAAATAGCTTGTTGCCACCTAAAATGTAACATGTAAAAAACTGAGTCATCGTTTTCTTCCTTTCTTCCCACACTTCTCTTTCCTGCTCTCCTTGTCTGTGATTGTAGTTAAATGTTTGGAATGCTTTTGACAAAGCTGCAGACCAGAGGCAACTAACAAGTTATTGTGCACCTTTCAGAAACTGTTGGTCAGGCAAAGGTGATTCTGGCTTAGAGGCAGAGATGTTTCTTTGGTTAAAGTGATACTAGTTGAAAGTAAAGAAGATAAAGGGCCAACTTTGTAGATGAAATCATTTCTCTATATAGTGATTAGTGATATGCCAGATCTCAAAGGTAAACTGCAAGGTAAATTCCTAAAGCTGTGGGTTTGGGGAAATGACCGTGATCTTCATTTGGGCACATAAAAAGAAAAGTTATAAAAAGAACCTCTCAAAGACTTAGAAGATGTTTTCAAAACACCAGATTTAAAGTGTTCAAAGATTGAAGCCTTGGCTTTTCCACAGTCTGCCTAGGGTATTTAGGCATAATTGATTAATTTCTGAGCCTCAGATTTGTCTTCAGTAAAGTGAGAAGGGTTTGTCTAGATCATGTATAACGTTTCATTCAGAGCGAAAGTTTTGTGAGCTAATGGCTGAATTCTAAGAAGGGATTTAGACAGAACCTTAAAGATTCTGGCCTATGATCTGATTTATGAGGACGCCAACAAAATAAGTGGAAATAATCATAAATAATTTGCTTTGAGAGTAAAGCACAAAGTTACTCTGTCAGTATCAGATGTATTCAGCAACAGACATAAAACCCACTAATGGGGCTTCCCTGGTGGCGCAGTGGTTGAGAGTCCGCCTGCCGATGCAGGGGACGTGGGTTCATGCCCCGGTCCGGGAAGATCCCACATGCTGCGGAGCGGCTGGGCCCATGAGCCATGGCCGCTGAGCCTGCGTGTCCGGAGCCTGTGCCCCGCTACGGGAGAGGCCACAACAGTGAGAGGCCCACGTACCGCAGAAACAAACAAACAGAAAACAACCCACTAATGTGGCCTGAGAAATTAGGGTATTTAATTATTTCACAATGTTGTCAATGTCCCTAGTTCTTTCCTTTTTTCTATTCTTCCATTTTCAGTCTGTGGCTTCTTATTCTTGTGCTTATCATCTCATGTTCATAAATGGCTGCAGTGGCCCTGGGCATCACAACAGTTCAGGCAGGAGGTTCAAGCAGTATGCTCTTTTTATCAGTGAAGGAAACAATTTTCAGAAGACTTTGCCTTTTGTTTCATTTGGCCAGAGCCGACCATGTGACTGCTTTTAGCTGCAAGGGAGATGTGGGCAAGAGAATATCTGGCAAAGGGGAATGGGATAGTCATGATAGTCTAAGAACTATTTTAATTCCTCCCATGGGACTGTGTTCAAGTCCATCTCAGGCTTGGGGGTTCTGTTAGCCAGGAAGAAAATGGGGAATGACTCTTGGGTAGACAACAAATAGTGTCTCCCATGCCATTCTGGTGCAAGATTTCTAAAATGTTTTCTTGTGATTTCCACAGTCTAAAGAGAAAACAAAGCTGGGAAAGGGGTGCTAAACATTGGTAGAATAGAAAGGTTCCTATGATAGTTCAGTCTTACTGTTCTTTGTGTACACCGTAATTGTTTTCTTTGCTTATGTTTTCCTTCCACTGGAGCTGAGTCTCAATTTTGTCATACTTACGTGAAACAAATAGTTTCAAACATAAATCCCAACTAAGTAGTACGTTCTTTGAGATGGAAACCTGACACCTAATGGGCACTTGACATATAATAATAATAGCTCACTTACTGAATTCTTACTAGGCACTTTTATTAAGACATTTAATCCTCTGAGCAGTCCTAGGAGATAAGAAATATTATACTGCATTTTACAGATGAGAGAACTAAAATGAAGTGAGGTAAATCACTTGCCAGTGTCACAGAGCTGCTAAGTTTGACTCTAGAATTCTTAGTGTGATGTGAATTCCTTGTGTGTTGCATGAATTTCCAGTAGGACCATACAGTAGGTTTTCAGTAACCCCTTGTGAGGGGAGGACTACCTCTATCTATCTTGAGTTTCCGGCTCATTCTCTGCCACCACACCTTCTTCTATAGGGTCTTGAACTCATCTCTGTGTTCCTCTACTATATAAAACTATCTAAAGATGGACAGCTTCCCTCTGTGTAATGACTGATGGGAGAAATACACACACCTCATCCTCTGACAAACCAACTAGTGTCAAAGTTGAAAAGGTAGTTTCACAAAGAACCAACTAAGAAAACAGGAAAGCATAGAGGGGTTAATAAGCAGCTTTATTGACTAAATTCTGCTAAAGTAAACAATTCAGAATCAGGGTAGGTTTGGATCAGTAACATTTCCAGGTTTGTTGAGATCTTTGACCCTGCCTTTACATTGCTTCCTAATCCCTTCTTCAGAAGTGGGCTTCTCGATGTGCTGTTCTGGCTTTAGACTCCTGTATTCAGCCCAACCCCCTCCCATCCCCTGCCCGCTCCTCCAACCAAAGACGGCATTTTCATACTCGCTTTGTTTCTCCCCGTCACAGTTATGTGTTTGTGTGCTCATTAGTTGTTATCAAGCTTCACCTATTACTTTAAGGTGGAACCCTGGACCCTCCCCGTGGATATGTGACCTCAGTGGCTCTTTGATCATTGTGACAGGTCTCTTGATGGCTAATCACAGAGTCCCTTGTCTCTGCTTCCAAGGTCATATCACCCTTTTCTTTCCAAAGGACCTGTCTGGCTTTCAGCTCACCTACCTAGTAGCTGAATGCCCAAGACAGAGCCTGGAGAGAGATCAGCCCTGCTCAGTCTTCTGACCACCTTTCTTTTTCCTGTTCCTTTGACTCACTGTTAAGGGAGAGGTGGGACTTTTTCTAAGACCCCACATGAATTCTTATAGTACTTTTGAAAGAGGAAAAAAACTGTCGGAAGGAAATATGTGTACCTAAATTTTGTAAATTGTATGGCTTTTGAAAGTTATTTTCTGCATAATTACATATATGGGTGAAAATTTCCATTTACTGTAAAGGCTTATTTTCCCAGCACATACTGTATGCCAGCCACAGGAACACAGAGATGAGTGGGAATGAGGAGGGAGGAGGGAGGAGGGAGAACAGAAAACAAAAAACAAATGCTTTTGAACCAAATATGCAGAAAGTGCTGTGGGAGTTCAGGTTAGTGACGGTCTTAGGAAAATCAGGAAAGGCTTCACAAAGGAACTAGCATTAAAAGTTGTCAAGAATGAGTAGGAGTGTGAAGGGTAAATGAGGAAAACACATCTCATACAGAAAGAACAGCTTATGCAAAGCAAAGAATTGTAAACAGAAAGGGGATGACTTCTGTGAGCAGTGAGAATTCAAAGTGACCTTGAGCATGGAATGCATGGCTGGGGGTTAAAATGAATGGGACCAGAAGGATAGACTATGAAGGGCTTGGTTACTAAACTAAGGAGTTTGGATTACTAGGGTAAATAAAAAGCCAGTTAGACAGTGATGTGGTCAATTCACAAAACCAATTAGAAAGGTATAGTAGATGTACAGCAAGATAAAGGAGGCTTGAGCTAAGGCAGTAGTGCCCAGATTTAATAGTTTTGGGGCTAGAAGTGACATGGTATAGTTATGAGTTCAATGGAATGAAGGGATATATATAGTAAGGGAGAAAGATAGGATCAAGGATTACTATAAGGTTTCTTCTGCTTTGAGACTGAAAAGGATGTTATTAACTGAGAAAGAATAGAGGAGGAGGACTAGATTTTTTTGTCATGTGGAAAGACCTGTTCTACATTTGAAGTAGCTGCAGGAAAGGAAGGTTTTTTCCCCAAACCATGCGCCCTGACTTCAGGTGGCCAAAATATGGTCTGTAGCAATATATAATTGATGGGGGGCAGTCAAGTTAAGTATATTTGTATGAATAGGCTTGCTTTATCACTACAGCTTGATCATTATGCCTGTAAAATGCAAATAGCAGCTACAATGCAAATAGAAGGGGATTTTTATTTTTTAAGAAAAGGCAAAAATAAGTGGGACTACACCAAATCAGACAGCTTCTGTACAGCAAAGGAAACCATCAACAAAATGAAAAGGCAGCCTACTGAATGGGAGAAAATATATTTGCAAATCATGTATCTGATGAGGGATTAATAACCAAAATATATAAATAACTCATACAACTCAATAGCAAAAAAAAAAAAAATCTGATTTAAAATTGGGCAGAGGATCTGAATAGACATTTTTCCAAAGAAAGACACACAGATGACCAACAGGTACATGAAAAGATGCTCAGCATCACCATTCATCAGAGAAATGCCAATCAAATCCACAATGAAATATCAGCTCACAACCTGTTAGTTGGCTGTTATCAAAAAGACAAAAAATAACAGGTGTTTGCAAGGATGTGGAGCAAAGGGAACCCTTGTGCACTGCTCATGGGGAATGTAAGTTGGTGCAGCCACTAAGGAAAACAATATGGAGGTTCCTCAAAATATTAAGATGAGAACTACCATATGATCGAGCAATTCCACTTCTGTGTATTTATCTGAAGAAAATAAAAACACTAGCTCAAAAAAGAGGTATTCACCCCCCATGTTTATTGCAGCATTATTTACAATAACCAAGATACGGAAACAACTTAATGTCCATTGATGGATAAATCGGTAAAGAAAATCAGTGGATAAAGAAGATGTGGTGTGTGTGTGTATATATATATATATACACACACACACACACACCGTGGAATATTATTCGGCTATTAAAAAGAATGAAATCTTGCCATTTGTGATAATAAGGATGAGCCTCGAGGGCATTATGCTAAGTGAAATAAGTCAGACAAAGAAAAACACCGTATCATCTCATTTATATGTGGAATCTTAAAAACAAAACAAAAAATAAACAAAAAAAACCCCAAGAAAATCCCCGAAGCTCATAGATACAGAGAACAGATTGGTGGTTGCCAGAGGCAGGGGGTGCTGGGCGTGGGCGAAATGGGTGAAGGGGGTAAAAAGTTACCACCTTCCAGTTATAAAATAAATATGGCTTGGAGAGCTAATGTACAGCTTGGTGACTACAATTAATATTATTGTGTATTTGAAAGTTGCTAAGAGGGTAGATCTTAAAAAAAATTTGTAATTATTAATGGGGATGGATGTTAACTAGACTTCTTGTAGTGATCATTTCTCAGTATATGCAAATACTGAATCATTATGTTGTACACCTGAAACTATAATAATATAATGTTTTATGTCAATTATACCTTAGTGATAAAAAAATTAAATGGAAAATAAAATAAAACGTACAAAAAACAGGTGGGAGAGTTGTTCTTCATCTCCTGATTCCTAGTACATTTTTTGCTCTAAACTGACTACCTGTTGTTAAAAATAATTTAGATTATCACCACTGTATTATATAATAACACTTGATTATTTTTTGGCTTCAAAGTCACTTAGTAAGCCAGGCAACATACATATGTTATAAAACACATTTTCACAAATATTAGAAGTACATGCATGGCATCTTTGCTTATAGATGGAAACACAAGTTCCATTACAGGCCAAAAGACAGCTCTGACTTGCTAAAGGAGCACAATATAAGCCTGTTAAATCAGAACTATTTCTTTGTCTTTTTTTTTCTGATGGACATCTTGGCTCTGCCATCTGTGACTTGTGGATCCTTGAGCCCAGGACACTTCAGGGCCAAAAAAAGTTAGGCAATTCGTTGATTTTTATGAATACATGGATTTTATATATTAGAGTCAGTGAGCTCCTGTTAGTATTAGATCTTTTACATTCTGAAGCATTAATATGCTTATTTTGGCCTCTTTGTTTCTTTATGTTAAATGTGCTGGGGTTTTTTGAGAACTGTTTTCCATTTATAACATTCCAGTCAGTTGGTGAGCCAACAGATTTCTGTAGTTTGTTGTTCTCTCTTGTAAGAGTTGCATGATTCTGAAACAGTGTTCTGGTTTTTAAAAAATCTGTTTGATATTTGCAGAAACAAATTGGAGAAACATGGTGGAAACTTCGGACGCATTGGAAACATCAGAAAATGAGAGAGAAGTTTCTTGTAAGCACAGCACATCTGAAAAACCCAGTAAACTTGCATTTGACACAGCCCCTGTTGGTAAGCAGCCATCATCAGTGGCTGCAGGCAGTACTACCTCAGCTACAAACCCTGGAAAACCAACAGTGAGTGATAAAGAGGACGTGAAGCCAGATGACCTGGAATGGGCCTCACAGCAGAGTACAGAGACCGGCTCTTTGGATGGCAGTGGCCGGGATCTTTTGAATTCCTCCATCACCAGCACCACCAGCACTCTTGTACCTGGCATGCTGGAAGAAGAAGATGATGAAGACGAGGAGGAGGAGGAAGATTATACTCATGAACCCATATCTGTAGAAGTGCAGCTCAACAGTAGAATTGAGTCTTGGGTCTCTGAGACTCAGAGAACGATGGAAACTCTTCAGCTTGGAAAAACCCTTAATGGTTCTGAGGAAGACAATGCAGAGCAAAGTGGGGAAGAGGAAGCAGAGGCTGCTGAGGTGCTAGAGACAGGGGTGGATAGCGAGGCCTGGACTACTGACCATCAAGCAAGTCAGGAACAGCAGAAGCCCAGCAACTGCAGCTCGCTGAGCAAGGAGCACTCTGATTCTAATTATACGCCCCCAAATCTATAACTCAGGAAATGTCAGCTATCTATCTCCAGCTATGTAAGGGTTGCAGCCATTATCTTTCATGCTTCATCTCAACATTTTGCACTGTCCAGTATTTAATATATGTACTTAATTCCTGACAGATATTTTTGTAGCTGTCTTTCACTTGTTATGATCCATAGCTTAGCTTTTAATTAGCATCTAAGTGTCTTTCTAAGAACTGTACGGAAAATTCAGAATTGTTTCAGCTTATTTTGTTATGGAAAATAACGATTTAAAAAGAAGACCAGATTTTAAAGAAAGTAAATTTAAAATGCCTGTTTAGTCATTTTGAAGGTTAAAGGCTAAGCTTCTAAGAAAAGGAGCAGTTACCAGTGTTTGCTTCAAGACTATACATCCTATACTCTAATTTGTCTGACCAAAAAGTTGTTTGGGCTTCTTTAGAAAAGAACTGGAGGTAGAGTTAGAAAACTAAAAAAATGGCTGAGGGTAACTAAGTTCGCAAAGTGTTTTGTATTAAAAATGGATGCACCTTTTATTTAGTCCACAAATGCTTATGTCAGAAGTCACTGATCATGGTAATTGATTAAAGTTGGGACGGGCTAAGACAGAGCCTCCAATACTTAGGCTAGCAAAGGAGCCACCATGGTAGATTAGAGCTGGCCTTATTTGTGGAAAGTTAGGTATGTTTGTCTTTAATAGTGAGAAGTCACCCATAATAGGACATTCTGGGTTCTGTTTCACATTTGCTTCTTACTTACCTCAGGAATGCTCTTGTACATAGTCGTATTTGCATAAAATTAGGCAAATTTTGACAGGTGAATAATTGTAACCGGTTGTATGACTGCAGCACTTAATTGTAAACTATCCAGAAGCAGAGTCTTATACTGGTGTGTTCTCTTGCATGCTTCTGATTGGGGATTCTCTGGACTTAAAATATGGATCTGATTGAGTATTCATACTTTGTCCTGAGTGAAAAACCGTTGCACCTTTTAAGAAAAATATTTTGTCCCTAACCTTGAGCACCTGCCAGGTAACACTGACCACAGTTACTGACGGGAGTCAGGGAAAGGAACTTCATGCAATTGTAACATGTATCCTGATAATCAAGGTTTGGAAGAGGAAGTTTTGAAGAAAAGAGAAAGTTCTAATTGTGCTGAAACTATTAGATGATTTTAGAGTGTGGAGATAGGCACAGGTATTAATTCTTGATCACTGTTACTTATCTCTACCCTTCTCCTGGAATGTTTGTACCTCCTTGGGTGAAGTTAAAGTTACTGAGCTAAATGTTTTGCTAGTCAGTCACCACCTGGTAGTGACCTCTGCAAGTTTATAATGGTGGGAGAATTACAAATTACCTATTTTTCTGTCTTCCCTCCAACCACCCACCACGTCCAGTTAACCAACACACGTGTCTGCGTGTACACACACACACGCATGCCAGCTTTACACTTCCGACTCTGATAAGCAGGCACAGAACTGAAGAGGGAGGGGTATTTTCCCTGCCCAGGTTTTATGGGGCAGAGCTTTGCCTCACAGAGGTGAGAGGGAAGAATTGGGCAGATTCTTTACTGAATGCATTGGGACTACTGTTCTAGTATTGATGTATTTATTGATAATCCCAACGTTAATTACTGGAGAGACCAGATTCTTGGTTGATGACTTAGTTATTTGTGAATTGTGAAAGTTTAGGAGCATTGCTGTGTAGGAAATGTCAAGTCTATCAACTCTATTAGCGTGCTAAAAGGGGACGTTATTGTACTGTCCTGCCTAAACTGTTCTTCAGTATAGACTTCTTAGGCACAAAGTATCCAGTACTTAAAGGTATGTAGCATGTAAGGAATGAAGCCTCTGAAATAGTAATCATGGATTTATATGTGGCAGATCCTACTGTCTCTGTACATTTGGAAGTGTTAGTTGGTTTAAAGAAATGATAGAGGTTTTGAACTACTGACAATCTTAAAAGTATATTGAAAAATTTTGCATACTTTTTAATGGTGTAAATTTCCTTTGCTTGGTGTCAGTGATTCAAATAACTCTTGATCTTAAGGTAATGAGTGGCTTTTCAAAGGTTTCTTATGTTTTATATCTCTACTGAATGAGAATTGTCATTTTAGATTTTTTGACATTTGTATCAAAAGGGAAGTTGAAGAAATCTTCAGAACACCAGTAACTTTGAATTTTGCTATAGACTTCAGAAGTGTTCAGTTATGTGTTTGATAAACGCTCTTGCACGTGCAGTATCTTCTGCCAGCAAACCCAAGGGACCATGGCCTTTTTTATATGAGACAGGTCACCTCTAGAGGACAACCCAAAATTTATTAAAGGAAGTGCTACTGTGTAGAACGTGTGCTTAAATAAGTATTGATAATGTCTTTATAATTCGTTTCCTTTTGATAAATTCTGGAATTTGTGTATATTATATGCAGGCAGAGGTGTGAAAATTAGGAAAGTGTTTTTTGGATCTGGGGTGAGTAGCTCTTTGGAGATCTAGAGAGATCTAATGCTAAGAATAAAGGTTCATCATCACAAGAAATAAAAACCATAGTGATTTTTTTTCTTCATGTGTAGAGGTGGTTTTAGTGGCAATAATTAATATTAGATTTCTATTTCAATACATAAATATATTAATTAAAATATGAATTGCACTCCCAAAACTAGATTTCTGCTTCAGTAGGTTTGTTTGCTGTGAAGATTACTTCTCAAAAGACAATGTTCATATTAGCTTAACTTTTGGTTTAAATATGTTTGTAAATGTTGTAATATATTTCTTTTGACTAAACGGAAAAAATGTGTTATACATTGAAAAGTTTTTAAAGGCTCTGAATGGATGTCATTTTTGCAGAGATGGTATTTTATATGCTTCCAGTATTTGGAAAAGAATTAGTCAAAAGGAATTCACATAGTTCAAATATTGAGAAATTAATATCCAAATAATGTAATAGTCTGATTTCTTAATAAGCTTGGGGAGGTGGGTGGGATGGGAATTACAGTGTGCAAATGAGTAGTGAGCTCCACATTCATTTTTCAACTCTTTAGCACAAAACTGTTCAATCCTAACACATTGTTACTTTAATATATATATATAAAGAAGTATTACTGTTTGTAAAGCTGCTGTTTGCTTAAAAAAAAAGACCTGTCATTTAAGTATTTTCTGTATGTTGTGTCAACAAAGTAGAACATTAACTTATCCATTTAAACACTTTATCTTTTTTTGACTTAAATTTTTTTTGTGAAATAATATATCTTCTTCCTCCCTTGTTCCTTCCAACCTTTACACACATCACAGAATCAGCCAGACTGTTTGCCTAATCTGAAATCTGAATTCTAATTAATGATAAAAATTTAAACTTTGTTGGCACATCACACCTTAAGAGGATTTGTATTATTTTGTAATTTAATTTCTAAGTATACCACATGAATTTATAATTTACTGTCTTAATCGTAATGCTCTAATTAAAAACTAGCAAAGTTAGTGTGAATTATAACATGAAGGGATTTTCATCTTGATAGGTCTTTTGCTGTATGAAGGATGATTGCTATATCACATTATAGGGGTAATAACAGCTTTTTTGCACTATGTAAATACTAGTGGAAATTCTTCTGTAACTAATAAAATGATTATTGAAATGTAGTCTATCATTTCAGAATAGGTGCTTGAGGAATTCCTGACTTGCCGAGCATGTAGGATAGAGAAAAGAAGAGTCCAGCTTGTGGTATCCCTTAGTGCTCTCATGGGTTTGCCCAAAGAAGGTATAATCTGCAGGAAGGAGTAACTAGTAAAAATCTCTATGGTTGGTGTGATCTGTGGCATGGGTCTAACCATCTCACCAGAGACCATCTTAGTGTTAGGAAAAGGCTCCTACCAATTCCTTCTCCTTTTTATGCTAGTTACTCTGTGCCAGACATTGTTCTAAGCCGTTTCCCAATATTAACTTACTTAATCCTCACAGCAGCCCTATGAGGAAATACTATTATAATTTCTCACTTTTAGATGATGAAATAATCATGGAAATGTTAAGTAACTTGCCCAAGCTCCACAGCTGGTAAATTAGCAGATCTGGGATTCAGACTCAGTCCTGTGGTCAAGTCTATGCTTTTATTCACTATGTCTTCTATGTTATGTCAGCACAAAATGCTCAATGTGTGCAAACTAAGCAGGGCTTCCCCTCATCTTCATGTGTCTTCTGCAGTGTGAGATCTGCCGGGACTGAACTGATTGCCTCAGAGACTGGATTTACTGAGCCTCACCTGATCACCCTTTGCCTGGAGTTGTCTCAGACCTTGTCACTGTATCACAATGAAGTGGAGGAAGTTCTGAAAACTCACCTGTTAGAAAATAGTAGGTTCACTAATTTTCATAATGAAAAATTAAGTTTTGATGATCACAAAGAGAAAGGAGGGATGCCTCTCAGTTGTTATCAGGATAGTTCCCTTTCTTGGACCAAAATTTGTACTACTGCTGACAGAGTTCCTTCCCTAACAGTGATCAGGTTTTCTTAGAATTGACCAGAAGAGGGTGTGCATGGCCCCTGAAAACAGTCAAAGGCTACCATGTAATATTAATAACTTTTTTTTTAAGTGAGGAGAGAGGGAAGAGAAGTATCCTGAACTATGGGCCTGACCATAAAAGGTGCTTAGTTCTGAGTCTAAGCTCAGAACTTGGGAGCCATACACATAAGTATTTCATTTTAGAAAGAGAACACCATCAAAAGACATTTAGATCACACGTTAAGTAGTTCAGTTATTTGAAATGTCTAAGTTATCTTAGCAATTCAGTATTTTAGCTTAACATGGGTTCTTCTGACACGTATGAAATATGACACCTGGCTTATTACATTATAGGTAATAACGGCAGCCTTGTGGATCACAGGGCCAAAGCATGTTTCGCCGGAGCTCCCACAATGCAGAGTTTGGAAAAGGGGGAGATGTTTCTACTTTGGACCCTGTCTCAATCTCTTTTATTTCCCCTCACCCTGCTCCTCCCATCTTTCTGACACTTTGAGTAATTATTTGGCAACCCTCTGGTAAGGAAAGAGATTTATTCTTGCAGAAATGCGTTGGGTAACTGTGGCTATAACCTGGCTGCCTGTATTCAAGGTACAGAGGGTTAGAGCAAATAAGATACTGAATTGCATGAAGTTTGGAGCTCCTAGCTGAGCAACCAGAGAATGCAATCGTGACTTAGCTGTGGTTTGGGACCTGAAGTAGTACAGGTTTCTGTGGAAGGAATGAGTGCTTTGTCTTCTCAGAAGCATCAGGCTTGGTCATAGCCTTGAATTACTAGAGGGCACAGGTAATAACCACAGCCTTCCTATGGTGGGATTCTGATTTAAGGCAGTGTTGGTTGCACCCTTATCTATTAGAGGAAGAGTGATGTGAGTAAAAGTGGTCCTACTTAGGTGTACAGTTTCCCCAGATTATCTCTGCTTCTTTGTTTACCTGAGTTGGAGCATTTTCATTGCTTTGTAAACCCTCTGCTTGAGAATAGGATAATGATTGAAATTTAAGCAGTTAATTTTGTGTGTTAGCTCTGGTTAAGGAGGAATAAGAGAAAGTTTGAAAATTATTGGTTTCTCAATCATAGGAGAAATATTAGAGGTGATTATCCCTGTCATTGCACTTTTTCCTTGCTTTCCCCTTCCTAAAACCTGTCTTGTAAGGCAAATGGTGATTCCTCATAAATGCTCTAATATTTGTAATTAGGAAGGTAAGAAAGATCTGTGTTCCTACTTTACAAATATTCAAACATGATGGCCAAGAAAAAGGATTCAACTAGTTAATTTTTACTTGTTCCTTAGTACTCAAGATGCACCATTTAAACTATTTCATAACCTTTTAGTTAAGGGGATCAGCAAACTGCATGCAGCCTGTGAGCCAAGTCAGCCAGCAGCCTTTTGTTTGTTTGTTTGTTTTCTTTGTACCAGGTCTTAGTTGCGGCAGTCGGGCTCCTTAGTTGTGGCATGCGAACTCTTAGTTGTGCCATGCATGTGGGATCTAGTTACCTGACCAGGGATCGAACCTGGGCCCCCTGTATTGGGGGCGTGGAGTCTTAACCACTGCGCCACCAGGGGAGTCCCGCCAGCGGCCTGTTTTTATAAATAACGTTTTCTTGGAATATAGCCTCACCCATTCATTTACATATTGTCCATGACTGCTTTTGTGCTACATTGACAGAGTTGAATAGTTGTGACAGAGACCATCTGGCCCTCAAAGCCTAAAATATTTGCTGTCTGGTCCTTCACAGAAAGTTTGCCAGCCTCTCAAATTGATAATGATGTCCAACAGCACTTGATACTTGTGTAGTTTTTCCCCAGTTCTTCCCTTTATTTCTAGGGATGATACATCTGTCATGGATGTACTAGAAATAGTATAAAGTTCTACCCAGTGGTAGAAGGCATGTGGCTGCCTGGGAGGAGCATCATTGGAAACAAGCCCTGCTGCTTTGTCCCGTACAGGGCTTTGGGAGGCCTGGGCTCATGCTTCTCATTCTCTACTCCCTCTGGACCATTGGCCAAGTCCCTTGATTCTCTGGTTCACCTTTATCAACGAGGGATGTGCCGGTTGAGTCAGTTATCCTCCTTGGGGAAACAGCAAGTCCATTCCTTGGTCAAGGGTGGTCCTGAGTTGGACCAGGCTGGGCACTTTCCAAGGCCACCATAGCCAAAGGCTGCCAGTACCCTCAAAGCAGCTTGGTACCCAGAATGGGCCATGGTAATTAAGTCAATCACCCTAGTTTCCTCAAAAATCTGAACTGAAGGCCACAGGAAGTGAATGGAGTGGGTGTGCCAAGACAGTAGAGAGGCTCCTGATGCCGAAAACTTGGCCTCTGTGCACCAGTGCCAAATCAAATCCCAGAGACGGAGTTTTAGGTAAAGTAGAAAAGAACAACGTTGTTGCTTTGGCAGGCAAAGGGGGACACAGTGGAGTTGTGCCCTGAAAAACTGTGTGTCCCAACCCAGGAGGATTTGGTGAGGAGTTTTTTTTTTTTTGCGGTACGCGGGTCTCTCACTGTTGTGGCCTCTCCCGTTGCGGAGCACAGGCTCCGGATGCGCAGGCTCAGCGGCCATGGCTCATGGGCCCAGCTGCTCCGCGGCATGTGGGATCTTCCCAGACCGGGGCACGAACCCGTGTCCCCTGCATCGGCAGGCGGACTCTCAACCACTGTGCCACCAGGGAAGCCCCTGGTGAGGAGTTTTATAGCAAGGGTTCAAGGGCAGGCTTGCTGATAAGGATCAGGGTGTGTGCAGGGTCTTCACTCCTGTAATCTGGTCTCAGGTGGTCTGATGAGCTTCTCAAGGTTATCAAACTGTCATCTTCTCTGGAGTGAAGAATGCTGACATCTTCCATTTGTTGGGGGTTTTAGTTCTGTAAAGAGCTCAAAGAGATTGTTATGTGTATCCCTTGAGGCAGAACCAGGACCTGCCCCAAGGCTGCACTGTTGTTTCTTGCCTGCTCCTGCCTTGTCTCTGCATCCCCTCCCTTCCCTGATTGGCAACTGTTCGAATCTGTCTTGTGGAACTCAGGGAAGGTCATGGAGGCTGGAGGCTGTTCCCTACAAACAAGAAACAGGGGACACAGAAAGGCTTTCGTGCCCAGGAGCCCCTCAGGGTTCTGCTCAGTTTCACCATGGGAGCAACAGAACAAGGATCTGCCTTCTATGCTGACAGCTTTGCCTTTTTAGCCCGTTCCTAGGCCTTTGATCACTACTGTTTTTTCTTAATTGTAGAGAGCTTGTCTGTTTTTAACAACCAACAGAGTCTTCCATAGGTGATCTTTAAGGTTCCTTCAAACCCAAATGGTCTATGATTCTATGAAGAGAGGCGTTCACCATAAATGTTTTGAGAACTTTCCACCTTTGTGGTTACATGTGGCAAGAACCAGCATTGTGTCAGGGTGGGTGGCTGGGGGCATAAGGAGTGGTACCAGGGCTGCAGCGGGGACGCAAGAGCACCTGGAGGGTGCTCTCTCCAGGCAGAGCTGTAGGTGTGGAAGCCTTTCAGCCTCTCCAACCGCCACCACCTCCATTACACTCAGATAGGGTGTCCGGAACCAACTAGCCCAAATCCTTGAGCCCTCTTCTTCCCACACGTCCAGTCTGTCGGGAAATTCTGTTAGTTTCATACCAAAATATAACCAGAATTCAATGACTTTTCACTCCTTCCTGGCTTCACCATCTCTCACGTGGATTCTTGCAACCATCTCTCCCCTGGTCATACTGTTTTCACTCTTGTGCTCCTGTGGTCTATTCTCAACACGGCAGCCATAACAATCCTATTACAAACCTAAGAGATCATGTCACTCCTCTGTTCTAAGCCTTCCCATGGCTCCATCTCACCCGGAGAAGAAGACGACTTCTTCCTTATCTACAGTGGTCCACATGCCTGTACACTCACACAGAGACCTCCTCTGACCTCCTCTTCTGCCACACCTTTCCGCCCACCCTTGCTCACTCTACTGGCCACCTTGCTAGGTCTGGAACATGGCAAGCATACCACTGCCTCAAGGCCTTTGCACTCTCTGTTCCCTCTGCTGGAAAGTCCATTCATCCCGCACCTTCTTTGGGTCTTTGCTCAAGTGCACCTTTACAGTGAGGCCTCAGGGGAGTCAGAGGCTACCCTATCTGAAATGGAACACTCCTTCGTCATTTTATTGCCCAAACCTGCTCTTCCCCTCCGCCACCCATCTGTACTTACCAAGCTCTAACTTCCTCTAGATTTTATTCATCTTGTCTCTCCTCCCCTACTAAACCCTGTGCAGGCAATGACTTAGGACTGTTTTGTTTCTGCTTACCCTCAGTGCCTAGTACAGTGCCTGGCACAAAATAGGCACTCAATAAATCTTTCGGATTAATGAATGAAAGAAGGCTAAAGCAAGGAAATCATTTGCAGTGCAGCCGTGCTCTGTGCAGCCACTCCTACTCTCTGACTTCCTGACAACCCCTACTTCCCCTTTTGTTCATGGTCTGGGATTGGAAGAAAAACTAACCTAAATCTCAAAGGGAAAAAGGCTTACCCTAGAATAGGGGGGCTCCTAGAGTTACTCTGTATTTAGTGGTCCTGTGTTGCTTATAACTCAAAACATATGGTAGGTTTAGTACCTAATGATTCCTGTATACGCGGAGGTGACACATATGTGAGACATTTCTATGAGGTTAAATGGGGAGGGGGCAAGAATGCACAAGCAACTTCCAGTGTATCTGTAACGTTTCATTTTTGAGCTGTATGATCAGTACATAAGAGTGTGGTATATTATTCTTTATATACTTTTTACATGCTTGAGATATTTAATTAGAATAACCAAAAGGAACAGGCCAACTAAAATGCAACCACTTTCTATTCTGTAACTGACTTCCCACACTTTGTACTGAGTCTGCCTTCAGTACATTGACAAGATTAGTGGTAGAAATGGAACTAGAAGTCAGGATTAAATCCCTATCTTGATTGATTTAGCAAATAGTTACAATTTGTTAAGAGCCAATAGCTACAAATTTTATCTTCTTCCCCATGAACCAGAAACTGTCTCACTTCATCCATCACCTGGCCTAACCCTCCCCCAGGTAATGAGAAATATGGCTCACACCTATGACTTTCCTATCTGCTCTCCAGCTGGAACAAGGTGCTTTAATCTTCATGGAAAGATTGAAGACTGTGTTGGCAACCCACTTATCTGGTTTCCTTAGCAACGAGAACACAGTATTTAAAGTGATGGCTTCCCTTGCTCAGAATAGAAATTAAGTAAGCCTGATCCTGGTGCCCTGGGTCTGCTCAGGGCTGCTTTACCTCTTCAAAGACTCTTTCACACCTGTTCAGGTAGCAAAACTCTAAAGGGACAACCACCTAGAGTATAATCATAGCAAACACTCTGGACCTGTATCCATAGCCAACTCACCCTTGCCAGTTATAGTGGCCCCCATCTACAATCCCTGGAAATATTGACCAAATTCCCTTTTTAATTCAAGAATTGAAGAAAATTTTTCCATGTCCTTGCACCTTCTACAGCAATTTAGGTAGGCTGCCACCAGTTTCCATGAAATCTGAGCAAGAATCAAGATGATGAAGCTGCCCAAACATGTGGGAAAAGCACAAAGGAAAAAAGAAAAGAACTTTTAAAGGAAATTGCTATTAAAGGACTGTGGCCAAGCATCTACTGTCTTGTCAAACAGAGTTGAACAGGTTTCCTTACTGTCAGACTTTTTATAGCCTCTAATATCCTAATGCATTTTGACTCTCCATGAGGGGAAAGATTTATTATATGTCAGGCAGCAATTCCTCAACATGTTGGACCATGGAACATGTGATTATTTACTTGGCCATAGAGAGCTTTCTCTGTGGAAAAACTATGAACATCCTGGAGGCTGGTAATTAATGCTAACTTTGAGGCCAGTGGGGCATCAGTCCACAAACTGGATGCTGTGCTTGGTCTTGATGGTGGCAGTGGCAGCATTGACATCTTTGGAAACCATGTCGCCATGGTACTACAGGCAGCAAGCCAGCCATGTATTTACTATGGCAAGGGTCGCATTTCACCATCTGGTTGGCTGGCTCAGAGCAAGCATTGGTGAGATTGGCTTCAGAGTTCACAGTTTTCAGATTTCCTGGGGAACTAGCTTTTCATGTAATGTGCATAAAAGCATGTTGCTTAAGCTATGAAGGTCCAGGAAGATGGGACACACAGGGACTCCTGGACTGCTCTAACTCAGAGGTTCTCAACCAGGGGTGATTATCTCCCCAGGGGACATTTGGCAATGTCTGGAATATTTTTTATTATCACACCTGGAGAGAGTGCTACTGGCATCTAGTGGGTTAAGACCAGAAAAGCTGCTAAGTATCCTACAATGTACCGGACAGCAACCCCCAAATGTCAACAATACAGAGGTTGAAAAACTGAACTAAGAATGTCAGGATGCTTGATTCGTCCTGGATGGGTTCAGGGACCCCGGTAGACTCACACTGTGCAATCCGTGCTCTTGACTTGTGTTTCTGACACATGTTTAGACATTCTCTAATGCTCCAGAGTGAACTTAACCAGGCACATCCAGATCCTCTGGATAAAACAGGCCCTTCTCTCCCACGTACCCTGGGGAAGAGGATGAGGAGAGTTCACCCAGAGCTTCTGATCACATGCCAGTGCCCCCTCCCACGCCTCCTATTTATTTTCTCCCATCACATGGGGAGGCATGTGAGGAGCGAAAGGGCAGGGAGGCACGTCTGGTAAGGGCTGCTCAGTGAATGCTCCAAGAAAAGCATGAGTCAAATGCTCACGGAAGGCCTAGGATATGAGCTGGTCTGGCCCTGACCACACAACGGACTCAAGCACGAGTGGTGAGGACAACACCACAAAGTGGAATCCAGTCACCTGCCCTGGTGAGCAGTGTCCCTGGGGCAGAGGCCTTAAAGCCTCTGCTTGTTACTCTAAACTCCTTCTCAGGGAACTGCTGCCCAGGCCACACCCCTCAGGAGGATCCCAGGACAGGGGCTTGGAAATGCATGAGCAGCCTCCATATTCCCAGAGAGGAGAATAGAGCGCAAAACCCCTGCCTACAGAAGATTTGCTCTTTTTATTTATTTTATTTTTTTGTTGTTGTTGTACACGGGCCTCTCACTGTTGCGGCCTCTCCCGTTGCGGGGCACAGGCTCCGGACGCGCAGGCTCAGCGGCCATGGCTCACGGGCCTAGCCGCTCCGCGGCATGTGGGATCTTCCGGGACCGGGGCACGAACCCGTGTCCCCTGCATCGGCAGGCAGACTCTCAACCACTGCGCCACCAGGGAAGACCCTCGCTCTCTTCTTTAAGTCATATTTTGGTTTTCCCAGGAGTGAGGAGATCCCCGGATGTGGGACTTAATTTTAAAACCGAGACCGTCCTGGCTAATCTAGGGAGAGTTGGTCACCCTACTGTTCCTAGACATAGGGAGACTTATTAAGTCACGAAAAGAAGACCCTTTATTATATTGATATTTTAATTGGATTAGTGGAGTATTGATGATTGTGTGCCCGTGATTGAGTTAGGTGCCTTGGTGGAGTCGAGAGGAGCACAGTAGTCCTGACCCACACGTGGTTGTGTGCTGAGAGTGTGTAAACAGTTTGCTTGGAACTCAGAACATTTTCCCAAAGAAACCACACTGAAGTGCTGGTTATACTTCCAAGCTAAACCCCAGAAGCCCTAAAATATAACTCAGAGTTGAAATGATAGGAACATCACCCCTTTCCACCACCACCACAACCACAGGAAGCAAAGCGGTTGGAAATGCAGTGTTTCAGCTACCTGGGTTGAAACTGCTGCTGTGATTTCCCCTTGTTTCTAGGAGAAAGTGCCTATCACTCAGGATGATAGGTGCACAGTCACAATTTCCTGGCCCCTCCTCCTAACACATGCAAGTGAACACACATGTGCGTGTACACATACACAAGTATGTACGAGCTCTGTTTCTCTTATTCTTTTTTAGTGAAACCTAAATGAATGAGCTTTTATTATAGGAGAAGATTGTCAGTTGTGTGAACATCAGTACTCTACCCATTCCTTTAAAAATATTGTGAGCAATAATAGATTACAAAATTTTCAGTAAAGATAATGGTCAGTAACTTTATTAGTTAATTAATTAATTTTTGAAGTAGAGTTGAATACTTAAAAATATTTACAATGTTTGTGTTAATTTCTGCTGTACATCAGTTATACACATATATACATTCTTTTTTGTGCTCTTTTCCATTATGGTTTATCCCAGGAGATTGGATATAGTTCCTTGTGCTATACAGTAGCACCTTGTTGTTGATCCATTCTAACTGTGATACAGTAGCTTGCATGTACTAACCCCAAACTCCTAGTCCATCCCTCCCCTTCCCCCACAACCGCCCACCCTGGCAACCACAAGTCTGTTCTCTGTGTCTGTGAGTCTGTTTCTGTTTTGTAGATAGGTTCAATTGTGCCATATTTTAGATTCCACATATAAGTGATATCATATGGTATTTGTCTTTCTTTTTCTGACTTATTTCACTTAGTATGATAATCTCTAGTTTCATCCATGTTGCTACAGATGGGATTATTTTGTTCTTTTTTGTGGCTTAGTAGTATTCCATTGTATATATGTACCACATCTTCTTTATTCATTCATCTGTCAGTGGACATTTAGGTTGTTTCCGTGTCTTGGCTATTGTGAACAGTGCTGCTATGAACGTAGGGGTGCATGTGTCTTTTTTATTATCGTTTTGTCCGGATATATGCCCCCAGGAGTGGGATTGCTGGATCATGTATGTGGTCTGTTTCTTACCCAAACTCCCACCCCAGTGTGACAGTGTGAGAATCAAGATTTCCTGGTGTGATGTCAAGCCAGTGGCACTTTCCTTTGCTGGGGTGTTCACGTCTCAGGGAGGCCTATCTGTGGCCTCCAGATGCTGATGACTGGGATGGGGAAACCCAGCAGACTCCCTAGAGACTGTCAGAGAGAGACACAGGGCTGGCAGCATGTGGGTGAGGACATCGCGAGCAGAGCCCAAGGCAGAGTTTCCAGGACATAGGATCTTTGGTATGGAGAGAACCAAAGAGATGATTCAGTTCAAGTCCCTCATATACAGATGGGGAAACTGAGGCCCAGGGAAGTGAAGGGACCTGCCCAAGGTCACAGACTTTTGGAGGCATATTAAAAGAACCCAGATTTCCAAATCCCCAGGCTCTTGCCACTCCACCCTTTGCCTCAGAAACTAGAAAATCCCCTAGTTTATTTATTTTGGGCTGCTTGGGTCTTCATTGCTGCACGCGGGCTTTCTCTCCCTGTGGCGAGCGGGGGCTACTCTTCGTTGTGATGCACGGGCTCTAGGTGCGAGGGCTTCAGTAGCTGTGGCACGTGAGCTCAGTAGTTGTGGCTCGCGGGTTCTAGAGTGCAGGCTCAGTAGCTGTGGCACACAGGCTTCGTTGCTTCGCGGCATGTGGGATCTTCCCGGACCAGGGATCAAACCCATGTCCCTTGCATTGGCAGGCGGATTCTTAACTACTGTGCCACCAGGGAAGCCCCCAGTTCTACTTTTGAAAATAAATTCTCTAAGGAAAGCTTTGTTTTCTGGCCAAAATAGTTGTGCTTGCTGAGCTGGGGGTGATAGAACTCCTGAGGAAGAGGTTGCCAAACTTTACTACCCCATGACATTGCAGACCTTACAGCTTCCCTGCACCTGGAATCTTCTCTAGCCAAGCAGAAAATAGCAACAGGGCAGCACCACCAACCACCAACAGCTTCTACCATCATCACTGTATTTACCTCCACCAGTTGCAGAGGGGCTGCCTTTCTCCTGGCCATTTTCTTACCTCTGTATATGTCCTTAAGCCCCAAGAGCAGTGAGACCACTTCCTGTGGGTGTGCGATGGTGTTAGAAGGGGAAGTATAAGCGCTTTGCTGAGAGATTTCATTCTGGTGTTTCATGCTGCTCTGGCCGCAGATGTCTGCTGGACCCTTCAAATCTCTTTTCTAACCTGGAAATGCCATTTATCTCCCTCAAGGCCATGCTGCTTTTTGCAAGGGCCTCAGGTGTCCGGAGTGGGTGGACGTGCTCTGGATGTTCAACTATGATGTTAGTAATGTGTGGGATATGCAGGGTGGTTCGCGCCTTACAAAATGCTTTTGGGCAGGTGATCTTGTTTGACCCTGTGAGGAAGGTAGGGCAGCTATTCCTGTACCCATTTAATCGATGAAGAAACTGAAAATAAATCTGATCATTATTCAGATTTATCCAGTGGCAGAGATGAGGTTAGAACCAGGGTCTCCTGGATTCAGTATCTTTTCCACCAAAAATAGAGTAGTCTTTTAAAATATTTTAATTGTTTTTAACTAGAAAATACTTACACATCATTCAAAATTCGAAAGGTACAAAAAGGTGTACAGTGAAAAGTAAGTCTCCTCCCTGCTTATCAGCTCTTCCTACCCCCAAAATGCAACTTCCTAGAGACACAGCTTCCAGAGCTAAACTAGACACATACTGGCAATATATATGGCTACATGTTAATAAACACATATATTTGTGTGTATAAACATAAAGGAGGGACTGCTTTTATTCACTTAAACAAATGTATTTTCCACTTCTGCATGTGAAGCTGCCTTCCCTAAGGATCAGTATCGCTCCTGTGGTTGGGGGGAGTTAAATACATGCCCTCTGGAATCAGGCAGATCTAGGGCAGAGCTGGCACTGATCACATTCACGTAACATAACGTTTCTCATCTGACAAATGGGTGTAATAACTCCTAACACAGGGACTTCCCTGGTGGTCCAGTGGTTAAGACTCCAAGCTCTCAATCCAGGGGGCCTGGGTTCGATCCCTGGTTGGGGAACTAGATCCCACATGCTGCAACGAAGATCTCTCATGTGGCAATGAAGGTCCCGCGTGCCGCACCTAAGACCTGGCGCAGCCAAATAAATAAATGAATATTGAAACCAAAACAAACAAACTCCTAACACATAAGTGAGGCAGCATCTGTAATGTGTTCAGAACATAATACATGTGCTCAATAAATGTTGGCTGTTTCCTATGTGCCTACTGTGTGCCAGACCCTGTGCTGGTACAGGAGAAAGGAGATTAATAAAATGAGGTGTTGGCCCTTAGAATGCTTATCATTTAGAATAGGGGAAGGAGATCTAATAAACAAACAAATTATAGTACAGCAGAATGAACAGAAGCACTCAGTCGATTAGAGGATAAGAGTACAGACTCTGGATTCAGACATTCTGGGGTTCAAATCCCATCTTGGACAAGTTACCTCACCCTGAGCTTTTTTGTCTACAAAACAGGAGTTGTGAGGATTAAGTGAAATAACGCACAGCACTTAAAACAGTGCCTGGCACGTGATAGACATTCAATAAAGAGTGATTTTAATAGTTACAGTATCTAATTCCACATATGAATAAATGCCACAGTAGGAATACGTACCAGGTGTCAAGGTAGCAGGGGGAGAAGGGGAGCATTACAATGACACGAGAAACATGGCTGTAGCCCCTCCATTGGGATTCCCGCCTGCCGGGCCCTGTTGCTGGCATTTCACCTGGGTCCTCTCACTTAATGCTCGCAGCCTTGCTGTGAGGATGGCATTACTCCCTTTTCACAGAAGGAAACCAAGGCTTCAAGAACTTCTGCCAAGGCAGAGGCAGAAATGGCAACTTCCTTTTCATCCTCCTCTTGCCACCTGGCTCCCCAAAGAAGAGAGTCACTAAGACCAGGACGTCGGGGACCCAGGGTGCTTCCTGGGTGGATCTCTCCTTGCTCTCCAGTGTGTTCCAAGTCCTGCTGTGGCTCTGGGCCTGGGCCAGAGCAGGAACAAGGTGGCCACTCCAGCAACCTCTGGGGACCCTCAGCATGCACCCATGGCCACTCAGTTATGATAGACAATGAAGACATGCCGGACCCCGGACCCACGCGGTTCAGGAGGATTGGGGTTCTATCTGTACCTGCTCTCGCCTTACCAACATCTAAGTTCCGGGGGGAGACTGGAGGGAAGTGAGGCAGAGACAAGTAGTAGGGGAGGGAGTAATTGGGCACGTTATTGAAGGAGGGGGAGGATGGGCCCTTTTGGCCTGGCAATCTCGGGGGGTCCTCTCGAGGGGCTCCTGGTGCCACTGCTGTGATGAGCGCCGGCCTCAAGCAGCACCGGCAGGGCTCACACAGAGGCAGCCGAGGCCACTGTTGAGTTGGCAAAATGCCAGAGGGTAGCTTCTGCTGCTGTCATCACTGCTGTCGATGTTACCGTTTGCATCGTTTATATGGTACCTTCTAGTTTCCCCAGCACTTTTATACCCACCATTTCACTTTATTTCATAATTGATTACAAGGTTTATGTACAGTTGGGATGTGTTGGTGTGGGGAGGCTGGGAATGGGTCTCCAATTTTCTACCTTCTGCAGTAGATTAAGTAGGTATTATTAGCCCCATTTTAGCAATAAGGACACTCAGAATGTGAACATTTAAGTGTCTTGCCCGAGGTCACAGAGCTTATATGTGGCCAAGCCAGGGGTTTCATCTGCAGGGTTCTCGTGCTAACATGCTGTGATGCTACATGTTGATCCCTTGTGAGACCCTGCACAGCTTCCGCCCTGTACGAAAGGGCCTCTCGGTTTTACGTTCTTTACCAGCTGGGACTAGCCTGTGTCCCACAGCCTGAAGGAATAAGGTTCTCATTGGCAGATCTGGAATTTTCTCCTTTCCATGTTCTAGGGACACTCCCCTCACCCAACCTTTGGCTCCTGTTGTGGACTGAATTGTGTTCCCCCCCAAATTCACATATTACAGCCCTAACCCTCAGTGTGACTATATTTGGAGATGGGCCTTTAAAGAGGCAATAAAGGTTTAACGAGGACATAAGGGCGGGGCCCTAATTGGACAAGATAGGTGTCCTTATAAGAAGAGGAAGAGACACCAGCATGCTGTCTCTCCGTGCATGCACAAAAGAAAGGCCACGTGAGGACACAGTGAGAAGGCAGCTATCTGAAAGCCAGGAAGAGAGGTCTCACCAGAAACCAACCCTGCCAGCACCTTGATTTTGGGCTTCTAGTCTCCAGAACAGTAAGAAAATAAAGTCTGGTGTTTAAGCCACCAGTCTGTGGTATTTTGTTATGGCAGCCTGAGCACACTAATATAGTTCCTATGACCAAATCTCCACCCTCCATCTTCACCATAAGGCTTGGAGTCCATGTGATTTACACAAGTGAGATCGCCTAGCATTTTCCCCATTACTGTGTAAACTCTTTTGTCTCTTTTTTCTCGCCTTCTAAGCTCAAATCCTTCACCTTCAAGTTAGTTGGACTAACTTAGCTGCCCTCTGTTATTCTGTTTCTTATCAGCTTTTCTGTGGCCCGCTAGATATTATCCTTATAAGACACTAGGTCTCTTTTCTTCTTTGATTCTCTTACAGTTGCCCATGACTTATTCCGTGTTGGTGGAACCATATGTACAGATGTGGAAACATATGATTTGGAGTCTCGACTCTACCATCTTCTAGCAGAGAGGGCCTTGATCAAGTCTCAGGATTGCTGGAGTAAATGGATTAGTGTACTCGAATGGGGTGCGCCAGTTGTGAAGTGCTAGTCAGTTGCACAGTGCTATCGTAGTTGGTGGTGTAGGCGAAGGTGGTTTAAGTGAGCTGCTTGGAAGAGCGCCCTCACTGATTTGTGCATGGACATTAGGCCATCACTGAGGAGCAGTATGAAAAACATCCCTGTGAAACTCCTAAAGAGCATTGCTGATGTTCACAAAAGGGCTGTGTTTATTTAAACAAAAACTTTCAAGAGAAATTTGTAGAGAAATAGCTTGTGATCCTGAGACGCAGGTTTGTTTTCATCAGTGAACACCAGGAATCGTGGAAATGATCATGTTTCCCTCTTTGTCTTGGCTGCTTGGGAGCCAGGAATTAAATCGACAGCCTATTTCTAGCAAGTTTACTTGCCCTTCTGTCAAACACTTTATATACTATCACCACTGCTGTCACCTTAATTTCCTTGTTTGTTATCTTCACTTGGTTCTTCTGTGTGTTTATTTCACAAGTTAATGGATGAATACATTCTTGTAAAGATAAAAAACTCAGAATTATACAGAGCATGACTTGAAAGTATTCATTTATTATTTACGGTGTGGTACTGTCTATATTTGTGTAAACAGCCTCAAATTCATCTGGAACAATATTAGGAATAATCAGGTTTTAAAAAACAAATGAAGAAAAAACTTTATTTGAAAGCTTACTATCATGCTAGGTACATTTGCATATACTTTCTCTTTTAATTCCAACAGCAACTCTATAAGGTAGATATCATATGCCCACTTTATAGATGAGGCAGTTGAATGAGGTTAAGTTAGTTGTCCAAAGTCTTAGACAGTAAGTGGCAAGGCTAGGAATGAAACTCAGTCTGAGATTCACAGTTTGTATGTCAGCTCGTTTGTTTGTTTGTTGTTGTTGTTTTAAGTATCTCACCTCTCTAGGGCAGAAAGTAAAATTACAAAATTTAGGTACAACTAGAGTGTGTGTGTGTGTGTGTGTGTGTGTGTGTGTGGCGGGGGGATGGCGTTGGGAGTGGCTTATGAATTGCTCTTCATTACACCCACTCCTCACTCTGCTTCAAGCCACTGAAATTATTTAGGAATTCAGCTAAGAGCCTTTTTTCCTCCTTAAGTGCCAACAAAGACCTGGCCCACGATGGCTGATCTTGTGCCAACTCCAGGTGAAAACTCAGCAAAGGTCAGGTGTAAGAGCGGGTAGCCTTTAACCTTCCACCATTGACCTTCCCCTGCTGATCAATGGGCGGCAACTGTCAGGCCAGGATACAGGGGTGGCCTCTCTCTTTTGGGAAGAGGCAGTGGCAGCATCTGTATTGCCAATAGTTGGTTAGGGTCTCTTGGAAAGGAATCTGCTCATCTCCCACTCCTGTCCTCAATCAACACCCCAACAAGGGCAAATTCTTATTGCTCTGTAACATGTTTGCCTGGGCCCCTCCAGGGCCACTGGTTCAAGTAATTTGTACTGGCTTCCCTCCTCCTCATTGGCCCTGGCCAGAGGACGCAGCTACTGACATAAACACTGACCCCTGTCCCAGCTAGCAGGCAAGCTCAGTGCTATTTTCATCTGAATTCCCAGCATCTTGGAGAAAGAGCTTGGCCATTCTTATCATCGGATCCCTGAGGAGGGAGGTGAGCCTGCGGGCTCCTTCTGTACCCTTCCTTCGACTTGGGCTCAGAAGACAAAGGTGAACTTGAGTGCTGTTGGGGACACAGCTTCCCTTTATGCTGCCGCCAGGCCCCGGGGGCTGCCTTCTCTCCAGCACTGAGGCCCTTTTGTCCTGCGGGGCACCACGGCCTGACTGCCCACACTGTTAAAGCGCAGTTTCGTATCCCTCCCCCCCTCCCCCGTGAGTCCCTGGGCCTGGAGAAGGGCTTTTGAGTTTCGCGAGCGCACACTGGCCCTTTTCTTCTCCGGGCGCCTGCAGCTTAGATGCGGAGCGCCTGGCAGCCTGGCGCTCAGCTGCTCTTTTTCAGGGAGGCCGTGCGAAAGCGCGCACAGGGCGCTCTTTCGCCCCGGGTTTCCCGGGACTGGTGCTCAGCCCCCGGCCTCCGGCAGCGCAGGACGAGCCCACCCGTGCCAGAGATCATCCGGGAAGCTGGTCGTCCAGCTCTCATTCCAGAACTTGTAAACAGGCATCCTCGTTGACCCAACTCATTCTGTATACGAGGATATTAAATTTTTTTCACCATAATCCTATTATTAGAAGTTTCAAACATGCAGAAAAGTTGAAAGAATGATAAAGTGGATACTCATATACCCATTATCTAGAGTCTGCAATTAGCATTTTTTGTATGGAAGGGTTTAGCTATAAGAGCTAGCACTGCCCTATGGTGTGTGTGTGTGTGTGTGTGTGTGTGTGTAGAAACCCAAATACCCCTCCCACCCCGTTTGTTAAATTATGGCACATTTGCACAGTGTACTGCATAGCAATTAAAATAACATGGTACGTTTAGTGACGTGAAAAAATGTGGGTTTTCTGTTAACAGAAAAAAAAGGTAGAAAACTGTATGCACAATATTATGTTATTTTTGTTTGAAAAAATGTTCATGACTAGGGAAAAAAAACCACCCTGAGGTTATATATTATAATATTAACAGGATTGTGTCTAACTTAGCATATTAGTGAATTTGATTTTCATCTCTGGCTTGTTTTTATTTCTTTCAATGAAGTATTTCTTTGTAAGGTGAAAACATGGATTTAAAACATGTATGGAAAAATGGATTTAAAACAAGAGGCCGACATGGCTCTCTGGGATTTTCCAGCACCATTTACTGTGACAGGAGTCCTGGGCTGTTCCGTCTCCTATGCAAACATTGCTGCATCGCTGGTCCTGGCCATTTAGAGCTCCACCAGCCTGACACAGGTTCCCAAGTATGAGCACCAGGCTCTCCTTTCCTTCATTGTCCCTGCTCTCCTGCAGCAAACTGGACTTATCCCTCTCATCACTGACTCGTAGGCAGAGAGGTTCTTAGCCACTAAAGAGTGAGAGTCCTATCATGCTATTCACTTGGTCCCCTCCTGGAAGTAAAAGTCCTGGGGGATGAAATTCCTCTTCTTCAAGAGAAGGCCAGGGCCTAACCCAGGGGCTGTATGCTGCCTGTGGGCCCCTGAGTTCTTTCTCTGTGAGAAGCCTGGCCCCAGTTAGACTCCCAGGAGAAGCTCTGCTTTAGTTTGGGTTCCTCAGGAAACTTTAGGACCAGCTGGATAATATTTTCATCACCATACAAAAAATGGCAGTTTCAGAGACAACAGCAATAAGAGTCACTCTATACACATATTTTTAGCTCACAAAGTAAATTCATACATTCTCTTACAGTGGTTCCCAGAGCAGTATCAAAAGTCATTTGGAGATGGACATAGGGTTGCCGAGTTTATTTTGCCATGTAAAATCACTTAAAATCTACTATTTATGATTACAATTACTTCATAACAGAAAAGACATTTTACCACATATACAAAATAAAAAGAATAATCTCGAAAAAACAAAAATCCCTAGCATTTAAATTTAACTTTATAAAATTCTAACTATATAAAGTATACCTCTCCGTCTATGTACTTTGTTTTTTTTTAACATCTTTATTGGGGTATAATTGCTTTACAATGGTGTGTTAGTTTCTCCTTTATAACAAAGTGAATCAGTTATACATATACATATGTTCCCATATCTCTTCCCTCTTGCATCTGCCTCCCTCCCACCCTCCCCATCCCACCCCTCCAGGCGGTCACAAAGCACTGAGCTGATCTCCCTGTGCTATGTGGCTGCTTCCCACTAGCTATCTACCTTACGTTTGGTAGTGTATATATGTCCATGCCTCTCTCTCGCTTTGTCACAGCTCACCCTTCCCCCTTCCCATATCCTCCGTTCTCCAGTAGGTCTGTGTCTTTATTCCTGTCTTACCCCTACATTCTTCATGACATTGTTTTTTCTTAAATTCCATATATATGTGTTAGCATACGGTATTTGTCTTTCTCTTTCTGACTTACTTCACTCTGTATGACAGACTCTAGGTCTATCCACCTCATTCCAAATAGCTCAATTTCGTTTCTTTTTATGGCTGAGTAATATTCCATTGTATATATGTGCCACATCTTCTTTATCCATTCATCTGATGATGGGCACTTAGGTTGTTTCCATCTCTGGGCTATTGTAAATAGAGCTGCAATGAACATTTTGGTACATGACTCTTTTTGAATTATGGTTTTCTCAGGGTATATGCCCAAGTGGGATTGCTGGGTCATATGGTAGGTCTATTTGTAGTTTTTTAAGGAACCTCCATACTGTCTCCATAGTGGCTCTGTCAATTTACATTCCCACCAACAGTGCAAGAGTGTTCCCTTTTCTCCACACCCTCTCCAGTATTTCCTCTTTCTAGATTTTTTGATGATGGCCATTCTGACTGGTGTGACATGATATCTCATTGTAGTTTTGATTTGCATTTCTCTAATGATTGATGATGTTGAGCATTCTTTCATGTGTTTATTGGCAGTCTGTATATCTTCTTTGGAGAAATGTCTATTTAGGTCTTCTGCCCATTTTTGGATTGGGTTGTTTGTTTTTTGTTATTGAGCTGCATGAGCTGCTTGTAAATTTTGGAAATTATTCCTTTGTCAGTTGCTTCATTTGCAAATATTTTCTCCCATTCTGAGGGTTGTCTTTTCGTCTTGTTTATGGTTTCCTTTGCTGTGCAAAAGCTTTGAAGTTTCATTAGGTCCCATTTGTTTATTTTTGTTTTTATTTCCATTTCTCTAGGAGGTGGGTCAAAAAGGATCTTGCTGTGATTTATGTCATAGAGTGTTCTGCCTATGTTTTCCTCTAAGAGTTTGATAGTTTCTGGCCTTACATTTAGGTCTTTAATCCATTTTGAGCTTATTTTTGTGAATGGTGTTAGGGAGTGATCTGATCCCATACTTTTACATGTACCTGTCCAGTTTTCCCAGCACCACTTATTGAAGAGGCTGTCCTTTCTCCACTGTACATTCCTGCCTCCTTTATCAAAGATAAGGTGACCATATGTGCGTGGATTTATGTCTGGGCTTTCTATCCTGTTCCATTGATCTATCTTTCTGTTTTTGTGCCAGTACCATACTGTCTTGATTACTGTAGCTTTGTAGTGTAGTCTTAAGTCAGAGCCTGATTCCTCCAGCTCCGTTTTTCGTTCTCAAGATTGCTTTGGCTATTCGGGGTCTTTTGTGTTTCCATGCAAATTGTGAAATTTTTTGTCCTAGGTCTGTGAAAAATACCAGTGGTAGTTTGCTAGGGATTGCATTGAATCTGTAGATTGCTTTGGGCAGTAGAGTCATTTTCACAATGTTGATTCTTCCAATCCAAGAACATGGTATGTCTCTCCATCTATTTGTATCATCTTTAATTTCCTTCATCAGTGTCTTATAATTTTTTGCATACAGGTCTTTTGTCTCCTTAGGTAGGTTTATTCCTAGATATTTTATTCTTTTTGTTGCAGTGGTAAATGGGAGTGTTTTCTTGATTTCACTTTCAGATTTTTCATCATTAGTGTATAACAATGCCAGAGATTTCTGTGCATTAATTTTGTATCCTGCTACTTTAACAAATTCATTGATTAGCTCTAGTAGTTTTCTGGTAGCATCTTTAGGATTCTCTATGTATAGTATCATGTCATCTGCAAACAGTGACAGCTTTACTTCTTTTCCGATTTGGATTCCTTTTATGTCCTTTTCTTCTCTGATTGCTGTGGCTAAAACTTCCAAAACTATGTTGAATAAGAGTGGTGAGAGTGGGCAACCTTGTCTTGTTCCTGATCTTAGTGGAAATGGTTTCAGTTTTTCACCATTGAGGATGATGTTGGCTGTGGGTTTGTCATATATGGCCTTTATTATGTTGAGGAAAGTTCCCTCTGTGCCTACTTTCTGCAGGGTTTTTATCATAAATGGGTGTTGAATTTTGTCGAAAGCTTTCTCTGCATCTATTGAGATGATCATATGGTTTTTCTCCTTCAATTTGTTAATATGGTTTATCACATTGATTGATTTGTGTATATTGAAGAATCCTTGCATTCCTGGAATAAACCCCACTTGATCATGGTGTATGATCCTTTTAATGTGCTGTTGGATTCTGTTTGCTAGTATTTTGTTGAGGATTTTTGCATCTATGTTCATCAGTGATATTGGCCTGTAGTTTTCTTTCTTTGTGACATCCTTGTCTGGTTTTGGTATCAAGGTGATGGTGGCCTCGTAGAATGAATTTGGGAGTGTTCCTCCATCTGGTATATTTTGGAAGAGTTTGCGAAGGATAGGTGTTAGCTCTTCTCTAAATGTTTGATAGAATTCGCCTGTGAAGCCATCTGCTCCTGGGCTTTTGTTTGTTGGAAGATTTTTAATCACAGTTTCAATTTCAGTGCTTGTGATTGCTCTGTTCATATTTTCTATTTCTTCCTGATTCAGTCTTGGCAGGTTGTGCATTTCTAAGAATTTGTCCATTTCTTCCAGTTTGTCCACCTTATTGGCATAGAGTTGCTTGTAGTAATCTCTCATGATCTTTTGTATTTCTGCAGTGTCAGTTGTTACTTCTACTTTTTCATTTCTAATTCTATCGATTTGAGTCTTCTCCCTTCTTTTCTTGATGAGTCTGGCTAATGGTTTATCTATTTTGTTTATCTTCTCACGTCTATGTACTTTTGATATTATTACTATTTCTCTATAAATTGGCAAAAACTTTTTTAAAGACAAGCACTGGTTTGGGAACCAACATTTGGGAACCATTTCTCCATCGTTTTTGATACGTACAATCACCCACTTGCAAGTGAGAAAACTGAGTTTCAGAGATCATCAGCTCATAAGTGGTTGCACTAGGATTCAAATTCAAGTCTGTCTGCTCCAGACAAGTGATTTTCTCCTGTTCCAGATTGTGTCTGTGTAACCAGGCTGCTTTGTGGTTCTTCCAGGAAATAGTTGACAGAAAACAGGCCTGATTTGCTTTTCAAAGTCTTGGCTAGACTTGGGTCACCAGAGTAAGCCCAGTGGATCAAATTTTGTCTTTGATCCAAAAATCACTGAGCTCATCAGATGGTATTAGCCTTTGAGAAGTTCCTCCCTAATTTCATTATTTGCTTTACCAGCAAAACTATCCTTACAGTTGGTTTCAAGGGCAGGAACACATATTAGAATTCTAATCTACCCGTATACATCTACTGACTGATGCCTGAAGTTCCTCCAGTTCAATCATCTCCATTGATGTATTTGAAAAAGAATATCATTAAAAACTTGGGAATAAAGTAAAAAAGAAAAGTGAATAGTATATCCTTTCAATGTTATGGTGAAGCATTGTTTAACAGACTCAACCAAGAATTCTTTAATTATCCAGGGAATGTAGTTGTGTCTGACTTTGCTTTTTACTATTAATTAAGGACTCAGGCTCTGAAGTTACATGTTAACTTGTAGACTTTGTCTAGAATAGAGGCAAATTATTTTTGTCCAGTAGAAAAGATAACCCCAAAGGTTATGGTTTTATGGCCCTGTAGAACATTAACCAGTTTTGTCCCTAGGTTGGCAGACTTATTTCATTACACCTTTCCTGGTAGACTATATAAATCCCTGTTCCTCCAATTCCCATTTGAAACAGCCTTACCATACTGCTGGTTTCATCCCTCTTTGATGAGCTGAATAAAATCTATTTAAAGGCAGTTACCACCTATACCACTTTAAAATATTATCAATTATTTGCCTCTGTGAATGAAGAATCTGAGAACACATTTTGAGAAGTTGAAAGATACAGTATTTGGGATGTGAGGAAGATGCGGGAGAGGGTGCATTGGGGGGAGGGGAGATTAGCTAAACTTCTCAGGACAGTTGTACGAGAATACCTTCACATAGTTCCTTTTTTCTCATAGTTGCTTTGTCCTTGAGCAGTGGCCAGTAAGCATGCCTTGCGAGAAACAGGATTTACAAAGAATAATGACTGGAGAAGAGGTTGAAAAGCTAGTTGGGGTTAGCCATGGTGAGAGATTGGAGTTGTACCCTGTAAATCATAGGAATTATTAAAGGTTTTAATCCAGGAACTGATAGGATCGTAGTTTTGAATTAGAAAGAAAGATAATTTTGATAAGAGTATATTGGATGGGTGGAGGGAGAATCTCAGTGAGAGATGACCAGGGTTTGACTTGTATGTGAACATATATGAATGGAAAGTTGAGTATAAAATCAAATGGCAGTTCCAAGGCAGAACAGACAGATTTGGTGAGTGATGAGATGTAGGAAATGAAGAGAGGAGAGAGTCTGAGATGACAGTTGGATGGATGGGAGGATGGTGATGTTGATCAAAGTCTGTATTTTTGACCTGCTGAGTTTGAAGATTGCCAGAAATTTGAACTTAAGAGTTTGGACTAGAAAGAAAACGAAGTTTAGCAGTTCACTGGTTATGAATCGAAGCCATGGACATGCATATGAGTGTTGAAGAAAAACATATCATTGGGAAACCTCTCCACTACTTCACTGGCTAGGGAACAATTGCATCGTTCACCAGAGGGCATCCTCTTCAATTACAGTACGCTACTGCCATGAACAGAGCTGCGCAACGAACAGTGAATAGTCCATGGCTTTTCAGAGCCATGAAGAGTTCACTGTCCACCACCTTGGCCAAAAATATGCATTTCCCACAGCCATTTTACTTTGTGGAATTGGAGGCTTAGGAAGACAAAGCACATTTCTTAAATGTATGTTGCAGGAATGGAAGATTAGACTAGAAACACTTCCTAGGGGTAATGCTGCAGTCTTGGCAAGCACAGGTGATCTGACCCAAACTTTACACCCCTCGTGCCTTCCTGTCTATTGACAAGCTTGATAAGAGCAGAGCTGAGTATGGGACAATTTGTCTACCTTATTTTTGTCCCTCCCCAGCTCTGCTTTCTGCAGTGCTTTCTCTTGACCTCCATGCCCCACCTGTAGGATCAACATGATTCCAGGCTGCAAAAGTAGAGAGCAAAGTGTAATTAATTCCCATGTATCCATCATCCAGCTTTAATAATTATCAGCACACAACCATTTTGCTTCATTTGTGCCCCATTCCCCCTACTTTTCTCCCCTGCTAGATTATTTTAAAGTAAATTTCAATGATCACATCACTTCATCACTAAATACTTTCATATGTATCTCTAAAAGATAAGGACTTTTGAAGGGGACATAATTTAGGGAAAATTTTAAGATGTTCTAGATTAGAGTGTATAGGCTCAGTATCCATTCAGCCTTGCTGTTGTTCAGCTCTGCTTCTCCCTTGGACCTTTGCTCTGATAATAATGGCTATCTCATAACAATGGCCTGCTATATGTCACACACACCCATTTAGCCCTTACAGTAATGCTACGTGTATGACAGACATTATCTTTTTTATACAGATGAAGAGAAACTGGGGCTCAGAGAGGTGAAGTAACTTGCCAAAATGACATAGATGGTATAAAGGGAAGACTAGAGACCAAAGCATTTTTTGGTCAAAAGAAAAACTTGTTTACCTTGTTAAGGAGGTTCTGTAAGGGAGCCCAGGCTTTTGAAAGCTTAGCTCACACACACACAAAAAGTTTCTGTTCAGTTTTAGCCCCAGTTTCTCTTTATGTATAAGAAAAATAATGTTGGGACTTCCCTGGTGGCGCAGTGGTTAAGAATCCACCTGCCAATGCAGGGGATAGGAGTTCGAGCCCTGGTCCGGGAAGATCCCACATGCCGCGGAGCAACTCAGCCCGTGGGCCACAACTACTGAGCCTGCACTCTAGAGCCCGCGAGCCACAACTACTGAGCCTACATGCCACAACTACTGAAGCCCACGTGCTCTAGGGCCCATGCTCCGCAACAAGAGAAGCCACCGCAATGAAAAGCCTGTGCATGGCAATGAAGAGTAGCCCCCGCTCTCTGCAACTAGAGGAAGCCCACGTGCAGCAATGAAGACTCAAGGCAGCCAAAAATAAATAAATAGATAGATAGATAAATGTCTACTATGCAGCATTACTGTAAGGACTAAGTGGGTGTGTGACACAGAGTAGGCCATCATTATGAGCTAGCCATTATTATTAGAACAGAGGCCAGAGGGAGGAGAAGAACTGAACCCTACCAAGGCTGAACAGGTATTTAAGGGGAAATTTAAATTGATATTTAAAGAGAATAACACAAAATTACCAAGGTTACCAGGTTTGCACTTAGTCCACTCATGGTGGAAGAACACCGATTTTCTCTTGTGATTATCACATCTGCAGAAGCCATCACATATCTTCACTCATCAGTATTGCAAAAGCAGTTTGGGTAGGGAGTGTGTAAGTTACAGGAAAGGCTCACGATATCATCTAATTCTGATATCAGAATTAGATGGGGCAAACTTTTTCTACCATTTATTTATTTACTTATTTATTCAGGTTATTGTTGTTGTTGCTTTTTTAATCTCTGTGTGCAAAATGCTTCTTCCCCCCTGATTCTTAGTACTAAGTGTCTGTATTTGTTTCTATTGTTGCCATTAAAAAATTGCCACAGATTTAGCAGCTTAAACGACACAAATGTATTATTTTAACTTCCCACAGGTAAGTGTATTTCTGGCCACCAAAGTCCACATCTGTCCCACGTGCAAAATACACTCACCTCATCCCAAATTCCCCCAGAGTCTCAACTTATTACAGCATCAACTCAAAGTCCAAAATCTCATCAGCTCATAAGGTTTAAATCTCATCATCAACTCAGGTATGGGTGAAGCTCTCGGAATGATCCATTCTGGGGCACAATTTCTTTCTACCTGTGGACCTGTGAAATTAAAGAAACAAGTTACCTGCTTTCAAAATATAATGGTGGGACAGGCATAGGATAACAGTTATAGGTATTTCAGTTCAAAAAGGGAGAAAGTGGAAAGCAAAAAAGAGTCATTTGTCTCAAGTATTTCTAAATCCAGCTAAACAAATTCCATTAGGTTTCAAGGTCTGAGAATAATCCTTTGTGGCCTGTGGCTCTGTCCCCTGGACTCATGGCTCTGCCTTCTGTCATCTTTCCTTTTTCATGAAGGGTAGCGTGGGTTTGCAGCTGGGAGTAGTTTTATCAGCCTGTTTCCTACCTATAGAATTTTTGGAGTTTGACAACCTTCAACTAGAAGGTTTGACAACCTTCTTTAATTTTGGACTTTCTCTGTCCATTTCAGTTCAAGCTGGAAGGGTTTCTGCTGGCATGACATTCTCAAGAACCTTGTGGGTCTCCCATGTATGTAATGCGGATTTACTCCCTTAGACAAGAGGCTCATTCACAAACCTTTCCTAGGTAATCCCATTTCTATTTTTGGCTTTCGTTTATATGGCTGAGAGAACAGACCTTAAACTCTCTAGTTTGATTGAGGGTATTTATGAGGCACATCCTTAATCCAAGGGCCTTTTGTGACTTTATTCTCTGACCTTTTGATCTTTCCAATATGTCACACCTTCAGCTTTTTCTGTAGAGTGCACATTTCCAACAGTGAATCTTTTAATTTTAGCACCTTGCCATCCAGATACTCTGAGAGTTTTCAAAATGATAAAAATCCTGGTTCTTCTTTGTTTAACAGTTCTTCCCTCAATTTATCTCTTTCCTCTTACATTTTACTAAACCAGCAAGAAGAAACTAGAACTCACTTTCAACACTTTGCTTGGAAATCTCCTCTGCTAAATGTCCAATTTTAGTTTTTACAAATCCTGCTTTCCGCACAACTGCAAGACACAATTCCACTAAGCTTTTCTTTTTTTAAAAATTTTATTTATTTATTTATTTATGGCTGTGTTGGGTCTTCGTTGCTGTGCGCAGGCTTTCTCTAGTTGCAGCGAGCGGGGGCTACTGTTCATTGTGGTGTGCGGGCTTCTCATTGTGGTGGCTTCTCTTGTTGCGGAGCACGGGCTCTAGGCACGTGGGCTTCAGTAGTTGCGGCACATGGACCCAGTAGTTGTGGCTCACAGGCTTATTTGCTCTGTGGCATACGGAATTTCCCGGACCAGGGCTTGAACCCATGTCCCCTGCATTGGCAGGCAGATTCTTAACCACTGGGCCACCAGGGAAGTCCACCACTAAACTTTCTGCCACTGTATAACAAGGATTCTCTTTCCTTCAGTTTCTAAGGGCTTGTTTTTTAGTTTCTTCTGAGACCTCATAGGCAGTACCTTTAAAGTCCATATTTCTAATAGTAATCCACTCAAAAGAAATCTAGACTTTTAAAATCATTCTTCCAGCCATTGCCTGTTGCCCAGTCTGAAAGCCACTCCATTTTTTGTATTTGCTACAGTGGCACTCCACACCTGGTATCAAAATCTGTATTAGTTTTCTATTGCTGCCACAACAAATTACCACCAACTTATCTTCAACAACGTAAATTTACTAACTTACTACTCTGCACATTAGAGATCTGCCATGGGTCTTACCAGGCTAAAATCAAAGTGTTGGGAATGACATATATACACTATTATGTATAAAATAGATAACTAATAAGAACCTGCTATATAAAACATAAATAAATTAAATTAAAAAAAAAGTGTTGGCACAGCTGCATTCCTCTCTGGAGGTTTTAGGAAAGCATCGAGAGTTTTGTTTATTTGTTTTTTGTTTTTGCTCATTTGGGTTGTTAGAATTCAGTTCTTTGCAGCTGTAAGTCTAATACCCCTGTTTCTTTGTTGGTTGTCAACTGAGGGCCCCTCCTAGCTTCCTTGACTCATGGTCAGCCTTCTCCTTCTTAAAAGCCAATAACGGCAGGTTGAGTCCTTCTCAGGTTTCAAATCTCTCCTCCTTTTTCTGTCTTAAATCTCCCAGCTCTTTCCACAGCTGGGAAGGGTTCTTTGCTTTGAAAGTGTCATGTGATTAGCTTGGGCCCACCCAGATAATTCCCCCATCTCAAGATCTGTAATCTTAATCACATTCTGTGATATTGTGATTTATAGTAAGAAATATATATTTGGTCTAAAACCTATAAAATTTCCCAAGTGATGAGAGCATCAAAGTTGTTTCTTGTCATATTGACGAAGTGAGTTTTGGAAAGCACGTAAGAATGGGAGCTGGTTGCCAAGGGAGGCGAGCATGTCATTAGAGGGTTGGAAGTTTTAGTTCTAGCCCTCAGCCTCTGGGGAGGGGAGAGGGCTGGTGGTTGAATAGACTGCCAGTGGCCAGCAATTTAATCAATCATGCCTATGTAATGAAGCCTCCATAAGAACCCAAAAGTATGGTGTTCTGAGAGCTTCCAGATTGGTGAACACCTGGAGATTTAGAGAGCGTTGTACACTCAGGGAGAGCATGGAAGCTCCATGCCCTTTCCGCACACCTTGCCCTATGCATCTCTTTGAGCTGACTGTTCCTGAGCTATATCCTTTCATAATAAACCAGTTATCTAATAAGTAAAATGTTTCTCTGAGTTGTGTGAGCTGCTCTAGCAAATTCATCGAACCCAAGGAGGGGGTTGTTGAGACCTCCAATCTATAGCCTGTCGGTCAGAAGCGCAAGTAACAACCTGGGCTTGGGATTGGCATCTGAAGTGGAGGGCAGTCTTGTGGAACTGAGCCCGTAACATGTGCAATCTGATGTTATCTCTGGATAGAAAGTGCCAGAACTGAGTTGAATTGTAGGACACCTAGTGGTGTGGGGGAAACACCCCCCCCCCCGCACACATTGGAATCTGGTGATTAGACCACCTTTTACATTTGCAAAGTTTCTTTTACCATGTTTCTGATATTAGGACATGGATGTCTTTGGGAGTCTTTAGTCTGCCTACCATACTGTCAGCACCCATATCTGAACCCAGGTTAGTCTGACTATGTTTGGACTTTTTTCACCAGACTCCGTAGTTATTTCCTAATTGCCCAGAGGCTCTGCTCATGTTGTACCCCTGTTCTTGCCACTGTGTTTGTATCAGATAATAATGCTTTGGGCCATAAGTAACAGGTACCAGATAACCAAGAGCTGCTTGAGCTGCTTAAAGCAGTAAAGGTTTATTTTTCTTATATAACAATGTATCTAGGGATGATTGCTGGTCTTGTTGCAGTGATTCAAGGATTTCAAGACCATTGGCTTGATAACTTGGTTGGTCTTTCTTTCATGATTGCAGTATGACTGCCACAGCTCCAGATGGCACATCCACATTCAGGATAGGAAGACGAGGGAAAAGGGAGGGGAGGCTCCAGTTTTCTCTGCCCCTTTTGTCAGGAAAGGAGGTGTTTTCTCAGAAGCCCCCATGAAACTTTCATTACATCTCATAGACCAGAACTGTGTCACATGCCCTGACACCCTGCAGTTGCAAGGAAGCCTGAGAAAGTGGGTATTCAGCTTTTCCCAGTAGAGGTGGGCAAAGGAAAAGAGGATTGGAAATGAAGTTTGGATTAGCCAACTCATAATGCCAGAGTTTCAATGGGTCCAGGACCCTGTCTTTGCCTTCTTCTCTTGCCAATCCACAGTTAGAATTGGAATCCTGCTCCTGGGTCAGACACCTCGTGATGACTGTGCTCTGACCACCTGTCCAACACCCACACACTCTTTGTAAGATATCCCTAACCCCAGTTAACCACTTAGAATGCCATCTGCAGGGATCTGGATGCACTTCCTGTCACTGTCTGCTGCTGGCCCTGGAAGCACCTGGCCACCTTTCAGAGGCCTAGAGACTCCACCAGTCCCTTTGGCTATGTACAAATAAGCTTCTGTTCTGACAGCACCTGTTTTTAAATGGGTCATTTTAAAGCTTTGTGTGTGTGTGTGTGTGTGTGTGCAACATGGTGCATGTGCATACAGAAATAAGGGGAAATGGGCCACGTTGACCAAAGACGTTTTTTTTCTATGCTAGCTTTAAATTCTATTTAGGTAGAGGTTCTTCTGAAAATATTACTATGGCAGAGATACTATTTTCTATCACAATATCCATTCTCCTCTCCTTCCTCAGTAACAGACTATGATTTTATGTGCAGCAGCCATGCACCCAGACAAGAGACTTCTTCATTCTCAGATAAACAAGACTTCATTTTCTCTAGTTGCAGCCATGTGACTAAACTCTGGCTAATGTGATGTAAGTGGAACATTCTGTTGGGCTTCTAGGAGGTTTCTTTAAAGAGAGTGGGCATGTCCTTCTTTGTCCTTTCATCCATTTTGCTGCCTGGAGTGGAGATGAAATAGCTGGAGCTCTATCTGCCATTTTGGACTATGAGGAAAAGAGATATGCTTTAAGGTTGGCCAAGAGCTGACACTCTCCTTGGACTTCCCACCTCCAGGGAAATAAATTTTTTTGTTCAAGCCACTCTTCTTTAGAATTTTTGTGTTATTTTCAACTGAACCTGACCCTAAGTAACTCATCTATTTTTCGTCTGCATGATGTCTAACTCTACATAGCACTTTCAGGTACCTTATCTCATTTTCAACAGATGGGAAAATATCCATTTTCCTGTGCTGTTTCTAGCTGGCCCTGGTTCCATGAGAGCCAGTGAGGGCCAACAGCAACCATCAGAGAGCTATTTACCTACCAAAGTTGAAGACTGTGGGAAAACTGGAAACATTTGGTTCAGGAGGCAAAAAGAAGATGTTGCTTTCAGAGTTAATGACAACTCTGGGGAGAACTCTGCCTCCGTTTTTCAAAGCTAGGCCGTGACTCTCGGAGACTCAACCCTTGTTCACTATCTCACTACCCCATGTTTAAAAGGGTATTGGTCTGGGGCTTCCCTGGTGGTGCAGTGGTTAAGAATCTACCTGCCAATGCAGGGCACATGGGTTCGAGCCCTGGTCCAGGAAGATCCCACATGCCACGGAGCAACTAAGCCCGTGCACCACACCAACTGAGCCCTCATGCTGCAACTACTGAAGCCTGCATGCCTAGAGCCTGTGCTCCACAACAAGAGAAGCCACCACAATGAGAAGCCATTGCAATGAGAAGCCTGCGCACTGCAACAAAGAGTAGCCCCCACTTGCTGCAACTAGAGAAAGCCCGTGCGCAGTAATGAAGACCCAAGGCAGCCAAAAATCAATTTTTTTAAAAAAGGGTATTTGGTCTCTGCCAAGAGCTTTTTATGAATATTGTCTTGCGGAAAATTTTTTTCCTGAAACAGAGCTTCAGCAGTGCTTTCACGCCTCACTGATAGGCTGTTGGATTCACCCTCAGTGGAAATTCTTCAGGAGTAGGTATTGCCCAGTGACTGTTCTTCAGGAGTGGCTCTGCTTTGTGATGGACACGGTATCAGTGGCTGGAGTAGGAGTCCTAGCCTCTGGTGCCACCTGCTCCGCTTTGTTCCAAAGTAGCAATTGGTCTACCATCTCCCAGAGTTATTTTTGTCTTGTTCTATCTCCACCCCCCTATACTCTCTAGCACACCCTTCCTCCACCCCAAATCCCACACTGGGTTCTCTTCCAAAGCTGGGCAGGCATCTTTGCCCAGGTCCCCTTCTCCTCCACTCCTCTAAGAAATCCTAGCAGGACCTGGCTAATTCTATCATGGCCCAGCCTGACCCAGCACTTCCTTGAAACTACCTGTTCCACCCAAGTAGCCCAGCCAGGGCAGGCTGTCCCTTAAACTGACACTTTGATTCACAACAGGCTCCCTTGGAGGGGGGCAGTGTGTCTCAAAGCAGAGGAGGCATACACAGTGGCCTAAGCAGAACCCTGCTTTCCAAGGGCAGTGATGAGAGGGGTTAATGTACTCTGATGGTTTAACGACAATAATGGTTTTTCTTATGTATCATTCATATTTTTATTCCTAACAGTCCTGTGAGGTATTTCAGGCAAATTTTATAGGTATGATCTCCAAAGAGGAGAGGGGAGCAAAAGCTGACATGTAGTGAGCACCAAGTATGAGTAGTTAGGTTCTTGTGCACACTGGCTGTCACCCTTCCCAGCAGGGAAGGGTACGTGCCTGAAGTGAGCCAGCACTCAGTTCTACACGAGACCCCCCATGGGGCTCGCACAAGCCAGTAAACTGGAGTGGCTTACTATAAACTCGGAACCTTGACTGTGTCTTCTGTAGTGTGGAGACGGGATCTAGACTTGAGCTCTCTGGTGTCCTGGGCGGCAGCGGAGTCCAGTGGCTACCAGCACAGGCTCTGCAGCCAGGCGGAGCTGCTGGAGGGATCCTGGCCTCATGTTCAACAGCCAGGGGACCTTGCCCAAGTCGCTGACCTTGCTCTGAGCCTATATTCCACATCGGTAAGGCGGTGATGAAAATTGTGCCGGCCTCCGACATCTGTTATAATGATTGAATGTGAGTGCAGGTAAACTGTCTTTTGTTCCATCATTAGTAGCTCTTGTTAATATTATTTTCATCATTACTAACTGAAGAGGACGTTCTGACATCCTGGGAGAAAGGAAGCCATCGGCCTTGCCCACCCACCCACCCACCTGGAATGGAGATCTTACTCAGTTAAGGAGCCTGCTCTGGGGCTGTTGGGGTAGTTTTTCAGCTTCCGTCTTTGGGCTGAGAGCTGCCCAGCCGGCCTGGCTGGGCCTCTGAGGCTGTTCCCCACTCCCCAGTTGCAGATCTGGTTTCTCTCACCCTCATAAAAGGCCCCGGCAGAGATGCCTACCAGAGCCAAGATCTCCAGGGTCCCTAGGGACAGAAAAGCAGCCCACGGTGGCCATGGCTGCTTTCTTATCTTACCTGGTCCCACTTGGTTCCCCTCCCTCTCCTCCCCAGCCCTTCTAGGATTCATTCCTCCTGAGGGACGGGGGCTGGTCTGAGCCCCTGGAGTGTGGCCGGCACAGTGCCTGCCTGGGTGAGCAGGCCGCCTGGGCACCCCGTCCTCCAGGCATGAAGACCTCAGCCAGGACTCACACAAGCCGGGCGGGCTCCTGTTTATCCTTCCTTCTCCAGGCCCACACAAGTGTTAGGAAATTGTTTCTCTGAACAGTGTTGGCTTTCTCAGCTTCTCCTACTTTGTGCTAATTTTTCTTTTTAGCTGCCTTGGATGGTGTAGGCTGTACTCTGTAGGGGGTAAGAGTGCCAGCTTCAGGGGCAGGCAGCCCAAGTTCCAATGGCCTTTCTTTACACTGCCAGTCATGTGCTTGGTGAGGCATGCCCCATGTCTGGGGCATGGTGCCAAGTGCCTTACAGGGATTAGGATTATCTCAGGAGCTCTTCTAACATCTCCACTAGGTGGCTGCTCCTAACAGGTGAGGGCATTCAGGCACAGAGAGGTAAACTAGCTTTCTCAAGACACCAAGGAAGGGACCCTTGTGAGAGAAGGAGAGAGGTGGGGAGGAAAGAAAATGAGGAAGGTTACTTCACAGTCCTGCCCAGAGCCTGTCTCCTCAGCCCCAGGGATGTGGAGTCCAGCTGGCTTAGCCACTCTTCAGTTTTGCCAGGAGGAGGTGTGAGGGCAGAGAGGGAAGGTCAGTGAGCATTGACGGGAAGATTTATGAAGATGCAAAAAAAGGCCTTCCCAGGGAAAAACCATCCTAACAGTTTTGGTAGGTGGGATGTGAAAAGGTGCAGAATTTCTGTGGGGGAGGAGGAAGCCAGCAAGGATGCCTTTTCAGCTGCTTACAAGTAACCATTTAATTCAGAACCTGTGTTTGGATCTCAAGGGAACTCAGGCCACCAAAGTCATAAAAACACATGAGCCTAATGCAGCCTTGTGGGCAATAAGACGGTGAAGGTGGCATCCCTGATTCCCGTGGCTGCCGGTTTGTTTTGATTTTTGGATTAATGTTCAGTTTCAGATGCAAGAGCCTTGGCCCACCAAGAAATGTAACCTTCAGCCGAGATTTTCTTGTCTCTTCTGATATGTGATTTCACATCCTCTCAGTGCTTCAGCAGTTTCCTCTTCTCCATTCCTAAAAGAACCTGCATTTCCCTTTCTCAGCTCCCTTCCTGGCTTCCTGTGTGCTAAGCCTCTTGCAGTTGTCATCATGTCTTCAGAATGCATTTGATAGGTACAGGAAGTTGCACCAGACGGGAGATGGAACCAGCAATCAATAAAAAAAGAACTATGTTTCTAAGAAAAATGCATCATGTCTTCCCCCAGGAGTTGTGTACCATATGTCCTAATATCCGTGGAACAATGGGTCTAATTTTTAGCTCTTCTGCTTGGCTTTCCCGGTCATCTCAACAAAAAAGAAAATGGACCTTTTAACGTGCTGCCCAGCTAGCAGATGATTTACACTAAAGATCGCCTTTCCCTTTAACCCTTTCCTCAGATATCATAAAATAAAATCTCTCCTTTCTCTCCCTCCAGCTTTATTTCTCCTGGCTACTAGTTTAGTATATTTATGGTGCATGAGTCATCAAGCTGCCGCCTGATTGGATAAAAACCAAGCACCCCTGAGACCATCAGTCAATTACAGCTATTCTCAGCTTCATTCACTGATTTATTAGCTTGCACACACAGAGAGAAATTCATTCAGCAAAGTTCATTCATAAAAATTTCAACACTCTGCCTATCATCCTGCACATCTCAGCCTTCTGTTGCAGATAGGCTCCTGAAAGAAGCTCTGAGGGGAGTCGGGGAGGGAGGGAAGCTCGGAGCCAGGGTGGGCAGGCTGGGAGGGGATCTGAAGAACACGGGGGGATCACAAGTCCCTGAAATAATGCGGAGCAGCGCCTGTCACTAGCACTCCTGGCTTGTGGCCCAGAAGGGATGCATGACAAGATCTTCCAAGAGAGGGCAGCCATCAGAAGAAACGAACCCAGGCACAAGGGCCTTTGGCCCACATATACATTTTCTTTGCTCCTTTTTTAAAAAATGAGCAATCACTGGAACAAGTAAAGGGTTAATGAGCCAGACATTGCCCCGCCCTGTGGGAACCGGAGGGAGCAGGTTTGAAAGTTCCTGTGTGCAGAAGGGGAGGCTGGGGGGTAGGGGGCGTTAAATATTTCTGCAAGGCTCCCGCACCGCCAGCGATGCGGCGGGACCGGCTGGCCGGGTGCGCGGCCCCGTTCCGTGCCTAAGAGTTGGCCGTGAGCGGTTGCCGCCACCGCCGCGAGCCTGGGTCCAGGCTTTCCCAGCAAGGAATCCGACGCGAGAACACCGGGTGCCGCCGCTGGGCCAGGGAGGGACTGAAATCAGCTGGGAAGGCGTTTTCCCCTGGGCTGTTACCCTCGAGGACCCGGAGCCGAAGCGGGCGAGGGCGAGAACGGAGTTGGAGAGGTGGCAGCCGCCAAGTTGCACGGGGCGTTGAGGCATTTGCTTTCCGCACTGTTTATCTAGCAGACGACGAGGCGATTTATGCAACAGTATCCTGTTTCAGCACTGCCAAGGCTATGCGAGAACGCGGTCCGGACAGCCTGGCAGGACTCGTGCTGTATGTAGGACTCTTCAGGCACCCCGGGATGCTGCACAGGGCCAAGTATAGCCGCTTTCGGAATGAGTCCATCACGTCCTTGGACGAAGGCAGCCCCGGAGGCTCGGGGGGGAACAAGGGCTCGCCGCAGCCTCCCTACCCCGCCCTGGCACCTCACGTGCCGGCTGAAGATGCCACCTTGGCGTCCCAGGAGAGCCCCACCCCACTGTGCACCTTGATCCCTCGCATGGCCAGCGTAAAGCTGGCCAACCCAGGCACCTTGCTGAGTCTGAAAAACTTTTGCTTGGGTACCAAAGAGGTACCTCGACTCAAGCTCCAGGAAAGCCAAGACCCGGCTCCCAGCAGCCCGGCTTCCCCTGAAACCAGTCTGAATAGGGCCATGCCAGCACCTCCGCCTCAGCGGGACGCCCTGGGGCACAGGGCGACCTCTTTAACTCCTGATGCCTGCCCCCTTCCCGGCCCTGGGGAGCCAACCCCCGGGAGCAGGCAGGACAAGCACTTTCTGCGGCACCTGTTGGGGATGGGCATGAACTACTATGTGAGGGTAAGTCCATTTTCCTGTCTGCACCCCTTCTACAAGGGGCACCTTCTCTGCTTTCTGAAAGGGGCTGCACATCACCTGGCCGGGTTCTAGGTTTGGATAAGACATTGTGTGGCTGGAGGGAGGGGAGGAGGGAGGCTGAGCTTACAGGTTTCCTTACAGATATCTGGCTTGTATTGGAGTCACACAACTTTTGGCTCAGGGGCATGAACTGGTGCTAGCTCATAGGTAGTTGCCAGGTGTAGGGGCAACTTCTCATAGAGACAGCTGAGATGTCCCCACTGGACTGATCATTCTGGCCAAGAAAACTCAAGAATTTCAAATCTAATTAGTGATTGAGACCCCATAAATTTTACTGGCCACTGTGCTTCAGTAGAGATTTTTGTGCTAGAGGAATACATGGTGTGTAAGGGACTTGTATTATTTTTGAAAATCTAATTCAGCATTTAACAAACACTTCTCAGAACATGGCTGAGCTTCTAGCCTTCTGCTAGGAGCTAGTCTTAGGTCTTCGGTGCACATTTTTTGTCTTTATTGCCTACGCTGTGCCCACTGGTCCTTGCCCATGAGCTATGTGCAAAATCAAGGTCTTTACTGGCCTTGCATCTGCCCTTTTCCATTCCAGATCTGGGTAAACGAAGAATAGAAGATTTGGCCTCTGCCCTTCTAGAGCTCACATTTCAATCGGGGAGACCAACAAATGCATGTGAAATAATAAGAGGACAATATTTAGCAATAGATATCTGGTGTGAGAATGCTGAGGGAATTCAGAAAAAGGGAAAGGTTGTTGTGGTCTGGGATTCATTCATATGGGAAACCTTCAGGAGAAGGTGCATCTTGGAAGAGCCATCAGATTTTTATTGGCAGAAAAGGGGAGACTCCTGGCAGGGCAAGAATATGAGCAAAGCCCAAATGGCAGGTATCACTGTGGTGGCTGCAGGGGAGCATCACACTGGGCGTAACTGGAGAAGAGAGGGGATGCTGGAGGGTAGTGGGTGATAGAGAATATGGCTGGCACATAGTTTATGCTCAAACAAATTTGAGTCAGATAAAGACATCCAGATCTCGGATAGCTTGGGGAGGAGGGAGCAGCTGACCAAAGCTCTTAATGCTGTACGGGGAGTTTGTAAACACTCTGATTCATAAACAGAAACCATCATAGGTTTGTAGGCCAACTATAACGTGATGAAAGTGGTTTCAAAAAGATCAGCCTGTGCATTTATTTTAGATGGACTGAAGCAGGGAAAAATTAGAGATTTGGAGGCCGATAAGAAAGATGCTCTGGGAGTTTAGGCACCAGGGGATGGGAACATGGATTAATGTGAAGATGAGAGAAAGGAGACGAATGTAAGAGCCTCTGTGAGAAGCCTCAACAGTCTTGGGTGACTGAGCAGATCCCTTCAGATCATAATACACATAACAGAATGGTGAACATTTATTAAGCAGTGGGTAGATTGCTGAGTGTGTTGTTGCTATTTATAGAGGTTGTGGATGATTATTGATAAAGGAGTTGTGAGGAATGAAAAATAACTTCAAATGTAAGCCTCAGAATGGGATTGGTGATGTCAGTGATAGAAACAGAATGAGTTGGGAAGGGGGTCATGCTAAGTTTGCTTTCGACATGTTATGTTTAAAGGGATGATATCTAAGTGGTACTAATTTGTAGGTAGCAATCGTATAAGACTAGCATTCAGGTGAGAAGTCTGATCTGAAAGTAGACATTTAAGAGATAGCCCAATAAATGTATCACACACAGGCAGTTAAGGTCTCAAAGAAGGCCAAATAATGAACACTGGAAGGGTTCCAGTGAGAGCAGGCTAGGGCAGCCTAGGCGAATTGATAACAAAAATCTCCAAGGAAGGTACATTTATGGGACACTCAGCTCTTACCCTCCCTCACAGTGACACAGCTCAAAATGGAAATAGTTACATGTATCTACTAAAAGTGCGTGGGCAATTCTCATTGGTCAAGCTTAAGCATCTTCCAGGCTCTAATGGAAAAATGTGACTCTCCAAACCCATCCTTGGCACCTGCCTTCCCATCACCTAGACATCCTCTGCCGTCTGCCTTGCCTTTCCTTCCCTCTTGTACTTCCTTCCACCTCCCCACACCCACACACCTGTACAATTTTAAATGTGAAAGAATTGCTGTGTGATCTCCATTTTCCTTAGGGAGTGTCGCCACTGGCATTTTAGATTTTTAACGAGGATTCTGACTGCCTTTTCCTGGCAGTGATGACTGACCCCAGGAAAAGTGCCGACCCCATGATCCATGTGAATCATACTAGGCTGCCAATAGACAGTGACGTGACACCAGTTAACACCTCTTTTAGGAAGTCAAAATACATGGACAAGCCTACTGTATTAATCTTTATAAAACCCTACTTTGAAAGATGGAAGGAACTCAGAAGTTATCAAGTTCAATGCCTCTATGGGGAAACTGAAGTCCAGATAAGTGAATTCTTTTTCTTCTGCGGTACGTGGGCCTCTCACTGTTGCGGCCTCTCCTGTTGCGGAGCACAGGCTCCGGACGCGCAGGCTCAGCGGCCATGGCTACGGGCCTAGCCGCTCCGTGGCACGTGGGATCTTCCCAGACCGGGGCACGAACCCGTGTCCCCTGCATCGGCAGGCGGACTCTCAACCACTGCACCACCAGGGAAGCCCGAGAAAAGTGAAATTTTTTAAGGCCACACAGGTGAGTCAAAAAGAGAGTTAGCACTAGAACCCAATTGCCCCGTGTGCCAGTCTTTGCTCTTTTCACCACACTTTTTCATCCTGGTTGAGATCCTTCTCAGAATTCTTTTAGGTGTGATGTGAACCAATTTTAAAAGACAAAATGCCAACCTATTAATTTACAGTGAAAAATATTGTGCCAAGTAAACCAAAATTGTGATCCCATCTGTAGGAAAATGCACACGAAAGATTTAAATCAAAGGTTTCTTGGTGATGATGGAATCAGAGCAGAGAAGCAAGAGAGACATTCTTTTTTAAAAAATTTATTTTATAAAGGTAACACTTGTTTATAACATTATATGTTTCATGTGTACAACATTATATTTCTACTTCTGTATACACTACAGGGTGCTCACCACCAAAAGTTTAGTTTCCATCCATCAGTTGACTCCTTTACCCATTTCGCCGCCTGCCCCTCCCCCTCTGATACCTGTACTCTGTTCTCTGTATCTACATGTTTTGCTTTGCTTATTTTTGTTTGTTTGTTTTTTTATATGCCACATATGAATGAAATCATATGGTATTTGCCTTCTCTTATTATTTCACTTAGCATAATACTCTTAAGGTCCATCCACATTGTTGCAAATGGCAAGATTTCATTCTTTTTTATGGCTAATATTCCAGTGTGTGTGTGTGTGTCTGTGTGTGTATATGTGTATATATATATATATATATATATATATGCCACATCTTCTTTATCCACTCATCCATTGATGGGCACTGAGGTTGCTTCCATACCTTGGCTAATATAAACAATGCTGTGATGAACATCGTGGTGCATATATCTTTTTGAGTTAGTGTTTTGAATTCTTTGGATAAATACCCAGAAGTGACGTTTCTAGATTGTATAGTAGTTCTATTTTTAAATTTTTTAGGAACCTCCATACTGTTCTCCATAGTGGCTGTACCAATTTACATTCCCACCAACATTGTTTGGGGGTTCCCTTTTCTCCACACCCTCTCCAGCATTTATTGTTTGTAGATTTTTTGATGATGGCCCTTCTGACTGTTATGAGGTGATAGAGATATTCTTGATGGCTAGTGGACATAGGGGCAACTCTTTTAGGCAAAAGGCAGCCACATATTCTACTCTCTTACCCACATCATGTGACTGCGCCTCTCTTTGCCCAAATTTATTTTATTCATTCTTTCATCTATTGAGAAAATATGTACTGTGAACCAATTATGTGACAGGAACTGTTCCAGGCCTTGGGCATACATCAGTGAATTAAGAGACCAGGTCTGAGCCCTCATGGAACTTACATTCCAGTGAGGGAAGTTGAGCCATGATTGAATAAAAAAGCAAATATAATATGTCACATGTAATAAGTGCTAGGGAGCAATAAAGCAGGGGAAGTAAGCAAGGCAGTTATTGGGTAGAGATGGAGGATACTGTATTCTTTCTGGGTAAAAATGGCATAGTTAGAGCTACTTTTAAGTTTGTCTTGCATCTTTTATCTTCATATTAGGGACTTAATTTGCCATCTACTCTAAGTTAGAGTTGACTTTGGATTAAGTATCCTTTTACAAAGGACTCTTCTTTTGGTCTTATGATGTAGAATCAATTTTACAGCTGAGAATACTTGATGAATCCTGAGCACCTATTTTTGAGTAACTTTCTTTTAAGCTCAGAACTTGAACCCCCGAAGGTCTCTCAAGGAAGGTGGGCTAGCAAACCATTCTTTGAGAGATATCAAGTTAGAAATGGACAGCCAGACTGGGTCTGGGCAAAGTAGTGAGGTGGGTGAAGTCTGTTAAATGTGGCCAAATGGTGACATTTGTTCCCACCATAAGATTAAGTTTCACTTCTTTATGAGGTCTTCCCAAGTCACTTCATCTAGCAACATACATTCATGTGGAGGTCTCCCAGGTGCCCAACGTGGTCTGTGCATGGTGAGCGTGGAAAATATACGTGACCAGTGCTCGCATGTCTAAAATGAGAGGACTGGTCTGTATGGCCTTTAAGGTGCCCCCATCACCAGCATTTTTCTTCTTCTTCCAGTTTTATTGAGATATAATTGACATACAGCACTGTATAAGTTTAAGGTGTACAGCATCATGATCTGACTTACATACATCCTGAAATGATCACCACAGTAAGTTTAGTGAACATCCATCACCTCACATAGATACAAAATAAAAGAAGAAGAAAGAAATACTTTCTCCTTGTGATGAGAAGTCGTAGAATTTACTCTCTTAACCACTTTCATACCTAATGTACCATCACCAGCATTTAAAGGCACTAAGGCTCCTTTCTCCACATGGGAGGTATTTAAATGTTCGTTTCCTTTCCCACACCCAGTCCATAGATTGCCTACAAATTAATTCAAAGACTAAGTAAAGTAGAGGCAAAGAAACTAACCTGGATAGAACTGCCACAGGTAAGCACAGTATTTCTCACAATAACCCTCTGAGGAAGGCTGTTTTCTCCAGGTGAGGGCACAAAGACCCCAAGAGTTTGCTGTCTACCCTACACTTTACACCTTACGTAAGTAGCAGACTGAGAATTCAAAGCCAGGTTTGTCTCACTCCAGTGCTTGTCTCCTTCCCACCGTCTCCCCTCACCTCTGAGCAAGTCAGGCAGTCCTGCAGGTTCATAAATGGAGGAGCACAGATGAAGGACCATGCTGGGCAGGAGAACTTTATTATAGGACCAACCCATAGAATTTGTCCTCTTGCATTCATTTGCATGATTTCAGTCTCCTCACTTCGGCCTCACCCAGCCCAGCCGTTTCCCCAGACTGTATTAGTGTCCTAGGGCTGTTGTAACAAGTATCACAAACTGAGTGACTTATAACCAGAGGCATTTATTCTCTCTCAGTTCTGGAGGCTGGAAGTCTGAAATCAAGCTATCGGCAGGACATGATCTCTCTGAAGGCTCTCAGAGAGGATCCTTCATTGCCTCTTCTAGCTTCTGGGGGCTGCTAGCAATCCTTGGCATTCCTTGGCTTAGGAGACGTGACTGCAGTCTCCGCCATCACCTTCACATGGCTTTCTCTCCTGTGTGTCCAAGGACACCAGTCATTAGATTAGGGCTCACACTGCCCCATTATGACTTCATCTTAACTTGATTATATCTGCAAAGGCTCAACTTTCAAATAAGGCCACATTCATAGGTTCTGGGGGTTAAGACTTCACCTTATCTTTGCGAGCAATGCAATTCGACCCTTAACAGTCCCCAAGAACATTTACTGCAATGTGTTTGTCCACAGAGACTTTCTTGGGTGTTGGGCTCATCAGCTTTGTGTGCAAATATGATCTTTTTTACTTCCTTTGTAAATCTCACGGTATAGTCTCACCACCCTGAAGCTGTAGACTAGCGTTGTCTGCTGTCTACAATAGATGTGGTCGACAGTACTACAATGTTCTGTCTGCCCCAAGTGTCTTTTCTGCAGGAGAGCACTGGTCTAGGAATTATGAGATCTGGGTTAAAGTAATGGCTCTGACACTAGCCAGCTGTGTGACCTGGGATGAGTCATTTCACCTCCTCATTTTCTCATATTTAAAACAAGAGTTTGAATAGAATGTTGCCTAAGATCCTGAGACCCCAGGTCTCCTTTCCCACTGGTCTGAAATCTCCTTCTATCAGGATCTCTTTTCTGAAGGAAATTACTTTTCACATCTTTGTCTTAGTAGAGAAGAGATGGAATGTCCTTAGCACCCTCTTACTAACACTGAGCTGGCTTCACCAGGAAAGCAGAAACATTGCACTGGCATGGGTGCAGGTGGTCAAAATTTTACAGAGATGGCGAGATAGGCATCACACGGAACAGTATCCAAGTGTGGGATTCCAGGGAGGAGCAGAGGGCGGACAGGTCCAGGGGGCAGGCCAGGGGGCATGATGGTGGCCGGCACTCTGGGGCCGTGGCCTAGCTCACGTGGTCTTGCTGGCCGGGTCGTGCTGGGGCTTGGTGTCCAGTCTGAGGTCTATAGGAGCAGCAGGAGTTAACCCTTCTCTGTTGTCTCTGGACAAAAGTGATAAGAGAAAAAGGCCCTGCCACACACATAGACAGTCTGGTAACTCTAACCTTGAAAGAGGAAGGTTCCTAACCCTGGGAAACCCTTGAAGAGACTGTCCCATGGTTTATGCAAAATAAAGGCAGACCTTGGTGGTGTGGATCAGGTGCCCACAGCTAATGGAGGTGCTTTCTGCCTCCGCTAATTTCGCCTTTTTCAAAGCTATTGGTGGTTAAAAGAGACGTAATTCGGGTGGGAGGAAATAATTCCAGCTAAAACTGACAATTTGGCATGGAGGGTATTATATTTCCTTCCTGTTTCTTTCTTGAAGTAGATGAAGAGGTAGATTCTTCTAGAACTTAGGAAAATCCTGGTAGGTTTGACCTGTTGTTCCTATTCTCTTTAAACTCTCACACATCCCTTGATCTGACCAGTCCTTGACCACCCCTGACCACTAGAGCATTAATTGGAATACAGAGTTTCAGAGATCACCAGGTCCAAAACCTTCATTTTGCAGTTGAGGAAAGAGGCTCAGAGATGTGAAGTGACTTGCCCCAAGCCACACAGCAGCTTACTGGTGGAGCCCAGACAAGAGCTCCCAGTTCTGTCTACAACAGTCTTTTTTTTTTTTCTATTGAAGTATAGTTGATTTATAATGTCGTGTTAGTTTCAGGTGTACAGCACAGTGATTCAGTTATACATACATATATGTGTGTGTGTGTGTGTGTGTGTGTGTGTATGTGTGTGTGTTTATAACTGATATATATATTCTTTTTCAAATTCTTTTCCCTTATAGGTTATTACAAAATATTGAATATAGTTCTCTGTGCTATACAGTAAGTCCTTGTTGGTTATCTCTTTTATATATTGCAGTGTGTATGTCCAACACTCTATTTTCTGCCCCTATCTTGCTTCACCTTCCCTCACTCCCCAGAGTAAATGCACTATGTCAAACATGTCTACTTGATTGAAATGTTGAGCGTATGTGTTTTTTTAAACACCAGAATAAAAACTTTTTTCTAATAGGAAAACTGTTTTTAAAAAGCAGTGAGAAGGAAAAAGAGAGCAAGGAAGAGTGGCAAGGAGGCCAAAGTTCAGTGGCTTTGCCAGTTTTACCCTTTTGTTTATGGAGGTCCCTGTGGGTGGCAACGTGTCCACGTTGGATCAGGACTTGTACAACATGCATGGACTGGCCCCGTTTCATTCATCTTCTGAAACCCTTTGGGGTCATTTCCCTAATGCGGCTTTTCCTCTCACTTCCATTTTCATATTACTTTAGAGCCAATACCATGTCATCACATGGGTTGGATTGAACCAACCCTGTTTCCCAATGTGACAGTCCCATCATGAGGAGAGTGATCTAAATGATACACCCAGCTCACAGGGCAAGGCCATTTCACAATTTCTCCCCCACAGCAGGAGTATGAGGTAGCTGGGGTCTCTTACCCTCTCCTAAGAGATACAAGCTTTGGATCTCAGGGAGGTCTGGTCAGATTTGCAATGAAGTGTTAAGATCATGGTGACCAAAAGATGCAGGCCTCAATGCTGCATGCAAATAGCTACTACATGAAAAGATTGCATCTGAAACAGGAGAGTTTTGTGAAGGGGTATTTGGAAAAGTCAAGAGGCCTCAAGGAGCTGGATTTTTGAAAACATTTGTTGGGAGCATCATATGAAAATGTATTGATAGCATAGCAATGATGATAAAGAAGTATAAATTTGCAACCATTAGCTCGGGTGTACAAGGGATGTCATTAAAATATATATATATATGTATATATATATATATATATATATATATATATTTAAAATCACATGAAATCCAACACCAAGCCTTCTCTTGTTTGTTTGGCAATACTGTCAATTTTGATCACTATTTGTCCCCCAGTCTCAGGATCACGTAATGAATCAAGGGGCTTATTTTGCACCCCTAAATGGGGGAAAGGTCTCTGAGCTTCAGTTCTTTGCTTATCGATGGTCCCCTAAAGGCAGGAGCACCCCTGCATCTAGACCTCCATTTGTCCACTAGGATCTTTACTCATTCTGGGAGCCCCTTCTGAGAATCCAGCCTCTCTAGCTGCCCCTCCAGCCGTTCCCCACCAGAGGCCTTGTACTTCCCTGGAGCCTGGCCAGGATGCAGGTTGGGGGTCTGTAACGCTTAGAAGGCCCACCAATATCTACCACCCATCACCTTCCCATTTATGCCCCTGAAGAACAGGGATGACAGATGGCTAAAGCAAGTTCATGGGAAACCCAGAAGCAACCAGCAACCAAAGGGGTGTGATTGTGGGAGGACACAGCACAAGGGCAGGAAGGAGAGGGCAGACACTTAAGGCTAAGGAAGGATGGAATGAAGGAGAAGGAGCTGCTCGCATTTGTCAGGGTTAGACACCGGCAGTTGTCAAATGAGGCCGAAGGCAGTTCTTGGGAGGAATTGGAAATCTTGTTGCCCGTGGGAGGTTCATGAGATTGAGAGAGGGAGGGAGAGAGGGAAAAGAATGCAGAGTACAGGCAGTGCCTACCCAGAAAAGAATCTGGAACACAGAGGTCATAAAGCAACATTTTAGCGATGTATTTTGTTTGGCCAAATTAGAAAAAAAAATTTTTCTTTGGATTAGTGCCAACGTTTAAAAACGAAGACATTCCATATAAAACTCTGGATTTCTGTCTTCTTAGAAGAGCTGGCAGCACCAGGCTGATCACATGTCAACAGATGACCAGAGCTGGGGGCTGAGCCACGGTCCCACCCAGTTTCATTCACTTACATCACCTGTCTGCCCCCCCGAAGGTGGCTGAGTTTGCATACCCACCTGTAACGTTATCTTTCATTTTCCAATTCAGAATACCTGGGAGAGAAGCTGAGAATGGCTTCCTTGTGGGCAAAATAGCAGGGCTTCTTTCTTTTATGCAGGGCATGGGACAGAGTACTGGGAATGGGTGAGACCCAGGAGGCCGGGATCTGGCCTCCTCAACTCAGAGAGCCTCTTCCCATCCTAACAAAGTTGCAGGGTTTTTCAAGAGTGGTGGAGCTCCAGGACTAGTACAGGCTGTCCCTGTTTTGTGAAGATGTGTCAGGCAAGGTTGGTTTGTATATCAGTTCTTTGTTACAATGAATTTTCCCAGAGAAATAATGTTAAAGGTTGATAAAGTTTTCTCACCTGGCTAGGGAGAGGATGAGATGAAGGTATATACGTACAAAGCTTAGCGCAGAGCTTGTCACGTGGTAAGTCCCAGGTGGAGGGAGGAGAATGAACTTTCAAAGGTCTAGGTGTGCCTCTGGGCAAAAGAAATTTGAAATAGACTAACTTTGGCGTTTTACCATGTCCTTTTGGCATCTTTTCTCCCGACCAGCAGTGCCACCCCCGTGGAACTTTCTTCCCTAAGCCTTTCCTACGGTGCTCACCAGGACAGGCCTGCCCTCTTCTCTAAAGTTGCCTAGTATTCCTTTACTAGTCAGCCTTCCTCTTCCCTCAGTGCAGCAGAGGGAAAAGCATTTGCTTTTGGAAAATATTTATTACTTCATCGCATCTTCATTGTAGTATTCCCCAAAGTTTGCCAAGAGCCAACTACATCAGTCAAAAATACTTGCTCAAAGTGTAGATTCTCTGCCCCGCTGTCCCCATTCTGAACTTGCTGGATCAGAATCTCTGAGGCTGGGGCCCTGAAACCTGCATATTAAACAAGCTTCCTATGCACAAATTTTCTGATGCACAGAAAATTTGGGAACCTCTGCTGAGTCGAGTTAGTGCAGTAGTTCTCAGCCAGGGATGATTTTGCCACTCAGGGGACATTTGGCAACTCCTGGAGACATTTTTAGCTGTCATAACGGGGGAGGGGGAGGAGGCGCTACTGGTCTTTAGAGACTAGAGGCCAGGGATGGGGGCTAAACACCCTACAGTGCACGGGAGATCCCCCCCCAACACAGACTTCTCAGGCCCGACATGTCAATAGCACTGAGGCTGAGAAAACCTGAGTCAGAGGGATGAAGCACGTAAACCTGGGCTGTGTGTTAGGAGGTAATTATGACTAAAAGAATCAACACCTGATTCAGCATTTGACTTGTAAAAATCTAACCTAACATAGTTCTAATTTTCTCAGGCTTTCTCCTTTACCCTCTCTTAAATCCACAGAGCCTCTAAAATTACAGTTCACTCTCTTACCTCCACCCAGGCAATACTCCTTTGGCTTCTGTATCAGGATCTCAGATGGTGGGAATGAGAGTCGGGGCGGGGGGGTGGGGGGCTACGTTGTTATGACTCAGCTGTACATCAGGTATGTCCACATTGGCAGCAGATTCGACACTCAGGTGTGCTCTGGGCTAAGTGGCATTTATAGGCTAAGTTGGTATCCTAACCAGGGTATCCTACCATTACTTGTACCTTCATTTCTATAGGGAAATGCCTTCAGGGTTTTAACAGCTAACTTACAAGTAGATTTTAAGAACCGAGCCTGTCTTGGATTGGAAACTTCCTCTAGTTAGAGGGAAGGAAGTGCCAGAAAGCAAGCAACTTGAGCAAAAATTCTGTATGCTCTAAGTGTAACCCCAGAAATTAGATTTTTCCCCTCAGTGTCATCAGAGAATAATTTATATGAGTCATTCACTGGGAAATGGTGAAATGTATAATTCAATTTTTTTTTTACCTAGTGCCAACTCCAGGTCCTTGAAAGACATTGTCCCTCCCTGTCCTCTCTTCTCAGTATGGCTCTTTTTTTTTTTTAACATCTTTATTGGCGTCTAATTGCTTTACAATGGTGTGTTAGTTTCTGCTTTATAACAAAGTGAATCAGCTATACATATACATACATCCCCATATCTCCTCCCTCTTGCGTCTCCCTCCCACCCTCCTTATTCCACCCCACTAGGTGGACACAAAGCACCGAGCTGATCTCCCTGTGCTACAGCATGGCTCTTTTAACCCTGGACTCAGGACTCAGACTGATTCACTGACTACAAAGTTCTGTTTCACAGTGAGTTAAGTGATCCAAGTTCACAGGGCTCATGAGCGGCTGAGCAAGGACTACAATTCAGGTCTCCCGACTCCCAGGTCAGGGCTCTTTTCACTACCTTTTGTGAATAAGATGTAACCTTGCATGAGGAGGTTACAGTATGAAAGAAGAGCAAAGGTGTCCACACAAGTTCCTGTAATATAAGGTAGGGCATAATAGATGACACCAAAGTGACACGAGTAAAATGTGTGGGAGTGCAGGGAGGAAAGGGGACTCCTTTGAGGTGATTATAGAAGGTTTCCTGAAGGACGAGACATCTTAACTGAGTCTTGAGAAATGGGTGGAGTTTCCATAGACAGAGATGGAGGAAGAGCATTATAGGCAAAGAACATGACAGGGGTGAAGGCATGGAGGCAGGAAAGTAGAGGATGTGTTTGGGGAATAGAGAGTAATTGGATTCAGTTGGACAGTGTGTTAGGTATATGCTGGAGATCAGAGCATGGGCTGGTGCTATAACAAATTTGTATAGTATCTGAAAAGTTGGGTTTTCCAACAGGAAACTATTGAAAGTTTTTTGAATAGGGGAATGACAAACTCGGAGGTATGTTTTAGAAAGATTCTATGGGCTGCAGTGCTCAGAGAGGACCCAAAAGGAGGGAGGCTGAAGAAAGGAAGCCCAGGTGAGAAGCGGGTTGGGAACAAAGGCAGTGGCGATAGAAACAAGGAAAGATGTGAGAGCCACTTGGTGAGGGAGGGCGGAGGCCGGAAGGGTTTGGGCGTCAGGGGTGAATTCCATTTCACATGTGCTGCTTTCAAGGTGACCTCAAAGCCTCCAGGTGGAAATCTCCCAAAGAAAATAGAACGGTTAGGACTGAGGAGAAATTATCTTTGTTGCTGTTGGTATCAAGGCCCAGGGAATGGACAAGGCTACCAGAGGGAGAGTGTAGAGCAGGGGGAGAAGAGGGTTTTGGGGATGCCACATTGAAGTATTCTGTGGAGGGGGAGGAAGAACAGGCCTTGATGATGGAACTAGCAGCATGAGGACCAGGGTGGAGAGGGGACAGGGTCACCTAGGGAGAAGGAGGACAGAGTTCTGAGGAGAGAGAGGTTGAATGAAAGAGTGTCAAGCCCATGAAGGATTCAAGGAAGATAAGAACTGAGAAAGAGCCATGGTGTGTCCTTTCATCTTCTTACTCCCCCTCTTCACTAAGGTATTCGGATTCAAGTGTTGCCAACCAAGCACAGCATTGGATGCCCCACACTCGCACTCTCTCCCCTTGCCCTCTCAGTGAGTGGCATCTCCCACTTGTCCAAGTCAGAGCTACTCACTCTGTCATACTCCACACAGCTTGCAATTATCAAGTCCGGTCAACTCCACCTTTAGGACGCTTCTCATGCACATCCATTTTTCTCCACCTCCACTGCAGTTTCTAAGGTGGAGACTACAGTAGGCAGCATTTTCAGACTCAATGATCAGCTTCTGATGGAACTGTTTTATGAGACACACTTTGCGAAACTCTACTGTTGTAGCTTGAAACTAGGAGATGAATAAGCGTAATATAAGGTGGGAAATGATATACACCCATAGAAAATAGATACATCAGTGTACTGAACTCTTAGAGGCAGAGACAACTTCTAGCTGGGTGGTCAGGGAAGGCTCCCAGGGGAGATGCCATTTGAGATGGTCCCTGAGGTTGGATAGAAGTCTAACCACAGGGACTATTTTTTAAAAAGGTACTCCAGATGAGGGGATGTAGATAAGGAAATATAGGTTATATATAAGAAAGAGCACTGATTTCAGGTTGACTAGAGTAGAGGCTGCTTGGGAAAAACCAGTAGATAGTAAACTGAGATTTGAGCCAGATTATTATTATTTGAGCAGGCCTTGAATATCAGGCTAAGGAGTCTAGAGGTTGAAGCAGAGGCATGAGGATTCATTTGTGCTAGAGAAGGGAGTGACTGGAGGTGGGGAAGCCCTTTCAAAGTTTATTACAGCAATAATCAAGGTGAGAAGTGTCTATATTAGGGTCTTGTTAGAGGGAGTGAAATAAAGAAACACTGGTAGAGACATTGTAGAAGAAAAATTTGAAGAGGGCAGAGAAGGAGGGCAGATTCCAATCCAACCTGCCTGAGGCTTTGAGGTAAAAGGCTTGGAGTGGGATGGGAGGACATGCCAGTAGAAGACACGGAGGATGACAGGAGGAGAAGCAGAGTTGAGAGGGAAGAGGTAAGAGGTTCAATTGCTGACACGTGAAGCTTGAAGTTGCTGAGAGTTATCTAGATGAGAGGGAGGTGTCCTGCAGGTGGGCAGAGCTGGGGAGAGCATCAGGCCTGGTGTGTGCTATGTGAGTGAAGCCAAGCAATTGGGCGTCCTTATATGACAATTGTCCCAGTGAGGCAGAGAGAGTTTAGGTGATTTTTGAGAGTGGTAAAGAATGGAGGGTTTCTTAATGTTATATAGTAGAAGGTCCCTTCTGTGATGAAATGTTTCATATATACTTTTGACTCAAGTTAAAATTCTATAAATGTGCTTTTGTGTTGTAGAGTCAAGGCCTTTTCTCTCAGTTTTATACATACAACGATTAATATCCCTTTTCATCATTCTTGCATAAATTCTACTCATAGAATTTATATAGTTTCTCATCTACATTCCTCCTTTCAGTTTTTTTTAAAGTGAGGTGAGTTCTCAGAGACATCTTCAAATCAATATGAGTGCAGAATCAGTTTTATTTAAAAAATCTTTTAGAGTTGTCTTATCCACATCTAATTTAATATTATTATTTTAAATTAATTTATTTATATTTTGGCTGTGTTGGGTCTTCGTTGCTGCGCGCGGGCTTTCTCTAGTTGTGGTGAGCAGGGGCCACCCTTTGTTGCGGTGCGCGGGCTTGTCATTGCGGTGGCTTCTCTTGTTGCGGAGCACAGGCTCTAGACGCGTGGGCTTCAGTAGTTGTGGCGCATAGGCTTAGTTGCTCCGCGGCATGTGGGATCTTCCCGGACTAGGGCTCGAACCCATGTCGCCCGCATTAGCAGGTGGATTCTTAACTACTGCACCACCGGGGAAGCCCAACATTATTTTTAAAAGCATCTTGTTTTCATAAAGTCTTTCTAAAGCTTTTGACTTAATTTTCAGATAAATTATAACATTTAAAAATCATATTTTATCATTTTGTTTAATAACTACTTAGATGATGTGATTTCAATAGCAATTACAACTTCCATATGCAGGTATGGCACAAATACAACGGGGTTCTTGGTCAGTCCACAATTCAAATGGTGGCAGCAGAAGATGTGGACATTCCAGTACCCTGCTGGCTGCAGCAAGTTAGTTAAGTGGCAACCAGTTAGCAGAGTTTTATTGTAGTGTTGTGTGTTAACAGTACAGCAACTTGGTTTGTTGATATGTCTCACAATGCATTTCCAATTTTTGTCATCACATAGAAACGCTTTGTTGCATGGTTGTAATCAGTGAGCATATTGTCCATTCTACTTTTTTTCCTACTAAACTTGACAACAACATCTTGCCCTTGAAGAGCAAACAGCATTTAATGAATTCTGTTGTACTTAGTCTCCAAATGGCTTCTGTTCAAGGAAAATGATGTACAGAGAGTGTCCGAAGGCAAACTAGGAAATAAAAACCACAGCTAGGAATACGGCAGATATCCTGACTACCCATGAAGAATCCCATTCAAGACCCTGTTTTTAAGAGATGAAACTGAATCAGCAACTGTAAGGGTATCTCTGGGGATGGAAGTTTAAATTTAGAAACTCATCTATGGCCCTAAGCCTTTCCCTTAATAAAGAAAACCAGAAAACACTTGGGGTTTGAGTTCCCCTCACTGTTATCAACATTTTTACCAGCTTGAGACTAAGAAGGCCCTCTTTTTTTTTCTCTTAATAACGTTCTGCATTTTATAGGGTGAGCTTTGCATCTCCATGTAATTTTGTAAACATTAAGCAAATAGAATAAGTTTGTTACAAGGGCAGATGTAATTTATTCTCAGTAGCTTTTGTTTGTCACTTGGAAAAAATACGTATCTTTCTCAGGTGCAACAATATTAAGTATTAGAAATGTGCTCTACCAAAAACCAATTTGGCTTTACATAGCTATTTGTCATACTCAACAAAATGGATATATTTTAACTCTTATTTGCCTGGTGCTCCTACGGGTGCAAAGACTTCCCGGATTGTGGTAAATGAGGTTGTTCTCTCATCTGTATTTTTTTTTTTTTTTTTTGCGGTACGCGGGCCTCTCACTGTTGTGGCCTCTCCCGTTGCGGAGCACAGGCTCTGGACGCGCAGGCTCAGCGTGCATTGCTCACGGGCCCAGCCGCTCCGCGGCACGTGGGATCTTCCCGGACCGGGGCACGAACCTGCGTCCCCTGCATCGGCAGGCGGACTCTCAACCACTGCGCCACCAGGGAAGCCCCTCATCTGTATTTTTTAAAAATGGAAAAGTCACGACTATAATAAGGAAAAAAGAGCTATGAGGACTAACTTTTCTGAGTTCTTTTTGTTTAATCTAATTTTGTTCTTTATTGTATTTTGTGCAATTGGGAAAAATTCAATGCAGAAGGTTAAAGTTGAACACCCCTTCTGTAGGGTAATTGCCACTATTAAGTTTGTTTTGTATTCTGTCAGACTCTTCCCCTAAGCATTGCACATTTATATATACACACAGGCAGACTGTGTCAACACATACTTGTTGACACAGATGAAGATTATACTGGGCACCCTGTTCTGTATCATGCTGGGTTTTTTTGGTCTCTGACTGTAGATCGGGGCACCCTCCTGTGTCAGTACGTGCTGACCCTCAGTGCAATGTAGTGTCCCAGAGGAGGGTCCGTGCTTCTGGTCATTCCTCTATTGAGAGACAATTCCTGGCCCTGAGAGGGAGACCTCTCCTTTCCTGCCCCGTTCAGCTTGATGTCTTCTGTCCCTCAGCTGCTCTCCTCACTGGCATAGCTGCTTGCCCAAGCCCGGTTCCCCAGGAGGTGGGTGCTCCCAGCCCAAGGGGGTCCTGGTCCTCAGCATAGGGACATGCTCTTCCACTTATTCTGTAGCTGGGGACGCTGAGATCCATCAAGACAGACCATTTCCCCAAGGAAAGTGAGAGAAACTTAACTAAGATTAGCCACCTTGCAACAACTCACCCCGGCGTGTGGGAGCACGTCTGTCGATGTGAGTGTGTATGTTATTTTGGAAAGCAAAACCTGTGGTTTTGTCTGATGTATTTCTATTAGAGAATAGCACCAGAATTAAATAAATTCAGGTGTGCCTTTTTTGGCTGGCAATTGGTTCATTCTAGTATACAGACTAGCTTATTTAGGGCTAGAAAGGATGACCTCATTTTAGGCTCTTGGTCTCTCTTTCATCATTCAGCTCCAACTTAGCTTCTAGGAGTCAAAACTGGTCATATGTGATTACCTTTGAACTGATGAGAGAAGGTGTGGACTTGGGGGCGATATCCCTGGGCAGGCAGGATCCTCTCCCTCCTGCCCACTGACCCGAGTGGCTTTGCTGGGGACTGCCGCGAGGCCTGGTACTTCAGCCAGGAACAGAACCTGTGCGGTGAGATGGAGGAGAACCTTGGACCAGAGGCTCAAGTATTTTTATGCTGGTTTTCTTTTGGTTTTCTGAAAGGGTGTTAAAGATGCTATTCAGGCTAAATGAAGAGATACTTGGAAAAAGTTTTTGATTTAAAAATAAAATGTCTTGGAAGTACTGAAAGTTTGAAATAAATGCTTAAAACTTTCAGAGTAGCTCTAACTGTACATCCACCCCTATCTCCAATTCCCCGTCACGCACATCACGGGTAGACAGTTCATAGGAGCTCACACATGCCTGGCTGTATAATGCTGGGCTCTCTGGACCTGTCTGAGTTATTTCAAATGTCTCTTCTCAATCCCTTCAAATACAGAGATGAGTTTAAAAAATATGTTAACCCATGTGGAGTGGCTCTAAGCTGTTCACTCAAAAACAAAGAAACCCTTCTTCAACACCAGATCTTTTTTTTTTTCCAGTTTTTTTTTAAACATCTTTATTGGAGTATAATTGCTTTACAATGGTGTATTAGTTTCTGCTTTATAACAAAGTGAATCAGTTATACATATACATATGTTCCCATATCTCTTCCCTCTTGTGTCTCCCTCCCTCCCACCCTCCCAATCCCACCCCTCTAGGTGGTCACAAAGCACGGAGCTGACCTCCCTGTGCTATGCGGCTGCTTCCCACTAGCTATCTACCTTACGTTTGGTAGTGTATATATGTCCATGCCACTCTCGCGCTTTGTCACAGCTCACCCTTCCCCCTCCCCATACCCTCAAGTCCATTCTCTAGTAGGTCTGCGACACCAGATCTTAAATTCTTTATCTTCTGTGACAAACAGTAATAGGTTGCAAAGTTCTGTGAAAATAAAAGGCTAAGACTTCAAGCGCCACATCACTGTGCCTGGTCCAGTGATAGGAATGCTTTGTGGAGGGAATATTCAGAATGCACAGCACAGAGAGAGGGCAAAAGAGAGGGGAGAGAGCCATGCAGCAAAACCCAGCGTGACACAAGTAAGAGATTCTGGCCTGCGGTGTGTGGTGAATTTGCAAATCTCCCTTCAGAAAATGTAAGAATCGGATTTGCCAACTAGGCTATCAGCTATAAAGAGAAGGAGGAGAGGAAAGGGAGAGGAGGAGGAAGCGGAAGGATGAGGTGGGACGTGAACATTGCTGTGGGAGGCCCCTGGGTCCTGGCAAGGAGTGAGTATTGATCCTGGAGGCCTCCCGGAAGAGTAATGTGCATACTCACAGGTGATATATTTATTTCTGATTTATACCCTGCTGACTTCCAGAAAGGTTTTGACGTGGCTCACCTGCTAGTGAGCTAATGCTTCCTACACACACTGAGCAACCCTGAAAAATGAGAGGGCAGAAACTCTGTGAGTCATCACCCAACTGTCTAAGTGACCTAAGAGCGGGGCTGTTTTTCTGAATGAGGTGCCCACAGATGCTGTCAGCACCACTGGTAGGAATCCTGATAAGTCAGGCTCATTTAGTTGGCCTCACCAGGAAATCATTGAACTTTTCGGATAACTGAAGTTTCTCCCTTTAGAAGTCAGTCTTCTAGAACTTAAAATATTTTATATGGAAACCTCTGTCTAATGAATATTATATGCTTTTTTCTCTTCAGAGATGCTTGATAGCTGATTGAAAAAAAATTCTTGAGAGGGAAATGCCAGACTTTTTTCTCTAGATCTAAGTTTTATTTTTTATAACAGTTTTATTGAGATATAATTCACATACCATAACATTTACCCTTTAAATGTACAATTCAATGTTTTTTCATATATTCTCAGAGCTATGCAACCATAACCACTATCTGGTTTTAGAACATTTTTATCACTCCAGAAAGAATCCACGTACCCATTTGGAGTCACTCCCCATCACATCTTCCAACCGCTGGTAGCCGCTGGTCTACTTTCTGTCTCTATGTATTTGCCTGTTCTGGAAATTTCATATAAATGGCACCATATAACATGTGTCCTTTTGTGTCTGGCTTCTTTCACTTAGCATAATATCTTCAGGGTTCATCCATGTTGTAGCTTGTATCAGTACTTCATTCCTTTTTTTATGCCTGAATATATTCCATTGTATGGATATACCACATTTTGTTGATCCATTCATTAGTTGAGAGACATTTGGGCTCTTTCTATTTTTTGGTTTTTATGACTAATGCTGCGGTGAGCATTCATGTATGAATTTTTGTGTAGACATGTGTTTTCAACTTTCTTCCGTCTATATCAGTGAGTGGACACAGATTGGAATGTAACCTCACTATTCTTCTGGTGGAAATGGAGTCTTCATTCTAATAATCGTGGTGCTATGCTGGGGCCCAGGGCCTCAGAAGCTAATGAGTGTGGTGGGTTAGTTGTCCTGAACTGCAAGTCCCCAGATGGCTGAGCTTTTTAAGTTTATATGTCTATTTTTTACAATTTTTCAGATTTCTTTACTCAGTCACCTATCACTCTTTGCTTTTGACAGTGAGCCTGCCTCCAGAGGAACCCAAAACTTCAATGTGGGTTTCTGAGCTCCCAAGAGGGCCACCTTTTATGACTGTATCTAAATCAAGAATAAATGGGCTCTGAGAATGTAGGGACCATGGAGCAGATTCAGATCTAATTTCAAAACCTGCAGCTCTGTCCAGCCATTTCTCTGTCCAGCTTGGAGGATAGCCACCCAAACCTATCCACAGACCTGTGATTATAAGATTTAAATGTTGTTTGTTGTAAGCCACTATGTTTTGGAGTGGCTTGTTAACATTAATGAGGCAATAGCTGACAAATATTACTGTGAAGTCATTAAAAATCATATTTTTGAAGTTTTTTTGGATAATTTGAGACAAAGGTTATATTATAATGCTAAATTGAAATGATGGTATAATTATGAAATTATTATATAATTGAACTTATGAGATAATGGTAACTGGAAAACTCAGGATAGAAAGTTACTTTAAAAATGACATTAAAGTATATTTTTTATATGTACATTGCCCAAAGGAATAAAATAAAGCATACCAACACGTCAATAATGACCGTTTCTGGTTGGTGTAATTATGCTCAATTTTAGCTTTTTTATTTTCTGCTGTGAAATAGGAGCTCAATTAATATTGGCTAAATAAAAAGTTGAATAAATAAATTTCCACAGATTCAAAAAAAAGAGTAAATAGGTTCTGAGTGAAGGACTGAGGTGCTTTCCTAAGAGAAAAACACAAGCATAAGCTTTAAGGTTAACTTAAAAAAGTCGCTTTGGGCATTTACTTCTGTATTCTCAGCCACGTTCAGGACATTTAAAGTTGTCAAGGATGAGACTTCCATTTAAGGTGTTATTGTAAAGGCTCTACTTTTGGGTGATAGGGATTAAAATGTTACTTTTGCTGGTATATAGGAAAATCTATGTAGGAACTACTGAACTGATTCTAGTCCTGGACCTTTTCACAGAGCTCTCATTCGGTAGGAAGGGAGCCACAGAGGAGCCCTGAGTCCTCAGCTGCCATCTGCAAAGCACAGGTTAGAAGGCCTCTGTATCACTTTGGATTAGGTTATCACAAAGGCTCAAATAACTGGAGTTTAAACAAAACAGAGATTTACTGTTTTGCTCATGAGAAAAAAATCCATAAGTAGGTAGGACCAGGGCTACATAGTGGTTCTATAGTCACTAGTAACCCAGGCTCCTTCCATCTTTGTCCATCTTTTTTTTTTTAAAAATTAGTTAATTAATTAATTAATTTTTGGCTGCGTTGGGTCTTCGTTGCTGCACAGCAGGCTTTCTCTAGTTGTGGCAAGCAGGGCCTACTCGTCGTGGTGGCTTCTCTTGTTGCGGAGCACAGGCTCTAGGCATGTGGGCTTCAGTACTTGTGGCTTGCGGGCTCTAGAGAGCAGTCTCAGTAGCTGTGGCGCAAGGGCTTAGTTGCTGTGTGGCATGTGGGATCTTCCTGGACCAGGGATCGAACCCATGTCCCCTGCATTGGCAGGCCGATTCTTAACCACTGTGCCACCAGGGAAGTCCCTGTTTGTCCATCTTTAACACATGGCTTCCATCGTCAGACTCACTTATTGCAATATGGCCGTGGGAGCAGCCCCCATCATGTCCGTTTTCCAGGAAGCAGGAAGAAGGAAGGGCAAGGACAAAACTGGTGCAACCCCTGGCTGAGTTGGCCCCTTTTAAGTAGTTTTCCTGAAGTCCTATCCAATGACATTCTCTTACATCTCATTGGCCTCCTGGCTTCAAGGGAATATGAGAAATGGTAGTTTTTAAGCTAGATACATTGAGGGTTCTGTTAGTATGGAAGAAAGAAAGAAAGGAAAAAAAGCGGGGAGGAAGATATAAGCAGGCAACCCAGAGTCTGCCCTGGCCTCCTAGGAACTCATGGTTTAGGATGGACAAGACCAAGGCAGGTCATCACATAGCGTTACACACAGAGCTGTGCAGAACTTTACAGCTGCCCGTCCCTGGATCACTTCAAAGTGTGTAGTTGTAGATTGTTGAGAAGGATGTTTTTTGGTAATGAATTGTCCATCTCAGTTCTTCAGTGGGAGGACCAGAGGACTTTCTGGAGGATATGGGATTTCAGAAGGATGTTAAAGGAAACGATGGTATGAACAGAGATCCTTTTCAGGTGTTTTGGGAATGGCTGGTCTAGAGCCATCTGTGTGGTATTACCTACTCTTCTTGATTTCTATTTGTGTCCTCAGTGGGTGCTATTTGATGAGGTGTTCAGGACAATGGTTGGAGGTTTGGAGTATAGTTAGCTGCTGGGGAAGGAAAGAAGCTTCTTGATTTCCATGAGAATCTCAAACCTGAACTAAACTCACATTATTAGCTATTATTATTAATAATAATAATTATTATTTTTTTTGTGGTACGCAGGCCTCTCACTGTTGTGGCCTCTCCCGTTGCGGAGCACAGGCTCCAGACGCGCAGGCTCAGTGGCCATGGCTCACGGGCCCAGCTGCTTCGCAGCATGTGGGATCTTCCCGGACCGGGGCACGAACCCATGTCCCCTGCATCGGCAGGCGGACTCTCAACCACTGCACCACCAGGGAAGCCCAGTTAGCTATTATTGATTGACCTCTCTCTGCCTCTAGAATCTTACTTTCTGTTCCCTTTTTTTGATTAGTTACAATGAACTATATATTCTTGTAGAAAGTCATTACTTAATTTAATAACTGATGGTACTAATGAGCCACCTCATGGTAATGGACTTTAAAGGAAAGTATAGATCTTCCTTCTCTCTTTTCTTTCTCCTCAGCTAAGAATTCTGAGATTTTTTTTTTTTAAATACAAGCTATAAAATAAGCAAACTGAATCTGAGAGTCTATTTGAGGTACTTTCTGAAGGTGTCACTTTAAGCAGTCTAAAGGCATTGTTTGAGTTTGATTCACAAATTCACGTTAGAATTCATTGGGAACTTGATGTCTATGATCGTGAACAGATCAGCAAATGTCTATACTTGTTTAGAGCTTTGTGACCTTGTTCAAGTCACTTAAATAAGGGGTTGGGGAAAAATAGTCTTTTCCAAAGCAAAAGTATTATGAGTCTAGGGTTTTGTTTTATTTTGTTTTTTTCTTTCAAACATTGACTCGATCCAATCACAATGCTCCTGTGATTTAATTCTGAAGCAGCCCTGTGGTTGCTGAAGTGGTAAGATCTTGCTGCTGTCCAACATTAACGGCGTTTCCACGTAGGCGAATTTAGGCTTGGTCTTGACTATTTAAAAGAATATTTAAGAATCTGCAAATAACATCCAGACATATGAGAGGGCGAATGTTTCTTCCAACTTTGAAAGCTGTTTAAGGGAGACTTTGACTCATTTAAAGAAATTATTTGAATCAGGCCTTACATATTTCCTGGGTAGTCTACACTTCTGCCTCCCGGGGACCATGATCTCACCTTCTTCTGTTACTGTCAACCTTTCTGTCATATGAGCATGAACACGCTCAAGTCTGTTCCATCCTTAAAGTAAACTCCTCCCTTAGCTTATCTTTACTCTTCTGTTAAAATATAAAGTTCTCCAAACAAAAATAACAACAAAAGCGCTCTGCTCGTTGGTTTACTCCCTCACCTCTAGACCATCCTCTAAGTGTCCTGCTCTCTGACTTCTACTGTTCTGCTTTATTGATATTGGTCCACTAAAACCAACAGTTAAAACCAATAGTTGCCAAATTCCAGTGGACTTTTTCCAGCCTCTAGCCTATTGGTTTTCTCAGCCGCCCTGAATTCAGTTAACAATCTCTTCCTCTGTAAAACTCTCTGTGCCCTCGATGTCTACTGTATCATACTCTTCTGGTTCTCCTTGTACATTTCTGACTTTCGTTTTGTGTCTTTAGTGGACTTTCCTCTGCCTGTGCTTTAAATGCTGAGTGACATCAGATAAACCACTTAATATTTTTATCCATGAAAAGTAGAGGGGTTGAAATGGATAATCTCTAAGTTCCTTTCAAGCCCTCATATCCTTTTAGTCATATTATCTGGAGTCAGAATTCACTGACTTGAGCTACAGAAAACTCTTGTGTTTCATGTACAAAGAAGTGTAATGAGAGATTATTAACATTTGGGCTGCCGTTCTGCAAAGGCACATTGTTAGCTGCTTCTTTTTCAGAGAAATCATAAAAGCTGAAAACTAGTATGGCATCATTCAGCAGTTTATCACCAAGTGGGAGACTGACAAATGTGGTTTGTGGTTTCAGCATAACTGAACAACTGACCATTCATATAGGACTTCAGTGCCGTGACTGGGAAGGAAGGTGGCGTGAATGAGGTTCTCTGGCCACCATGGCCTCCAGACATGACCACACACTGGGCATGGTTACAGTCCTAGAGAGCTGGAAACCACTGTCATGTGGATGCTTCTACTGTGGACATCATGTTTGACTAAACATGGCAACTGATGACAAAAATGTTGGCCTTTTTCAATTGGCCTTTTCCAGTAATACTTAATTAAATGGTACCCAGTTTTTCATAGTAGTTTAGTTAGATGTACTGCTATCCGAGATTTCAGATTACTTATTGAGGGTAAGATTCAATTTGACAGGCAGGGGCAGGAGCAAAAGTTTAGGGGTCTTTGAGTCTCTCCTGGGATGGGTGCAGACACTGCTCGGTGGAGAAAAGTGAAAAGAAGAGGAAGTTTGATGGGGCTGCTAAAGTTTGTCTACCTTGTGGTAGTACTTGCAGATGCTCTCATTTGTGAGTGTGTAGTGTTCCTTCAGTAAGTGTTTAATTTTACAAAAACTCTATGTCCTGAGTACTCAAGGCTGAGTCAGATTTGTGGGATTTGGAGGTGTGGGCTATACTTTAATTTTTTTGAGATGCTCAGAACTGAGAAATAAAGACATAAGAGCTCAAAGCTGTAGCATTTTAAGGGGATTTATAGGTTTACAGGAGAGACCATACACACACCATCATTATTAGATTATATTAAGTTCTTAATTAGACAAGGATACAAATATATCGGTAAGTCATCCACTAAGCCATTCTGCGAAGGTGTTGCCTTGGCTATGGCAATAACCAAATTAAGGCCATAGCCAGCAAGATGGTGGATGTGTTGGATCATTGATACAGTAGACAGGGCCCTACACCATTTCTTGAGCACACACCCAGAGTACCCTCTCCGCCTCTGTGCCGGGGCCCATCCCTCTGCTGCCCTGTATGGGACGCACAGAGCTGCTGCCCCTAGGCACCTCTGAATGGGAGCCTTAGAATACCAGATGAGCACCCAGTGGCAGACCTGGGAATTACATTAGCTGTATCTGCGCAGTGATGGTGCTGGCATTTTGCCTCACCTTCGGAGCAAAGGACATCCAGCAGCACTCTCCTGGGAAGCAGATTAACTTCGGTGAGTCACTGCTTTTCCATCTCATTTATGATTCATGACCTGGGCTATATTTTTAGCTTGTATTTATTTGGGTCTGTGAAGTGGGCTGGGTGGAAGTGTTGTTTGGAAACTTACGGAAGAATGAGGAGAAATTGGCATCACACTTAATCTTAGGTGGCCTGAAATTTGGTTATAATCATCAGACATTCTGTGACCATTTATTGAGAGCCTACTGTGTGCCATGTACTGTGCGGGACTCTACGGATGCAAGGTAAATGGGACCCAGATGCTGGCCACCAAGAGCCCATTGAATTATGTGGACAGACAGTGACCTAGGTAACTAATATACTGTAGCCCCTGCCTATACCTCCAGCCATATCTCTGGACTTTAGTCATATTGAATATCGAGGGCTTTTGGAGCACCACTTATTCTTGCCCTTTACCTCTTGCACATGCTGTGCCCACTGCCTCACACCCTCCCCCATCCTCTCCTTAGTTGCCCATCATGACTCACACCAGCATGCCTTCTTCTGAAACATCTTCCCTGACTCCCTGAGGCTGGGTTGGAGCCCCTCCTACATACTCCCGTAGCACCTTGCATCCCAGTGTTTATCACACTCCTGTAAAGAGTGTTCTTGATTGAGGTCCCTTCACAGTAGTTGAGGCTTATTCATCAGCTCCCCAAACTAGGAGGCATCCCAGGATAGTCACTGACTTTTTCTGAGCCCTTCTGTCACTGTGCTCAGCACCCCACCTGCATTACCTTATTTGAGCCTCATAATAAACTTATGAAACAGACAAGTCATTGTGCCTGTTTTGCAGATGAGGAAACTGAGGCCTTGAGATGTAAGTTATCTGCCCAAGGTGTCACAGCTAGTACACATGCAAAGCTGAGTTTCAGACCCCACCTGCCTGACTCCCAGAGCCCATGCTCCAAGACTCTATGGTCTGTTCCTTCTCCCCCTTCATGGTTGCCATATGGGTCAGGATAGACTGGGTCATTCTGTGTTAATAAGCAATCCCAGCATCTCAGCGGCATAGACGATAGTGTCCAGAAGCATGAGGACCTTCCAGGGAATAAGAGAAAGACTGCCTTTTTAACCACAGGTCTCTAGTTAAATGGCTGTTGGGATCAGTTATTCAGTTGTTCTTCCTGTAAGCAGCACTGCTAAGGCTTCTCCTCTTCTGAACATGTTAATGCTTTGACACAACTTATGATTTCACTGGATCCACCAGGAGAGAGTAGTCAATTGCTATGTCAAGGGCAACATAATCTGAATAGGGCTAATATTCCAAATCTCATTTTTATTATGGGGGCCAGTCCTCCAGGTTAGAGGCCTTCTCCAAGAACAACAGAAAATAGCATTCTTGATTCCCTAGGATTATACCTACAGAGCGACAAAACTCTCTTAAAAGTTTCTTAGGAGACTGGGTCACAGGGCCAACATTTGATCTTCTCCACAAAGGACTTAGCTTGAAGCTATTGGTTACAGCTTTTGAATCTCAACAATATTAAAATTGAATGTAAGATATAAGGCCCCCGAGGAGTTTCTGCAAAGAGCACACTGAGAATATTTTTTTCATGGAGAATTCACCTTTGTACGATGCAGTGTTTATTTCTCCAGAACACAAAGGGTGATCAACACCGTGGGGAACTTACTGTTTTAGGTGATGGTTGCAGCAATCAATCCTCAAGTTCCTGTAAGTTATTATAGAATATAAAAACATCTGCCACCTATAGAGGATGCCTGGCTTTCCCACTCTTTCTCTTCATGCTATAATGAAAAAATATATATATATATATTAAAAAGAGAAATATATATATATATATATAATGACTATTTGGGTAGGTGAGTGGAGGAGAGATACAATGCAATGTCTTCAATCCATAAGTTTTCAGTTCCCTGAATTCATTTTCATTTTACATGTCTCCTTGGACTCTACCCATCATGGAACATAGGGCACTGCAAGGAGGTAAGCATCACGGGGAATCTTCTCTTACCTGACCCAGGTACTGTGGGGAAATTGCACACCTGAGTCTCTTACATTGGTGTTCAACATCACTGTGCATTAGCTTGTATTTTTTATAGATGTAGGGCTTGGAGACTCCCCTAGATGGTCAACTTCTCCAGGTCAGGAAGATGACGTGGAATAGCATAGCTTTAAGCATCAAAAGATCTGGGTTCTCCATGAACCAGTCCTGTGGCCCTTGAGCAGAGCACTGAACCCCTGAGAATCAGTTTCCCATCTGTAAAAGTGGTATCATACACCCATTCACGTTCTGTCACAGTTTCACCGTGAGGATCAAATGAGATAACACTTGTGAGAACAGACAACGTAAATCGCTGTTCCTACAAAAGCTCATGATCACGTACGATGACTTTTCTGGCTGTGCCCAGCAGCAGAAAGAGCCATTCGTGTCTCCCAAGACGTGGGTGTAAAGTTATTCCTAGGAGAGGTCAGAGCCCTCCAAATGGTCTCAGTGTGGATTTTGCTGCAGGGATGACCCTCAAGCTGACTGACTGTTCTGTGCTCAGGTCTGTAGGCAGAGATGAAACCTCTCTCAGTTCAAAAAAATTCCTGAGTGTAAGGGATTTTCCATGCAAGTAGGACTGTTGGTATGAGATGCTGCACAGCCGCCTCGTGTAACGCAGATGGTTGTCATACTTTCCTTGCCCACAGACAACCAGTACTCTTTTTCAGATGAATTGAAAATTTTTTTTGGTTGCTTGTAGGCAGCTTATATCGTAGCATATTAGAGTGTCACAAAATGCCAACCAGACCAAGATCTTTATTGCTTACCTGGGCTTCTGGCCCTCAAGACACTCTATTTGCAGGATCCTGGTTGCCCACTGTTAAAGAGAAACTTTTCTTCTGAATCAACTTAGAAATGCCCTTATTTAATTTTAAAATTCCCCAGGAGATTATATTTAAGATGTTTTCAGTTCTGCTTGCCTTAGGGTAACTAGGAATGGACTTTTTTCTTTTTTGGCTGTGTTGGGTCTTGGTTGCTGCACGCGGGCTTTCTCTAGTTGCAGTGAGCGGGGGCTACTCTTTGTTGCGGTGCATGGGCTTCTCATTGCGGTGGCTTCTCTTGTTGTGGAGCATGGCTCTAGGCATGCAGGCTTCAGTAGTTGTGGCACACAGGCTCAGTAGTTGTGGCTCATGGGCTCTAGAGCGCAGGTTCAGTAGTTGTGGCGCATGGGCTTGGTTGCTCCGTGGCATGTGGGATCTTCCTGGACCAGGGCTCAAACCTGTGTCCCCTGCATTGGCAGGCGGATTCTTAACCCCTGCTCCACCAGGGAAGCCCCCTAGGAATGGACTTTTAAAATATAGGTGCTCTCTCCATCTGCTGCAGGCGAAGGAGTCTACTTAGTGCGGAAGGAGCATAGAAGGTGAGGATCTGGGCCAGAGTGATCGGGTTTGCTCCCTTCACAGCCCTGCTTTGGCTTGGACAGGAAACCTGGAGAGAGAGATCTTGTTTTTGGAAGGAGAAGCAGAACACACAACTTACTTTAGGAGATTCCATCTTTGTAAACATTAAGGACTCGGAGGATTGAAATTCCCTGGTTGCAAAGACCCCAAGTGGGAATGAATGACCAAGTCCAAATTTTCAGGCTTTTGAACCTGGAGCAGAAGGAGTTTTCATCAGGGTAGATGTTTGGATTTAAAAAAACCTGTTCAATTTAATCAACCAAAATTTATTTTGAGGGACTGCTGTGTACCAGACAGTACTCTAGGTGTTGGAGAGAAAGCAGTCCTGCTTTCCGCTACTAACCTTCTAGTGGGGGAGACAGACTATGAACAAACAAATACTGACTGTTGTCAGCAATAAGTGCTCTGAAGAAAAGCGAATACAAGAAGACAAAGAATGGTGGAGAGCAGGAAAGTGTCAGCAGCCCTGTGCTCTTGGAGAGGAAGTTTTAAAGGTGCTGTAAGATCATCTAAGAAAAGGCAGTGTTCATAGACTCTCAGACATAGAAAATAAACTTATGATTCCCAAAGGGGAAAGGGTAGGGGTAGGGATAAATTGGGAGTATGGGAGTAATAGATACACACCACTATATATAAAGTAGATAAACAATAAAGATTTACTGTTTAGCATAGGGAACTATATTCAGTATGTTGCAATAACCTGTAATGGAAAGGAATCTGAAGCTGTACACCTGAAACTAACACAATATTGTAAATCGACTATAGTTCAATTTAAAAAAAAAAAAAAGAGGAAGAAAAGGCAGTGTTTGCTAAAACCCCTTGTGCCTCTTCCCTTGAGGCCTGTCTCACTGATCTCCCCCCTGAACTCGCTCCCCGGTGTTGCTCCCCTTCCAGAGGCAGAGTCCCCCTCCCCAGTGTCCATCTGCCCAGGTTTGCATAGATTGGTGCTGCACTAAACAGGGAAGGACTTTCCACTCCCTTCTCACACATGCAACTTCTGACTCACACCTGGCACAAGGAGGGCTTTGACCAGCTTCACTTCAGGATTATTTTAACTGGAAATATACCTCTTTAAGAAGGAACACTTTACAGATGGACCAGTTAGGATGCAGGTTATTTTGAGACTTCCTGAACATTATTTCTTGGCTACTTCATTCAAATAAATTGTTTATTGCCCTGTAAGAGGTGCTGGGGATAATGATGACTAAGACTCACTGCCTGCCCTTGAGAAGCCCACAGTCCAGCAGCGAGCAGGCATAGACATTTAAACAGATAAATTGCAGCACCACTGGGTGAGTACAACCTTGTGGTGTGACCAAGATGTCCTGGGAGCCCAGAGGAAGAGCGATGACCTCTGCCTCAAGAGTGCTGAAGATTTCAAACAACTATGATTTCTGAAGCCCCATCCATAGATTGATTATTCATCCATTCACACGTATTTTCTAAATAATTTATGTCAGGATCCCACACTGCCTGAAGATATTATTTGTTGGCCTATTATTGTTGTTGCTGCTTGATAATAGTTCTATTGATATATAATTACATTCCACACAGTTCACCCATATCAAGTGTACAATCCAATGGCTTTTAGTGTATGCACAGTTGTGCAACCATCACCAATATCAGAACATCTTTATCAACCACCAAAGCAACCCTGTAACCTGTAGCACTCATACCGCATCCCCCCAAACCTTCCAACCCTCCTTTCTAGTTCTATAGATTTGTTTATTCCAGACATTTCATATAAATGGAATCACACAATATGTGGTCTTTTGTGACTGTCTTCTTTCACTTAGAAAAATATTTTCAGGGTTCATCCATGTTGTACCATTTATCAGTAGTTCATTCCTTTTTATTGTCAAACACTATGCCATTGCATGATATACCACTTTTTATTGATCCATTCATCAGTTGATGGATATTCAGGTGTTTCTACTTTTTGGCCATTATGACTAATGCTACTATGAACATTTGACTGCAAGTGTTTGTGTGAACATGTGTTTTCACTTTTCATGGGTGTATATCTAGGAGTGGAATTGTTGAGCCATATGGTAATTCTTAGTTTAACTTTTTGAGGAACTGCCAAGCTGTTTTCCCTCATGGCTTCACCATTTTACATTCCCATTACCAACGTATGAGGGTTCCAGTTTCTCTACACCTTTGCCAACACTTTCCATTTTCAGTTGTTTTTTTTTTTAAATTATAGCCATTCCAAAGGGTGTGAAGTGGTATCTCACTGTGGTTTTGATGTGCAGTTCCTTAGTGATGAATGACGCTGAGCAGTTTTTCATGTGCTTACTCGCCATTTGTATATCTTATTTGGAGAAATGTCTGTTCAGATCATTTGTCCATTTAAAAATTGGGTTATTTGTCTTTTTATTATTGAGTTGTGTTCTTTATGTATTCTAGATGCAAGTCCCTTATCAGATAAATCATTTGCAAACATTTTCTCCCGTTCTGTGCATGGTCTTTTCATTTTCTTGATAGTGTCCCTTGAAGCACAAAAGTAATTTTTATGAAATTCAATTTATCTGTTTTTTTCTTTGTTTGCTTGTACTTTTGGTATCATATCCAAGGTCCTGATGATTTTTGCCTATTTTCTTTTAAGAGTTTTATCATTTTAACTCTTATATGTAGGTCTTAGATCCATTTTGAGTTTATTTTTGCATATGGTATCGAATAGAGATCTGATTTCATTCTTTTGTGTTATTCCATTCTGTTAATATCCAATTGCTCCAGCACCATTTGTTGAAAACATTGTTGTTCCCCCACTTAAATTGTTTTGGTGCCCTTGTCAGAAGTCTACTGACAGGAAATGTGAGGGTTTATTTTTGGATTCTCAAGTCTATTTCACTGATCTCTATGTCTTTCTTTATGCAATTAGTTGAGTTAGTTGATCAGTTTGAAGAGTACTGCTACCTTAACATTAAGTCTTACCCATCTCTGAACTTGGAATGTCTTTCCAATTGTTTTGGTCTTCTTGAGTTTCTTTCAACAATATTTTATAGTTTCAAAGCATAAATTTTGTATTTATTTTGTTAAATTTATTCATAAATATTTTATTGCTTTGGATTCTATTACAAATAGATCTTTTAAATTTAAATTTTGGATTGTTCATTGTGACCTGTTAGTTTTAAAATTTAGGAAAATTCATAAATAAAGTCTTATTTCTGACTTCTCTTGAAAAATCAGACCTGGTTTCCCAAATGACAAGAAGTAGCTAGAGTACTTTGGGTTTTGTCTTTCTTGTATGCCGTATAGTTCCAGATTTGCCTGTATCTGGCTACTTTCTTCTACCTGGATCCACTCACTCATTAATGCGTTAATTATTATTATTATTATTTTTTTTGCGGTACGCGGGCCTGTCACCACTGTGGCCTCTCTCCCACTGCGGAGCACAGGCTCCGGACGCGCAGGCTCAGCGGCCATGGCTCACGGGCCCAGCCTCTCCGCGGCATGCAAGATCCTCCCGGACCGGGGCACGAAGCCGCGTCCTCTGCATCGGCAGGCGGACTCCCAACCACTGTGCAACCAGGGAAGCCCAATGCCTTAATTATTAAGCATTGAGTTTTTGACCTTTATGATTATTCTTTTGGAAAATCTAAGTTAGATGAGATTCAGTTTGAAAAAAAGGATTAATATGATCTAAATCCTTAATATAATTATTTTTATACACACATCCTATCTTTTCTTAAAAGTTATTCAAGCCCTATTTTACTCATTCATCTCAGGAACATTGGTGAGCTAGGCTCAACACTGAGGATACAAACAGACACTATTCCTGTCCTAAAAGAGATACACACACGTTGACCAATAAAAGCCATATGGACAATTAATGTTTTATGAAAGGTCTTCTGGACATCCATACAGTGTGTGGAGGAGGGTCCAGAGACGGTAGTGGTGGTGAAGCCTGAAGGTAAGAAAGGAGGAAAAGAGGAGAGGTTTCATGTAAGTGACTTTTGAATGATAATAGCTGGAGACCTTGTCCATTAAACTAAGAAAGTAGGATCTCTTCCTGAAGACTGATGTTTTCTCCAAAGTGTTAATTCTTGGACCAGCTGTAGCGGAACCCATGAATGCTTATTAAAATGCAATCTCCTGGACCGACTGAAGCAGAATCTGTCAGAACCCTAGGAATCTGTTTTTTTAAATCTGCCATTGAAGTTTCTCTGTTGACTCTGAAGTTCTCTAAAGTTTGAGAAGCTCTGCTTTAAGAAGGTGGGGGGTCTGAAGGGTTTTAAGTGGGAATGAGATGTGATAGGATGGAGTGATATCCTGCTAGACTTGCATTTCAGTAAGGTGCTGGCTGTACTGGGAAAGGCAGATTCAGAGGGTAGGACACTCCTTCGGGGGATTGTGTTCTAAATTCAACACCAGGGTGAAACTCAGATAGAGTAAAGAATGCGCTGGGTAATCCCTGAAATCTCTAACACTTGTGTACCTGGACCATCCAGGCTCAGCCGTTCACTCGTATTTCTGTTTGAATTTGCAGAGGTCCCCTTTTCCTGGGGCAGTTGAGGTCAAAGTCTTTGAGGAGTAGGGCTGGGGGCTGAAGGGCTGAACGAAGGGACTGATCTCTTATGTTCTGCCGGCCAAATGGATATAGTAGTTGAATTAAGCGCATTGAATGGATGTGAGTCCACTCTACTGCAGTTGAGAGACACAGTTTGCCTAAACTAGGGTGGTACAATTTGGGGCAGAGTGTGGAGCTGAGGGGAGAAGAGAGGGCAGATGTGAGAGATGATTGAATTGATGGAACTTGGCCCCTGGTTGGATGAGGGGTTTGAAAGAAAGGGAAGAGGTGCGTTTTCCAGTTTGTACAAAGAGGTAGATGGTGATACCATTGGTTGAGATCAGAAATGAAAGTAGAGGAATAATTTGGACTTGTTGAATTTGAGATGCAAGTGGAATATTCCTGTGATTATACAGATCTGGAACCTGGGAGAGAGCTTGGGTTGAAAATCCGTGTGCCATCAACATCCAGGCAATAAGTGAAGGCAAAGGAGTATACATGGTAGAGATTGATTTTATTGGATTGGAGTAAAACTCGGGAACCAGAATTTTCTAAGCTTCCCTGGCGTTTTAATATGCAGTCAGAGTTAAGAACCAATGGTATAGAGTGACGGGAGAAGGGACATTGTTTAAAGAAAAGACAGGGGGGGAAAAGGAAGCAGCAAAGGAGACAGAGAAGGAAGAGTCAGAGGATAAAGATGGGGAACCAGAAAATACTCTCAAGAAAACCAAGGAGAGACGCTCCAAGGAAAGAGAAGGAGGTGGCTAGAGGTCAGCAATGGCAGTTGCTCTGGATAGGTGAATTGGAGACCAGAACAGGTCACAGTGGACGAGGAGATCATTGGTTTGCTCAGGGAGTTTCAATAGAGTCTTGAGACCAGAAACTACTGTAGTGGGTTGAAGCATGAATAGAAAGTAAAGAAGTGGAGACAATGTCTCAAGGTTATGAAGAGAATGTCCTCTCCCCATTCCCCCAGACATTTTTTTTTTTTAATGGGAAAGACTCGATGTTATTTAGAGGTGGCAGAAAAATCCTGCAGTGTCTTCAGGCCACATTGGTGGCCTCTACCATTGTTGAACATTTATTGCATGAAGGTCAGACCCTTGTCATATCACATTTGATATACTGTTCTTCAGTGTTCTGATTGTTTCAAAGTGTCATTCTTTCCCATCTTATTAAGTGCAGGGCCAATGCCTTTAACCTTCTTTTGAACAATATTTCTCCATTCTCCTAGCACAGGGACAGGCACATTCTAAGGAAGGGAGTATGCCGTTGAAAAAAAGGGATTTAACCCTACTTAGTAATTTATAAATTGTGATCCCAAGAGGTTAAGTGGTAGGCCTTATTTAATTTTTAAACTCTAAAATAATACTATCTACTTATTTTCAAACATAAGCAATACAAAAATGTAAAGTAAAAGGCTGCCTCTGTCCCATTCCCAGAGGTAACCACTGTTAACCATGTCTTATGTATCCTGCAGACATTTTTTTCTGAGGATATAAGAATATATATCCTTTTTCTTTAGGTCTTTTGAAGTCATCCTTCTGTAAGAATCAAGTGAAAATTTCCCATAAGTTAGCTCTCATTCCTTTTCTCTGAAAACTGCAGTAATTTCTTCTCTGGAATGCGAAACCCAAGACACGCAGGCCATGAATAGGCTGTCCATCTCTCCCTGGAAGCAAGTGGCTGTAGCTCAGACAGTACAAAAATATTATGAGTGCCTTGGGGCACGAAGGGAGCGCGCGAGCCGGGAGCTAGGTGAGCCGTCTGTCGGGTGCTGAATGGGAAGGTTGTCTGAGTGTCGCCACGTTCTCGCCGCTCCTGGGTGCCTCTAATAAAGCTCTTCAGTGTCCTCTTCTCATCACAGGGTCAGGAACTAGGGAGTGTCTTCTGCCTCATGTGCCACCTCCTGCAGGCCCCTGAAGAGCTTGGATTCATGCCTGCTCTTACCGTGGGGCCCCCAGGCTCGTTACCTTCTTACACACCTGGGAAGACCAAAGGAAGAGTCAGTGGGAGCAGCTGGATGACTCTTTTTCTTTTTGCTTTTCCTGTTCCACAAGGCTCACACAAAGGTTCCCAGAAATGGGCTGTGGCCTCCAGAATAAGCCCTGATTCAGTCTCACTGAATACATGAAACCGAGCCAGGCACTTCCCTTTAATAGGCCTTAATTTCTTCATCTATTTAATGGAATTAACAATGACTAACCTCATAGAAAGGAAAGATAAATCATCTCTTTCATGGTTGGCCTATCCTCACGGGGCTGTGTTTCTTAAGAACAGAGAGCACGTCTTATGCAGATCTACATTTAATAAATGAATAAATAAGTGAATTTAATAAATGAATGGGTTTCTTAAGAACAGAGAGCATGTCTTATGCCGATCTACATTTAATAAATGAATGGGAGGTACTATCATCCCTAGTTTATACTGAAATCAACAAACTGAACTCCTCATCCCTCGGGCCTGGACATTCAGCCACTTTCCGCTTGGGCAGTCATCAGGTACCTGAATGAAGATGCAGACAGATTCTTTTCATGCACTGCCCTCTCCCTGCTTCCACACAGCGATGGTTTCGGAGTGGAATGGACTGAATGAGTCAAAGGGAAGACCAGCTGCATCTGGGCTTCAGGGTCATTGTGGAAAAAATCAGGCATTGCTTTTCTCCCTTCACGTTGCCCAGAGTGGCTTCTTCCTCACGTGCCCAGGGTCGGCGGGGAATGTGCTTATTGTCACGATCACCTCAGGCTAGGATTCACGTTTATCACAGGGAGGTTGGCAGAAGGCGTGCCACTGATGACAGACAAGCGTGTGAAGCAAAACAGGTTTCGAGGAAGGGGAGGGGATCGGAAGCAATGCCTGGGGCTGCCTTAGAAGGAAGGGCATGAAGTGGTTATTGCCATGAAGCGTGGTTAAGAACAAAACCTTGGAAGATTCCCCTCCTCCCTGACTTGCTCTCCCACTCTCTACTAGAAACCCCTCTCCGCATTGTTAACCAGAATCCCACCATGGGTGCTTCACTTCACTGGGCTGAGGATGGCACCATTTGACACCCTCCCTCACGTGGCTGTTGAGCTGCATCAGCCTTGGAGCATTTCTGTCCCAGCTGACATTTTTTTGCCTCTTTCTCCGCATCCTGTTCAGATCCGCAGCCTACTCTCCTCCCAGTTGGAGTCCCCACCATCAACTTTATCGCTCAGGGTGCTCCCCACGACCACACCCCCCAGCCCTGGAACACCTGGGGAGTTGGGCCCATTCTCCCCACCTTCCTCTTGAGTCTCTTTCTGAGTCCTCAGTTCTGTCCTCCTCACTCATCCCCCAGGATGGGGAGAACGGTCAGACCTTCACCTCTCTCTGCTCATTTTAAAGCTCATGTTGGAGCTGAACAGTAGAAGCTTTCTCCACTCTTTCATCCAGTATTTGTTGGATGCAAACTCTATAGCATTCACTGTGGCCCAGGCGTTGTCCCAGGTGTTGGAAATACCATGGCGATCATGGTCCTTACTCTTACGGTGCTTATGGCCAAGGGAATGAAGACAGGTAACAAACAAGCAAATTGACAAGTAAACCTGATAGTGGCATGAAATAACAAATGAGGGACTGTGATGAAGGGTGACAGGAGGGGGCCTCTGAGGCAGTGACATTTGAATTAAAACCTGAAGGACAAAAAGGAGTTAGTCCTGCAGTGCAGTGGGGGAAGAGCTAGGCAGAGCTGGCAATGGAACAGCAAGTGCAAAGGCCTTGTATTTGGAAAGTGTTGGGTGTATTTGAGGAATAGAAGGAAAGCCAATGTGGCAGCAAAGTGCACAGGGGCAGAGTGACACAGATGGAGTTGGAGGGGTAAACAGGGGTCAGAAAACACAGCGTTTAAGTGTTTATGGCAACAAGTTTGTTCTGATAATAAATGCCAGAGGTTTTAAGCAATGGCGGGACATGGCCTGATACTCTTTTTTTTTTTTTTCTTTTGCTGTACGCGGGCCTCTCACCGCCGCGGCCCCTCCCGTTGCGGAGCAACAGGCTCCGGACGCGCAGGCTCAGCGGCCATGGCTCACGGGCCCAGCCGCTCCGCGACATGTGGGATCCTCCTAGACCGGGGCACGAACCCGCGCCCCCTGCAAAGGCAGGCGGACTCCCAACCACTGTGCCACCAGGGAAGCCCTCGTGACAGTTTTGAGATGGGCTTAATACCGTGCTACATCTAGCTTTCCTTTCCTATTACGTCTAATGATTTATTGAACAGAAATCTCTAGACATCGCTTACTTCCTTGAGGTACTCAAGCCTTGGGATGTTAAATGTGATTGGGACAGAATAAAATGTTAAAAAATTTTTTTCTCAATACTAGATCCCGCAGGAGGGATATGATGAACAGGAATCTGGCTGAGAATGGCCAGGTAATTGTCCTGGCCAGCACGCTCTACCCTGCACGAGGCTCTAAGCAACACTTGGTGCACTGACTTCCTCTTAGGATGTGAAATCTGTAGAATTCGCTGAGAAATACTGCAAGAAGTATCTGGGGAGGCACCCCCAGCTCCTGCCATCTTTCCGCAAGCAGAGGGAGGCTGCAAGGCTTGCAGAGGAAAGCTAAACAGGAAGCAGATCTTTTCCAAGGAGCCTACAGATCACTTTCAATTAGACCACTTGGCTCTCATAACATTTCCGAGCTCATTCTCAGAGAAACACTCTCCCTCGTCAACTGAGGCCCTGCTAAGAGGATTACTCCCACTGCCTCACCTGGCAAAGCTACACAGAAGACTACTAAGTCCCTACACTTAATGCCTCTGCATGATTCCAGAATCCAATTTTCAACTATCAACTTGTAATTTCCTGGATACCCCACCAGTGTCTTTCAGTCAGTGGGTCCTAAACCAACTCATCTTCCCCTCTCCTGGCTTTCCTGTTTCTGTTAATGGAATCACTGTTCCCTCTGTTACCCTGGCTGGAAACATCTGAGTCATTCTTGACTCATCCTTCTCTCTTATTCTCTAGATCAAATCAACTGCCAAATGGTGTAGTCTCTATTTCTATGATGTGACTTGAATCTGTCCCCTCCTTCCTACTGCCACCATCCCTCCTCAGTGTGAGCTGTCATTACTTCCCTCTCGACAGGAGCATCCTCACTTTTTCTTCGCCATGAACCCACCTTCATACTGCTGCTGACATTAAAGCTCCTCAAACACAGACGATCCCATCACTCTCTTTCCAGCAGCCTGATGGCTCCCGCTGCTGCCACATTAAATATAAACCATCTTTTAGCTTTATAAGTCTCAATGCCTTTTCCAATACTCCATGTTCAAGCTAAATGTACTCATTCCTGGTGTAGGACATGACTTTTTTTCCCCTTGAACCCTCTGAATAAATAAATGATCTTGCAAAAAAAAAATAAGACCTTCCTATATTACTGTCCTATATTATCTGCACTTATATGCTTATTTTATCTCCCTAGAAGATTTGATATTCCTGTATTACCTTTAGTTTTGCTTCCTCTGATCTCTGAGCGCATGAATGTATCAGGCACTGCTCTTAGAACACCTGTAGGAAACAATTTTACTCTCACAACAATTCTGATTGTATCCCCACGTTACTGTGACAAACCTGAGATGCAGAGAAGTTGAATAACTTGCTGGGGTTCCATAGCTAACAACTGGCAGAGCCAGGATACAGATTCACATGGTCTGGCCCCGGAGCCCAAGCTCTTAACCTCTGAGCTCACATTGGTCAGGGATGACAGCTGTATTCCTGATATCATATTTTGGATTCAGCTGATGTGTTATAACTGAACTGCAGTTGAAGGCCTGTGTCCATTAATGGTCGGAAATATCAATGGTAGGCTGAGTGTGCAAATGTAATTTGATATCAGGGGCTGATTTACGGTGTTTCCCAGGAAATCACTCTGAAGCCAAGAGCTATCTTTGTGCTCTTTTTTCCTACTTGTTCTTTTTTTTTCTTTTCTTCTTCCAGTACATGGGCTGTATTGAGGTGCTGCAATCAATGAGGTCACTGGATTTTGGAATGAGAACCCAAGTTACAAGGTAAGAGAACAAAAATGGGACAGACTTTGAGGACTATAGTCTAAAGTCACAAGAGTTTCTCCCCACAGGAATTTCATACAAGGTTTCAAAGGCATCGTGGGTTTTTATTCATAAGGCTGGAAGGTACACCAAAGCCCAGTGACCTTCGATGAGTAGCTTTGCCTCATCACATGAAAGATTTCTCAGTTGTGTGGCGGAGCATCTGCATTTCATAGGAGAACTGACAAGATGATGTAGTCAGAGAAATAGCTGGTTTCCCAGATACTAAATGTATTTAAAATAATGTCTAGAAATAGGACATTACAGAATCTCAGACCTGTCGAAGAAGTAGCCGAAAATAAGAACAGGGAAAAACTTTCCACATCAGCAAGCCCAAGCTCTCCCCATTTATGGCATCCCTGATACAAGAAACTCTTACTCCTTGTCTGGGTCTCCCTCCTCCATGTAAGGTGAGCTGGATGAAAGAGTTGAACCCGGGGACCCTTACCCAGGGTGGCCTCCGGCAGCTTAGGGCAAGAACCAGAATCATTATTACACAGAGCACAAGTCAGAAGCAGAAACACAAGGCATGGTTCTTTAAGGCCAGGTTCAAAGCAAGGATGGAAAGGGGAATAATTGAGTGCTGAGACTGGCAACTGGGAAAATTGTGAGGTGAGGGAGATGAGGTGAGAGGACTGGATTTATAGGAGTGATTCAGGATGAAGACTTGGGCATCTGCAGTGTGTGGTGCCAGTATGTGTCTCAGGGGCAAGCTGCAGTGCCTGTCTGCATCCATGGTTGCAGGCCACAGTTTCCACAGGTGAATGTTCTCATTATGAAGAGAGGATAACTTTTCCTAATGCTCATCTTATGGAAGTCCGAGGCCTTGAAAAATTGTCCTCTTGACCAAAAGGTTTGGGGAAAGGAATACGCTCTTTAGGAGAGTCACAGTTTACAATGATGTACGGTATTAAAGACCCTGAGAAGTCCTGTGCTATATAGTTTAAAAAGCACTAACTTCATCTTGAGATTTTCTAAATTTATTTGGCCCCAGAATTCTTTTTTTATGTAACATAAATGAACATTCCATGTATCTCTGGGGTTCCATGAAATGATCTTTAAGAAATGCTATTGTGGACTCTTTTGTTTACAATGCATCAAATCTGTCTTTCCAAATTTCTCACCAATCCTTGGTATTCCCTCAGGAGTTAAACAAATGAAATCTAATTCTATTTTTCTTTTTTTTTTTTTCTGTATTCTTGGTGCCTATTTCAGTCCTTGGCACCCGGAAGGGGCTCAATGGATATTTATGGAGTAAATGCGTGACTCCACCTGACTACTTTCCAGGGTTTGGAAATGGCTACATCTTCCCTCCCTTTTAAGCCTTCTCTTTCACATTCTCAGGCCCTTCAACTATCCTTTAAGCGAGAGGGTTTCTAGATTACTTCCTACTCTCTTAGCCCTAATTTGGACACATTTCAGGTTTTATTTCATTCTGATGATGCTTAATCTGGAGAAAGCCCTTCCTCCAATCCTGAGCTGGTTACAGGTGGGAGGAAGAGGGTCGCTACCCCAGGTGACTGGAGTGGGGATACAGGAGAAAGGAATGCCACTGTCCATACTTGAGGATGACTGATTTTCTGTTCATTCCCTTATCCATTCATTTTGACTTGTTCTCCTTCACTTGAGTATTTATGGAGTGCTCATCAAGTGCCTGAAACTCTTCAAGAATAAAGGATGCAGATGCCTCTGACCTCAAAGAACTTACATTCTACCTGGGGAAACAGACTATGGCAAGGAAACAAATAAAGAGACAATATACTTTCAGGTAGTAATAAGTGCCATTACTATAATGATAAAGCAGGGTAAGAGGATAGAGATGTAGTAGGTGGGCTTTTAAATTTTATTTTATTATCTAGTTATAAATATACTGTATATTTACTTAGAACATTTAGAAAATACAGATAAGTATGAAAAAGAAAATCACTCATAATCTCACCTGGAAGTAATGTCTACTAACGTTTTGTGCTTTGGAAAAACCTTCTGATCTTTTCTTCCTTACATGTGCTTACAGTGATTTTTGTAGAAAATCTGAAAAATATTTGCTACTGTTTCTCCCATGTTGGCCATTTTCCTGTTGCTAAATATTCAGAAGAATTTTTAATTGTGGTAAAATACGTATAACAGAAACTTTACCATTTTAACCATTTTTAAGTGTCCAATTCAGTGGCATTAAGTGCGTTTCATCTTGTTGTGCAAACACCACCACCATCCCTCTCGAGAACTTTTTCATCTTTTCAAACTGAAACTTTGTATATTAAATAATAACTTCTTATTCCCTTCTCCCCCAGCCCCTGGCAACCACCATTCCACTTTCTGTCTCTATGAATATGACTACTGTAGGTACCTCATATAAGTAGGGTTATATAGTGTTTGTTTTTTGTGTGACTAATTTATTTCATTTAGCATAATGTCTTCAAGGTTTATCACTAGGTCAAACAATATAAATATTTTGAAGGCTTTAGATCTGTATTGCTAGGTTGTTCTGCAGAAGAACCATATACTAGTTGATATCCTCCCTCCCATCCATGTATCTATTTTTTGTTACTATCTGTTTTTATTTTATTTTTTTAATTTCTATTTTATATTGGAGTATAGTTGATTTACAATGTTGTGTTAGTTTCAGGTGTACAACAAAGTGATTTAGTTATACATATACATGTATCTATTCTTTTTCAGATTCTTTTCCCATATAGGTTATTACAGAGTATTGAGTAGAGTTCCCTGTGCTATACGGTAGGTCCTTGTTGATTATTTACTTTATATATAGTAGTGTGTATATGTTAATCTTAACTTCCTAATTTCTATTTTTAAAACATCTTTATGAATTTGTCAGTCTGTATTTTCCTACTGTTTAGTAAATGGTAAAAGACTATTTCTTTCTCTGCCATGAAGATTCGGTTCATGACTAATATACAGATCCAAGGGGAGGTGTCTGGCATAGTACCTGGACATTATTCCTTGTAGATGTGTCCGTATGAGATTCAGGCATGGCAAATTGTGCTCTGGGCAGATTTGTGGAAGCTTGAGGGTGGCTCACTTTCCATAAACCTCTAATTCCCACCCTACTTCGCAAATATTTACTCTTCCTTCTCTTAATTTTTCCTTCTTTATCTCCTTCTCCTTTCTTTTCTCAACTTACATAGGTATTCACATTCAGCCACTATTCAAGTTGCTCTATTCCCAATTGCCTAAGATGTTATTAATATATAACTGTTGAATCAGGTTTCAAATAGTTTACAATTTGAATTTCACATATTCACAAAGTTTCATTTAACTCATAATCCTACTTAACCCAAGAAAAAAATTCCATGGACCAGTGAGAATTCTATAAGAAAGATCTTTATTTTGTGTGACCACAGGTGTCTCCTGACAGTTACCATCAAGCAGATTAATCAGGTGTGACTGCTGATAAACTAATGTAGCTAATTGCCACTACGCATACAAACAGGTGTATTCAGGCTGATGTCCTACCTATGTTAATTGATCTTACCACGTCTCTACTAGTTAGTACATTGTTCCAGTTAATAGACAGACGGCAACATGAAGTTCCTGATAATGAAGGAGGAGCCATGGTTAAGATACAACAGTTGGGTCAGTGTTTGAAACAGAGGACAAAGATGGAGTCAAATTCTTCTCATTATGAGGGACCTTTCTGCCAATTGTTTGAGGGCTGAATCCATAGGACCTCTAGAACACAGAGAATACTCCGAGCAGAGAAAAGGACAAGGAGGCCATGTACTTTGTCGGCAGTTCCCTGGATTACAACCTTTCCAAAGCTCTCATCACACTTCTTGGACTCCAGATTTATCCACTAATTCTCACCCAGGCATTTATCCACTTGACTGATTTAGGACCACGTCTTCATTTTTAGTAATCTAGTGTTCATGCGAAAGGGCAAAGGAGGAGGTTTTTCCTGATAGAAAAGAGAAACAAGATGATTAGGAAGACAAAGGCTCACAGTGATGGTTGTCTTCAGAATGTCTTGAAAACAATATCAAAAGGAAATAGGAGAAGGGGAAAATGAAAATCATACTAAGGATGACACAGTCATTCCTCTCTCCTATAAAAATGTTCTCAACATGATTTTTATTTTTTAATTGTTGGGGGGAGTGGGAACTCAAAACTTTTACTAAGATTATCTCTATTAGAAACTCTCATTCTACTAACGAGGAGATGAAATTTAGATTTAGTAACTTGCCCAAGGTCACACAGCTAATAGATGTGAAGATGGAACTTCAGGTTAAGGCTCCAGGATTAGGAAATTTTGCTCTTTGGCACTATTTTAATACGTCATGATGGTTAAATGATACTTTTCCCTTTAATTTATTATTGTAGAGAACTGCATTAATAAGTTTTATAATATGGAACAATCATTGAATTCCTGCTGTAAACCCTTCTTAATTGTCATGTCATCATAGGGAGCAGTTACATACAACTTCTTAATATTTTATTTCAAATTTTTGCATTATTATTATTTTTTTTTCGCGGTACGCGGGCCTCTCATTGCCGTGGCTTCTCCCGTTGCGGAGCACAGGCTCCGGACGCGCAGGCTCAGCGGCCATGGCCCACGGGCCCAGCCGCTCCACAGCATGTGGGATCTTCCCGGACCGGGGCACGAACCCGTGTTCCCTGTATCGGCAGGCGGACTCTCAACCACTGCGCCACCAGAGAAGCCCTTTGCATCCTTATTTTAAGTGAGTTTTCTTTTTTGAACTATACTTAGGAAATTTTGGTTTCAGGAATATGTTAGCCTCATAAGAATGATTGCAGAACCTTTCCATATTTTCTGTGCTCTGACACAATTTAAACAATGTTGGAATTATCTGCTACTATAAAACTCTTTGGAACTAGCCCAAACAACTCTCAGAGCTTGTTAGATTTTTACCTCCATTGTCAAATCTCCTTTTTTATTAGCCTTTTCAAATTTTTTTTATCCTTTGGAAAGATAATTTTGGGGTGGTTTTACCCCAAAAGTTGGGCATTTTATCTTGATTTTTCAAATTTGTCACATAATGTTAGCCATAGTATTCTCATCTAATTTTCACATAGCCTCTATATATGTGATTATGCTCTCTTCAACATTTCTGATTTGTTTGTGTGATCTTTTAAAATCAGATTTGCCAGAAGTTTGTTTATTTTATTGCTCTTTTGAAAGAACCAGGTTTAGTTTTTATTATTCAAATCTACTTGGTCTTTGATTTTCTAATTCATTTATTTCCTCTTTATCTTCAGTGTATCTTTCCTCCTTTTTAAGTTTATTTTATGATGTTCTTTCTTTAATTTCTTAAGATTATTCTTTCATAATTTCTTTATTTTTATCTTTGTCTTCCAGTTTTATTGAGATATAATTGATATACAGCACTGTATAAGTTTAAGGTGTACAGCATAATGATCTGACTTACATACATCATGAAATGATCACCACAATAAATTTACTGGGCATTCATCATCTCATATAGATACAAAATTAGAGCAATATAAAAATTGTTTTTCGTATGATGAGAACTCAGGATTTGCTCTCTTAACAACTTCCATATATAACACTCAGCAGTGTTAATTATATTTATCATGTTGTACATCACATCCTAGTACTTACTTACCTTATAACTGGAAGTTTGTGCCTTTGACTCCCTTCCTCTAATTCCCCTCCCTCCACCTTCAGCCTCTCATATCGACAAATCTGACCTTCTTTTTTTTTTTACATCTTTATTGGAGTATAATTGCTTTACAATGGTGTGCTAGTTTCTGCTTTATAACAAAGTGAATCAGTTATACATATACATATGTTCCCATATCTCTTCCCTCTTGCGTGTCCCTCCCTCCCACCCTCCCCATCCCACCCCTCTAGTTGGTCACAAAGCACCGAGCTGATCTCCCTGTGCTATGCGGCTGCTTCCCACTAGCTATCTACCTTACTTTTGGTAGTGTATATATGTCCATGCCTCTCTCTCGCTTTGTCACAGCTTACCCTTCCCCCTCCCCATATCCTCAAGACCATTCTCTAGTAGGTCTGTGTCTTTATTCCCGTCTTACCCCTAGGTTCTACGTGACATTATTTTTTCTTAGATTCCATACATATGTGTTAGCATACGGTATTTGTCTTTCTCTTTCTGACTTACTTCACTCTGTATGACAGACTCTAGGTCCATCCACCTCATTACAAATAGCTCAATTTCATTTCTTTTTATGGCTGAGTAATATTCCATTGTATATATGTGCCACATCTTTATCCATTCATCCGATGATGGACACTTGGGTTGTTTCCATGTCCTGGCTATTGTAAATAGAGCTGCCATGAACATTTTGGTACATGACTCTTTTTGAATTATGGTTTTCTCAGAGTACATGCCCAGTAGTGGGATTGCTGGGTCATATGGTAGTTCTACACAAATCTGACCTTTTTAATGAGTTTGTTTGTTTTTGCCATGTAATTGACCTACAACATTATGTTAATTTATGGTATACAACATAGTGATTTGATATTTCTATACATTTCAAATTGATCACCATGATAAATCTAATTACCATTCATCATGGTTTTTAAAACAAAGATAAAGAAAACGAAAACCTCATTTGATCTGAAACACACACACGCACACACACACACACACACACAGAAGAAATCATGTCACTAAAACCTAAAGCCCACTCCCTCCCTTCTGCCCCATTCCATTCCATGGGGGAAGAAAACCCTGAGCAGTGTTTTTTGGAACTGCTGCTGTAGACAGTAAGCAGGCTGTTGGGGAGATTGGTAGTAGGTAAAGCAGCAAGGAAGCAGAGATCATAATTCAGAGGATGTTGTAATTGGAGTAGTTTCCTGTATGGAATGTTACTGCTCCTGAGCCCTGATTCTGCAAATTTAATTCACTGTCTTGAAATTTTGATTCTTTGGCTTCAACAGGACATGAAAGGCAGCTCTTCAGAGACAAATGCATACTTGTGTGTGTGTGTGTGTGTGTGTGTGTGTGTGTCTTTGGTGTTAGCAACTATTAGATGCAAAGCAGATCCAAGATGCGGCTGAACACTTACCTAAAGTCCCGTGGATGAGCTTTATAAGAAATGTGAACATCAGGAGGGGAGGTGTTAAGTATTCTGTAGAGGTCAAATATCTGCGTGCTAGGTGGCTAAATTAAGATATCAATCTGTCTGAAAATAGGCTGGCATTTATGTAAATTTCCTGAGGAATGTATGAATGAGGTTGATTGCAGCTATGCATGGATGAGTGTATCAGTGTAAAACTTGGAGTAACTGTCCGGCATCTGGTGTGTGGGTTCTGTGTCGACCTGTGAGGAGACCATGCAGTGAAGTGTGGGATTGCAGCTCACATGGCAAGCAAGGTAAAGACACCAGAGCGGGGATAAAGGGCCGAGTTTATTAACTTGCCAGGCAAGGGAACATACCCCAGCGAAGACATTTACTGAGTGGCAAGGAGAAAAAAAAAATCAAGAATGTTACAGTTCTAGTTCATAGTGGTCATGCTAGAAATTGAAAACGAGCACTTGCTGAGGCAGCATGTACGTGGTTGGATAAAACAAGTTTCATTGTTCATTGGTCAGGAAGGAATGTAAAGGCCCCAAGAAGGGTCTGGGGTCCCAGGGCCAGGGCTTATGACCTTTATCAGCTGGTGAGAACAGTTACAACACATAACAGTCAAATCCTCCTCAGCAGGCACCGGTGTGAATGGACGTACTTCCTCCCACACACGTGGGGACGTCAGGGAGCCCTCATGGAGGTTTTGTGTGGTGTGTGTCTGAATGTGTGGACAGTGACCACCTCTGCTAGCTTCAAGCTATGCTACTCCCGGTTCCTCACAACCTCGTTAGGACTGAGATCTCACTTCTCAGGTATCTGAAATGAAAAGCCAATTAAATTCCCTTTAGAAGTCTTCAAAGATACAGTAATTAAAAAGAATTCCCAAGCTGGGACTTCCCTGGTGGCGCAGTGGTTGAGAGTCTGCCTGCCAATGCAGGGGACACGGGTTTGAACCCTGGTCCAGGAAGATCCCACATGCCGCGGAGCAGCTAAGCCCGTGCACCACAACTACTGAGCCTGCGCTCCTAGAGCCCGTGCTGCACAACAAGAGAAGCCACTGCAGTGAGAAGCCTGTGCACCGCAATGAAGAGAAGCCCCTGCTTGCCACAACTAGAGAAAGCCCACGTGCAGCAATGAAGACCCAATGCAGCCAAAAATAAATAAATAAATGAATAAATTTATTTAAAAAAAAAGTTCCCAAGCAGTTGGGAAGGATTCTGATAGCATGACAGTCAAACCCACAGAGAGAGGGTGTGAAAGTCAAGGACACCTTTTCCTTAGAGTCATTAGCACAATGTCTCTCACATGCAGGTGCAGTTACTATTTGAATGAGCACAGGTGAGGCCAAGAAGTACAGTTACTAAGGCAACACACAGAATGGAAAAAATATTTTTTCAAGTCATATATCTGATAAGGAATTAGTATTCAAAACATGTAAAGAACTCCTGCAACTCAACAACAGGAAACCAAACAACCCTATTAAAAACTGGGCAAAGGACTTGAATAGACATTTCTCTAAAGAAGACACACAAATGGACAATAGGCACATGAAAAGATGCTTAACACCAATAATCATTAGGGGAATGCAAATAAAAACCACCACGAGATAGTACTTCACACTCATTAGAATGGCTATTATTAAAAAAGAAACCAAAAACAACAAAAAACTAGAAAATAAATGTTGGCAAGGTTGTGGAGAAATTGGAACTCTTGTGTATTGCTGGTGGTGATGTAAAATGGTGCAGTTGCTGTGGAAAACAATATGGCAGTTCCTAAAAAATTAACAATAGTATTACCATATGATCGAACAATTCCACTTCTGTGTATGTATCTAAAAGAATTGAAAGCATGTATTCAGACAGATATTTGTACACACATGTTCATAGCGGCATTATTCACAAACTCAAAGGTGGAAGCAACCCAAGTATCCACTGACGGATGAATGGATAAATAAAACATGGTATATACATACAATGGAATATTAACCTTTAAAAAGAAAGAAATCCTGCCAGTTGTGACAACACAGATGAACCTGGAGGGCATTATGCTGAGTGAAATAAGCCAGACAGAGAAAGATAAATACTACATAATATTACTTATACGTGGAATCTTTTTTGAAAAAGTCCAGCTCATAGCAACAGAGAGTAGAATGGTGGTTGCCAAGGGCTGGAGGGCAGGTGGGGAAATGGAGAGATATTGGTTAAAGGGAACAAACTTTCAGTTATAAGATGATTAAGGTTTGATGATCTAATGTATAACATAATGACTATAGTTGATAATACTGTATTGAAATTTGCTAAGAGAGTAGATTTTAAGTATTCTCACACACACAAAAAGGCAAATGTGTGAGCTGATGCATGTGCTAGTTAACTTGATTTTGGGAATTCTTTCACAATGAACACATCTATCAAACTATCATGTTGTACACTTTAAATATATTATGACTTTATTTGTCAATTATACCTCAGTAAAGCTGAAAAAAAGGAAATTCTGACACATGCTACAACATGGATTAACCTTGTCTTAGTGCATTTGGGCTGCTATAACGAAATACCATAGATTGGGTAGCTTATAAACAACAGATATTTATTACTTACTGCTCTGGAGTTGGAATATCTGAGATCAAGGTGCCATCATGGTCAGGTGAGGGCCCTTTTCTAGATCACAGACTTATTGTATCCTCGCATTGCAGAAGGGGCTGGATAGCTCTTTTATAAGAGCACTAATCTCCTTCATGAGGGCCCCATCCTCATGACCTAATTACCTCCCCAAAGCTCCACTTACTAGTACCATCACCTTTGGGAGGTTAAGATTTCAACACACAAATTTTGGGGAGACACAAACATTCAGCACACTGCAGGCCTTGAGGTCATTGTGCTAAGAAAATAAGTCAGTCACAAAAAGACCAATACTGTATGATTTCATTTATATGAAGTGCCTAGAGTAGTCAGATCCAGAGATAGAAAGCAGAATGGTGGTTGCCAGGGGTTATAAGGGGAGGGAGTTAGTGCTTAATGGGTACAGAGTTTCAGTTTGGGAAGGTGAAAAAGTTCTGGAGATGGATGGTGGTACTGACTGCACAATATGAATGTATCAATACTTAATGCCACTGAACTGTACACTTAAAACTGGTTAAAATGGTAAACTTTATGTATGTATGTTTTACCACGATTTTTGAAAAGTATCAGTTACTAGATGAGTTATATTTTTGAAGTATTCAATGTTGTCTGTTTATTTTGCTGAAAAGGTGCAAAGCCAGTAAGAGTCTTTTGGCTTTAAGTAGCAGAAAATGACTCTGCCTAGCTTAAGCCAAAAGGGGGATTCTTGAAAGGATATTGGGGCAGCTCATGGAAGCTGAGGATCAGTGAACAATCAAACCAATAGAAGGGTACGGTCAGGGCTGCCGAGACCTCAGCAGCAGGAGTGCAGAGACTCCCCATCTCTGGTTTTCTCAGTTCCAAATATCAAATTCCTAGGTAGGATGGTGATTGGGGCCTAATCCTGAGCCACTCATCTTTGGCCAGGGCAGAGTTGCATTGGGGCATTATGGTAGTTCTGTAACACTCATATATTGAGAAGGGCATTTGCTGGGAGGAGGAAAGACAGCTTGTAAAAACAGCAGTAGTAAATGCAGTAAAAAATGGATTCCTACCTCAAAGGGAAAAGAACACAATAGATCAATTTCTTCGAACACCTTAAAAAAAAAAGATTGGGAATATATAAATCATCCCCCAAATGCTTCACTAAAATCTAAGGGTTGCAAAATTGTTAGTCAAATGTTTGATGTTATTATAGTTAGTGCATTAATTTTTGAACATAATTCAATTGAGCTGTATGTTTAAGTGGTGTTTGGATATTTCAAGAAACTTTGAAACTATATGTATAGGTATTGTATATGTTTATGCCTTTTTTATAGGATGTAGGGCATTGTTTTAGTGTTTTTGAGATATTTATAGAGGTTTATAAAATGGTCATTAGTTTTGTTCTACAACAGGCTGTTTACAGCATCTATATTTGATTTGCCGAGAAATCCTTGGTCAGGAATGAAACTCCCAATTACAGTATTTTTTCCATGGCAAATGTGATCCACTTTATGAAATGGTATCTAAAAATATGTTGCAGCTGAAATCAGGGCCTGCTAATTTATCCATATGAATCTATAGAAACTTACAGATGTGTAGACATTATTGTATGAACACACACACACGTACGTTCTCTCTCTCTCTAACAGGCAATATACACACAGTCAGTGACCTAAGTGAGAAGAGTTAGCTATCTGTCCATGTCTAAGTATGGGTTATAGTGGATGGCCTCAAGAGTTTGAGGAGAAACAAATTAATTCAGAGCTTAAAATGCATGAATGTTAAAGCGTATGCATTTGGGGGTGACCCCAGTATTTTTAGCTTTAGTAATTTTTTCCCCCAGACCTTCTCTACCATGCAGAGTTCAGTTGAGAATACTTTCTGGTATCTCCCTTTTGTGGCCCTCTTCGGTTTCCTTTAGAAGTCAGTACTGAATGTTTGTAACACCCCAAGCATTTTCAACTAGACTCTGTGTAAATGTCTCCAGGACCAAGAAACGGGGTTTCTAATTTTGATTTTAATGGACATAGTGGTCAGCTCCTGCTATGAATAATTTAACAATGCAATAGAATAGGCCTTTTGAACCATTGCTCCTGGAAACACCAATGCTGTGGTTGTACAGGCGCTTCCTGAAAACAGTCCAGAGTGGGCCCCAGAGTGTGTCTGGCCTAGAAGGCCTTGGGTCCCTATGGTCCTTTTTCAGTGGGGCAGTCAATCGCAAGGGCTTCATCATCCATCATCTTTGGGCCTTAAGGTTCTCCCTGGAAGCCTATTCCATGGGCCTGATAGGTTGCAGAGCCACAGTGACTGGGGCATAGTTGGATCAATAAATATTTATTGGTTAACAGAGAGGTTTCAGGGCTTTTCAGGCCTAGATCACATTTCTTTAGATGATTCTGGAGGTCTTGAAGGTCACTGCTAGTAGAGAAAAGCAGAAAAGACCTAGACATTCTACAAACATGGAATCTGGCATCCTGAACTAGACCAAATTCCAGAACGAGGAGCTCTTAGACAATTGAGTCAGGTCCCTGGCTCCATGGTAGAGCGTCTGGCACATGGACCCCATTCGTATACATTGTTGAACAAAGGAATGAAAATAAATTCGCTGAAGATACTCAGTTTAATTCAGAGAGCCTTGGGGTCCAAGGAGTTGATTCAGATGAAGAGAAGGATTTCTTGATCCCAGGGAACTGGCTGTACTTCAACCTCTTTCTAGTTCAGGGATTCAAACATGGTTTTCAACTTTTAGGAAGCAGTCTACAGAGCAGTTTATTATTAATTAATAGCTACAGTCAGCATCATAAAAGTTAACATTTATAAAAGATATTACTAGTAATCCTATCTTGCGCATGAGAATACTGAGACTTAGAGAAATAATGGAACTCCCCTAGTAAGTTAATAAGTGGTGGAACCAGTAATCAGGGCTGCCTGACTCTTGTGTACTATACCTCAGTCAAAATGAGAGGATTCTAAGGAACAAAACTCAGGGCAATGCTGAAAGCCAGAAGTGACAGAAGAAGGAGACATCGAAACATCAGGTTAGAATTTGTCCTAGGTTCAAGACACCATATCCCTTGTTTGTGAGTTCTCTCTGGAAGGGCCTTCATAAAGATGCTCAAAAGTATGTAGGTGAGGATACTTTTAGTATCCTTTTCTGATCTCTACTAAGGAAAAAAATTGTGTCAGACAGTGGTTCTCAAACTTCAGCACACGAGAGAATCAATCACCTGGAGGGCTTGTTAAAACACAGAGTGTTGGGCCCCACTCCCAGAGTTTTGAATTCAAGAATTTGCATGTCTGACAAGGTTCCTGGTGTCGCTTATGCCACTGGTCTGGGGACCACACTTTGAGAACCACAGGTGTAAGGGAACCCTATCAGTTGTTTCAAAATGAGTTCTCTTAGTTGGACCACGGATCATATGGAAATCCCTTATTTTTGAAAAGGTGGATCCCCAGAAAATCCCAAAAAGCATCTGGAGGTTATTTTTGCTTTTAAGAAAGGAAAAGGGCAAAGCCTAGGGAATACCAGAGCAGCGAGTTTTAATTCTGATATATGTATGTATGTATATATATACATATCTCCAGAAAAATCAGTGTTACAGTTCCTTTTAGGAAGAGTGAACTAAATGGGAAGCACTCAGAATTCATTAAAAACTAATCTCAGCCTGAAAGACTTTTCTTTGATAAAAAGAGAGCTTTGTGGCCAAAGGAAATACAGGACAGTTGGCGTGTCTCTCCACCTGCCAGGCAGATTTGTTCCGTTTCCCGTCAGGATTCTCCTTAGGAAAACTGTGAAATGCCTAATGGAATAAATGCAGGCTCTGACCCCTTTTCTTAAACATGAGTTGGAGCTTGTGAGAGCTGCACCTACTCTAGGAAAATGTGCATTTTCACGTATGTTCGATTAATAAGAGGGTGGATCTTTTTTTTCTTTTTCTTTTGCGGTACGCGGGCCTCTCACTGTTGTGGCCTCTCCCGTTGCGGAGCACAGGCTCCGGATGCAGAGGCTCAGCGGCCATGGCTCACGGGCCCAGCCACTCCACGGCATGTGGGATCTTCCCGGACCGGGGCACGAACCCGTGTCCCCTGCATCGGCAGGCGGACTCTCAACCACTGCGCCACCAGGGAAGCCCGAGGGTGGATCTTTTTGATCTGGATCATCTGAGCCACTTACGAGGATTTTCTCTGATTTTTTTTTTTTTCACTGTCAGCTGTGACAACGCAGATTCTTAAAAAGGAAAGGCATCCTCTAGTTAAGTGTTTATGACAAAGTAAAGTATCATAATTCTGGCAGCAGCTCATGAGCAGGACTTAGGCTGGATCTAGAAGCAGACTCTGAGATGGAGAGTCAAATGCAAAAGGTTTGCTGGGAAGAGTCTCAAAATCAACACTTGAGGGAGTGAGGGATACAGGACTAGACCTGGTGGGGCAGCGGGGGAGGCTTGAATAGTGATGCTGTCTCAACAAAGGCTTCAGCAGATCTCGTGGGTAAAGAGATCGGGCCTTCAAACCCCGTATTGACTTGTCATTGGTGCTTACTGCCTCCGGGGAGGGACATATCTGTGGGCTAGGTAACTGCCTTAAGGAGAGGACAAGTTCTGGGGAAGGAACTCAGCTGTGAGCCATTAGCAGTGAACACTCCAGCAACAGGGGCAATGACTACCTTTGTTCTGAAGGGGGATCTGGGTTATGCAGGGGGACAAGGGTCGTACTTTGTTTCAGTGCCATAGAGCTGTCTAAACATTTACATACTGAACATTCAGTATATCCAAGGCAGGTGCCATGGGGTATCTAAAGAAAATCAGATAAGCATTCTGCCTTTATAGAAATGTGAACTATCCATTGCTACTTGCATAATAGACATAATTGGACCTCTTCTACAACATATTATTTATAACATTCCAGTTATAACCATAGAGTACGCTGCTGGGTACTAGGTATTGTAAAAAGCAGGTTAGACCCAGTTCTCAAAGCAGACAGACATTTTAAGGATAAAGCAATAATAATGGCTAACATTTACTGAAGCATTGTTCAAAGCACTGTTATTATTCCCACTTTATAAATTTAAGAAACTGAGACATAGAAAGTTTAAAAACTTGCTCAGGGGCTCCCCTGGTGGCGCAGTGGTTGAGAGTCCGCCTGCCAATGCAGGGGACACGGGTTCGTGCCCCGGTCCGGGAAGATTCCACATGCCGTGGAGCAGCTAGGCCCGTGAGCCATGGCCGCTGAGCCTGCGCGTCCGGAGCCTGTGCTCCGCAACGGGAGAGGCCACAACAGTGGGAGGCCCGCGTACCGCAAAAAAAACAAAAACAAAAAACCCAAAAAACTTGCTCAACATGATAGAGCTTATAGGAGACTGCTAGATTTTGAATTCTGGCTGTCTGATTGCAGAGCCCACTCAATGAGCCTTTCTTCATTCTATTATCATAGAAGAGTTATAGATAAATTAAAGTGCTCCACTTTTTTCCCTTTTAACAATTATTTATAGTAATTTTACACTTTTGTTTATTTCTGTATTCCTGCAAGCACTTTGTACTGTATCATGTACATGATATCATGTCACTTAATGAAGCTTAGTTGATATAAAAAAAAAAAAGAAGAAGAATGTCAGTTCCCCTCTCCCTTCACTGAATGCTGGTAGGAGAAACAAAGAATGGAAGATGATAATTAGCAGTATGTAGAAGAAGTTCCATAATCCTTATATTTATACAGTAGAAGACCCATCTCTCATAAAACCCAGCTTCCTGTACCAAGATACTTAGCAAGACCAAGTCCAAAATACGTATAAATAATCTTTGTCTGTGAAGATTAAAAGGTTGTGTTCTAATGTTTTTTCTTCCATGTACAAGCTAATGGCTGACTGTGACCCCAAGGCCTCTTACATTCCTTTCTGGTTTGCTCCAGAGGAAGGGTGAGCAAACCACCTGCTACCTGATTTTGATTCTGCCACCTTTTGAGCCAAGGATGGTTTTTGACTTTTTTAAATGTTTGGGGGGAAAATATCAAAGAAGAATATTTTGTGACATGTGGAAATTACATGGAGTTCACATTTGTGTCCATAAGTGTTTCTGGCACACAGGCATGCCCATTCGTTTATGTATTGTCTGTGGCTGCTGTTCAAGCTACAAATGCAGGGGTGAGTTGTTGCGACAGTCTGTATGGCTCTAAAAGCCTGACATTTTCACTCTCTGGTCCTGTATAAAAAGGCATGCTGACTACTGCTATGAAGAGACTCTCAACCTGACTTAGCTCTGTTGGAAGCACTTGAGGGAGCTTTTAAAACTCCCAGTAGTCCCACCCTCACCCATTAAATCAGAATGTCTGGAGATGAGACCCAGTCATCAGGATTTGTTAAAGCTCCCCTGTGTTTCCCCAATGTGCAGCCAAGGTTGAGAACCACTGCCTAGAGCATGAATACATTTCGAGGGGCAGATGGACTAGGCTTCCCAGCATACAGGCGGCCAAATGGGAGAGAATGCAGGTCACTTATCACCACCCATGTGTGCAGGGGGTCATGTGAGCAAAGATGCTCAGGACCTCCAGATGCCCTCTGGTGAAAGCCCTTCCTGTGAGGAGATAGCCAGGATAAAGGGGACAGAGTGGACAGGAGAGGATTATACCAAATATCTTTCCCAGCATATTGACTAAGTTGAATACAAATTTCTCGCCAAATGGAACATCATGAAATGTGCAGGTAGTGTAGCCTTCCCAACCGTAGCTGCTAGGAGCAGGTGACCTAATTCCTTAGCATCCACTAATACGGCCATCTGGTTGAAGCTGTAGAGCACAGAACCAGTCATACTGTGCAGTGAGTTCAAGTAGAAGTTCTAATCCGCTATGTGGTCCTTGAACTGATCTGCTTCAGAATCACGTGGGAGGCTGTTAAACTGTAGACCTATAGAATCAAAATCTCAAGAACAGTCCCAGGAATCTGCATTTTGAACCAGCATCCCTGTTAATTCTTAAGAACTTTGAAGTTTAATCGCCATGTACCTAAATGGTTATCTCAGTGAATTCTTAGCAGATGTGCATGCCAAAGTTGTCCGACCAGTGGATTCAATTGGCTAAGCCAGTTACTAATTCCTTCCAGAGGCACACACACACATTTTAAAAAAATGGACTTACCAGATAAAATCTATAGTATATACACCAAATGGCCCATAAAAGAAGGAGTTATGGGGCTTCCCTGGTGGCGCAGTGGTTGAGAGTCTGCCTACTGATGCAGGGGACACGGGTTCGTGACCCGGTCCGGGAAGATCCCATATGCCGCGGAGCGGCTGGGCCCGTGAGCCATGGCCGCTGAGCCTGCGTGTCCGGAGCCTGTGCTCCGCAACGGGAGAGGCCACAACAGTGAGAGGCCCACGTACCGCAAAAAAAAAAAAAAAAAAAAAGAAGGAGTTATTTTTTTTTTAAACAGTGGTGGAAGTCATACACTCGTTCTACCCATTACTGTCTTGCTCAACATTATAGATACCTCTGGTAAACTGTTTTAAGTATCTTAAATGGCACCAAATCTTCCTTTTTTGAAGATAGGCCTAATTTTTGGAAGTAGATAAACATCATTTGGAGTGAAATGCGACGAATAAAATGGGTGATTATGTTGGATCTGTTTTGGTTTTTTAAAAAATGAATTTTGGTTCTTAAGTGACCACACTGTATGATCAGTACACTCTTTAACCCCAAAAGACATGCCTTCATAATATTTTAGTGTATTTTGTCTAAAACAGAGTTGTTTTAGTTTATTCTAAAGTAAAGGAGAACAGTCTTTTGGATTTACCAATTCCAGTGTGTTTTGTGTGAAATCAACCCCATTTCTCTGTTGTCATTTCATATTTGAAGGTGTATAAGCCATCAGTATGGGGGTGTGTTTGCATTTTGAAACATGTGATTCTATTACAGGAAATCATTGTGGGGATAGGAGAAAATCACCACTTCATTTCTGTTTACTGGGGAGATACTTGCAGGGGAGGTGCCATCCTGGGGACAGGATGGTCTTTCACTTCATTAAAGTGCAGTTGATGGGTCAACCTTTGCATCAGAGCCAAAGGGCAGAATCACAGAGTAGACAGAACAACCTGTGTTCTATGGTGGCTTGTGTTGGGTAGAATTGCAAATGTACTTTATAATCAGATTTTAAATAGAATCCAGGTTGAACGGAGTGGTGAGATAAGTCCATGTGAGAGTAAATGCTGTGGGCAGTCCTGAAAGGTTTGATTTGACCATCTGGGACCTGAAGCGCCTATTTCTAAAATGAAAGGATATATTTTACGGGCTGTGTCGACCCTCCCAGAGTGCATGGGCGATGCCGCTTGATAATGGCACAAAGGGAGTTTGAAGTTTTCCATTTTCCGCTGGTCTAGGGGCACTGACTGCACTCATTGTGGGCTTATCGCCATGGAGGCAGGCTCATGTTCTAGAGTGTCCTGTCTGGGGCTTGCACACATTCTTGGATGTCTTTAATTTCACCAAGCTGAACAAAATTGAACACATAGATCACTGAGGCTTGATGTTCTGAAGGCAAAGATTTCAAAAAAGCAGGTACTAGTTTCCCTAGAACAATTGGGACACCGTAACACCACACTGATGTGGAGTCTGAATTACTTACGAGTCCTCTCATTCATCAATAGGAAAGCAGTTTGAGACATTCAGGTGACAACTTGTCCCTGCGACATTGTTAACTGATTTCTTTAAGGGTTCATGTTGGAGACGAAAAGTAAGGGAAAATCCCTGTGCCTTTGTTCTGCCTACATGTTTTTTGAGTTTTAGTTTGGAAAGGCTCTTGCTGGGATTAAAATGTATTCTCATTTCTGTTTTCTTCGACAAAACAGAGCCACTCGTGTGTGTGTGTGTGTGTTTGTGTGTGTGTGTTTGTGTGTGTGTGTTGGGAGATGGGGATAGTTGCTTTTAACTGCTCTGCTGGGCCATTTGCCTGGTCTCATGTGACACAGTTTCTGGCTTTCCTGTTTCCTGAAGAACTGTATTTTGACATTCATTGGAAACATTCTGTCCCACAGGCCCCCATCCTCCCTTAAATGCTCCCCTTTGTCTTGGATTAGGATATTGCCTTCCAAATTTTAAAAAACAAAGATTGGGCAATATTGCTCCCAGAGGAGCTTAACTGTTTAAGAGTTAAAGACACAGAAAAATTATAACTTCTTAAGTACTGTAGTGGCCAGGGGTTGATGAAGAAAGGTGCCTTTGTTTGGGTGATTAGTTTGGACTCTGTTAAAACAGACAAAAATATCTTTTTTTGGTCTTATGGCGTAGGCAGGGTTTTATATGCTTAAAAGCAAATCTTCAACTGCATTCTCATTCTCTTACATCAGCCCGCTTCTCCCCTTCCCTCTCATGTGGCAAAACAATAAACAAAGTGACCACTGTTGGTGCCGTGGGTCTCCCTCTCTCTCTCTCTCTTTCTGGTACAGGCTCCCAGGATGGAAATCTTTAGCCGTTTAAACTCTGAAAAGTCTTGCTCCTCTAAGAGAGGACGATTGCTGAATGTTTGCTCGCTGGAGAATGTCCCATGGTCGTCAGCTTCCAAGACGCTCTGCAGAAGTGCAGGCTGCTTGAGCAGCTGGGATGGTGGGGGGCACCCCCGTCCTGTGAGGAATCCCTGCTTCAGGATCTCTGTTTTCTTTTTTCTCAGTATTTGTAAAGTCAGTGCTTTAGGTCGGAGGGTGTGTCTGGAACTCCAGGAAAGCATTGAAAGTACTATTTGTTCTTGAAAATGTTACAGTTAATCTCTTGGTCGGAGTCTGAGGGGAAGAAAAGATCTTTGTGAAGAAAGGCAACAAATCGCAAGCACGTATGTGTCTTCCCTGACTAGGGTTTCAGATTTGCTAACACTGATAACAGCAAAGAAAGGAGAGTTTTGAGAGGTTATTTTAAAGCGGTGGTTCTTAACCTGGGATGTGTGGATTCCCAAGAGGCCCACAGATGGTTTTCCAGGGATGGTGCTGAGGGCCGGTGGGTAGGGGTGGGATGGGCCCTCTAAAACTGAATAGAAACATTTGTACAAATAGGCCTTTTATTGAAGAGAGACCTATGATTCTCCTTAGAGCCTCAAGTAAAAAAAAGTAATAACTACTTTATTTTTGGTAGCTCTTTTCCTCTGTTATGGCAAAAGACACATAAAATAAAATTTACCATCTTAATTACCACTTTAAAGTATTGGGTTGGCCAAAAAGTTCATTTGGGTTTTGGGTTTTTCTATAACATCTTACAAAAACCTGAACGAACTTTTTGGCCAGCCCACTATATAGTTCAGGGGCATTAAATACGTTCACATTGCTGTGCAACCGTCACCACTGTCCATCCCCATAATTCTTTTCATCTTGTGAAACTGAAACTCTGTACCTATTAAACAGTAACTCCCCATTCTCCCCGAGACCCTGGCAACCATCATTCTACTTTCTATGATCTTTGACCTACTCTAAGTACCTTATGTAAGTGGAATCATGCAGTATCTGTCTTTTTGTGACTGGTTTATTTCACTTTGCATAATGTCCTCAAGATTCATTATGTTGTAGCACATTGCAGAATTTCCTTCCTTTTTAAGGCTGAATAATATTCCACTGTATGTATATACCACATTTTGCTTATCCATTCACCCACTGAGGACACGTGGGTTTCTTCCATGCTTTGGCTGTTGTGAATATTTTATTTATTTATTTATTTATTTTTCTTATTTTTTTTGGCTGCATCAGATCTTAGTTGCAGCACACAGGATCTTTTGTTGAGGCATGCGGGACCTTTTCATTATGGCACGTGATCTCTTTGTTGTGGGGCTCGGGTTTCTCTCTAGTTGCGGTGCTTGGGCTTCTCTCTAGTTGTGGTGTGCGGGTTTTCTCTCCCTAGCTGTGGTGTGCGGGCTCCAGGGTGCGTGAGCTCAGTAGTTATGGCATGTGGGGTCCAGAGCGTGTGGGCTCTGTAGTTTACTGCACGTGGGCTCTCTCATTGAGGCATGTGAGCTCGATAGTTGCGGTGCTCGGGCTTAGTTGCCCCGCGGCATGTGGGATCTTGACCAGGGATCGAACCTGTGTCTCCTGCATTGGAAGGCAGATTCTTTACCACTGGACCACCAGGGAAGTCCCTAGCTATTGTGAATAATGCTGCTGTGAACGTGGGTGTACAGTATAACTACTTTTTAAAAGCAAGTTCATAAGCACAAGTTTCCCCTTGTTTCTTTTGAGTTGTATATTAAGAGACTTTCTGAATCTGTGAAGCTTCTGGTGCCTCAACTTACTTTAAAGTTCTGAGTGAGTGTGCCTTGCACACATGTGTGTTCTTCCCCTGAGGGCATGTGGCCGGGCTCTGGAAGTTCTTCTCCTCCCTAAGGAGATAACAGCCGCTGTATAGAAAGCAAAGGGCTGGGGCATCCTCATGGGCCTTCTCCAGAGCTGACCCCTACCACTTTGCCTTATTCCCTTGGCAGGTTACTCCAGCCACAATGCAGAAGGATTGGCCAAAAAGGAGCCTCTTTGTGTGCTGGGGAGTGAGCAAGGGAAGGACCAATGTGTTTCTCCTCCCTAGTTCCCAAAGTCTGGGACTCCCTCCTTTTCATGCACTTGGCACTATGGTCCCTCCCTGGATGAGTGTGGATTTTGAAGTCAGACTTGGATTTGCATTCTGTCTCTCCCACTATCCGTTGCATTATTTGGAGGCAGTTATTAGAATTCTTTGAACTTTAGTTTCCCCATTTGTAAAATGGGGATAAAATACCTACCGTGAAATGACATTATTAAGACGGAGAAGACGTACATTAGGTGATGAGTGCTGAGCCTGACCATATAAGTAGGAGCAGCTTCTTCATTAAAACCCAGGCTCTCTGCTACAAATCTAAAGGTAGGGATTTCTAATGTGAAAGCATTGCTAAATCTGGTCAAGGGTTTTTTTGTTTGTGAAACTTTGTGGAGTGGAAACCAGCAAGTCTACCAAGCAAACTGAAAAGATAAATCTGGACTTAGTGGCTATAAAGATGGAGGCGTTAAAGGCTAAGCGGGGATGCGAGCAGAGAGAGAAATAAAGATTCTGTTATTATCTATAACGTGAGCATTGTCCCATCTCTGCAATTGTTGGCAAAAGAGAGGCAGGCTGTGTCACTCCATCGGGACATCCTTGACATGCCCTCATTTCTCCACAGTACATGAGCAAAACTCCTGCTGAGGAACGAACTTTGCATTCTTTCGAATATTTTAAAAGATTTTTTATGCAATCAACTGTACAATGAAGGAAAACATAACACTGTTTACATCTAAACATCAATAGAATCAAAAACAGGAAACAGCAAATCACACACAGAAGACACCTAAACCAAGTCACTGTTTATATGCTCTTTCTATGTCAGTATTTATACAGAATTAATTTTATATAGCTGCTACCAGTGTGTATATGCCATTCCAAGTTCTACTTTTCCCCACTAATTTGTATAGATTCCCCCCATATTTCTGTAGTTCTCATACTTAACATTTCAAGTGGCAATATTTATATTGATTTGTTTTATATCTATATCACAAGCTTTGGGGTTGGTTTTTTACTCTAAAATAAATGTTTCTTTTACATAACTACACAATGCTATTTCAATACAAATTCCTCCTCCCTTGTCAAAAGCTCTGATAAATATTATGACATTTGTCATCTTTTATGAACTTTATCTCTAGAAAGATTGTATTAATACTAATCAAGGCCACCAGCAATGGATAAATATACCTGAAGTGGAATTATTCCCATTTCCCCCAATACTGGCTTTGTAATTTTCTTTTCTGTGAATGTAATAAGAGTGGAGCAAGTATCTTATAGTTGCTTTAATTTTTAATTCTAAAAGTATAATGAATGTCAACATTTTCTTGTTTCTTAAAACTGAACTATTTCTAACTCCGTTTGTATGAATTACCTAATCCAGGAATTGGCAAATGACAGCCCTTGGGCTAAATATGGCCAGTTGCCTGCTTTTAGAAATAAAGTTACTGGAACACAGCTGTGCTCATCTGTTTACATGTTGTCTACTGCTGTGGTTGAGCTACAGTGGCAGAGTTCAGTAGTTGCAACAGAGCAAAGTCTAAAATATTTACTATCTGGCTCTTTATAGAAAAAGTTTTCAGACTCTAATCCCATCTCTTAGCTCTTACTCTTGTTCTACCACAATTTATGCTCCTGCAATATCAATGTCAAAGTACTGTAGTTCCCCACATGTTGTGATAATTTATGTTTTCGTGTCTTTACACATACTCTTCCCTCTGTCTGGAATTTCCCAACTCCACCCTGTCAGGAAGGTTCAGCCTTCCAAACCCTCCTTGAGGGGTGCTCATCCTAAAAAGCATTCCCTTTAATTCAAATTCATAACTTTACTTTTTGTTAGAAGATATTGACAGTTGGAATGAGAATCAAGAAAACAATGCCTGGAAAAGCAGTTTATAAAACTATAGGTGCTACATAGAAGTAACAACTTCTAATAATAACTATTATTATACTTGGCAGCATCAGTGCCCGCCTTTGTTTCTACTTTTATTTCAAACCATTTACAGGGAGCTTTTTAGACCAAAGCACCCCTGTTGGCTCTCATGGAGTAAAGGATCTAAGAACACCTTTCCCGTAATCTCTCTTTGTTAAATACCAACAACATATTTGGGTGCCTGGACTAGTTATTTTGGCAACACCAGAGGCCAATTCAGATTAATTAGATGTGTCAGCAATTACTGACTAATCATTAAGATGACTCAAAACGTCAGTCAACCAACCAAACCAAAAAGACCAACTCTCTGAGTTGTCCTGTTTGACTCCACAAAACAAGTTTGGAATCCTAGAGAAGCAATAAACATAAAATTCTGAGAAGATATGCTAAGGCAAAAAGCCTTTCTATCCATTGGTTGCAGGTAATTATGTTGAGAACATATATACTATGTATATAGATCTAACTATCTATCTATATTTATTTATATATCTTTCTATCTATCTATCTATAACGTATATATATTTTTAATGGGTCTGCATTCCTCTCTCTGCATCCCCTGCCTTTGGGAATCAAAATCATCTCATAGAAAATATTTTCATGAAATCTAATATATATAAAAACTGTATATTGTGTGTGTGTGTGTTTGTGTGTGTGTGTGTGTGTGTGTGTGTGAATACAGTGTACTAATTTAAACGATGATGTCCAGTGGATCCGGAAGGAGTTTAGAGATTTCCATTTGCTTTGTGAAAAGTTTGATATGTGTGTTGAAAGCCATGAAGTGAAGGTTCAGATTACGCCACGTGAAAGCTTGGGTGGTTCTGAATGCTGAGTCCCAGAGACAAAAGCTCTTAGTTATAACTGCATTTCTGGAGAGGAGGGCGCCAGTTCGTTCACCACTTCCATTAAGGAACAACTACTTCTTTTAGCGGTGCTTTTCTCTCAGGAAGTGCAATATATAGTAAGGGCAGAAAAATAAGCAAAGGAGGAAATCTGTTATTGATTTTCTTTTCTTCTGTGAAATTACATGAAAGCTCAATGGCTTGGAGCAGTAACCTAGTCAATAAGGCTCCATTTGAGACCACCTTGAAGTTCAATTCTCTCTCAATCCTTTTAAACTTCCTCTAGTGTTGGATTCTTTTGTATTTAATTATCTTTGGTGCTGAGATACTATGAAGCTTTTTTATTCATCACACCATAGAGGATTTTGCTAAAGGTAAAACTGTGAAGTATTCCCAGACAGTAAAGTTCCATCAGTCCTTTTTGGTTAGAAATCAATAGCACTGAAAACCAATCCTTAAAAGCCAAGGAAAAAAGACGAAGAAGGTGAATAGTAGGACTCCTTACTGTAAAGCAATTTTTCAATATTAGGGTGTTGCTGGATTTTCTTGGGTTTGAGCTGCAGAGAGACTAAGCTCAGTGTTTTCTCCAGTGGGAGTGGGGAAGGTCATTTATGTCAGGCTCACCATTATGTGAGTGTACATTTTGGTCATAATACTTGCTAATGTTTATTGAACATTTACGGTGTGCTTGATAGTATGCTGAGTCTTTATATGGTTTCTGTTCTGTAGGGAAGCAATAAGTCGCCTGTGTGAAGCTGTCCCCGGGGCAAATGGAGCCATTAAAAAGCGAAAGGTAAATATTGGTGTTTTTTTTTTTTTTTTTAGTTTCCCTAACTATGGGAAAGATAGTATCAAAATAGTTGTTAGTTCATTCTACCACATGACCCAAGGTCTAGAATGGCCTTGATTATTTGACATGCTATCTGAGATGCACTCAAAGTTGTTCTTGTCCCTCAAATTTTTCTGACTTGCCAGACACTGTCTGAAATGGTGATGCCCGAGGGTCAGAGTGGAGAAAGCACCTGGGTCTTTCCAAGTCATAAAATCTCGTTGCAGAGCTAGGTATTTACTTACCTTTGAGCATGGTATCTCATCTCTCCAAAACTCCATTCTTGTTCCTGTAAAGTTAAGCTGTTGAACCAGATGACCAATTTTGGTACCTTCCAATTTCAATATTTTATAATGTATGTATTCTGCATTTTAACATTTTAGACTTTTAGGACTCCATGGCCTATTTTCAGATGGAAACAAGAGTGCTGGTAGAGGTAAGGGTAATAAATGGGTAGAAGGAGCTTTTCATGTTGAAAGAAATCATGAGATTTGATGTTAGACTTGCACTTAAATCCTGTCTCTGCCACCTACTAACTGTGTGATCCTGATCAAGTCATTTCACCTTTCGAATCCTTGGTTTCCTCATTTGTAAAGTAGGAGAAAATAGCCCTTAGTTTATAGAATTATGTAAGAATTAAATGAAGTGATGTGTAAGTGTCTTGCTTCCATTAGGCTTTCAACGCTAATGCTAGTTAGTATTATCCCTAGAATACTTAGTTGCTTTGAAAAGTCCAAAGGGGAGGTGCAATGGCTCTTAAGATAACTATATAAATTATAGAAGTATAGACTGTTTAAGAGGGGAGGAATTTTTAGAGATCTCCCAGTTGAACCCTCTCACTTTGCCAGCTGCTAAACTGTGGCTTAGAGAAGAGACTTGCCTTGAGTCACTAGGAAGATCAAGGTCAGCGCTAGCTGAAGAAGCCAGGTCTTCAGAGTCCCGGCTTTACTGCTCTATTTCCATACCACCCTGCCTAATTTTTTTATCATTACTCATTATTTTGCATAGGACTGAACCCACTGTCACCCAGAGTGACTCAGATGAGCCACATGATCTGGGAAACTCTGAAGAATGGCTCTTGAATTCTACTAGAACTCCCATTACTAGTTCCTCTGACAGAACCGATGGTCTGTTTGTAGCCTCTAGCCTCCTCCTGCCTCTCATAACCTCTGTGAATAGGAGGTTCCGACTGGAAGATCCCAACAAACAGGCTTATTCACTTAAGACTTTCTCATTTCAGGAGTAGTGGGAGTCCACACTCCAAAACAAAATAAAACAAAAGCAAACCAGGCTATCATCTTTCCAGAAAGTACACATGTAAAGAAGTAAAAAAAAAAAAAAAAAAAAAAAAGAAATTTTTGAGCTAATTCCCTTTGATAGCTAGTTTTTTTATTGAGTACTTAATACATGCCAGGGACTCTTCCATGCACTTTATATTTTTTATATTCTTTTTCCTCCCAACTTGAAAAATTGTGGTAAAATACACATAACATAAAATCTACCATTGGAACCATTTCTAAGGGTATAGTTCAGGGATATTAAGTACATTCATACTGTTGTTCAATCATCACCCCCATCTATCCCCATAACTCTTTTTTTTTAAAGAAATAAAGTCATTTATTTGAAGAACAGAATATACTTAGAATTGTTTGCTTCTATAAAGCCCATTTCCCCCAAGCTTTAACTTCGAAATTTCATATTAAGCAATGAAGTTATTTTACACAATCTAGTTAAACAATTTATTAGGGATAGTCCCGTAACTCTTTTTTTATCTTGTGAAACAGAAAGTTTATACTCATTAAAAAACAACTTCCCATTCCCACCCCCCTCCAGCCCCTGGCAACCCCCATTCTACTTTCTGTCTCTATGATTTTGGCTACTCTAAGTATCTCATATAAGTGGAATCATACAGTATTTGTCTTATTATGACTGGCTTATTTCACATTACTTCACATAATGTCCTCAAGGTTCATCCATGCTGTAGCACATGTCAAAACTTCCTTCCTTACTAAGACTGAATAAATATTTCATTGTATGTATATATCACATTTTGCTTTCCATTTATCTGTTGATGGACACTTGGGTTACTTCCATGTTTTAACTATTGTAAATAATGCTGCTATGAACATGGATGTACAAATATCTCTTCAAGTCCTTGCTTTCAGTTCTTTTGGGTATATAACACAAAGTAGAAATTGCTGGATCATATGGTAATTCTAGTTTTAATTTTTTGAGGAGCTGCTGTACTGTTTTCCATAGCTGTTGTACCATTGTACATTCCTACAAATAGTGTACAAGGGTTTCAGTTCCTCCACATCCTTGCTAACACTTGTTATTTTCCCTTCCTTCCTTCCTTCTGACTAGTTATAGGTCTACACAGATTTTCTATTTCTTCATGATTTAGTCTTGGTAGCTTTTATGTTTCTAGGAATTTGTCCATTTCATCTAGGTAATCCAGTGTGTTGACATACAACTGTTCATAGTATTCTCATAATCCTTTTACTTCTGTTGAATTGGTAGTAATGACCCCACTCTCATTTCTCATCTTACTAATTTGAGTCTTCTCTCTTTTTTTCTTAGTTTATCTAGCTAAAGGTTTGTCAATTTTGTTGATCTTTTTGAAGAACCAACTTTTGGTTTCATTTTTAACATTTAAAAAACATAAATATTCATTCTGTAACAAAATCCATAACTTACAGAGTGTTGTTATGTTATTTTTAAAGCCTCCAGCTAAGTTCCTATCAACAGTTCTTGGCAAAAGTAATCTTCAGTTTTCGGGAATGAATATAAAACTGACCATCTCAACATGCAGCCTCACATTGATGAATCTTGACAACCAACAGGTAAGATCATGAATGTCACTTATAGTTTAACATATCTATTTTTCTAGAACAGTCTGGGCATAATGAAGAGAATAAAGTTTCAGACAGTGTGCCTAAAACTTAATAAGACATGAGGGAAAAAAATCTTCCAAGGATTTATGTGTAGCAATAATTAGGACAACAGTATTACTAACCCATCACTGGGGCATTTAACTGTCTACATACTTGCCCCTACCTATCGGCTTTGTAATAAGAACTAAGGTGCAAAGAACATATTAAGTACCATTTGGAATATACTTGAGTCAGTCATTTATTACTCTCCGCTACCCCTCTCCAAAGGGAAAGAAATTCCATCATCAGAACTAACAGACTGTGTGTTGCACTGGGGATGCACATGAAGGACAGAGGGGAAGGGTGATGTTAGGGTCAATGTGCTAGCTAACCGAAATTTAAGCAGAAAACATTTTCTTCCAACCCTTAAGATTGAAAAGCCTTCTCAAATGTTATTGTGTAAACAACTTTTTCATCTTTGATGATTTATGATTCTATGGTGTGCCTGAGTTCTCACTATAAACATTATTTCTCAAAGAACAGCATTGTTGAAGCAAATATAAAAGATATACAGGCATTGCGCTAAATACGTACTTTAAACTAGGAAACTCTTTTTTGACTTATTTTTTAAACTAAATTCCTTATATCAGGTTAGTTATGTATGTTAGAGTCTAATTTTTCTTTGTCTAATATGTAGTGATTTGAGGTTCTTAGTATTTAAGTTTTTACTGTGTGGAGTGTTATTGATCAGGGCTCACGCAAGGTTTAACGTGTACTTGTCAGTGATAAAAACAGTAAGAGGCTTTGAGGTCACATGTAGGTTGAAAGCCTGGCTTTGCCACTAACAAGCAAGTTACCCTACCACTCAATTTTCGTCATCAGTGAAATGAGGATTATAGTCTTAAACATAGAGTTTCTGAGAAGATGGTCTTAGCAACAGTATGTGTCTTTTTGGGTTATTTAGAGGATTAAGTAAGATCATGTAAATCACTGGATGTAAATCACTCAGCACAGTGCCCGTTGCATGGTGCATTTTTCCTTGAGGCCTTTTCATATACTCAGTACTTAGCAGGGAAAGCATATTGTAATATGTAAAATTATAAAATTGTCAGTAACATATAAGTACAGTTATAAACATTTTGATTTCCATTTTTTACCAAAAAATTCACTTGCAGTTTTTTTAAAAAAATTTTTCTTGGAGTATAGTTGATTTACAATGTTGTGTTACTTTCTGCTGTATAGCAAAGTGAATCAGTTATGCATATACATAGAGCCACTCTTTTTTAGATTCTATTCCCATATAGGTCATATACAGAATATTGAGAAGAGTGCTATATAATTTATTTATTTATTTATTCATTCATTTATTTTTGGCTGCGTTGGGTCTTCGTTGCTGCACGCAGGCTTTCTCTAGTTGCGGCGAGCGGGACTATTCTTCCTTGCGGTGTGTAGGCTTCTCATTGTGGTGGCTTCTCTTGCTGCGGAGCACAGGCTCTAGCAACATGGGCTCATAGTTCTGGCTCACGGGCTTAGTTGCTCCACGGCATGTGTGATCTTCCCTGACGAGGGCTCGAACCCGTGTACCCTGCATTGGCAGGTGGATTCTTAACCACTGTGCCACCAGGGAAGCCCCCCTGTTTTGTATAGTAGGTCCTTATTAGTTATCTATTTTATATATAGTAGTGTGTATATGTCAATCCCAATCTCCCCAACCCCGCTTCCCCCCACCCCTGGTAACCATGTTTGTTTTCTACATCTGTGACTCTGTTTCACTTGTGGTTTTGAGGTTTGCTTTATTTTCTAAATTCAAAAGCAGAATAAAATACATTGCTTACACAGTAGTATAAAGCACCATAGAGGAAAATGTTTAATATGAAACAATTTTAAATAGATTCCTGTCTGGTTGAATCAAGATTGGTTATCCAAGAGAGATGATACCATTGATATCTGACAGCGGAACATATGGGGCTGTACTTGGAAGATGCAGCCAATCTGGGCGGAAGGTGAAACATTAATTGTCCTTCGGATGCTTTGCCCTCAACACATTTGTGGATGTAAAATTTATTTTTAGTTTTCACCCATGTGGATGGTACCAGGGATGCTCAACTCTTTTAGTTATAGGATTTCATTGAGTATAGGAACCCTTGAATTATCTGAGTTTTGTAGGGGAGGAAGAGTAGGCAAAGCGAGAGCCATCATGATGACAGCTGTGCAGAATTGAATGAGCATTTTTAAAAATGGCTCTTTCCATGGGTGACTGAAGTGAATTGGGAATTTAGGAAGAAGAGGGTTGTGGTGTGTATGGTGGAGGGCACGTTATTCTCAAAATCTCTTTCCCCTCCGCTACCCTCTTCCAGGCCACTGCAGTTAGAGCTGGTATTGCCACACGTCCATAGTCTTTCAGGCGAATAAAAGGAGGGACAGTGGGCATGGGTGGCTTCCATGACCAGTAGTTACAGCAAAGAGCTGCTTTGGGGAGTGGCTCACATCTTTTCTGCACTGGTGGCATCGAATGGGCTGTGTTCAGCCCACCGCTGGAGTGGGGACCAAAGTTAGGATCTCACTGATATTAGACCCAGGGGCTGATTTTTAAAAATAACTTTGAACTATTCTGCAGACCTGGGGAGAATGGCCACGGGGATGGGGTTTGGGGTGTAAAAAAGATGTGCCGCTCTAGATGCTTAAACTCAATAAGCTTTATACGTTCCTTCAAAAGGACAGCTAAAATGTCCAAGGGATAAAGGCAGCAGAGAAGTGACCGTGTGGATGTAGCATGAGAAAATGATTTATCAATTAAATTTTCCTTAAAGAAAACTAGCCTCTGAAGTTCTAAGATAAATACAAGTATCCTCCCCTCACCCTTAACTTCAGAGATGTACTTTGGACTGAAAACATGAACAGCTTCAAGTTTATAGATACATTCATAGATGACAGAGCATTTATGGGTCAGATGGTTCACATTTATCTTCAGTCACTGAGAACATCAAGAATGTAACCATTCACTCCCAGAAAATGTCTCACAGAACCTCAGAGGCAGAAAATAAGATATTAAACATGCAAACATGCAATGCTTGCAATTTTTAAAACTTACCATATTTGGGGATGGGAAAATATATTTTGCAAAAGCAAGTTATAGGGGTTTTTATATAGTCCTTGTTTTAAAAATTCAAGCAACAGGGCTTCCCTGGTGGCGCAGTGGTTGAGAGTCCGCCTGCTGATGCAGGGGACACAGGTTCGCGCCCCGGTCTGGGAAGATCCAGCCCGTGAGCCATGGCCGCTGAGCCTGTGCGTCCGTAGCCTGTGCTCCGCAACGGGAGAGGCCACAACAGTGAGAGGCCCGCGTACCGCAAAAAAAAAAAAAAAAAAAAAAAAAAAAATTCAAGCAACAGACTTCCTTGACATACTTTAATAAGGCGTTAAGCAAAAATGTCAGTCTGAGTAGCTCCTACTCCCACTATTTCTCTACTCGTTTCTACACTCCTATCATCGACTCTAACAGCTACTGAAATTGAGACGGGTACTAAAGAGATAAGGTAAAACGGGCAGAAAATGGAGACATCCTTTAATCTCCAAGAGGAGAGGCAATTCAAACACCTACAGAGGCCAGGCAGGTAATGCAAACTGTCCAGGTTCATGAACACACAATGGTGCGAGCACAGTGATAAATGATGAGTGCTACTTGGTCTCCATGTTGGGGAGACAACACTGGGGAACATCAGATGCTTCCGCTGGGACTATAGGTCAAGGGCTGCCAGGTCTTCTACTTTTGGGGAAAAAAAAAAAGAAGATGGAAATCTGGGAGTTTTGCTGCTCTCTCTGGATTATGAGATGTTGGTCTTTAATTAAGAAATTAAAATTATAAGCATGAGCCAAACAAAATAGAGGCGTTCTTGAGATGAGCCAATGTGGGGCATCTGATCTAAGCAAACATTTAAAGTAACTATGGATAGACCTAGAAAGCTCTGCACAAATCACACTACACACTCATAAGTTTAAGTTAACTCTCCCCATTCCACATCCCCATCCTCTCCCCCCATCAAAGAATCAGGATTACAACGTCCCCAGAACTCCTTTCTTTAGTTTATCTGTTTATATAGATGTGTGTATATCTTCAGTTAATCCTCACAATGTATAAGGTTCATCCAATTATCCTTATTTTCAGTTCAGGATCCTGAGGCAGAGAGATTAATCTACTCAGTTACAGAGCTATAAGCAGTGGAGCCCAGATTTGAATCAGGTAGGCTGGTTCCAGTCTGTGATTTAACTGTAACATTTAAAAATGTTACCATTTTCTACCTCTAGTAAATATTAACAAGTATTAATTTCAGCGGTCTCTCAGGTTATCGCCTAGTTTGTTTGTTTTTTTTTGCGGTACGCGGGCCTCTCACTGTTGTGGCCTCTCCCGTTGTGGAACACAGGCTCCGGACGCGCAGGCTCAGCGGCCATGACTTACGGGCCCAGCCGCTCCGTGGCATGTGGGATCTTCCCAGACCTGGGCACGAACCCGCGTCCCCTGCATCGGCAGGCGGACTCTCAACCACTGCGCCACCAGGGAAGCCCCCTGCCTAGTTTTAAGACCAACAAACCAACCATCAGGAGTTAGAGAGTCCAGGTCTTTCTCCCCAAAATGAGCCTTCAAACCCAACAGGGAGTGGTTTTCTTTCCCCCTCCTCTTGCTCCCTACTTGATCCCTAAGAGAAAGAGAATTACACTTCCTGGTTTGTAGATCTGTTTTTTTCTGAACCTATTTCCCGTCATCTTTATCTGGAGGTAAATGCAACTAGTCAGTTCATGTGTACTGGCACCCTTTTAATTTTTTGTCCAGAGTCCTGTTAATTCACATCACACAAGCAGTTATGTATCCAGACTCATAACTGCATCTACAAGCTGTTTGAAAATGCAATGAAAGAAGTGAGCCGTGTGAGAGGAAGCAGGATTAAGATGTTTTAAGTGCCAACACTTAACCTTCTATCTAGTGTTCGCCCATCTATCTCACCTCTCCCCGCCAAGCTCATGTGTGAATTATGATCATCCTTGTCAGTCCTGGTTTTTTTTTTTTTTTTTTTTTTTTGCAGTATGCGGGCCTCTCACTGCTGTGGCCTCTCCCGTTGCGGAGCACAGGCTCCGGACACGCAGGCTCAGCAGCCATGGCTCGCGGGCCCAGCCGCTCCACGGCATGTGGGATCTTCCCAGACCGGGGCACGAACCCGTGTCCCCTGCATTGGCAGGCGGACTCTCAACCACTGCGCCACCAGGGAAGCCTGTCAGTCCTATATTTTACAGAAAAGAACACCCCTCCCTAAAAGACAGGATGACTGTTAACATAAATAAGGCTCCAAGTTGTCCTGCTGTATTGGATGTGTCCTTTACTGCCATAATGGAGCAAAAACATCTGGTACCTTTGTACTGATCCTAAGACCTGTTGGTATATTCAGTTTTACTGGGCACAGACTCCTGACTAATTATTATTCACACAGAACATCAACATCTTAAGAACCACAGTAACATCCTTATTGATTTGGCAGTTTTTCCCAGGTTGGCAAATTCTCTTATAGGAATTTACTAAGTTTAATTTCCACAAATTAATTTGTAATCCGGTATTTGAAGCTGGAGCACGTTCCCTTATAGTCATTAAGTTTAAATCATAAAGTGATTGCAATCATACAATAAAACCAGTATAACACAATAAAAAGTAGTATTAGAGAAAGTATGTATGCAATACCATTAGCCAAACAAAATACACAGAACAAGAAATTTTTATTATCCTCAATGCTGGTGCATAACCACTAACAAGCTTAATTAGAGGAGGAGACAGAGGGAAACTTCAGATACCGAGGTGGATTTCTGGGCAGGTTTAAAACCTTTAAGGGTTGTTCATGAAGTCTTTTTTAGGTGTAGGGCTTTCCTTTTACTGGACAATTTTCACTTAACAGTTCTTACATTATGAAGTTCAACCAGAGTCTTTTGCCTGTAAAAAATGAAAAACAGAGAGCAAGTAAAACACAATATTTCTCTAGTATATACGGATGTTAGAAATAGTGTGTTTTCTTTGTACTTTCACATACACATTGATGTCTACATTTGAAACTTAATTATTAAGGACATCTTAATTTTTGACTTTTAAAAATGTTCAAGACAATGAATTTTCTTGAATTAAAGATTACAGTAGCTTTAAAAATGATCAAGATACATGTACAAACAAAATCTCAGATGCTCTTGGAAACACATTTTAAGATATAGCACACATGATACATATTTCTTTTGGGGTTTGATTATCCTTTCGGGATACTGAAGAATACTCGATTTATTTTACACTAAAAATTTAGCTTTTGATAACCACGGCTTGGATAGATCACAAAATGGAACCTGACAGTTTTCTCAATATGCTTTCAGTCCAAATAACTCAAAAAACATCTCATGTCCTAAGCTGGATAAATTAGTTACTTTTCCTCATATAATTAATATCAGTGGGCTCTTGTACTGGCAGTCTATCTTGGTCATGACTTACTCTTGCAAAGCCATCCCTTACAGGAACATATATTTTCCTCAATGCAAGGAAATTAAATCTGGATCAATAACAAAGTCAAAGCCATAAATGTTTCAGGACATTCTTGAAGACAGGTTTCAACAGTATTTAGATCCTTTTTCTTTAACAATTTCCTTTTTCATAACTGTGCAGTCGCTACTTTATTCTACAAAAAAAAAAAAATTTTTTTTTTTGAAGACCAAGTTTTTCATTGGCACGGAACTATTTGGAATGAACCCAAGAGACAGTGGAATGCCAGGTCTCTCCTCAAGTAGTTTCCTCCTCTCTTCACAGCGTTTAACTACTCTCTATCAATAATCTCATCACAGCCGAGCTCTTCGGTCAGACGATTGACAACCATGAGTGAAAAAAGCTCTTCGATAAAAGCCAACTGATCAAACGGGGTCTTCTCATAATGCATCTGAAACCCGCCATCCAGAGCTGCTTCTCTTGCTCTGGAGGTTCTCAAAAACATCTTGTTGGCTTCTTCAAGGGCCGCTGATACTCTGTAGCCTGCACCACTCAGCTGCTCCTCTTCCGGATAGTCGTAGTCGTCCTCCCAGTCATCGAATTCCTCGCCCTCGTCCTCGCTCTCGAAATCAGGGCCCGCGATCTGGCCTGGCTGCTCCCCAGGGCCGGGCCGGCTAGCGAGGCCTCGCTGCCCCAGCGGCTCCGCCATTGGTTGGGCGGCCTCCTCCTCCATCGGGCCTTCCTCCTCCAGCTGTGGCTGGGCCCCGGCGCGGGAGGGGTTCAGGGATGGCTCCCGGCTCCCGCCGCCTACCTCCATCTGCGGAAGGTCACTCTCGCCAGGCATCACATCCATCTGTAGGTCATTGCTTTCCTCATAGAGCTCGGACAGCTCGTTCATTTCAGACATTGTGCAAGCGGCTCAACCTCTCCGCAAGGCGTTTTCGGCAAGATCGGAGCTACGCGGCCGTGAGGTTCTGCGCTTGCGCAAGCACCGTGCGCTTGCGTGACCTTGTGCGTGTGCGCGACCCCCAGACACCGCCTACCCCTCGGAGCGCTGATTGGGGGCCGGCAGCTCGCAGTTCCACCCCGGGAATGTTCCCGGGGCTCGCTGGTTGGCTTTCCGTGCGTTCGAACTTCAGACCTAGATGCTGTACGTGCAAGAGCATTGCTTGACCACTGCCTTACCTAACCGTTCTGCTGCTTACGATGCGATAAGCTTGAAAATACATGGCTCTGTAAGACCCCGTACTCCTCCTCCCTCATCGCCCCCCTCCTTTCTCTCCCTCTTTCTGCGCCTATTCTATCCCCCATCCCCAGGCAGTCGGTTTTATCTGTCTTTTATCTGTGCGCTAATGACCGCTAAATCCGCACTTCCAAACCACACGTTCTCAGCCGCAGATCAACATATTTAGAATTTATCCATTCATCTCTCCTGTTTTTCTCATTTTAAAAAAAGTTAAATTCACAAATAAGCATATTATCGGTGTTCTTTAAAAAAACAGACAAGAAATACGTAGTCCCATTGCATTTCGCAGGAGATAAAGGTACACTGTTACCAGTTTGGTGTGTATTCTTTAAACCCTTTTTCTTTACTTTTACATGAATCTTTATGTCCTCGTGGAAAAAAATCTTATTTTTTTTACGTGTCTTACATAATTGTCTTCAACTGACAAAATAAGCAAACAAAAAACCCTCATCAATGTCTTGAAGATTTACCTGTTAGTATACATAGACATATATTTTTTCATACTATTCTATTTGTATAGCTATACTGTAGTTGACCTAACTATGCACAAATAACTTTCTGTATTTTGATATTATAAACTATGCGTAATTGAACATCCACATGTGCCAGTATTTTTCTAGAATAAAAACCTAGAAGTGCAAAGGTGGAATTTTGGGGTATGCATACTTTGGTTTTTAGTGAATGTCAAATTGCTCTCAAAGTTGCTGTACAAATTTAAGCTCTAGCCAGCGGTGTCTGAGAATATCCACACCGTTACCAGACATGATTTTGTTGAACTTTAACAATTTTATCCATTTAATGCCGTCTTGTTTTATTTTTTATAGCCTTAATTTATTGGAGATTATCTTTCAATATGTTTATCGAACATTTCTATCAATATTACCTCTGAAAATTAAATGGTCTTATTTTGGGTTTATTTCTTTTTCTTATTGATATAGGACTTTCTTATAAACTCTGTATATGAATACTTTGTTTCACATGTTACAAATACATTCTCCCTCTTGTTTCTTGTTTTGGGGGTCTTATACAAAAGTTTAAAAATGGGTTTTCATGCAATCAAATCTAAGGGTTTCTTTCCTGTCTTTTTCTTTCTATTAAGATGGATTTACCTACCTCAGAAATCATAAGCATAATCTTTTATCTGTCTTCTAATGTTTGTATAGATCTTTTATGGATCGAACATTTATATATAAATAGCATGAGGACAGGATTTATTTATATATTTTTTTCATATATGTAGCTAATTCAGCCACCTCCGCTAATTTAATCACTTGTCCTTTTGTCTGCTATTTGGTGCCACATCTATCATAGACTAAAAAACCACAAAAGTGTCAATCTGTTTTTAGACTTTGTAGTCTAATGAATTTCTATAGTTTTATAATATGTCTTAATAATAAGGAAAATCTTGTCTCTTTGTTCTTTAAAAAAATTGCCTTAGCTCTTCTTGCACATTTATTCTTCCAGTGTGAATTTTAGAAGTAGTTTGAAAAGTTTCCTGAATGGCATTGGTGGAATTTTTATTGGAATTGCATGGAATTTATAGATTAAATTGGGGGAGAATTGACATCTTTACGGTATTGTCTTCTCATCCATAAAGGTGATATATGTCTTTCTACTTGTTCAGGTCTTATTTGTACCCTTCAATGAAGTTTTCCAAAAAGTCTTATGTGATTCTTATTAGTTTTATACTTAGGTTCTCTTGTAAAATGTACCTTCCCCCTCTCCCCCATGCAGTGTCAAATTGGCTATTGCTAATACATGGGAATGACATTGAAATCTGTATATTGATTTTGTTTTTAGTAATCATTTTAAACTGAAACATAAATATAGAAAACATAAATATAGAGTAGTGCACAAATCATAAGTGTATAGCTTGATTATCACAAAATGAACATGTTTGTATAACCACTACCCAGATCAAGGAACACCATTTGCAAGATTCTAGAAAACCACTTGCTTTCTCTTCCTTTGCACCAAAAGTCACCACTATCCTGACCGCAAACAGAATGAAATACCTGCTGCTTTTGAACTTGATATAAATTCAACTGTGCAGTATACAATCTTTGTGACAGGTTTCTTTTTGCCCAAGAAATATATTGTTGCTATGTAGTAGCCCCTTGTTTGAATACCACAATGATCATTATTGGGATTGTTTCCAGTTTGGGGCTATTGTGAACAGGGCAGTGATTATCCTTATTGAGAAGATCTTTTGGTGTATGTATTTACACAGTTCTTTTGTATATACATCTAAGAGTAGGATTTCTTGGTCATCATATGTAAGCAGCTTCAGTAGATTCTGTTAAGCAAATCTGAAGACAGGATTAGCCAATTGGTGCATCGTTGTTTTAATGAACCCTCGAAACAGTATGACAAATACGTCTCTGCAAGTTGGTCATTACACTGTGGTTTCCAAATAAGCAAGCCTAGAATCTCAAGTAAAAGAGACAATCTTCTTGGCTAACTAACGCAGTTCACTTGGATTGTCTTGCTTCATATCGAAAGTCTTAATATTAGTGCCTTAGTAAGAATACTTTTGGTGGCAGATGACTAAAACTCAATTCAAACTAACTTATATAAAATTAAATAAATAAAATAGAAAAAATACATAAAAACATAAAGGGATGGGGGGAATGTATTGGTTGAACTGATGAAACACACATTATCCCCTGACTTTTGACTGTTTTTAACTCTCAGCTCTGACTTTTCTCCAGAGGGAAAGCTTCATTTTCCAGCAGGCTTTTCCCACATGGCAGCAAAAGATGGCTCCTAGAAGCTTTGGGCTTATACTAAGGTCTTAAATGGCAGGGAGAGATGCATTCTATTATTCGTCTCAGTTCCTCCCCAAAGATGTTGATTGACTTTGCTGTATCCAGCGGGATGGTGTTTTCTGATTGGCTAGGCCTGGATCATGTATCCAGATGCAGGGAGAGGGGTTGTGAGATGGGCATCTCAAACCCATCTGAACCTCATGGTCTAAGTGAGATTATTATAGAAAGTGGATGGAGTGGTTTCCCAAGGCATGCCGAGCAGGCAAAAGCAAAACAAGCCAATGTATGTACGTTACTGTTAGATGGTGTGTAACTAGGTATAATTAGTTTCTAGCATTATACATGTTTAATTTGTTTATGTTTTCCAGATTATTGCAAATCATCATATGCAGTCTATTTCATTTGCTTCTGGAGGGGATCCGGTAAGTATGAATTCATAAAAGTTCTTTTGTGCCGCGGAGCGGCTGGGCCCGTGGGCCGTTGGCCGCTGGGCCTGCGCGTCTGGAGCCTGTGCTCCGCGGCGGGAGGGGCCTCAGCTGTGGGAGGCCCGCGTACCGCAAAAAAAAAAAAAAAAAAAAAAGTTCTTTTTATAAGAGTTAAAAGAACTTCCATGTAAAGCATATTAGCCACTACCTGTCGTTTCCAAATATCTTATTACAGTTTGTGAATAGCCACATGTAGCTGGTAATCAAAAATTTGGTTTTGACAGAATATTTCCTGTCACTGATTTTTTTTTTAAGTATTTGGATTAGTAGATGAATTTATAATACTCCGTTGTGTTATTATCTGAGAAGCTTCTTGTAGATAATATCCAGTTCATAAAAAACAAGCATGTCATATGTGTTTTGCCGGTCCTCCCTCAGAATTCTTTTCAGCGCAGAGTTCCAGGCAGATCCTACTAACCAGCTGGATTTGGTATACAAGGGGAAGCCTATTTGCCATTCTAGCCGTCAACCAAGGCAACTAAATCTAATCCGAAACGAGCAACTAGGTTTGCAGAAACTCATGGAGGGAACGCTGAGCTGGGGAGAGAAAACTTGCAGTTCCTCCCTACCAAGAGGCCATGTGATGCTCATTTCCCATGAATTGTGCGGGACTGAGTCAGTGCTGTCCCTCCAAGCCTTCTTTGCAGAGTGGAGGGTCATTCCCTGACCTCCAACTGCATCCACTGTGGACCAGAGCAAAAGGAGAGGGTCACTGAAGCTAGGAAGCCTGTGACTGACCAAGAAACGAATCTGTTTAAACTGAGGGAGGAGGAGGAGGGTTTTGCTCCTCTGTGACATTGTGACATTTTTCTTGTACCTTGAAATATAGAGTTGACCCTTGAACAATGCAGGGATTGGGGGCCCCAATCTTCCACCAAGTCAAAAATCTTCATATGACTTACTGTGGGCCCTCCATATCCCCAGGTCCTCCATATCCGCCCTCCATCTGGCCTTGTAACCTGGCTTCAACAGCGACTCCAAGGATGTGTTTGGTAGCAGAGAGGGTTGACTGCCAGTCTGAAAAGGCCCACATTGTCTGTTACTTCTCTTCCTAACCCATTATAACTCAACCATCCATGAAGGAACTCGAATACTTTCCTTAAGCAATTTAAAGTAATGAGTTCTATAAGAGTAGTGTGAAAAATAATTGTTGCTGTTTGCCCTAAATTTTCCTTTTCAAGTTTCAATGATTGCTGTCATTTTAGAATTGGTATGAAAATCTTTATTTTACCCTAGGCATGCCCTGCGTGGTGTCTACCATAGTTCTCCAGAATCCTAATTCTTTTTAGACTGTCTTTATGTGCCTTCAGTTCTTTATTTCTTTTGACCAACCAAAGCACTGCCCCTACAAAGACAAACAGGAAAGAATTGTGGCCACTGTGGGAAAGTTTGTACCTACTGAATTGAGTGGCACCCTTGTGCTCTCTGCAGCTGGAGAGAGAGCCTGCTGGTTCTAAGTGGAAAACTGGAGTGACCAGAAGCCTTGGCATTAGAGGCCCCCCGAGTGAAGTTCTACCTTCAGGTCAGGGAGGTAGAATGGTGGAGTGCCAGGCTCTGGAGTCAAGTAAGACTTGACTTATTTAGACTCTAAGCTTCAGGGTCCTCATCTGTAAAATGGGGAATGATCACCCTTGCCTCAGGTGCTGTGAGAATTAAGTGGAATGGTGCATGTAAACTGCTAGCACAGTGCCTGGCACGGAGTGATAACTGTCACCACTGCTGCTAACACATGTCTGTATTTTCTTAGGACACTCACTGAGATAACTTACAGCTTCACGTCAGATAACGGTCCAAGGGGTAGGCAACCAGAAGTCTCCGTGGCCCAATGTAGTACCCATTCTTTCTACCATTGTCCCTCCAAAGTTTCAAAAATACTGGGTGTTCCTCTCACCTCTCCACGCTGCTCACCCTCACTTTTACTCTCGTCTCATAAACAGTTTACTTGTCTTCCTTCTTTCAGCCCTGAAGGCAGTTGTTGGTAATGCTTCTGTGTCTGTATATGCTTTCTTCATCTCAAGAATGCATTATGAGTATGTCAAAATTAAATATATTTCTTAGATTCCCCCCCCATCTGTGCTTTACTTTTAACATCCTTTAAATTCTCCTAGATATTTACAGTTATAGAATTTTAGGACTGTGAGAATGTTGGAGACTCTTGAAGATGAGGAAACTGAGGTCTGGAGAGGCCCCATGACCTCTTTCCCATCAACTAATATAGCAGACAACATAGCTAGCATCATGCCACCTCTTCAACTTTAAAATGAGCAGCCAAGCCCCTGGCAGTTGTGGCTTTGCTTCTAAATTATATAATGTAAAGCTCATAGATATGACCTTATTTATTTATAAGATATTTCAAATCTTTTGTCTTTTTGCATAAGAGAGATTTACTTAGGTGTGTGTTATTTTTTAAAGTAACTGAAGGCAAGTTATGCTGGCCCTGAGATCCGTTTCCTGTATGATTCATTGTGGGTTATCAAGTGATTGTCCTTGAGGGTATTACAAACATGGGCTTTTATTTCCTGCCAGTTGACTGCATCTTTCCTCTAGAGAGTCATACTTCCAATCTGCAAATGGCATTGTGTGTATTTTTTTTCCTGAGAACTGAGATAACAAAAAGCATCTTTAATTATTAAAATCTTATTCATCAGCATACTGTTTTCAATAAAAGTCAGAATTACCAAGTAGCTTTTTGTTTATTTGTTCTTCCAAAGCCAGCAACATCTCTTTTTTTAACATAAGTTTAAATGGTGCTATTATCTTTCTTTTAAAGTTTTTAATTTTTATACAATTTTTAAAGGTAAAGTCCATTTACACTTACTACAAAATATTGGCTCTATTCCCCATGTTTTACCATACATCCTTGATCCTACCCAGTAGTTTGTACCTCTCACTCCCTGACCCCTGTATTGCCCACCTGCCCCTCCTCCACTGGTAAGCACTAGTTTGCAACACATCTCTTTTTGAACTCCTTAGGTTTTTCATGGGTTCGCTTTCTCAAAAATGATCTCTCCTTTCCATATATTGATCAAATAAGTGCCTTGTATTTTTGCCCTTTTATTCCGTAAGTTGCACTGCACACAGGCAAGCTAACAACCATAAAACCCATGTCTCTTTAATCAACTTATTTTCTGATGTATGTGGTATCTGTTTGGACAGCAGGGAAATCATGGTGCCGCATCCTAGTCTGTGACACCTTTGTGACTGCGTAACCCCTGGTATTTCAACTTTCAACACAGGAGAGTTATAGTTCCTAACCATTTTTTTGTGAATGTTTGTCCTAACATATTCCCTACTGCATTCTCTTTTGTTCTTAGTGGCATGGTCTGCCTCTAAATTTTTAATCTTCAAATTCTCTCCCCAAGGGGCAGAGAATGTGGACTCCACACACAGTTGCTAAATATATAGTGTATATTTGTTTATGTTCCCTCCTAGGATGGCTTTCCTTTGCTCTTTAAACAGAAACCTTAGTATCGGTCCTTGCCTGAGTATCATATCCTAAATGTACTCTTATCATTCAACAGTAACAATGCATTCATTTTAAATGCAATCATTTTCCCTTTTTTATAGGATACTACAGACTATGTTGCCTACGTAGCTAAAGATCCAGTTAATCAACGAGGTATGGAAAGCAACTTCTAGATTTTCTTAAGAGCTGGTATATACCAACTTTAAAAAGTAACAAGCAATTATTTTCAATATGCAAAGTGATGAGAGTCACTAGAATGCTATACTGGGGTCTAGAAATATTAAGTAACTCTGAGTTTGAAATAAATAGCCCTGCTACCAGAGCAAAGTAGAAAAAGTATATAGGTGGGATTTAAATCCCACCAGTCATTTGAGCCATTTACATCCCATAAACCAAAAGGCTTATCATCTATTTGTATAAGCGAAAGAGAAGCTGTTTTGGTTATAATAGACGGGGCTGGCTGCCACATCCCCAGCGGACAAATGAGTTACCCTTGAGACCGAAACCAGTGACGTCATTGGCCTGCAGTGGCCTTCGCAAGTGTGTGTGTGTGTGTGTGTGTGTGTGTGTTTATATGCATTGAGCCTGTGCACTTGCTGTTCAGGAGCCTGGCATGTCACTCTGTCTGGCATTTTCTCATCTTTTGGATCTCAGTTTAAATGTCTCTTCTTCAGAGAGACCTTCTTTGACTCATATACTACCATCTCCAGTAGTATATGCCACCCTGCTGTGTCATAATACTTTATTTCTCTTCTGTTGACAGTCATCCCACACTTTTTTTATTTTATTTACTCACTTGTTTTTGTGCTTAGTGTCTTTCCTTTCTACTGAAAGCTCCTGGAGGGCAGGAACCTGTTTATCTTATTCACCGTTGTTTCCCAAGCACTCATCACAATGCCTTGCACATAGGTGATGTTCCATAACTGTTTTTGTTGAATGACTGAGCGAATGGAAGAGTGAGTTGATTAGTTGTCTTATCCCAGGATTTGGCAAGGTTACCTAAGAAACTTACCTTCCAGCCACACTTTGGATCAGGGGCCTGAAGTTAGGCCATTGAGCCTCTGCAGACAGACATGCAGAGTGTTGCTTCTCATTCCTAACTCTGGGACATTCAGACTCCTCATAGGGATGAGTGTTAGGTTGCTTCTCCTCCTTAATTAGAGCCTATGAATTGAGCAGCATCCCCCGTCACCGCAGGGGTAGAGTTTGCCCCCCAAACATTTATTAAGTACACATGGAGTGGAATTTGGAAATTCAAAGAGCTCTAAAGACACAGAGGCGGAAATGTGCGTGGCGTACTGGGGACAGGTGAATAAAACACTAGAATGCAGATTGTGTTTGGAGGAGAAAAAAGTCAAAAGGGCATCTAGAGGGCAGATAGGAGAGAGCTAATAAGTAGGAACTTATTCCTATGGGCCAAAGGGTGGAGAAGGCTGTTTATAAAACAGAGATTTAGGAAGGTTGGTTTGGCAGCAGGATGCAGTAGATGGATTCAGGGAGGGAGGGAGGTCAATCTGGAAGCGATCGTGATTGTCAGAAATGAAATTATGCGGACCAGCTGCTGGCATAGGACCTGGCACAGAGTAGATTCTCAGTAAATGCAGGCCAAGAGAACATGGCTTGATGAGACAGAAAGAAGGAACAGGTGACAAATACTGTGCAATACTGCATTAAAATAGACTCTAAACTACATAATAAAGAATGGATATTACTCAAAGAGTAGATAGAAGAGACAGGAACTAGTGAAGGGGAAACGGGGGGAGTAGGAACAGAACACAACAAAGGATACCAGAAGAGCAACCTCTTTTAATCAGGCCTGAGCTTCCCTAAAGAATAAAAGTATGCTATTTTTGGGAAGGTCTCTGAAAAACAAAGCCCTTTCTCTCAACCTGAAAAGGGCAGGGTGAAAGGAAGAGCAAATAGATCAGGAAATCCAGATGTTTAGTAGCTTTTCCATCAGTCACTGAATATCTCAGGCATGTCATTGCTCTTCAGTAAACAGCAGGAGGCGTTCAAAGATTCTGCTCCTTGCTGAGGCTAATGGTGAGCAGGATCCACATGCTTGCAAATCTCCCTGCTTGCTTAAGTGAAATACGAGAGGCAGAGCAAATACGATGCAACTCGTTCACTTTTTTTTTTTGTAACATCTTTATTGGAGTATAATTGCTTTACAATGGTGTGTTAGTTTCTGCTTTATAACAAAGTGAATCAGTTATACATATGTTCCCATATCCTCTCCCTCCCTCCCACCCTCCCTATCCCACCCTTCCAGGCGGTCACAAAGCACCGAGCTGATCTCCTTGTGTTATGCAGCTGCTTCCCACTAGCTCTCTACCTTACGTTTGGTAGTGTATATATGTCCATGCCTCCCTCTCGCTTTGTCACAGCTTCCCCTTCCCCTTCCCCATATCCTCAAGTCCATTCTCTAGTAGGTCTGTGTCTTTATTCCTGTCTTACCCCTAGGTTCTTCATGACATTTTTTTTTTTCTTAAATTCCATAACTTGTTCACTTTGAAATCTCCTGTTCTGGTGTCCGAGTAGTTCATCAGAGCTGAGTTGCTAGAAGGGGATCCACGGGGATCCCGGCCTGGGGATTCTGCAAAGGCATTTATGAGAACTATTGACTGAGCTCATGGATGGGATTTGAGAGTTGAGAATAGATTCAGAAATGGTTCAAATAGAGGTTTCATTGTTTTCTTTTTTTGGTCCCCAGCCCATGTATAGGAAGTAAGAAAGGTGCTGGAGTCACACAGTCTGGGTGGGAATCATAATTCTTCCCCCATCTCACCATAGGCCTCAGCCAAGCTGTTTCACGTCCTGAAACTCAGTTTCTTTAAGTGGGAGAAATAACATCTACTTGCTGGTGTTATTGGGGGGAGTAACTGAGGTAATACGGGGAAAGCATCATTTCCTTTACAGTCTCTTCTCATCTTTCTTCTTTAGGGAAACAGTTCTGTTGAGTAGCTAGATGACTTAGAAATCTACGGTGATTTTCTTGGGCAAAAAAGTTAGTATCTCCTCATCACTCCTTTTCTTGTCCCCTCACCCCTTCTCTTGTTTATCTTGGTTGGGAAGCCTTCTGCGAGAAGCCACTCTGTTCACGACATACCCACTGCTTGCACATCCCTCTAGTGTTAAATCCTTCCCCCTCACCTGAGCCTCTGGACTTTAATTTCTGTACAAAGGTACCAACACGGCTCTTGAGTCCACAAATGATTATTAATTACATACTAATTTACAATGGGCTGAGGTAATTGTTGTGGGAGAAAAATAATTCCTGGCCACCATGGGCTCATCATCACGGGGGAGAGAAACAGAAGCTGTAGGGTGTGCAGGAGAAGTAGGGGAGCATAGGGAATAGTGCCTGGAGCCTGGCAGGTGCCCAGGTAGGCTTTGTGCAATAAGTGAATAAAGGCGCAGGTGGAAGAGCTGTGCAGTGAGAGCCTGGGGCTGTGGGTTTGGATGGTGGGCAAAGGTGGGATTGCAGGGAAAGCAAAGAATAGAAGTAGGGGAGCCATGGCTGAAAAGGTAGGGAGATTGTGGAGGCTTTGAATGCCAGCCAAAAGGTCACTGGGAGCTATTGAAGATTTTGAGCTTTATAAAAAATTATCCTGGCTTCTGCCATTCTACTGAAATTAAAAAATAATAATTTTTCTGGCCTTTGTATCTGTAAAGGTGATATTGGAGGGCAGGAAAGCAGTCTGGAATTGTAAAGTCCAATTTGGAGGACGTCTCATTGGTCCTGGGCAGGGGTGATGATGCTTTAAACTGCACTGGGGGAAGAAGGGACAGTCTGGACAAAATTGTGAACTAATAGTACTTGGGAGCTATTTAGATACGAGCATTGATTTAAAAAAAAAAAAAAGAAATCAGATGATCCTGAGGATTTAATGAGATATTGTATGCAATGCAAATCTCTCAGTGCCTGGCTCATTATAAGTATGCTATAAATGATAGCCATTATTATTACTGTCCTGAGCGATTTGAAGTGGTGTGCACTAAAGAAACAGGGAGTTTTACAAATAGGAAAAGCAATCCAATAGAGAAATAGGAACAAGAAAGTTACTTACTGTGTGCTCACCACATGCCAGGCATTATCAAGAGTATTTAGTCTGCATGGTCTCATTTCAACCTCACAACGATCCTATGAGGTAGGTATTAATGTTACTCATTTTTTGTAGAAGCAAACTCTGGAATTGAGAAGAGATGGTTTTACTAAGCTCACCCAGCTAGTAAGTACTTGGACCGACTCCAGGTCTGGAGCACACAAGGCACCAAGAAACATTAAAAAAAAAAGTTTAACCTTACTAGTAATCAAAGAAACACAAATTATAATTAGATATCATACTTTGTCTTGATAAAAGGTAAAACGTGATTTAGAGTAGTAGGAACTCTTGAACACTGCAGATCCAAACGTTTCAGAGAGCAAACTGACAATTTGCATCAAACTTTAAAAAAGGTAAATACTTTTGAACCAGCAACTTCATTTCTAAGGAAATAAGCCATGCACAAAGATTAAGCAGTAAAGCTCACTGTCATGTGTTATTGATACAATAGGAAAAAGAAAATTCAGTATTCATAAATAGCAAATTATTTAAATGAATCCATAGACTGCACTACCATGCAGCAATTAATGTTACTGAGTACAAAAAGCAGATTATGAAACAATGTGTATGGTATGATTCCAGGTAACTTTTTGGAAAAAAGATAGGAAAGACAAATGTGGCACATATATACAATGGAATATTACTCAGCCATAAAAAGAAACGAAATTGAGTTATTTGTAGTGAGGTGGACGGACCTAGAGTCTGTCATACAGAGTGAAGTCAGTCAGAAAGAGAAAAACAAATACCGTATGCTAACACATATATATGGAATCTAAAAAAAAAATGGTTCTGTTGAACCTAGGGGCAGAACAGGAATTAAGACACAGACGTAGAGAAACAGACTTGAGGACAGAGGTGGGGGAAGGGGAAGGGGAAGCTGGGATGAAGTGAGAGAGTGGCATGGACATATATACACTACCAAATGTAAAATAGATAGCTAGTGGGAAGCAGCTCCATATAGCACAGGGAGATCAGCTCGGTGCTTTGTGACCACCTAGAGGGGTGGGATAGGGAGGGTGGGAGGGAGGCTCAAGAGGGAGGAGATACGGGGATATGTGTATACATATAGCTGATTCAGTGTATTATACAGCAGAAACTAACACACCACTAAAGCAATTATACTCCAATAAAGATGTAATAGAAAAGAAGACTGGAAAGACACATGCCAAAATGTTAATAGTATGTAGTTATTCCTGGATAGTGAGACTTATGTAATTTTTATTTCCTAGAGTCTTTCTATTTTCTAAAACTATTATAATGAATATTTATTACATTAGTAAAAAGAAAAGAATGTTCTGATTCCTTGAATAAATACAAAAAACAGTGAAATCAGAAAGACAATGTTGTAAACTTACCTGGTGAGTTTGGTTCATCCAGGGGAAAATGTTCAGTAGAAAGGAGACGCCTAGAGGTTTGTGGGGCCTGAGGAGAGACAGGCCTTCAGGTGCAGGTTTGGAAAAGCTGCAGCTTCTTAGCCCTAAGGGTGAGCTAGATCACTGAAGGAAGAACCCAGAAAGAAGAAGGCTGAGGGTCTCAGGGAGTGGGAGAAGACCAAGAGATGAGTATCCGCTAAGATGCACGAAGAGCAGTTTCTCTGGGAGAAGAACCTGGGAATGTCTCAGACTGAAGAAGAGTTAAGGGCAATGGAGGTAGAAAATGCCATTCAGTCCAGCAGTTGACAGGCCACTGGTCACCATGGGAAGCACAGTGTGTCAGTGCATGGGTCAAGGCAGGAGCCAGACCTCAGGGATGAGGAGAGCCAGGGGGGAGCCAGGCTTCATGCTAATAATCCTGAATGCTCCCACTGTCTCCCATCTGCTTGATTCACTTATAGCATTAGTGCATTCAAGGCAGGGAAGCTGCCACTTTTTCCATCTTGGCTAGGACTCTTTAGTGAACTCCTTATTCTATAAAAGGCCTTTTCTGTAGAAAAGGTAAGTTCCAGTAAGAGTGTTTTGAGTTTACCTAGTGACTAATACAACCTGCCCCTGTAATTGCTGTAAATGAGGAAATCTCTTCACTTCTTACTCCAAATGTGTACAGTCCAGAAAGGCTTAAATGTTTTCTCTGAATCTAGTCTGTGAAGAGGTCCCAGTTTACCTGAACTACCTGGATATAGGAAGGCCATGGTCCTGAGTCTCTGAAGAAAGCAAAAAAAAAAACCCAAAACCAAAAGAAAGCAAAAAAAAACCCCCAAAACAAACCAAAACAAAACAAAAGAACACTGTAAAACCAATTTAAATTAACCCAATTATGTATATTTATGTTTATGGTTATAAAATACATGCGTTATGGTCCTAGTGACATTCTGAAACTACGGACTGGACTGCGGGCTAGCTTCTTCAGGCTGGTTTCTTCCTAAGGGGTGGTAGGCTCCGCGCTTCAGTCCCACAGCACCATCTGGTGGTTGATCTGAGAAGCTGCACTCTTGAATTTCTAATTTTCTGATAAAAACCAAAAGCAACAAGCAAACGAGCAACGAAAACAATAAAACTGGTCCATTTAAATATAAAACAATAAAGAAGGGCCTGTTATTCTTGAAGAATTGTTTTCAGCCTCTTGTCCATGACTATCCAATTAGGAAACCACATGAAAACGACAGAAGAATAAGAATCCAAGATTCTTTTAAATCTTACTTAATATAGTACAGTACCTGATACTAAGAATAGAATTGTAGGTCTATCTGGCTACGAGGCAGGATGAAAAGAACCCAGGTGTGTTTCTGATTCCAGATATGGAGATCAAGGCTCAGGCCTCCATGCAAAATTATCACATCACTGGAAAGTCAAATCCTTTCTTGGGGAATTGGGACTTTTTATATGCTGTCTTTCTTCCTTCCCATTAGCTAAAGATTGGGAAATTCCTGGCTAAGCTGGTGCTTATCTGAATTTTTGGAGATGGGTCTAGCACTGGGAAAGGGGGCAAACCCATTCCTATTCTGGCTCATGACCAACCTAGAAAAGAACAAGGAGCATTTTCACAGAGCAGCATGTGAGTGGCAACGAGAGTACCATCAAAATGTGTGTTTTCCCTGAACTTGGTGAGGCTGCACAGGATACCTGCACAGGGTCAGACTTTTTGTCCAGTTGTTTCTTTCATGGAGATAGGCACCACTGTGTTTTCTTTCTGTTTAATCCAAAAAAAAGTAATATGACAGCAATAAGGTCATCCAGAGCAAAGCAGAAAGTGTGTTGGTAGCATCAGCCCAGGAACAGGAAAAAACCCTCAAGTATCAGAGTCAGCAAAGTTGAGAGAAATAAAACATTTTAGGAGTACGTGAGAAGTGGTAGAGGACAGTTAGTGGGTGGGTTGATTCATTCATTCCTGTGCCCACGTGCCTTGCCCTGTACCTCAGAGGGTTTAAGCTACTGCGACTGAGGGAGGATAGGATTTCTATAAAGCAAGAAGGGATTCAGAGATCACGCAGGGCCCTGTCTTGGCAGGTGAGGACCTTGCTATAGAGTACCTTATTCACACAGATTGTGGCATAATTAGAACTTGAACTGGGATCTGAATCTTTTCACAGAGTTTTTTCAGCCATCTTTGTTCTCACATCCCTCTCATGGGAGGTACACTTTGGTCTTCCTCCCTCCTTCCCTCCCTCCCTCCCTCCCTCCCTCCTTTCCTTTTCCTGCCTCTCTCGTTATCTTTTCCATCTTTATCTCAAGACATCTCCTTGATCCTAAGAGAAAATAAAATTACAAAAATTGTTTCCATTTTGATATGATTCCTGGTCTTGACTTCATTTTTAATTGGACCAGGAATTTATGGATGAAAAGAAAAGAATTCAAGTGAATTACCTTTTCTTCTCAGAACGTAACACAACTGTTTTGGCTCCACCAGAGGACACATCTCCAAGGGCGCTTTGTAGGTTTAAGGATATGAGGCCTGACCAAGAAAGAGGAGACCATTTTCACAAATGTCCCAAGCAATCATCTGTACCACTCACTGGTTGTGAGATGCTGCCCCACAATGGTAACATTGAAGACAATTTCTCACAGTAGGATTATGGGTGTGATTAGAAAAATCAGAATTATTCATTCTTCACGTATTTTTAGAACACATTCTCTGTGTTGGTCCCTGTGTGAAGCTAGTGTAGAGAAAAAGAAGGGGCAATATACAATGGCAGTCTAAAGACAGACCAAACATTTTCCTTTGGTAAAAAGGATATTAACTTATAGATATTCTTAATTGCGTTTTCAGAACTGTAATTGGCTCCTAAGTCTATTTCAAGATCCAAATTGCTTCTTTAAAGGGACAGCCTTGTAAGAAATGATAATTAACCCTTTTGGAGATTTGACACCTTAGCATGGTTTGATTTACTGATGCCACCCCCTGCACGCACGCACACGCACGCGCGCGCACACACACACACACACACACACACACACCCCTTCCCAAAGTTCAGAGACATCAATTCTTTAAGTAAATGTTCAGCTAATTCTGAAATGAGAATTATCTGAGATTCCTTGAGATGATATCAGCATAAAGCTAGGAAACACCATTGTAAGTTCTACCTTAACCCACTGTTATAGGCTCTGCAAATTCAGTTAGAAGTGAATGAATTTTCTTTTACTTTAAATAATACAAAATCCTTTTCAAGACAATGCAAAGCCTAAAATCACGCTTCCAAGTCAACACAGTTAAATCATTCCATCACGACAGGTATCCTCCTCTCCTCAGGTATCCCTTTTAGTAAAATGTTCCAGTGTTGGTTCCACAGTTCCACCATCTCACAGCTTCCCTGGTATCTAAGCTATTTTGCTATGTACTCACTTAAGCCTTTCCTATTCTCAGAGAATAGCTGACAGTTTTTACAACATTCTTGTATATATTGAACCATTATCAAGCTTTTCCTCATCCCTCAATTCTTCAGGCTATACAAACCAATATATGTTTTAAAAATTTCTCATGAGACTTTATTGCCTATATCTTTAAGTCATCCTTATGACTCTTTTCTAAGCCGTCCTGAGGAAACTTCAAATTCAATTCAGGTTTTGTATTGTCAGGCCCTAAGCACAACACCATACTCTAACCAAGGCAACTGATATTCCATATGATGGGGAGATTAATTTATAGTCCCTGAACACAAGCTCTGGTTTTTACGCAGAAGCAGCAGCAGCGGCTGTGCCAATTCGTTTGTGATGTTCCGTCAGCTGCCCCCTCCACAACTTATTTCTTTAATTTGCTAGTGATAACTAGCCCTTTCCAGTAACTGTCTTTCAAAGAAAGTGTCTAATAAAATTTTTAATATCTTCTAGTAATGTCAGCTTCATGGAATCTTGGTCTGGATGTTTATTGGAGATAGTTCTTTAATAGGATTTCAAAGACAGGGATTACCATACCATCACCGCTTTCTGGTAGCAATGACAGGGAAAAGGGATGGCTAGAGGAGGGGGTATTCTAAAGCCCCTCTCTTCACCAGTAGCTCATCCCCCGTTTTGTGGGGGGAGGTTTAGAGAGTTACCCTTTCTCAGTCATCTGTAGTGTACCATGCAAAGACAAGGCTGTAAACCTCATCTTCCCGTCAGGTTGCTGCCTTAAGCATCTTCTGTATTGAATTCTAGAGCTAACACTGAACATGGGTCACATTATTAGTCAAGATCAGTCTGCCTTTATTAAAATGTGGGCCCCAAATACCTGCCTCCAGGCCAAAATTTGTAAGTGTTTTGAGATACTTAGTTGTCAAATATGAATGTTTCTTCACTTTGATGCATATGAAATATGAAGTATGCCATTTCAGAGCTGAAGAGAGCTTATAAACCTACTTTTACTCAATTACCAGTTCATGTTCTGGAAGTATTTTGAACTTATCTAATCTTCTCTTACTGAAAATTTATTGTAATTTTTTTGTGTGTCCTCTTGCAGCCTGCCACATATTGGAATGCAGCAATGGAATGGCCCAAGACGTCATAAGTACCATAGGGCAGGCTTTTGAACTCCGGTTTAAACAGTATTTGAAAAATCCTTCTTTGAATACTTCTTCTGAAAGGTCAGCCAGGAGTTCTATAATTATTTGACTTATCATATTTTGTTTCGTTTTAAAATTAATATGGCATTTTAAATTGACTAATGAACTTAGTAATTTTTTTTAAAAAATAGGTACAGTTTCAGTACAAACTAATAGTGACATTTCTATTTTTCTTCCATTCATATTTGTTCAGGTATTTCCTCTTGCTTTGAAATAGAATTAGAGGAAACACTAAAAGTGAGAAGGGGTCGACCCTGTTTCTCTGATGGTATACAGAGCTATGAATTAATTAGGTAATGTCATACAATGAGCATGAACAAATTTCTTAGGTTTGTTTCAACCCCAGATCCCTTGCAGATCAGTTAAAAAAATTAAGAAAGAAGAGCAAAATAATAAGAATCAAATGTCTGTGGCAGGAATTCCTATTAGTTTGTTCATTTGCAGTGCAAATAGATCAGCTCCAGCCGGACTGTGGCAGGAGTAGAACATGACATGACCCAGGGATCTGGTTGTTCTGTCTAGTCCACAATGAAAGCTGAACCCTTTTCAGGCCTGTCAGACTCCACCATGTGTGGAATGCAGTGAGGCCCCTGACTTGCAGAATTCACGCCCAAGAAATAAAATATTTGGACACTTTTAAATGCATTTCTGGAACCCCCCTAATTTGTCATTTTGTGTATCAACAGACACCGGGTTTGGAGATCTCCCTGTATGAGGTGGTCTAGGGTAGCAAAGGGGAGGGGCTACCAGCGGGCCTTGTTGTTGAATTTTTCCTAGGGTAGCACTTACCTCTTAGTGCTGTTATTTTGTTGACATGTAATGAACCCAACAAAACTGTGTGGGTTGTCAGTGGAATCAGCTCAATTCAAATGGACTTGATTTATTCTTTCTCATAAGAAACTTTTACTAATTCCAATTTGGAAGAAAAATCTGTTTTTTTTTTTTTTGCCCTGTTTCAATTTTAAAAACAATGCATGTTTACACAAATCTCCCCACTTGCCACATATGGTTCTAATATTTCTTTATGAATCTCATATACTCCAGATTTGTGCAGACAAGTTAGCTGGCCATAGCCTTCTATTTTTTTCATCTTGGTTTAGTAAACTGGGCCAGGCCCACTGCCCAATATTTAAATTTCCTTTGAGCAAAACATTTCCTAAATGGTATAATGAAAGAGTGCTGGAAAAATCCAGGAGAACTTTGTGTTTTTATCCGATTGACAAAAACAACTGACATTCAGGGAGTTCATATATATATGTGTATGTATATATTTTATCACCGAGAGGAGACACAAAAGCATCACCCTTGGCACTTTCTGTTGGCTTACCCCACTTTAATTGTCTACAGAAACCTAACAATTCAGCCATCTGGTTGCTTCCATCCAGATGTTTTCAGGACGATTTGCATGGTTCTGTTCACTCTACATCCCCTACAGCATTTGAATTCCCACCCAGCCTCTTGGGGATTCTTTTTTCCCTTACAGTGAGGAGGTGCACGTTGATGACCATGCTGAGGAGAGAGAAGATCATGAGTATTACAATGAAATCCCGGGCAAGCAGCCGCCTGCAGGTGGTGTTTCAGATGTACGGATCAAAGTTCAAACCACAGAACAAATGGCTTACTGCCCCATACGGTGTGAAAAGTTGTGCTATTTGGTAAGTAACATTTTAATGCTATTAGAACTAACAATGCAGTTCTGTCCTTACCACTGAGAGCTTAATTTGAGGATTACCAAATGCTAGTTTAGAGAAGGTATCATCTTCCTCAGCACAGAGCCAGAGAGTGAATCATTGTCGGAACCTGTACTCAATAATTTTTACTCCCAATCCCCCAACCTCATCCTCAGCAAGTGACCTCACATCTCACTTCATTGGGAAGACAAGGACGGTCCAACATGTGATTTTCAACTTCACCCTTCCGCATCTCCAAGTCTTCCTGTGTTCTCCTTGGTTCTCTTCCTTAGCTACTGTCTCCATGGCGAATCTTCTCCCTGAGCTCCTGATCCCATCCCCTCTTACCAACTCTGTGCCCTTGTTCTGTCCATCAACCTCTGTCTCAGTCTTTATTCTCTGCCTGTCTACTTGTTCTTTCGCTTCTGTCTGCAAATAAACTCGGACTCCTCCAACTCATCTAATAATGTCCTACCTCTCTCTCACCTTCCTTTCACCCACAAACTTCTAGAAAACACTGCCTGTATTTCTGCATTCACATCCACACTACACTTCCAAAATCTGAACTCTGCTTGACAACTTGATAGAAATTCCTTTTACAGTGGTCACCAACTTTTTTTTTGGTCACCAACGGTTTAATTGTTAAATCTATTTCCTTCTTCAATATTCTGAATCTGTCTATAGCCTGTGATATCTGTTGGCTGCCTCTTTTTTTTTTAGACCTCTTCTGTTAGCTTCTAAACATTTTCGTCACGTCATTCTCATTCTGCATCTCTAGTTGCTGCTTTTCTTTCTTTTTTCATGTTTTCTAACATTTTATTGAGTATATTCAAACTTACAAAAAAGTTGAAAGAATTACACATGAACACTCATATACTCACCACCTAGATTCTACAATTATAATTCTACTCTATTTGCCCTGTCATCCTATGTTGTTAGCTATCACCCATCAATCCATCTGATTTTTGATGCGTTTCAAAGTAAGTTGCATCTTTCCTTTTTTTTTTTTTTTTTTGTGGTACACGGGCCTCTCACTGCTGTGGCCACTCCCGTTGCGGAGCACAGGCTCCGGATGCGCAGGCTCAGCGGCCATGGCTCACGGGCCCAGCCGCTCCGCGGCATGTGGGATCCTCCCAGACCAGGGCACGAACCCATGTCCCCTGCATCGGCAGGCGGATTCTCAACCACTGCGCCACCAGGGGAGCCCACATCTTTCCTTTTTATATCTTGTTTTCTTGCATGCCCTCCCCTGCAAACCCAAGCCTTACCACCGTGGAATCCCTATCCAGTGCTCTGCCCTTGGCCCTGGTTTCTCCTCTGACATGCCACCTGTGCACACACCCCCAGCTTCTCTGTCTTCAGCCATTACCTACCGCTCTAGCTGTGATGCCACAAGCATTTTATTGCTTGTTTATACCAAGATTAGACTCAGCATTTTACCTTGACTCCAAGCTAGATCCCTCTCCTGACGTACTCATGTTTATTAATGGCACTCCTATTCTTTCTCTGATCTACAGTCTTTTGTTTTCTCACACTTATCAACTCAGTCTTCAAGACTTAGGATCCTACCATGAAGGTATCTTAAATCTACCCAACCTTTTTCATTCCTGTTGCATCTTTCTAAGTTCTGGTCCTCACTTGCCCAGATGATTCTGAAAGCCCCTTCCTTGTCTCCAGTTTCATTCCTTTAAACCCTCTTGCATGGTATTGCTGGGTTAATCTTTCTAAAGCAAAGACATTGCCCTTCTCAAAGGCATCAGTAGGTCCCATACCCTTACAGAAGAGAGCTGTGTGTATATGGGATAATTGAAGCCTTTGATAGCATGAGATTTTTCAAGGATGAAAAGTGGGTCTGGCACAAACCTTAGTAGAGTGGGGCTCCAATCTGCCAGTTCACGGTTAAATAGAGGTTTGCTAAATGGCCAGTGTTTATATAAGTGTCCTGGAAATCACACTTTCTGGCTGAGCTTGGATTGAATCCTGGAATGTGACCTCCCAAGCCGAGGTCTATAACCCTCAGGATATAGACCTTACATTTATGACCTCCCCCACCCTAATCAGACCCACCTCTGCAGTTCCAAAACAGTGCACTGGGAAGGGAGGCTATACTCCCCGTCCAAAATCTCAGTTTCTTTTTCTCACCTGTCAGACACTTCCTGTGTCAGAAAATGGAGTTGTCTGCTAAATTCTGCTGGGAGCATTATTAGTGTTTTGTGTGTTTTTTGAAAGTTTATGAACGTTTACTGTGTTTGTAAATGTTTCACAATTTGTTGTTTATACAGCCGGGAAACTCCAAGTGCAGCAGTGTGTATGAGAACTGTCTAGAACAAAGCAGGGCAATAGGTAGGTACAATTGCCCTTCCCCATCTGCCACTCGCCTTATTTCTTCTACGTTATATGGTCGTGTGTGGCCCTTGCTCTTAAATAGTTCATGGGAAAGTCAGGTGTATATAACCAAACATGTAATGCTTCAGTTGCAGGCTTCCCACATTCTGAGAAGCACAGAATGCCACAAGTGTGTCAGTTGAAAAGCTATGGTTCTCCCCTGCTCCTGTGTACTCTTCCACACTACAATGCTGCTTTATGGAATCTTTCACTGCTTTTTTTTTTTTTTTTTTTTTTTTATGCGGTACGCGGGCCTCTCACTGTTGTGGCCTCTCCCGTTGCGGAGCACAGTCTCCGGACGCGCAGGCTCAGCGGCCATGGCTCACGGGCCCAGCCGCTCCACGGCATGTGGGATCTTCCCGGACCGGGGCACGAACCCGTGTCCCCTGCATCGGCAGGCGGACTCTCAACCACTGCACCACCAGGGAAGTCCCTCACTGCTTGGATATCATGAAAGCTCTCTTACTGGAAAGGTGATTTCTCTACTCAAAACTCAAGGCAGTTCCATTTCAAAGAATATCAGACAATAAGCTAATATGAAAATTGATGCTTGTCAGATCCATTAGGATTAAGAAAAAACCTTTATTTCTGCTTGGCAAAGGGAACAAAAAGAAATCTGAAATGTGAGAGTCCCAATTAGAGGTTCATACACCCCGTACTTGCCAGGGCATTAAATGTCTTATTACTGCATGTGATAACTGACATCAGGCACAACTTTTCCACAACACAAATGTAGGGCATAGACTCTCAGGTTGGAAATATATTTTCATAAAAACATTCTACTGCTAGTTAGTCATTTTATTCTTATAAATTGTTGAAAGTATTTATTTCTTTGGGAAGGACAATTTTGCAGCTTTAGAGGGGGAGATAACTGGACATTGTAAATAATGCAGTGGAGGATAGAGTTGGAGGACCACACTTCGGAATTCAAATTAAATTAGCAGGCACTTGCCAACTAGAAGGTAGTTTCTCACTTCCAAGGATATCTTCATATTTCTTATGGAATTTTGCCAGTGTAACCCATGAATTTTATTATTTCTTATACAGTGGGGGTACATGAGGGTCTTGGTACAGTTGTGATTACCACTTTCCTCCACCCTGCAAAAATAATCAGAGTAGTGAGCAGAGGCAGTATTTTAAATTCTTTAAAAACTTGGTTCTTTTTGAAGGAAATTAAAATTCGATGCCACTCTTTAAAGGAATTTAAAATTCCAAATGAATTCTTAATAATATGACTAAAACAAATTAGTGTCAAGTGTAAATGTCTTTTTAAAACTGTGTCCTTTAGGAGCTGCAGTTCCTTCCTTCGTTCCTCTTTTCCTTTACCCTAGAGATTCCTAACCTAGGATTTAATAGTCAGGAACATACCACATGTACTTTGTAGTCTTGTATCCATTTTCTGCCTGTGCTGAAGCTCACTTTGAACTGTCTCCACATCCTGTTTTTTCTCATTCTGTGTTCTTCATTTATCCAACAATGCACTCAGTGATCATCAGGTCATCCTGTGGGTGGGGCCCTGAGCTGGGTGCTAGGGATGGAGACACAATTGGCATTCATGTCTTTTGCAGTTTAGCCAGAGGGCATACCTTAAACCAGTGCTTACAAATGTGATGAGCGTTTCAAAGCCCAGGATGTTATGGGAACAAATAACAGGGAAACCTAACTTAATCTGGGAGGCTAGAGAGGGTCTCCCAAAAGGAGTAACAACCAAACTAAGACCTGAAGGATGAGTGGGAATTATCCAGGCACAGAGAGGGAAGTGGGAGGGGAAGGGAGAGAAAGAGTATAAATGAGTACTGGTATTCCTAAGTGTGCCAGGACCAGTTCCCAGATCACTGCATTGAGAGGGTACATGGAGGGGGAGAGAGAGTTTTGGATCTAGGAGAGAGTCCTGTGGAACTCCAAAATGTTTCGCCCTGCCCCAATACCTCTTTTCCCGCAGCTCATCCCTCCTCCCCATTAAGCAGTCGTCATGGCACGCCCCGCTGGCCTCAGCTACCTAGCTTCTGAAGGGAACTCACTGAACAGGAATCCTCGACATTTCTAGAATGATGTTGAATGTTCGAAATCACGACACTACCATCAGAGAAAAGGGGCAAGGTCTCCTTTCTTTTTTTTTCCTCAGAAGCTTTCACCTTGATTTTTATTTTACATTTTTAAAGTGTCCTTCCCCTCAAAGCAACACTATTTCAACTTTATTCAAGATTTTTCTTTTTGTAAGTATAACCTTGTCATAGAATCCAATTTGTTCTTTCTGTTTATCTTGGTTTTATTTCTCCTTTAAATTAACAAACAACGTAACCCCTTATTCTTTCATGCTTTACACATGCCCTAAGCCACTATCAGATGCAAACTCAAGAACAGACTTTTGTAATAAACACTTATTTGGAGCCTGGAATCTATTTTTCCGTAGAATTAATTTTAGCCATGTTGGCTATCTCCTAGACAAGTGACCATATTCTACTATTTGGTTTCCTATACTGGAGCTTAAGTGTATATGTTGTAATGACAAATACAACAATAGGATATTCTATTGTAAGCATCTGTTCTTTAGTTATACGCTAATTGTGGAAGAGTCTGGGACCAATACTGAGCTTCAGCACACTGTCTTCCTTTTTGGTGGCAATAAGGTAACAATTCATGGCTGGGAACCTTTCAGAATCTCGGGGAGATGAGAGATGGTGTTTATAGTTTGGAAAAAACCCTCCAGCTGGATATCCTCTTCCCCTGAAAATCACTGAGCTACAGCATTGTTTTCTTAGAAAAGCAGGTTCTAACTTCCAGTGGGAACCAGAGTGCTAGGAAGCCATTTCCCCAGACCTCAGCCACTCAGCACATAGAGGGATTGAAGGACTCAACCCCTGCTCCAGGGGCTGTGACAAGTATAAGTCCCTCCTGCTGTGACAGGAAGGACTTTCCTAACTCAGTGTCTTTTCATCCACAGACACCCAGAAGTCAGGGGTTCCTATCTTGGGGCCTGCCTATGACTACTTGGGTATGTGTTTAAAAGTGATCTGAGGGCTCCCTGGTGGCCCAGTGGTTAAGAATACACCTCCCAATGCAGGGAAGATGGGCTTGATCCCTGATTGGGGAACTAAGATCCCACATGCCATGGGGCAACTAAGCCTGCGTGCTGCAACTACTGAGCCCACGTGCCACAACTACTGAGCCCGCACACCACAACTAGAGAAAAGCCTGCGTGCCGCAGCTAGAGAAGCCCGCGTGCTGCAACTAGAGAAGCCCACGTGCCACAAGATCCTGCATGCTGCAACAAAGGTCCTGCGTGCCACAACTAAGACCCGATGAAGCCAAATAAGTAAATAAATAAGATCAGAAATTTATGACCAGTCACCAAATTAACAGCAGTTGCCAAAATAGCAAATAGACAGTTTTTATGGCTTTTCCCAGAGATTCACACATAAGCATTTGAGAGACACCTATACAAACATTTTCAACAAGTTTTGGCTTTTTAATTCAAAGACATTTATTTATTCAAATATTGACTTAAAATTTGAATTCTGGTGTATAATAAGTGCTGCAGTAGGCTTCCTGTTGAAGGAGTTAATTATATTTATTGCCAGATGTGTAAAAGATCCCTGTCCTTAATAATAAATTCCCTTGTGGAAAAAAATAATTAGCAAAATAGCATACTGTTTCCCCAACCTTCAAGTCAAAATGAAAATGTTGATATTTTTAATCAAAAAGATGTTAAATTCCCACAGACCCTAAGGGCTAGCACTTAAAAACTTTGGTACCTCCAGTATATACACCGTGTATGTATTTATTTTCTGCCACAAATCTTCTCTTAGGCAGGTTGGATAGTTTCTCAGAGTAACACTTTGCACAAAGAACTTTTGGAATGCATGATGGCTGGCATGTGTAGTTAAGCTCTGAATAACCACACACTTTATCCTAGAAAGATTTTAAATTTCAGCATGGGGTGAGTTTGTTTGTTTGTTTTTTTAAATTTAAGACAACTTTGCTGACTTAGATATAATGGTGCATTTGAGAAAAGGGAATGGTAGTTTTTAAGAGAGACTGTATAGACATTGATGCTTTTGTGTAACCCTGTGGGATGGTGAACTTGATGTGGTCAGCTCATGCCAGTGCTCTGTGAGGGGCAGATGAGTCAGCGCCTTGCGCTAAGCGTTGACTTGGGGTCTTGAGAGCGTGGTGGGGTCACATTTGCTAAGAAAGGAAAACTGGGTAGACATTCAGTCATCTGTTCATTCAGCTGACATTTTCCTTTTGAGCATCTGCTTCATACCAGGCATTGAAGATGAAGAAGATACTCAGAAAAATGGGCTCTAGTCTCTCCTCAGGACTCAAGGAATTTTCGGTCTCAAGGGGAAGACAGCGAAGTAAACAGAGACCTACAGTTTATTATGGAGTGGCACCTTACCCAGCCTGGGGTGGGGGGTGGGGGAGGAGGGAGGACTCAGTGGAAAGCTTCCTGCAGGAGGGGGATTCAGAGCAGAATCTTAAAGGACAAATAGGAGTTAGGTCAAGAAATGGATGGGAAGGATGTTACAGCAAGAGACAAGTGTCATGTGCAGAGGCCCAGTAGACACACAACTGAACAGTGAGAAGAACGCCTGCTGCAAGGCAGGCACTATGCTCAGTGAGGGGCTTACCCACATTCTTTCATTTAATCCTCACAACGTATTTTAAGCTCGGCATCCCCATTTTACAGGTATGAAAACTGACAGAGAGGTTAAGTAACTTGCCCCTGGCCACAGAAATAGTAAGAGATACCACAGGGATCTGTGGAACCCAGGTCCATGTTAATTTAGAAGCAGACTTCTTACAAATACTGTTCATCATATTCCACTTTCAGTAAATTTTTTTTTTTTTTTTGCGGCACGCGGGCCTCTCAGTGTTGTGGCCTCTCCCGTTGCGGAGCACAGGCTCCAGACGTGCAGGCTCAGCGGCCATGGCTCACGGGCCCAGCTGCTCCACGGCATGTGGGATCTTCCCAGACCGGGGCACGAAGCCGTGTCCCCTGCATCGGCAGGCGGACTCTCAACCACTGCGCCACCAGGGAAGCCCTCAGTAACTTTTTATGAGCAGGCACTCCTAAATAAATATTAATTCAATCATGCATCAGTTCTCTACACTGTGCTAATATATTATGCATGTAGTATAAAACACACACAGAAATAGAAAATTTCAGTTAAAGTTAATGATAGACATTTTTAAAAATTGTCTCGCTAGTTATAGTGGCTGAATACTATCATTAGGTAATATCTCAAGGTCTGGTATACATTTAGGGCATTATTGATAAAGAAAACAGACATAAATCCACATTTCAATCTTGATAATTTTAACTGTTAGGAGGCCGAAGTTCTGATCTAATTAGATTATTCTTGTTCATAAGCTCAGAGTGTAGCTAAGGAGGAGCTTGTACTCAGTAAAAGAATGATCTTCAATCCTTGATCTTTTTGCAGTGATCCTTTAGCCACTTGTCCATTTGTGAAAGTAAGTTTAGTTTAAACTGGATAACATATTTCATAAATCCACTTAAAAAAGTAAATGGAAATATGTTGCCAAAAGCAACAAAGAAACGAGGGGCCCTATTGCCCCTTCCTCTGTCAAATCCCACCCTTCCCTCAGAATATTCCACGTACAGATTATGACGTGGGACAGGGTGACAGGCAGGACCGGACAGAGAGGAGCAAAAGAGGAGCAGATGGTAGGACTGTAGTCTTGACTGGGCTCCCCCTATCTGGTGTATTCTTAGGTTTCCATACTTGTGTTATAAGAATCACAGCACTCTTCACCATGCTGTGAAATCCAGTGGGACGTTGGTCCTTTGAAGGGGTTTAGTTGACTGGAAGGACTGATGTTTTACGGTAAGACAATGAAATAACAATGTCACTGCTTTAGGTGCAGCCTCACGGGGATCTTGTATATGTATGGCCAAAACTATAAAGGTACTTGTGTAAACAGAAAGACAAAAACATTCTGTCCTGGCATTCTCAGGACAAGACCAGTTGAATGGTACAAAGTACTTCATGCCGTCAGGTAGTGAAATATGGTGCTGTAATCCATTCAGGCCGTAACTATTTGTTGATGTGATAATGTGTTCCAGGCATATGCTAGAGGCAGGGGCTGCAGCTGTCAGCAAGACAGGATGTGTGTCTTCGTAGAACATGCAGTCTAGATGCAGTACAGATATTAAGAGACAATAACATAATAGAATTAAGTACTCTTGTGGTATGGGCTTCAGAGGGAAGCAGAGAGACATAGTCTAGTCTGAGAAAGTCAGGGAAGGCTCTCTTGAGAAAGAGATGTTTAAACTGACCTCACCGAAGGATGAGGGTGCTGGAGAAGGGGAGGGAAGGGGGCATGTCAATCAGAGAAGATGGCCTTACAGTGGGGATTCTAGTGCAAGAAGGCTGATGTGAGCAGGGGCAGAGACTGGGGAGGACAGGGTTGCAGTGGAAGCTGGGTGCCCGGGAGCAGGGCCTGGGGCTTGTTGAAGAGTTTGAGTTGTATCCCAAGAGCAGTGGGAAGCAGTGAATGTTTTTAAACCTCTGAGAAGTAGGATCAGATTTTCAGTTGTAAAAAGATCATTTTGGCCACATGTATGGAATAGAATGGAGAGGAGAAGGGAGAGTAAGGGGACAGAGGACGTAACCTGAGGGGTGAGTTCTTTCCATTAGATGACAGAATGAACATCAGCAGCTGGTGCAGGGCTGTGTTTGGCGAAACGAAACTTTGGCAATAAAGGGAAGACAGACTTCCCACTCTTAATAATTTAAAATTAAGTAACGAGTATTTTGAAAAGCGGTTGCAATAACTAGTAGATATTCAAGTTCCACACGGCACGTGTGGTTTTCTTGGTTCCTGGGCTGCAGCTCTGAGCGGTGTCGTGTACGGGTTTGTGCTGTTTGCTGGCCAGTCAGCGTCCTTCCTCCGCTGGCTCTTCCTCTTTCACATCTTCCTGGTTTGTCTGCTGTCTGCTGTTGAAGCAAAGGGTCAGCTGAGGGACGGGCAGGGAGGCCAAAAGAGGTGCTTTCCCTCAAAGACTGGTGCTTATTTTGTTTTTACAGGTCAAATCTCAAAGTCAGTATTCAATCCTTGCATGGGATGGGCATGGCTTTTCCCTTCCTGTCAATTCTGGACTCAAACGTGATTTTATTTCTTGTTTCCAAAGCAAAAACACCGTACATTGATCTTTACTCACTATAGGTAATGCACACGAGAGAGGGGTACAGTCCCAAAGAGACACGTCATTGATGAAGCCCGCGTGCCGAGTGGATCTCTTCGACGACCCCTGCTACATCAATACGCAGACTCTTCAAAGCACGCTGGGCTCTGCCGGAAATCAAAGTCCAGCTCACCCACTGGGGACCCCATGGTACCGTGAAAGTAAGTGGCTTCTCCTTGCCTGTATTAGTTTCCTGTGCTGCTGTAACAAGTTACCACAAACTGGGTGTCTTAAAACAAGAGAAATGCATTCTCTCACAGTTATGGAGGCCAGAAGTCCTAAATCAAGAGGGCAGCAGGGTTGGCTCCTTTTGGAGGCTCTGGAGGAGAACTGGTTTCATGTTGCTCTCCTAGCTTCTGGTGGCTGCCAGCAATTCTTGGTGTTCCTTAGCTTGTAGACATGTCACTCCAATCTCTGCCCTCGTCTTCACATGGCCTTACCCCTGTGTCTCAAATCTCCCTCTTCTTTCTCTTATAGGACAACACCTTTCTCTTATAGGTAGGCCCAAAATCCAGGAAGATCTCATCTCGTGATCCTTAACTTAATTACATGTGCAAAGACCCTTTTTCCAAATTAGGTCACATATGCAGGTACCAGGGATCAGGACTTGAGCATATCTTTTGGGGGCCACTGTCCAACTCACTATACTGTCTCTCATTTTAAAGAACGCTATTTCCTTGGCCTCATTTTTCAGAGAGTTAAAAGTATTCTTTCTTACCTCAATCCCTCACCACAGTTAATAAAAGTTAGAACTTTGTGGCGATGTTACGGATTTCAAGGTTTTGGAACTTTGATTTTGAATAATCTTTTCAAACACTTTAAATTGACTCCAACTTTTGCTTTCTGCTGTGTGCTTTTGCTGAAGGAAGGGCTGTCAAAGCCAGGAGATAATTTTGAATTTGTTTGTTTGCATGGGGAACAATGGCCACTGTTCCAACTCTGTTTAGTGATGGTGTTAATTTTATTCATTTCAAAACCCCTTAGCAAGTCATCTGTATAGCACTAAAATAAGGTGACTTCTTTCTTCAACTAGGTACTGTGAGTAAAGTACAGTAAGACAAACATCATTTTCCTGCCAGATTGCTTCCAGGAGTAAGTCCATAAACAGGAACATAAATAAATAAAAGCAAAACAAGCCAAAAGCCTACAATCAACTAAAGAATAAATTTAAAAATGCTTTTCATAAAGTACTGAAGCTTGTTGGGTTCAGAGATTGGTGTCAGATTTGGCTCACTCCAAAGATAGAGAATCAGTCGCTGAGAAAGTCCTTTCACTAGCCCAGGAGGTCACTCTAGACTGCCAAGGGTGACTTTCCAGCTAGTGTGGCTGCGGTGACAATAAAGTTTGGAAGGAGATTTTGCTGAGGCTGAGCTTCACTTGACCACCTTAACTCTCTAGACTGAGACAAAGGTTTTCATTACCAGCCAGGTGGCAAGTAGGCCATCTTCTTGCAAGCTTTCCAAGATCACTCTTGGCGGCCAAACAACCCAGTCGGGTTCTCTAGAAGCAGACTCTGAGTTGTAGCTGGGCATGCAGGGTCTTTATTGGGATCAGTACCAGGAAGGGAGGGTAAGAAAGCAGGCTTGGGCAGAGGGAGAGGTGGAGCAACGATGCAGGCCTGACAAAGCCTCAGCCAACCCTACAGAGAGCATGTGGGGGCCCGTCAGAGTTGCCCCACATTGGGCCCAAGGGCAGGGCCTTTTAGCCCCACTTATCTCAGTCTTTGGATGTGGGCCATGAAGGAGGGCAAGCCATGGGGCAAGCAGCTCTCTGCAGCTGAGGCAGACCCTGAAGGGGTGGTCAGCTGGAGACCAGCCCCAGTAAAGCACCTGGGGTACTTGGTCCTTCCTTGAAGTGGGATCTGGGTAGTGCATCTCCATGTCCACCACAGAGAGCATCTTGTGCCATGGATGATGGGGTATGCAATGAATTCAGATTTCTGCAGTGAATTTAACTGTTTAATGTAGAGTAGCCTGTGTGGATAAGGTAATATATGTTAGAGGGACAGTGTTTTGAAAAAAAGTTTCTGGACCCCAGGGTTTTTTTCTGTTTGTTTGTTTTTTAGGATAAATAATTGTATTTATTCGGGCTTCCCTGGTGGTGCAGTGGTTGAGAGTCCACCTGCCAATGCAGGGGACACGGGTTCGTGCCCCGATCCGGGAAGATCCCACATGCCGCGGAGCGGCTAGGCCCGTGAGCCATAGCCGCTGAGCCTGCGCGTCCGGAGACTGTGCTCCGCAACGGGAGAGGCCACAACAGTGAGAGGCCCGCGTACAGAAAAAAAAAAAAATTGTATTTATTCAAATATAGTTTTATTTTTATTGGGGTATAGTTGATTTACAGTGTTGTGTTGGTTTCAGGTGTACAGCAAAGTGAATCAGTTATACATATACATATATCCACTCTTTTTAGATTCTTTTACCATATAGGCCATTGCAGAGAATTGAGTAGAGTTCCCTGTGCTGTACAGTAGGTCCTTATTATTTTATATATAGTAGTGTGTATATGTCAGTCCCAGTCTCCCAATTTAGTCCCTTCCACCCCACCTGCCTTGGACCTCAGGTTTTGGAAATAACTTTATAAGAGCATACACTCAATAGCTTCCATTTCATGGACTTTTCAAAGCAACAATATATTTTTTTTTAAGATGTTGGGGGTAGGAGTTTATTAATTTATTTTTTATTTATTTTTGCTGTGTTGGGTCTTCGTTTCTGTGCGAGGGCTTTCTCTAGTTGGGGCAAGTGGGGTCCACTCTTCATCGCGGTGCGCGGGCCTCTCACTGTCACGGCCTCTCTTGTTGTGGAGCACAGGCTCCAGACGCACAGGCTCAGTAGTTGTGGCTCACGGGCCTAGTCACTCCGCGGCATGTGGGATCCTCCCAGACCAGGGCTCGAACCTGTGTCCCCTGCATTAGCAGGCAGAGTCTCAACCACTGCGCCACCAGGGAAGCCCCAAAGCAACAATATTTTATTAGAAAATACATTTAGTGGGTGGCCCAAATTATGTAATCTGGGATATTCCTTGATTTACAACTCCAGTTCCTTTATAAGCAAATCTTCAATGTTAAAAATCGTTATGGAACTTCCCTGGTGGCGCAGTGGTTGAGAATCTGCCTGCCAATGCAGGCGACATGGGTTTGTGCCCTGGTCTGGGAAGATCCCACGTGCTGCGGAGCAACTAAGCTCATGCACCACAACTGTTGAGCCTGCGAGCCACAACTACTGAAGCTTCACCACTTGTACAGTTTATTTCCTGTTGATGTGGGTTTGAGAGATTGGAGTTTGCTTTAGAGGCCAAAAAGCCATAGACAAGAAGGGATTGTCATTTCTTTGGCAATGTATCTTCCTTAAAAACTTAGTAGGATTTCACTCTGTCCATTTAGAGTCAGTTCTACGTGAAATTTCCCATAATATTCCTTCACTGTCCTTTTATTGCATGAAGAATGCTTTCTCTCTTTCCTGTTATTTGTAGTTTCTGTGTTGTTTTTTCCTTGATCACTGTTCTTTGAGATTTATTAACTTAACTGTTGTTTCCAAAGGACCCAGGTTTTGTTTTAATCTTTTTCTATTTTTTTTGTTTTCTGTTTCATTGACTTCTATTTTTTATCTTTATTATGTCTTCCTTCTACTCTCTTTGGATTAAATTTCCTCCTCTTTATCTAGCTTGTACTACATTTTCTTCTATTGCCTTTATAGTTTTATTTCCAAATAAAATATTTATTTCACTTGAACTTTATATTTTCTATGATGTAGGGGGTCTAACTTAATTTTATCTATGAAAGTGATCTAATTTTCAAAACAACATGGACTAAATAATGTCCTCTTTCTCTAGTGCCACTCTCCATTTTACTAGATTCCTTCTACATGTGTGAATCTGTTTCTGGGCCTTTATTCTGCTTTTTATATTGGCCCACTTGCTTGTTGTATACCAGTATATTAATTACTATATACGAATTACTGTGACTTTTTAATATATCTTCATAGACATGTAATTTTTCCTTTGTATTATAGATTAATTTTTTTTCTTAGTACCACCTCGATCTTTCACTAAGGCTTAACATTTTATGTTAACATCTTATTTTACCAACTTTTTAGACACTTTATAGAGGTGAATGAATTTTTCCCCTCAGTAATGCGATAAATTTCTATTTTATAGTTTTCACACACCCAGTAATCCATACTGATAAATAATATACAGTTGATTCTCATAATATGTGGGTTCCATATTTGAGAATTTGCTTACTTGCTAAGATTTATTTGTAATCCCAGAATCAGTACTCATGGCACGTTTGTGGTGTTTTGTGGATATGTGCAAAGCAACAAAAATTTTGTGTCACCCAATGTGCACATTCCCAGCTGAGGTCAAACAAGGCGACACTCTGCTTTCTTGTTTCAGCTCATACTGTAAACAAGTGAACTTTTGTGGTCTACTTAGTGCCACATTTCCCACATTTTTGTGCTACCTCTTGATGACCTTGCTGTTTAAAATGACCCCCAAGTGTAGTGCTGAAGTGCTGTCTAGTGTTCCTAAGTGCAAGAAGGCTGTGATGTGCCTTACAGAGAAAATATGCGTCTTAGATAAGCTGAATTCAGGCATGAGTTACAGTGTTGTTGGCCATGAGTTTAGTGTTATTAAATCAACAATATATACTAAATAAGGTGTCTTTAAATCCAAACACACAGAAAACAAGTTTATATAATGATTGATTGATTGATAAAAATATTGTGACCTGAAGCTTGGTAGTACTTAACCCTGCATTTGTCCTAGGGGCAGTGGTTCCGTTTTCACTAAATCAGTGTTCTGACAATTTTATAAAATATAACTACTTGCATAAAGAGACTGCTTATGGTCCTTCAGAATCAGAGATGGAGTCTTATAACACGTGAGGAGAAAAGGGTAGGCTTTTCTTCCCACAACAGAAAACTGAGGACACTTTTCTGACAAAAGTATATCCCTCTTCTGAATTTCCCTTTAGTTAGGTGGCTATCTTGACTCTTGTATACATTTTTTATTCTATAAACAGTGTTTTTAATTAAAAAGTAATACAAATACTCATAGAAGAAATCAAAATAATAAATAATGCTATTTTAAAATATGTACCTTCCCAAGGCTTAACACCATATACAGTTCCCTAAGATATTAGGAGTTCCTTCTGACTACTTCCAAAATGTTAATGCATGGTTAAGTATTTAGCTATCTACTTATGTACCTCTGTCTGTCTACAGATAGATCTAATGATCAATCTATCTAATCATCCTTCTTTAAAAATAAATGGAGTATCCCCTTCTGTACTTGTTCTTTTTCACTCTATTTTAGAGATTTGTCCAAAGTAGCACATAATATTTTGTAGTTTTCTTTTTTCCAGTTTTATTGAGATAAAATTTGACATATAACGTTGTATTGGTTTAAGGTATGCAACATACTGATTTGATATATATATATATATATATATTGCAAAATGATTACCACGCTAAGTTTAGTTAACATCCATCACCTCACATAGTTAGTTTTTTTTTTCTTTGTGATGAGAACTTTTAAGATCTACTCTCAGCAACTTTCAAATATGCAACACAGAATTGTTAACTATAGTTGCCATGTTGTACATTACATCCCTAGAACTTATTTATCTTATAACTAGAAGATTGCACCTTTTTAGCATTTCCTCCATCCCTCACTCTCTGTCTCTGGCAATCACCCATCTGTTTTCTGTTTCTATGAGTTCTGTTTTTTTGGATTCCACATATAAGTGAGATCACACAGTGTCTCTCTTTCTCTGTCTGACTTACTTTATTTAGCATAATGCCTTCAAGGTCTATCCTTGTTGCAGTTGGCAGGACTTCCTTCTTTTTTATGGCTTAATCATATTCCACTGTGTATTTATATCATCTATTCATCTGCCAGTAGATACTTAGATTGTTTCCATGTCTTGGCTGTCAGAAAGTTATCATAAATGGGATTGTTTTCCTAATTTCCCTGATAGTTTATCAGTGTATAGAAATGCAAGTAATTTTTGTGTATTAATTTTGTATCCTGCAACTTTACTGACTTTGTTTATTTGTTCTAACAGTTTCTCTTTTTTTGGTGGAGTTTTAAGGTTTTCTATATATAATGTCACCTGCAAATAGGACAGTTTTACTTCTTCCTTTCTGATTTGGATGTCTTTTATTTATTTTTCTTGCCTAATTGCTCTGGCTAGGACTTCCAATACTATGTTGAATAAAAGTGGTGAGAATGGGCATCCTTGTCTTGTTCCTGATCTTTTATACCTGGAATAAATGCCACTTGATGCTTTTAATGTATTGTTGAATTTGGTTTGTTAATATTTTGTTGAGGATTCTTGCATCTATGTTCACGTGTGATACTGGCCTGTAATTTTCTGTTCTTGTGGTATCCTTGTTTGGTTTTGGTAGTAGTGTAACACTGGGCTTGTAAAATGTGTTTGGAAATGTTCCCTCATATTTTTTGGATGGGATTGAGAAGAATTGATATTAATTACTCTTTAAATGTTTGGTAGAATTCCCTAATGAAGCCATCTGGTTGTGGACCTTTTTTTTTTGTTGGAAGGTTCTTGATTAGTTGTTCAATCTTCTTACTAGTAATTCTTCTGTTCAGATTTTCTATTTCTTCATGATTGTCTTAGTGGGTTGTATGTTTTTAGGGATCTAAATCTATCCATTTTTTCTAAGTTATCCAATTTGTTGGCATAAAATTGTTCAGAGTAGTCTCTTATGATCCTTTGTATTTGTGTGGTATCATTTGTAATGTCTCCTTTTTCTTTTCTGATTTTATTTATTTGAGTCCTCTCTCTTTGTTCTTGGTCAGTCTAGCTAAAGGTTTGCTTATTTTGTTTATCATTTAAAAAACCAGCTTAGTTTCTTTTCTATTGTATTTTTACTCTCTATTTCATTTATTCCTGTTCTGATCTTTGTTTTTTTCTTTCCTTCTATTAAATTTGGGCTTAGTTTGTTTTTCATTTTATAGTTCCTTGAGGTGTAAAGTTAGGTTGTTTATTTGCAATCTTTCATTTTTCTTATGGAGGTGTTAATTGCTAAAAACTTGACTCTTAGAACTGTCTTTGCTGCATCCTATAAGTTTTGGTACATAGTTTTCATTTGCCTCAAAATATTTTAATTTTCAATTAAATTACTTGCCTCAAGTTAAATTCTGACTTCTCCTTTGATTTCTTCTTTGATCCAGTGGTTGTTCAGTGGCATGTTTTTTAATCTCCATGTATTTGTGAATTTTCCAATTTTCTTCTTGTAATTGATTTCTAGTTTCATACCACTTTGGTTGGAAAAGATGCTTGATATGATTTCCATATCCTTAAATTTATTAAGACTTGTTTTGTGGCCTAACATGTGATCTATCCTGGGGAGTGTCCCATGTGTGCTTGAGAAGAATGTGTATTCTTTTGCTTTTGGATGGAATGTTCTGTAAATGTCTGTTAAGTCAACCTGATCTAATGTGTAATTTAAGTCCAGTGTTCCTTATGATTTTCTGTGTGAATGATCTATCTATTTTTGAAAGTGGGGTATTAAAGTCCCATACTCTAATTGTATTGCTGTTGATTTCTCCCTTCAGGTCTGTTAATATTTGCTTTATATATTTAGGTGCTCCTATGTTGGATGCATAAACCTTTTTTATTTTCAATTGTTTTATAGTATTCTATTGTATGAGTGAATCATAATTTGTATAACCAATCCCTTATTGATGGACATCTAATTTTTCCCTGTCCTTTGCTAGTATAATGATCAATACGGTCAAAAAAAAATCCATTTACATGTGCTTTAAAAAAAATTGAATGCATCAATATGCTGTCTTCACAGTTCACATTGGTTTCTTTAAATGTCTTGTTCTTTCTTTCTCATTGGAATTACTTGCAATTGTTTAATCCAGATTTTAGATGTTAGATTTTTTTCTCTTCCTTAAACCATATTCCCCCATTTCAAAAGTTTTACTCACCAGATACATATGGGTGTGGATATTCATATATATCTTATGTTTTCCTGAATTTCTGGTTGTGACACTGTGTCTTTAGTTGCTAATGGGAACTCCAAGATGACATGATTATTTTCTTCCATGATTCCTGTCACTTTTTTCTTTTTTGATCTCAGTTCAATCCAGAGTGATTTAAGCAACCTTCCTTGTTGCTTCCTTAACTGTCAGTACTTCTGAGAAAATATAATTATATCAAGTTAATAATTCATCAAATAGTATATGGAAATTATATATAATTGACTGTATTTAAATTATGATTATATTTTTCAAAGTCAACTTTATGTATGAAAAGGAGTCCATACTAGACGATGCACCACAATGTTAAAGAGTGGTTGTATTTGGTGATAGGATGAAAAGTGATTAATTTTCTTTGTTTTTCTGTGTTTACCAGATTTTTTAAAAAAATGTGTAACTTTTAAACTTAAAGCAAAAGTTTAAAAAATATGTTAGATATTCTGCTTTTAGAAAAATTATATTTTCAGCAAATGTTTGGATGATTGAAAATCTCCCAGCTTTTAGAAAAGTTATATTTTCAGCAAATGTTTGGATGATTGAAATTGTGCTAATTTGGGAAACTATGTTAGGAAAATAATGTCCATATCCTCAGGCTGGCCCATGATCTATTGCCTCTTTTCAAGATGATATAATGTCTGTTTTTCTTTTGTTTTGTTATTGTCCAAGAGTGCTCCACAATCTCAGAATAAACCAAAAACCATCGTGCACTAAGATGTGTGCACCTACATACACATGCATGCATCTCCCTCACACTCACACACTTTCTCTCTCACGTACACAAACACACACACAACTACTCATCAGAAGTTCTCTATTATGCCTGAAAGCAGACAGCACTAAGGCCAACTACAAATATTATTAATCAAATCTGGACACATTTCTTCAGGCTTTTTCTGGTAACCATAGACAGAACCTGATTGTAGAGGAGAATATGTTTAGCCATTAGATACAGACTGAAGATATTTTGAAAAAGTTATATTCATGAATGCTGCATCGAAATTGTGATATGCAGAGAGAAGTTCTTAAATAGTGCCAAAACTATAACATATTAATAGGAGACTGGATTATGTCTACAGGGCACTTGTTTTGTGTAAGTTATAAAACTTAAAGTCAAGAGGATTTCTCATTTGTGAGACCCTTGTGTAAGGACATGTAACCATCCCTTTGCATTTATAAAGAGAAAGCTGGTTTCTATGCAAAAGATCCTTTGAATTTAAAATGACAAAGTCTGATTTCTATGGTTATTTTCCTAGTAAATTTGCCATATTAAACATACAACTTTTGGGAATTCCTTGGTGGTCCAGTGGTTAGGACTCCATGGTTCCACTGCAGGGGGCACAGGTTCAGTCCCTCACTGGGGAACTAAGATCACGCATGCTGTGCAGCACAGCCAAAAAAAATACATAAATAAGCAAACATACAACTTTTATCTGGATTCAGACCTGAGAATTTTGTGTTATTACTTCTAGAGATGCTGTATATCATCCTGATAGCTTTGCTGTCTATTTAGGGACCTTTGTGGGTTATACAGAAGTAGAGTGGCTAGACCAGTTTTGAAAATTAAAAGATTTTCTCATCCAAGCCAAATTTTAGAGTGTGGTGATTAAGAACCTGGGCTCTGATGATAGATCTCATTTCAAATCGCAGATCTACAACATATTAGCAGTGTGACTTTGGGTAAGTCATTTAACCTTTTTAAAGATCCATTTCCTTCCCATTTAATTTTGAGAGCCAAACAGGATAATACATGTAAAGCATTGAGCAGTGCCTATCATACTCAATAAATGTGAGCTACATAATAATTGTTATTACTGTGAGTACCAATAATACTATAAAGGGCTACCTGGATGTACCTTCTCATCCCCAGTGCTCTCAACTCTGGATAACATTTATTCTGTAGAGCCATGGGAACTTGCCTCAGGCCATGCCTCCCTGATGATTACCTTCTTCTACTTGATCAATTCTGCTTTGTCCAGGCAGGGGAATTACACGAACAGCAAAGTGGTCATTTACTAGGAATGCTGTAAGCTTCAGCACGGCTTTAAAGTTGATGGACAGAAGCATCTCTGAAGCACATTAGTAATTTGGTTTAAAAGAAAAAGCTGAATATTAAAAAGTGGGCATAGCCCAAAGTTACTGTAGGCATTTTCAAAGCATTTGAGAATGTTTTAGAAGTTATCTATAGTCCAGGTACAGCATAAACCTCTTTCTCTTTAACATACAGCCCATGGGACATAAAGAGACTCTCTCTGCACTTATGAAAGCAGTTCTTATGGGTCAGTTCCATTTCTCATTTGAAAGGAAAACTGCACCTGGACAAGGCTTTCCTGGTAACAGAAGCCAAAGGCAATGTTTGGATCTACCATTAAATTAGAGACTGTTGGAAATTCTAGAAACAAAAACCCCATTTGTTCCAGAAATAGCACTATTTAAAGAGTGCCTGGCACACAGTAGGTCCTCAAATTATATCTGGTGAGTGAATGAATGAATGAACAAAAGGATGGATGAGGAGTTAACTTGGTGGTGTCTCTCTTTGTATTTTGACTTCAGAGGCACCAGAAACTGTTCAGCCAGGTGCCACGGCCCAGCCTGCCAGCTCACGTTCTTTGCCACACATTAAGCAGCAGCTGCGGAATGAAGACTGCTACCACGGCAAGCTGAGCAGGAAAGCAGCAGAGAGCCTCTTGGTAAAGGATGGGGACTTTTTGGTTCGAGAGAGCGCAACATCTCCTGGCCAGTATGTGCTGAGTGGGCTACAGGGAGGCCAGGCAAAACATCTTCTCCTGGTGGATCCCGAAGGCAAGGTATTATTGAACCCCATTAGAGTTTCACAGGATCTTGTGATTCAGGTTACTCTGAGTGATAGGTCTAAAGCCTGATACTGAAGAGTGTTTAAGGTTAAGGGTTTACTTTTTCTTGAACCCTCCAGCTGGAGCAGGAAGTGGTAAATAGAGGCTAGTGGAGGGGTTTGAGTGGGAGCCACCCTAGAGGATCACTTAGAGGACAGCCTCTTTCTGCCCTTCTCAGTGCAGTTCAGTGAGTTAAATGAATACCTCCTACATGGAAGTACAGGGATTCATAGTTAACTATTGATCAGTATCACATACAGAGTCCTTGCTCTCAGGGTGCTTATAATTTCATAAGACGATGCTTAAATAATTATGGATGAATAACATAAGAATGGTTCAACCAAAGCATTGTGGTGTTTCTCAGGATAGAAGGGGGTGCTCCGATTGAGGCAAACTGAAAAGGCTTCTTGCAGGGTCTGACATGTAAGAGGAACCTTGAAAGAGGGCAAAAGTTTTAAAGGGAGACATTTGGAGCATAAGGAAGGAATCACAGGAGCAAACAGAACGGTAGAATGGTATTCAATAAAAGAGGTATGGCTAGAGCGGAGGATACCTGTAGACAGAAATGATCCTGGACAAAAAACAATTATCAAAATAGTAATAGTAAGTTCTTCTCTATAAATAATTACTATAAATGTAAGTGGATTAAACTTCCCAAACAAAAGATGCAGAATAACTGGATGGAGAGCTAAATGGACAGGATCCACCTATATGTATGCTATTTATAGGAGGCTCACTTTAGATTTAAGGACACACATAGGCTGAAAGTGAAAGGACGGAAAAAGATATTACATGCAAATAATAACCAAAAGAGAGCAGAGGTGGTCATACTTTTATGAGGCAAAATATTTATAGGAATATATATGATAGAATGTAACAAAAAGTAACATGGCAAAAAGGTTGCTTGCAAATTTGGATTGGGTGACAGTGTTTACCATTTTCCTAACTGGGAATGACAGTTGCTTTAAAAAGGTAATGGGGGAGGGACCTTAAAGATGGCAGAGGAGTAAGACGTGGACATCACCTTCCTTTCCACAAATACATCAAAAATACATCTACATGTTGAACAACTCCTACAGAACACCTCCTGAATGCTGGCAGAAGACCTCAGACTTCCCGAAAGCAAGAAACTCCCCATGTACCTGGGTAGGGCAAAAGAAAAAATAAAAATCAGAGACAAAAGAATAGGGACGGGACCTGTACCTCTGGGAGGGAGCTGTGAAGGAAGAAAAGTTTCCACACACTAGGAAGCCCCTTCACTGGAGGAGACGGGGGGTGGATTGGGGGGAAGCTTCGGAGCCACGGAGGAGAGCGCACCAACAGGGGTGTAGAGGGAAAAGCGGAGAGATTCCTGCACAGAGGATCCGTGCTGACCAGCACTCACCAGCCTGAGAGGCTTGTCTGCTCACCCGCCGGGGTGGGTGGGGGCTGGGAGCTGAGGCTCGGGCTTCGGAAGTCAGATCCCAGGGAGAGGACTGGGGTTGGCTGAGTGAACACAACCTGAAGGGGGCTAGTGCGCCACAGCTAGCCAGGAGGGAGTCCAGGAAAAAGTCTGGAATGCCTAAGAGGCAAGAGACCATTGTTTCGGGGTGCGCGAGGAGAGGGGATTCAGAGCACCGCCTAAACGAGCTCTGGAGATGGGCAGGAGACACGACTATCAGCATGGACACCAGAGACGGCCATGAAATGCTAAGGCTGCTGCTGCAGGCACCAAGAAGCCTGTGTGCAAGCACAGGTTACTATCCACACCTCCCCTCCCGGGAGCCTCTGCAGCCCGCCACTACCAGGGTCCCATGATCCACAGACAACTTCCCCGGGAGAACATGTGGTGCACCTCAGGCTGTTGCAACGTCACTCTGGCCTCTGCCTCCGCAGGCTCGCCCCGCATTCTGTACCCCTCCCTCCACCTGGCCTGACTGAGCCAGAGGCCCCTAATTAGCCACTCCTTTAACTGCCTCCTGTCTGGGTGAAGAGCAGAAACCAGAGGGCGACCTACATGAAGATGGGAGGCCAAATCCACAGCTGAACCCAGGAGCTGTGCGAACAAAGAAGAGAAAGGGAAATCTCTCCCAGCAGCCTCAGGAGCAGCGGATTAAATCTCCACAATCAGCTTCATGTACCCTGCATCTGTGGAATACCTGAATAGACAACAAACCATCCCAAAATTGAGGCGGTGGACTTTGGGAGCAACTGTAGACTTGGGGTTTGCTTTCTGCACCGAATTTATTTCTGGTTTTATGTTTATCTTAGTTTAGTATTTAGAGCTTATTATCACTGGTAGATTTGTTTATTGATTTGGTGGCTCTCTTCCTTTTTTTTAAATATAGATATATGTATATATATGTATAGATATATGTATATATATGTATATATATATTTTTTTTTCCTTATTCTCTTTTTGTGAGTGTGAATGTTTATTCTTCTTTGTGTGATTTTGTCCGTATAGGTTTGCTTTTACCATTTCTCCTAGGGTTCTGTCTGTCCATTTTTTTTTTTTTTTAGTATAGTTTTTAACACTTGTTATCATTGGTGGATTTGTTTGTTAGTTTGGTTGCTCTCTTCTTTCTTTTTTTTAAATTTATTTTTAATTACTTTTTAGTTTTTTAATTTTAATAATTTTTATTTAAACTTTTTAATTTATTTTCTTTCTTTCTTTCTTTCTTTTTTCTCTCTTTTCTTCTGAGCCTTGTGGCTGACAGGGTCTTGGTGCTCTGGCCAGGTATCAGGCCTGAGCCTCTGAGGTGGGGGAGGCAAGTTCAGGACATTGGTCCACCAGAGACCTCCTGGCCCCACGTAATATCAATCGGTGGAGCTCTCCCACAGCTCTCCGTCTCAAAGCTAAGACCCAGCTCCACTGAACGACCAGCAAGCTCCGGTGCTGGACACCACATGCCAAACAACTAGCAAGACAGGAGCACAACTCCACCCATTAGCAGAGAGACTGCCTAAAATCATACTACGTTCTCAGACACCCCAAAACACACCACCGGACGCGGTCCTGCCCACCAGAAAGACAAGATCCAGCCTCATCCACCAGAACACAGGCAGCAGTCTCCTCCACCAGGAAGCCTACACAACCCACTGAACCAGCTTTACCCACTGGGGGCAGACACCAAAAATGGGAACTATGAACCTGCAGCCTGTGAAAAGGAGACTGCAAACACAGTAAGTTAAGCAAAATGAGAAGACAGGGAAACACACAACAGATGAAGGAGCAGGGTAAAAACCCACCAGACCTAACAAATGAAGAGGAAATAGGCAGTCTACCTGAAAAAGAATTCAGAGTAATGATAGTAAAAGTAAAGATGATCCAAAATCTTGGAAATAGAATTGAGAAACTATAAGAATGGTTAAATAAGGACTTAGAAGAACTAAAGAGCAAACAAACAATGATGAACAACACAATAGATGAAATTAATGATTCTCTAGGAGGAATCAGTAGCAGAATAACTGAGGCAGATGAATGGATAAATGACCTGGAAGATAAAATAATGCAAATAACTACTGCAGAGCAGAATAAAGAAAAAAGAATGAAACGAATTGAGCACAGTCTCAGAGACCTCTGGGACAACATTAAATGCACCAATATTCGAATTATAGGGGTCCCAGAAGAAAAGAAAAGAAAGGGACTAAGAAAATATTTGAAGAGATTATAGTTGAAAACTTCCCTAATATGGGAAAGGAAATAGTCAATCAAGTCCAGGAAGCACAGAGAGTCCCATACAGGATAAATCCAAGGAGAAACATGCCAAGACATATATTAATCAAACTATCAAAAATTAAATACAAAGAAAAAATATTGAAAGAAAGGGAAAAGCAACAAATAACATACAAGGGAATCTCCATAACGTTAACAGCTGATCTTTCAGCAGACATTCTGCAAGCCAGAAGGGAGTGGCAGGACATATTTAAAGTGATGAAAGGGAAAAACCTACAACCAAGATTACTCTACCCAGCAAGGATCTCATTCAGATTCAATGGAGAAATTAAAACCTTTACAGACAAGCAAAAGCTAAGAAAGTTCAGCACCACCAAACCAGCTTTACAACAGATGCTAAAGGAACTTCTCTAGTCAGGAGACACAAGAGAAGGAAAAGACCTACAATAACAAACCCAAAACAATGAAGAAAATGATAATAGGAACATACATATTGATAATTACCTTAAATGTAAATGGATTAAATGCTCCAACCAAAAGACATAGACTGGCTGAATGGATAAAAAAACAATATTTGCTGTCTACAAGAGACCCACTTCAGACCTAGGGACACATACAGATTGAAAGTGAGGGGATGGAAAAAGATATTCCATGCAAATGGAAATCATAAGAAAGCTGGAGTAACATTTCTCCTATCAAACAAAATAGACTTTAAAATAAAGACTATTACAAGAGACAAAGAAGGACACTACATAATGATCAAGGGATCAATCCAAGATGAAGATACAACAATTGTAAATAGTTATGCACCCAACATAGGAGCACCTCAATACATAAGGCAAATGCTAACAGCCGTAAAAGGGGAAATCGACAGTAACATAGTCATAGTAGGGGACTTTAACACCCCACTTTCACCAATGGGCAGTTCATACAAAATGAAAATAAATAAGGAAACATAAGTTTTAAATGATATTTTAAACAAGATGGACTTAATTGATATTTATAGGTCATTCCATCCAAAAACAACAGAATACACTTTCTTCTCAAGTGCTCATGGAACATTCTCCAGGATAGATCATATCTTGGGTCACAAATCAAACCAAAGTACATTTAAGAAAATTGAAACCATATCAGGTATCTTCTGTGACCACACCGCTATGAGACTAGATATCAATTACAGGAAAAAAATCTGTAAAAAATGCAAACACATGGAGGCTAGACAATACACTACTAAATAACCAAGAGATCACTGAAGAAATCAAAGAGGAAATAAAAAAATATCTAGAAACAAATGACAGTGAAAACGCAATGACCCAAAACCTATGCGATGCAGCAAAAGCAGTTCTAAGAGGGAATTTTATAGCAATACAACCTACCTCAAGGAAAAAGAAACATCTCAAATAAACAACCTAATCTTACACCTAAAGTAATTAGAGAAAGAAGAACAAAAAAACCCCCAAAGTTAGCAGAAGGAAAGAAATCATAAAGATCAGATCAGAAATAAATGAAAAAGAAATGAAGGAAACGATAGCAAAGATCAATAAAACTAAAAGCTGGTTCTTTGAGAAGATAAACAGAATTGATAAAGCATTAGCCAGACTCATCAAGAAAAAAAGGAAGAACACTCAAATCAATAGAATTACAAATGAAAAAGGAGAAGTAACAACTGACACTGCAGAAATACAAAGGATCGTGAGAGATTACTACAAGCAACTCTATGCCAATAAAATGGACAACCTGGAAGAAATGAACAAATTCTTAGAAAAACACAACCTTCTGAGACTGAACCAGGAAGAAATAGAAAATATAAACAGACCAATCACAAGCACTGAAATTGAGACTGTGATTAAAAATCTTCCAACAAACAAAAGCCCAGGAGCAGATGGCTTCACAGGTGAATTCTATCAAACATTTAGAGAAGAGCTAGCACCTATCCTTCTCGAACTCTTCCAAAAAGTTGCAGAGGGAGGAACACTCCCAAACTCATTCTACGAGGCCACCATCACCCTGATACCAAAATCAGACAAAGATGTCACAGAAAAAGAAAACTACAGACCAATATCACTCATGAACATAGATGCAAAAATCCTCAACAAAATACTAGCAAACAGAATCCAATAACACATTAAAAGGATCATACACCACGATCAAGTGGGATTTATCCCAGAGATGCAAGGATTCTTCAATATACACAAATCAATGTTATAAACCGTATTAACAAATTGAAGGATAAAAACCATATGATCATCTCAGATGCAGAAAAAGCTTTTGACAAAATTCAACTCCCATTTATGATAAAAACCTTCCAGAGAGTAGGCATAGGGGGAACTTACCTCAACATAATAAAAGCAGACGTGATAAACCCACAGCCAACATCATTCTCAATGGTGAAAAACAAACCATTTCCTCTAAGATCAGGAACAAGACAAGTTTGTCCACTCTCACCACTATTATTCAACATAGTTTTGTAAGGTTTAGCCACAGCAATCAAAGAAAAAGAAATGAAAGGAATCCAAATCAGAAAAGAAGAAGTAAAACTGTCACTATTTGCAGATGACATGACACTATGCATAGAGAGTCCTAAAGATTCTACCAGAAAACCACTAGACCTAATCAATGAATTCAGTAGAGTAGCAGGACACAAAATTAATGCACAGAAATCTCTTGCATCCCTATACACTAATGATGAAAAATCAGGAAGATAAATTAAGGAAACACTCCCATTTACCACTGCAGCAAAAAGAATAAAATACCTAGGAATAAACCTACCAAAGGAGACAAAAGACCTGTATGCAGAAAACTATAAGACACTGATGAAAGAAATTAAAGATGATACAAACAGGTGGAGAGGTATACCATGTTCTTGGATTGGAAGAATCAACCTTGTGAAAATGACTATACTACTGAAAGCAATCTATGGATTCATGGCAATCTCTCTCAAACTACCAATGGCATTTTTCACAGAACTAGAACAAAAAATTTCACAATTTGTATGGAAACACAAAAGACCCCCAATAGCCAAAGCAATCTTGAGAAAGAAAAACGGAGCTGGAGGAATCAGGCTTCTTGACTTCAGACTATACTACAGAGTTACAGTAATCAAGACAGTATGGTACTGGCACAGAAAAGAAATATAGATCAACGGAACAGGATAGAAAGCCCAGAGATAAACCCATGCACATATGGTCACCTTATCTTGGATAAAAGAGGCAAGAATATACAAAGGAGAAAAGACAACCTTTTCAATAAGTGGTGCTGGGAAAACTGGACAGCTACATGCAAACTAATGAAATTAGAACACTCCCTAACACCATACACAAAAATAAACTCAAAATGGATTAAAGACCTAAACGTAAGGCCGGACACTATAAAACTCTTAGAGGAACACATAGGCAGAACACTCTATGACATAAAACACAGCAGGATCGTTTCTGACCCACCTCCTAGATAAATGGAAATAAAAACAAAAATAAACAAATGGGACCTAAGAAATTTAAAAGCTTTTGCACAGCAAAGGAAACCATAAACAAGACGAAAAGACAACCCTCAGAATGGGAGAAAATATTTGCAAATGAAGCAATTGACAAAGGATAATCTCCAAAATATACAAGCAGCTCATGCAGCTCAATATCAAAAAAAACAAACAACCCACTCCAAAAATGGGCAGAAAACCTCAATAGACATTCTCCAAAGAAGATATACAGATTGCCAACAAATGCACGTAAGGATGTTCAACGTCACTAATCATTAGAGAAATGCAAATCAAAACTACAATGAGATATCATCTCACACCACTTAGAATGGCCATCATCAAAAAATCTACAAACAATAAATGCTAGAGATGGTGTGGAGAAAAGGGAACCATCTTGCACTATTGGTGGGAATGTAAATTGATACAGCCACTATGCAGAACAGTATGGAGGCCTTGAAAAACTAAAACTAGAACTATCATACGACCCAGCAATTCCACTACTGGGCATATATCCTGAGAAAACCATAATTTAAACAGTCATGTACCACAATCTTCATTGGAGCTCTATTTACAATAGCCAGGACATGGAAGCAACCTAAGGGTCCATCGACAGATGAATGGATAAGATACAGAAGATGTGGCACATATATACAGTGGAATATTACTCTGCCATAAAAAGAAATGAAATTGAGTTATTTGTAGTGAGGTAGATGGACCTAAAGACTGTCATATAGAGTGAAGTAAGTCAGAAAGAGAAAAACAAATACCATATGATAGCACATATATATGGAATCTAAAAAAAAAAAATGGTTCTGAAGAACCTCGGACAGGAATAAAGATGCAGAGATAGAGAATGGACTTGAGGACATGGGGAGGGGGAAGGGTAAGCTGGGACGAAGTGAGAGAGTGGCATGGACCTATATACACTACCAAATGTAAAATAGCTAGTGGAAAGCAGCCGCATAGCACAGGGAGATCAGATCGGTGCTCTGTGACCACCTAGAGGGGTGGGATAGGGAGGGTGGGAGGGAGACACAAGAGGGAGATATGGGGATACATGTATATGTATAACGGATTCACTTTGTTATACAGCAGAAACTAACGCACCATTGTAAAGCAATTATACTCCAATAAAATGTAATTGGGGGGACTTTCCTGGTGGTCCAGTGGTTAAGACCTTGCCTTCCAATGCAGGCAGGTGTGGGTTCGATCCCTGGTCAGAGAGCTAAGATTCCACATGCCTCTGGGCCAAAAAAAAAAAAAGGAAATATAAAACAGAAGCAATATTGTAACAAATTCAATAAAGACTTTAAAAATGGTCCACATCAAATGAAAAAAAATCTTAAAAAACTAAATTAAAAAAAATGTAATTGGGAATGAGAAAGTTGTTTACTAAGGGATCCAGAATTGAAAAGTATCTTTATTTTTCTTTATTCAGCAGTTACCTCATTCAAGGATATGCCTGTTTTTACCCTATGATTGTTTATGCCTTTCAGGAGAACCATTATCATTTAACCTAAATACATTTGTATTTCCTTTTCAAGGTGAGGACCAAGGATCATGTATTTGATAATGTTGGCCACCTTATCAGATACCACATGGATAATAGTTTGCCAATCATCTCTTCTGGAAGCGAAGTAAGCCTTAAACAACCAGTGAGAAAAGATAATAATCCAGTACTTTTGCATTCCAACAAATGACAGTATGGAAGTACCATCACACTGATACTTCAGGAAAGTCCATTTTGTATTAGGACACAAAAATAATTCACACTTGGTTTCTAGATAAATTAGAGCACAAACTGCGAAGTGTATCTTTCTGAGACCATCATGGACTAGGTCCTTTATAAAACAAAGAACTAACAAAAATTGATCTTCAGAAAGTGAAAATCAGAAAAGGGGAAGAGGATGGGTCCCTTTGAAAAGAAAATATACATATGCACGGATGTCACTTTTTAAGGCCATATTGCATTGATAACAAGCTTAAAAAAGCACAATTAAAATTTCACGTGCTGAAGACAACTTGAATGAACTGCTGGGGCAGTGGTATGTGCCTTTCAACTTGATAATTTTGGGGACATTTTCATATTGGGGAGGTTAGTTCTAAATGTCTTCATATTCTATAACTATAGAACCATTTGCCAAAAAAGTTTTTCCCTTGTTATAAAAGTAAGAAGCCATTTGCTTAATAGTTATTGACTTTATTACATTTTCTGTTTGGTAACACTTTCACCTCAGTGTTAAAATAAATTTGACATTGAATTTGGACTGTGTTTATAGCAGTGGAATCAAATCAAGGGCCACTGAAAGCATTGGTCAGTTTCATTGGCCTGTCCCATTTGCTGTTTAAAGGGCTGGAGCCCAAATGTTTTGTCCTAGTATTTCTCAATCTTTGCTATGTGGACTGTTTGTATGCAACATATGACAAACTAAAGAAGCCAAATCTATGTCATTTCTGATTTCATCGTATTTCTCCCTCCTTGCCTCTCCCCCTCACCCTTCCCCCCAAAAAAGAGCTCATGAGTGCATGGATTTAAAAGATGGCAAACAAACCAGTGTTCTTCATATTCAGTCTCCAAATTGGTTTCATTCTTATTTAAAGCACCGAATTTATTTTAAAGTATGGGGAAATATCCCCTTGATTGGTGGTGACTGAATCATAGGCCCTCATCTACATGTATCCTTAGCACCTTTTCTAGATATGACCAGGCAGAGTGTACCAGGGAGAAAACACTGAATGAAACAATTGGAAAGGTTTGACACATGCAGGCACACTTGGTAAACCAATGATGTAATGAAGCGTTATGTAAGCAAAAGCACTGGACTGGGCCTCATTGTGACCTTGAGCAACTTGCTGAACCTGTCTGGACTCCAGTTTCCTTGTCTATAAAATGAGGGAGCTGGGCTAGGTGAATTCATAGGTCCATTTCAGCTCTAACATGATATGAATTTATAAAAGGCAAATTTTTCATTTATTAGGGGTCAGTGTTGATAACCAGTCTGTATAATTAAGCTTGAAACTGCAGCTTTTTCCTTTAGTCTGTGTCTGTGCTCATTGAGATCATCATTCAGATAGCAGAGATCTGGAGCCTTTCAGTCAAAAACATTGAAACTTTGGAAAAATATAAGTGATGGTAGTAGAAGTAGATTTGGTTATTTTGAGTGGCAGAAAACGGCTTCGGTCTCAGCCCTCTACCTGCCTTTACATGTAGAGATATGGCCATTATTTTAGAGTTTTTTGTGTTTATTTTTTTTAATCTTGAGTTATCTGGACAATTGCCTTAATTCCACTTCACTTTGGATGTGTAGATACAACTTAATGTTTGTAATTGTGAAACGTTTGCTAAGTTTTAAGTAAAATGAGAGAAACTTCTTTCACAAAGAAATCATCAGAAACCAAGCACACTGAACTCTAGTATTTTTATGTGAAGGTTTATGCTTTTAGTTTACTTTGACTGCCATTGGCTTCTTAGATAGGTTTGTTTCCTTTTATACAACTAGGAAATAATGTATCTTTCCTCAATTTTGCATACACTGTAGTTCTTGATTATTTGTCCTCGTAAAGGGGATGAGCATGGGTGTAAATCAGCGAAGTTTATGGGTGATCTTATTATCTTAACAGAGACAGAGCAGGGCTGTGGTCTCATTCTGGTTGAGCAGAGTGATAACTGGGTGGCCAGAAGAAGTTCTTGATAGAAGATGAGGCAAAGAGTATAGCTGGCGTGAGCAGGACACATAGATGGTCAGTGTTTGACTGTAACGGTGTGGTAGTTGGATGAGCAAACACCACACTTGCAACAACGGGCACAGTTAAAGGGAAACAACAAAGTAAGTGTTTGCCTGCATGCTCTTTTAATGTCACATCCTTATCTTCATCTGTCTTAAGGTGGAAATCCATTTGCATATAAATACCTGTAAACAGCTTAAAAAAAATAAATGGTTATTGCTTTGTGATGACTGACAGTATATGTCTGTTGTTTGGGATTTGGAAAATTTATCGTCTGTAGGATGTATCAGGGTCCTGACAGGAAACAGCTAGCTCACTTAAATTGGGTGACTAGAGGAGAGTTTGATAAAGGGACTATTGACAAAGGTGTGGGTGAAGTATGGGGAAGCCACGAGGGAGGATGCAGTGGTCTTCAACCAGTGAAGGAGTAGGGGAGGGAGCAGTAACAGAATCTGGAGGGAGAGCTGTGTGAAAGGGCTGCCTTTTAGGAGCTGTGGCCTACAGGGGAGGCACTTAACCAGCCCTGGGGACTCCACTGGGAGGAGGCTAAGGGGCATTATGCTCAGTGGAGGAAGGATAGCCTTTCAGCAAATGATGCTGGAGCAGCGGTACATCTGTAGGCAAAAGAATGAACCTCACACTTTATGTAAACATTAGCTCAAATGGATTATGGACTTAAGTGTGAAATGTAAAACTGTGATAACTTTTAGGAAAGAACAACATAGAGGAAAGTCTTTAGGATATAAGGCAAGGCAAAGAGTCCTTAGACATGATCTGTTAAAGGAAAAACTGGTATGTTGTACTTCATCAAAAGTACACATTTTTGGGAATTCCTGGTGGTCCAGTGGTTAGGACTTTGCACTCTCACTGCTGAGGGCCTGGGTTCAATCCCTGGTTGCGGAACAAGCCAAAAAAAAAAAAAAAGAGAGAGAGAAAAAAATACAAATTTTTGATCTGTGAAAGCTCTGATAAGAGGATGAAGGACAAGCTGTGGACTGGGAGGAAATATTTGCAAACCAAATGTCTAGAATAAATAAAAAGCTCTTAAAACTCAACATAAAAATTCTACTTAGAAAATGGGCAAAAAACATGCATAGACATTTCACTGAAGGTATACAGATGGCAAAAAGCAGGTGAAAATATATTCAACATCATTAGCCAGTAGGGAAATGCAAATTAAAACCACAATGAGCTATTACTACGCACATAACAGAACGAGTAAATGAAAAATAACGACAACACTAAATATTGGCTAGGGTGAGAAGAAAGTAGATCACACATACATTCCTGGGGAGACTGTAAAATAGTGCAGCCAGTCTGAAAAGCAGTTTGGTAGTTTATTAAAAAAGTAAACATGCAACTGTAAACATTCAACACAACAGTTGTATTCCCGTGCATTGATCACAGAGAAATTAAAACTTACGTTCACACAAAAACTTGTACAGGAGTGTTTATAGTAGCGCTGTTTGTAATGACCTAAAACTGGAAACGTCTTCAATGTTCCTTCGGTGTGTGAATGTTATACAAACTGTGGTACATCCGTGCCATGGAATACTACTCGGCAGTAAAAAAGAACGAGATGATGAGATGCTGATACAACCACTTAGATGATATTCAGAGAATATGCAGAGCAAAAGCAAGCTAATCCCAAAAGGTTATATACCATAAAACTACAGTTATATAACATTCTTGAAATGTTGTTTCTATAAAATTATTGAAACGGAGAACAGATTAAGGAAGGAGTCAGTAGGAGAGAGGGAAGTGAGTGCAGTTGTAAAAGAGCAACATGAGGGATCCTTGTGTGATTGAATTGTTTTGAATCTTGACTGTATCAATGTGGATATCTTGGTCGTGTTACTGTACTACAGTTTTGTGAGGTGTTATCATTGGTGGAAGCTGGGTAAAGCTTACAGGAGATGTCCCTGTGTTATTTCTTGCAATCACATGTGAATCTACAATTTTCTCAAAATAAAAAGTTTAAGTTAAAACAAGTTGGGAGGTAAAAGTTAGATATGGCAAGAGATTTTAAGAAGATTGCCACTTTAACCCTTGGCAGATTCACCGAATATACTAAATCCACCGAACATGGTGGTTGGCTCATCTTTGCAGTCCCAGGTCCCATCCTTCTAGCAATAGGAGGGGCCATTTGGCTGAGCTGCATGAGACCACCTTCATTACCTACTCAAATGTAAATGTTTGATGGCATCTCCAAAGATACATTGATAAGATCAAAGGGTGGCAAACATAGATGGTCAGCTCTGTCCAGACCCGCTCAGATCCGCTGAGCCAATTCTGTGTGTTTTGCTCCTAACTCCCTGCACAGGTGACTGTTGATTCTAAGGACAACCTCAGGCTAGGGGAGCTGCTTTGGGTTACCAAGAGCCAGAAGTGCTCATGGACTTCCTCTTCCCCTTCCCTGGTGCAGGAACAGGAAGGCTTAGCCAATTGCCCCATCCTGATTATGCTCCAGAGCTCCCTGTAGGGTCAGGCTGGGGCCAGCACTTCTCCTGAAAACATATCCCTGCCTGGCTTCTTCCCCTTCCCTGTCCAGCTTCCTCACTCCCTAACAGCTTGCTCAGGGAAGCCCTTCCTTAGTAAATCATTTGCACTCATTTTCATCCCAAAGTTCACTTCTGGGAACCTGACCAAAGATAGAAGAATATCAAATAACTTTAAACATGTATCCCATTACTGGACAATAATATCTAAGTGTTCAAATACATTAACATTTTAAATAAATCCTATAATTTCTTATAAATGGTATCATTATGTTGTATTTTGTTAATATCCATTGAACATGTTATGTAAGCATATAAAGCACACACCAGTTTTATAATCTTGTCTTGGTACTTCTTTCTTTCCTTTTTAATCTACTGTTTCAAGAAGCAGAAGCAGAGTGTGGCATCTGGGAGGGTCTGCATTCCACGTTCAAATATAATTTTTGCAGCTTTGGATCTTTATCAAATGGTCATCATCACTTTTCTAATAGCTTTTACTGGTTTTCTGATTAAAAACCTTGATGCTATGGAAACTCGTAAGCATTAAATCCAGGCAATTGGCTCTCACACTTTTGGCCGGAGAGCATTGAAGAGGCAAAAAGACTATTGTTCCACATACCTTTCATCCCCCAACTCCTTCTTTTTCTTGTCGTGAAAAATATGACACAGTGACGATAAAGAACTAGAGAGGAACAACAGGAATTGTTTACTCACTTCTAGGGGAGGAATATGATGCTGTTCCTATGATTTTATATTCCAAAATACTGCCCTATACATTTTTCAAAAAATGAGTAATTTTATCACTTGCCTTGATAATACATTGTTAGTTATTTAAATAGAATAAATTAATAGCCAACACATTTCAATAAAGCATAAGCAAATTTCAGAGGAATTATAAATTGACTTTAGTAATAGATTACTAGTGACAAAAATTGAACCTCAACTTGGATATTAAAGTCGTTATAGGAAAAGTGTAAATTAATATATTAAAGCAGTTAACGCTACGTGCAGTTAGGTTAACCAAACTCACAACAAACTTAATTGGTATCGATGGTGCCAAGCAAAGCTGGTTTATAATTAAGAAGCAGGAATAACAGTCCTTAAAAACCATGACTTCCTGGGAATGGTGCTATTAACATCCCTCTCCCAAAAGTGGGAATTTCAGTTATCTTCAAGTGTGCATGAGCAGGAACTTTACAATGTTGCACATAGAAATGATGAATAATCCTTCTTGGTAAACTTAAATAACATGCTAACTTTGATTTACAAATTCTAAACATTAGTAGCCCCTAACATCTTACTTGGTAGATTCCTATTAGGTAAACCTTAGCTGTATGTAAAAATAAAAACCTATAAAATTGCAAGTTATTTTCCCATGATAACTGGAGAAACGACTTGTGTGTTTGTGTCATGTAATGACCCATCAGGAATATCCTTAAGGTCCATCAGTGGGCCATGGATCATGTTTGGAGAATCACTGGTCTAGACTTTTCAAATATAACCTGTCACAAATGCATCTTAGTCATAAACATTTGGTTGCGAAGAACGGAAACCCACCTGTATTAATTTCCTAGGGCTGCCTCAACGAAGTACCACAAACTAGCTTAAAACAGCAGAATTTTATTCTCTCACAGTTCTGGAGGCTAGAAATCTGAAAATAACGAGTTGATAGGACCACGCTTCCTCAGAATGCTCTAGGGAAGAATCCCTTGCCAGTTTCTGGTGGCCCTGGATGTTCCTTGGCTTGTAGCAATGTAACTCCAGTTTGTTCCTCTGTCTCCATGTGGCTGTCTTCTCCTTGCGTGTCTTTCTGTGTCCTTTCCTCTTCTTTTAAGGACACCAGTCATTAGATTTAGAGCCCATCCTCATCCAATATGACCTCATATTAACTAATTACATTTGCAAAGACTCTATTTCCAAATAAAGTCACATTCTGAGTTCTGGGTGGACATGAAATTTGGGGGAACGCTATTCCACCCCTTACAAGCTTATTCAAATAAAAAGATGTTTTAAAGTTCAGATTATCACAGAACCAAGGAAAAGATGAACTGTCAGCCTTCACAAAGCACAGGAACCAGGCAGATCCGTGGCTCTGAGTGGCAGAAGTTCATGATCGTCATCTTTGTTCCACCATATACATGACACAGCTATGGAAGAAGCATATTTCCCATAAAATACAGAAAATGTAATAAAAATCTGCTTCTGTAGGGTTACCACTTGACCCAGTTTCATGGAGTCATTTCTGTTATCTGGGAAGGGAATATGATTGGTGCAGCTTGGGTCTGGTGCTCACCTTTGACCCAATCAGGTATGGCCAGGTCTTTGAGTGGTGGGGAGGTGATGGTGGTGAGGTCATAGTGGCTGAGGGCAGGTGTAGATTCTGTGATAAGTAGCTTAATCAGGGAAGGCATTTTGACACTTTATGTCATTATTAAGCCCCTAGAACAGTGCTTGGTACAAAGTAGATGCTCAAAAAATACTATTGAATATACAACAAATAATGGTTTGATATTCCTCAAATAACACTGTTAAATAGTGTTTCTACATTTTTAAAGCTCCTTCACACAATCTTATTTCATCCTTTTTACAATCCTGCAAAGCAGTTATTATCACTCCTATTTTCAAATAAGACTTTGCTCCACAGAAGGATTAAATAAATTGTGGACAAAAGCTAGTAGGTAGGAGAGCTGGAACTTGAACTCAGATCTTCTTTAAGTTCAGTGCTTTTTTGAGGATAGCACTCCTTATTACAGGATGGCATTGCTTTGACCTGATAGCTCTGACACCAAAGAGAAGGTAGGAAAAGGAAGGAATGAGGGTTTAGCTGCACCTTTATAAATGATCTGAATGGGAGGGACCACATCTCAACAACAGGCATTTCCCCTTGAAATGTAAATGAGTCTGATAGAGATAGCCCCTCCCAGCTCACAGATGTGTCAAAAATGCAGGATAAACATTGACCCAACATTCTACAAATAATCTTTCCAGCATTCAACGTCTTTGGCAGTTTTTCTCTCTTTTTCCGCATTTGTCTTTATTACCCCAGGATGCCTCTGTGTGCTTGTGTTTCTCTGGATGTAAGTTCATTCCTTGTGCGTTTCCATACCTTACCTGTGTAGCATGCCTTTCCCATCCCTCCAGGCTTCAAGCTCTTCTATTGGCTATCTTGTCCCAGCCTACTTCTCCAATCTTATCTCTAAATACAAGAATCCTTTACTTTTGCTGATCTGCCCTTCATATTGCAATTACTCTTGCTAATCAACCTACCTGTTGACTCTTCCTCATCTTCCAGGAAATTTCCCTGAGAGATCCTTCCTTACATGTTCACTTTTCCCCAGAATTATTACTATCTACCCATATTGCATGTAGTAAACTACTTTTTTGTGTGTTATCATTTGTCTTTTTATGTAAGCATCTTGCACCTCAGAGTGTGGGTGCCTCGCTGGCAGGGGTCCTGCCTCTCACTTTATATATAAAGCACCTAGACCAGGAATTAAACACGATAGGCCGTCAAGAAATTTTCATTGATTATAATATGTCCATAACTCCACTCAAATTCATTTTTAAAAAAGGCAAGGGGCTCTGATTTATTTTTTATTTTGATTTATTCTATTTTTTTGTGACTTAGGTGCTTAAGTCTCACTTATATTTTATATATAGTGATGAGCTCTGGATTTTGAGATAAAGGAGCTGGGTTCAAAATTCTGTCTCTGTCTCACATTAACTGTGTAACCTTGGACACTTTTATTATTATTATTATTTATTTATTTTTCATCAGTTTCTTACACTGTAAAATGGGATCCTAATACCTGTACTAGCCCCTCACAAGGCTGTTGTGAGGAAAAGTGAGCTAGTGTCTGTGAAAAAACTTACCAATGTCTAAAGCACTATGTAAGGGATTATAAACACTGTCTCCTCATGTGCTTTCCTGCCTTAACATCTTTTCTTTTTTCTTTCATCTCTCTAATAAACAGTCGTTTGTGGGCAGGGATCATTTAGCATTCTTGCTGTAGCATTTCATCTTAACCCTTAGCACAGGACGCTACACGCAGCTTGCTGATGGGCTGCCGTGAGACGTGGAAAGCCCATAAGCCTAGTTCTCACTAACAGACACCTTGGCTCAGATTTCAACAACTGCCATTTACCTGAATGCTTTTTATTTGCTTTTTCTGGCACAAAGAGCTTTCATTTTATTTGTTGGTTCATTCATTTACTCATTTATCAAGTTTGTTTTGAGTGCCTACCAGGGGCCACAAAGCAAAGTAAGTGCCTTAAGATATTGACGTTGGACTGAGTGAAACATTCACATAGCAACTAGTTATATAGTAGATAACAAGGATTATAATAAGACATGTACACTGTGTCCAAAGGGGGGAAAGATCATTTCTACCACGGGAGGGAGGTGTGTGTCATGAAAGGCTTCAGAGGAGGTGCTCATCTATCTTGAAGACTGAGTAGCTGGGGAAGTTAAGTGGGGCAATCAATACAGGTGAAAGAAATAGCTTGAGCAAAACAAAAGCACTCTGGGAACCACGGGCAGCTGGGTCAGAGATTTCACTCATCTGTTGCTCTGGATTGAGTACCTAATGTGTGCCAGACCCTTATGCTTAGTGGATGGGGTTATAGGGGTCAGTGTAGGGGTGGGATGGTGAGGTAGCAAATGAAAGCTAGCCAGATTGTGAACAACCTTTAACAACACTTTTACCTCATAGTAATATATATGGGAAAGGGTTAAGAGGATGTACTACCAACTCCTTGATATTCACTGGAACCCTTTTACCCCAGGAAGGTAGATACAATAACTGACTTTACCGCAGACTGGGCAGCTCTGTCCTAAAGGACAGGTTAACATATACCAGAGTGACAGGAACATTCGCACTCGAGGAAATTCAAGTAGTGAATAAACATGTAGAGAATGTGTCATCTCATCAGTAATTAAAGAAACACATTCAAACAAGGCGGGACCTAGTAAGCAAGAAGACAAAGTGAAACGACCTCTAAGGCTGTTAAGGTAATGGGGAAGCAGGCACCTTAGAGAATCAGAAGGGCAAATACAAAAACCTCCAAGGTGGGTTCGTTGGGGAAAGTGAGGGATTCAATGTGCTGCAGCTGAGAACTGGGATTTAGGAGTGGAGAGCGCAGGGGGCACGAGTCACTGCACTAGGTGGTGTGGGGAGGGGCAAGGAGTTCGGGCAAAGCCGGTTCATCCTAGGAAAGGGCAGGAGGCCAGGTGCTTGGGCGTCTCTATGCAATCGATAGGCCCGCCCCCTCTAGAGTCAACCCTTCCGTAATTGGCTCACGGATTCACCAATGGGCACACAGGAGGAACTTCCCGCCACCTCTGGCGCCCGCTTTTAAACAGCCGTATAGTATTTGCAACTGCAGGAGGACTTCTCAACCTAGCTTGAGAAAGGCGGAGACTTCCGCCTCTACGCCCTGCCCCAAGCCGGCATGGCCCCGCCCACCAGGCCCGCTTCTAACCAGCGATTGAAGGAGCCTGCTGCTTCTCAATGGCCTCGGGGTTCCGTGGGTTCAGTTGTGACTAGAACAGAGCTAGCGGGTTGGAGCCTGGGTGAGGGGTTTGCTAGAAGTTGGCTTTCGGCGGGAGCTAGGGTGTCTCCGCGGTGACAGCATCCGTGGCCTCCGGTGAGTTTCGCTTCTTGGCTGGGCTTGGGGCTGGGATAGGAGGAGGTGCGGGGTCCTTGGGATTCTGGCTGAGGCTTCCCGGAGGACTGACCCGTCCCCTCCCCAAATCCCGCGGTGGTGGACTGCTTGCGGGTGGCGGGGCTCCGCCTTTGACTTTGAAGTGTCATCCAAACCCCAAGATCCTACTTAGAAGTGACATCTGGGAAGCCCTCCTCGCCTCCTCCAGGCCGCTAGGGTAACGCTGAGACCCGACCCTGGGGACCCCCGCCGTGGTCACCCTGGCGCCGTGCCAGGCTCACAGTGGGTGCTCTGTACACGTGTGTTGACTGAGTGCATGTAACGCTGGCAGCCCAAGCCAGCAGCCCCAGGCCTCCTGGGCTCCGTGCAGCTTGGGTCTCGCGGTACCTGTTTGCTGTGCCATAGTTGACGCCAAACGGAGTTCCTTGGTAGGGCCCTGGGTTTATCTTCGTTCAACCTGTGGTTGCCTGCTTGCTGCATCCTCTGGGCACCCTGAATGTATTTGTCCGAGCTGCTGTCATTAGCACTGATCACAGATTATTGTCATCCTTTGTTTTTATGTGTGTTTCTTTCCCTTCACCAAATCCTGATGAACTTTGTAATCTTGAACAGTGCTTGGCAAGTAATTGTTAAATGAATAAATAGGCTTCCTAAGCCTGGTATTGCAAGTCTGAAACAGGCTAGTGTGCTCTGGCTATTTCCATTCTAGAAAGGAAGCTAGCATGTAAGCAAGTAAGTAGAATTTCCTAACTCTCAGGGCACTTAAAGACGCTTTTGTGGCACTTAGCCTTTTCTATCTTACAGTCATGAACTTGAGTGTGATTTAAGCTGAATTTCACATATCTTTCACAATGCATGACAATTTATATGCACCTCCTAGATGTGAATGCACTCAACTAAATGAGAGGCTGAAATTGAAGCTATAAGAAAAGTATAAGAAATATAGCCTGAAAGTGCCAAAGAATGACTAATTTCATGGGGGGAGGGCATCTTGAAGAAAGTGGCATTTTCATCCTAGAAAAGATTGCAATATTTGAAGGAAAGTTTCCCACACACTGCATATTCACCTTTTCTCAGATATACTGAATGCTGTTTATTCCTTTAACCTCTTTTGTAGCCGGCAGAGTTCTATTCATGAGTAACATGTCATGATAAAAACAAAACTAAGATGTATTGATTGGTACACAGTGCTAAGCGCTTCATGTACATTAGTCTTGTGAATCCTCGTAACCAATCTTTGGTGCAGGTACTGTTTTTTACCCCCATTTTATTAATGAAGAAATGGAAACAGTTGTGCAAGTTTACACAGCTGTTAAGCAGGAGAGCCAGAACTGAGCCCAGGTTGTCTGAATGAGTGCCCTCATTCTTAACCACTTAACAGCCATATTGTGTCCTTTAAGATCTGTTTCTAAAGTCTTTCTGTGAAACTTCTTTCAGCCTTATTTTCTTCTTAGCATAGTTAATTTGTACTTTCCTCTATTACAGAATGTATTACAAGATATCATTTAACTATTAATTCATATCATTGTTTCCCTAAGGGACTGTAAGCTTCCCATGGCTCGTAGCATGTCTTAGATACATCTAGGCTATAACCTGGCCCACAGTAGGTGCTCAGTAAAATTTTTATTGAAATAATAAATCTGTAGAGAGTAACATGAATGTATTATATTCATTCAACAAATATTGGTTGTGTGCAAAGGGTGGGGGAGATACATTTAAATTCTGCCCCCAGAGTGCTTAATAGGCTATTGGATGAGGCAAAAACAATGCTACTTTTGCTTTCTAATGTTTTGTCCAATTAAACACACATTGGTCTTTCTCATTGCAAGGAGGGCAAAGAAAACACAACCAGCGACAACAAAATGAGTAATGAGTGGGACATATGACAGAACATAGCCTTGTAAATAGGTTCAGAAAAAGTTATCTATCTAGGAAGAAAGTATTAACCATCTTGCTATTAAAAAAAAAGCATACTGTACACTTATTCTGCATCTTGATTTTTTAAATAGTATATATAGAGATATTTCATTATTAGTGACACAGTATTGCCAATTTATTCAAAAGTACTTTTACTAGGGAAAATGTTCTTTTTCAATATATTAATATTGATAGTTCTCAAGATGGTTTTCCCAATTCATACTTTCATCAGCAATTCATGAGGATGCCTGTTTCCTATAAAATAGCCACCACTAGGGCTTCCCTGGTGGCCCAGTGGTTAAGAATCCAGATGCCAATGCAGGAGACACGGGTTCAAGCCCTGGTCCGGGAAGATCCCACATGCCGTGGAGCAACTAAGCCCCTGTGCCACAACTACTGAGCCTGCGCTCTAGACCCTACGAGCCACAACTACTGAGCCTGCGTGCCACAACTTCTGAGGCCCATGTGCCTAGAGCCCATGCTCCACAACAAGATAAGCCACAGCAGTAAGCCCGCACACCACAATGAAGAGTAGCTCCTGCTCACCGCAACTAGAGAAAAGCCCGCATGCAGCAACAAAGACCCAATGCAGCCAGAAATAAATAAAATAATTAAAAAAAAATAGCCACCACTAGCTGTTATCATGTGTTTTTTTTAATTTAGTGGTTGAAAATCATATTTCATTGTTTAAATGGCGCTTTGAATTCTTTGTGAGATTAAGCATCTTTTCAAGTTCGCTGAGTATTTGCATTTCTTTTTTTTTAATGAAATGTATCAGTTGCCCATTTTAAATTGAGTTGTCTTTTTCTCATTTCTTTGTGAGAATTGTATATTGGGACTTTCTCTTGTGTTTTGCAAGTCTCTTTCTCATTATTATTTTACCCTTTGATGATATATTTTTTTATACATAATATTTGACTTGCTAATGATTGTTTTGGCCATATACAGTTTCTTTTTGTATGTGTGTATAAGTTTCCGTCAAGTTTTTCCTTTACGGCTTCTGGGTTTATTATCTTGCTAGTTTTTTCTTTTTAATTTAAGCAGCCTCTTTTATTGTTCTGAATATTATAGTAAAGTCTGATAGCAGTAATCAGTAGCGATTAATAAACAGAAGAAAAGCATTAGCTTTTATTTTAAATTTTAGTTAAATACTAATTACCTTTCTAGTCTCCCTCTTTGTTTTTTAAGCCACAGTAAGTTTATCAAATTTCCCTTAATGCCTAAAATAATTTCTTATGGTCTCTGGTAATTTGCACTTTTCAGAAGGAAAGCTAATTTGTACCTTTTCCTCCCAGTGGAGAGAGTTTGTTCTTTCAGATATTTTCAGATTTCTTCTTTAATGACATGGTTTGGATTTAAAATGCCATTCAAAAAAAAGATATAGTTTTGTCTTTTACATTTTCTTCACATAAAAATGAAAATAGGGAATTCCCTGGCGGTCCAGTGGTTAAGACTCCGCACTTTCACTGCTAAGGGCCTGGCTTCAATCCCTGGTTTGGGAACTAAGATCCTGCATGCTGTGCAGCCAAAAAAAGAGAAAACTAGACTTTATTAAAAAAAAAATGAAAACACCTTGTAGAATTCATTATTCTCTGAGAAAAAGTAGCTCTTTATTTAAAATAACTGTATTTAGCAATAAGCTCTTGTAAATCTTAATGTTCTTTTTCAGTATTCAACAGGAATTGATTGATGGCAGATTGGTGCAGTGTTGGAAAAAAAAAAAACAACCCTCCCTCCTTTTACTTAATAAAAGGGAAATTAACCCAAATTCCCTATTCTGGCTTTAACTATAAAATTCAGGGAAAGGTGGAAAATACCATAAGAATTAGAAGCAGGAAAGATTATTTCTGCCTGGAGAATTCAGGGATATCTTTAAGGTCCAGCTTAATTGCCTTTCTTTTAAGGAGCAAGCATTTACATGGGCTTGTATTTTCATAATCTATAGATTCTATAGACTTGATGTTCACTTGAAGTAGTGAAAAAACCCTAGAGACATGAGCTTGTGTTACTGTTTTTCCCTCACCATTTCAGCTACATTGTAGGCTCTTTACCATATTCAGGTATCCATCTTATGCTGGTATACAAGAGGTTTCTTGTAGCTGCTGGGTGGAGACAAAGTTTAGAGTCCCCAAGCCTCTCTATTTTACCTCTCAGTGAAGGAGTGCGTGTGTCCCTTCCTCCATGTAGCCCTGGCACAAAAACAGACAGGAGCAGGTCTGGTCTAAGAAGCAGAGGCTGGAAGGGTTTTGTTGATGTGAGGAGTCTGAATTCATAGAATTAAAAGGGATGGGTTGGGTGTAGGGAGCGACCAGAGAGGGGAGGGATAAAGAAGGTGGACTGAAAATTAGAGTTTGGCCGAGAAACAGTCCTTGTAAAACAAACTAAAACTTATGGGGATTTTCAGCATCGAAATTCATATTTGTGTTAATCTGTAATACCATATTTCATCTATTATAATGTGCACATTTTCTTTTCACTTTTGTTTTTTGCCGCTCCATGTGGCTTGCAGGATCTTAATTCCCTGACCAGGGACTGAACCCAGGTCACGGCAGTGAAAGCGCCAAGTTCTAACCACTGGACCGCCCAGGAGCTCCCTTCTTTTCACATTTTAACATCTACAAAGAGGCTGCATTTTAAAGTTAATGATATGTCATGATTTAGTTGGCCACATCTTTTTCTTAGTGGTACAGACCAGAACTGTGTCATACCATCAAGGGCACCTTAGAGCTGATGAAGAGGAATATCTTTTGATATAGAGCTTTTGGCTTACATAAAAGTTTGTGATGTTAGTTCTCTACTGTCAACACGAGGGAGCTAAGTTCTTTATGGTAAAATATGTTTGGATTGCCAGGTGTATGCTTCTCATTCCACTTCCAGTTTAATGACATTTTAGAGCCTGAAAAGTGAGTGTATGATCTGTGGCCCAGCCTCACATCAAAGTGCATTTCATTGGCATGCACAAGAGTGGACTGAATAGAGGACAGCATTAGGCTGTGTAATTGATGATGCTTGCGTACTTTTTTGTCAGGATTGTTCAGAGTTTTGAAATTCTGGGTAGTTTCTGTGTAGTGTCAGGATCCCTAAGTATAATTCAAATCATCAGCAGTCTTTTGACCGTAAGTACTTGAAAACCCATTTCCTGCTGCTGCTTCTGCCACAGCAGTGACCATTCTCCAGGGAAGTCTTGCTGCTGCTTTGGGACAGTGTCATAGCTTCACATCCTTCACTTCTGTTTTTCCTGAGTATTTTTTGCTAGAACTTGATTTTATCAAGCTTAAGAGCAGGACATTTAACACATATACATATATATATATATTTTAAATTTAATTTTGGCTGTGTTGGGTCTTCATTACTGTGTGAGGGCTTTCTCTGGTTGCAGCGAGCGGGAGCTACTCTTCGTTGTGGTGCGCGGGCTTCTCATTGTGATGGCTTCTCTTGTTGCGGAGCACGGGCTCTAGGTGCACGGGCTTCAGTAGTTGTGGCACGTAGGCTCAGTAGTTGTGGCTCGCGGGCTCTAGAGCACAGGCTCAGTAGCTGTGGCGCATGGGCTTAGTTGTTTAGTAGCATGTGGGATCTTCCTGGACCAGGGCTTGAACTTGTGTCCCCTGCATTGGCAGGCGGATTCTTAACCGCTGCACCACCAGGAACGTCCTAACACATATTTTTGTTGTGTGCTCTGTGGAGTTTACTGGATTGTAAATGTTTTTTGGGGAGCAATCATTAACTCAGGATTTAGTGGCTCTCTTTCTGAAAAACATGACATTTGGATTTGTGATATTCAGAAGATGAAGCAAGTTGTGGAGGATGCTACCTGTGCCGTCTTTAATATATCAAATTAGAAACTTTGAGCGTATTCTTAAAATTTGTATGTTTTGGCATATTCCTGGTTCATTATTATTATCTTATTTTTGTGTGTGGACAAAAATCTTACTGTTTGAGTTATTCTTTCCAGACCACTAGAAAGGTCTAGTTGTAGGTTTATTAGCTTTCGGCATTTTCTCATTTTCATGAATTTCTGTCATAAAAGCTGTTTTCTGTGAATCATGATTAATTTGTAAGAATTCTCTTTATAGTTGGAATACTAACCATTTGTCATACATTAGTTACATCTATCTTCTCCCTAGCTGCTCCTGTCTGTTTGTGTATGGCATCTCTTATGTAGTTTGGTCTGGGGAGATTTTCTGGGCTATTTAGAAACCAAACATCTTTCTGTTCCCGCAGGAGGACCATGTCACTAGACTTTGGCAGTGTGGCACTGCAGACGCAAAATGAAGATGAAGAATATGACAAAGAAGACTATGAAAGGGAGAAAGAGGTAAGTTATTCAGAAAAAGAATTCTAAACCCAATCTTAAACAATTTTGTATCCTGACCAAAATTACATCATTTTGTGTCATTTTGAAGGATTTATGGTTCTTTTTTTTTTTTCCAAAGCCCCAAAACTTGATCAGCATCTGGACTTTTGAAAGGTAGATGAGTGGAATGCTTCCTTCTTTTGGACAAGAATGAAACATAACTGTGTACGATGCCCTAGATAGATGGTTAGATTGCTGAAGCGCTTTTCATTTAGGAGGTAGTGGTTGGTCTTGGGGCAGAGGCCTACTTGCATGGGCGAGCCCAGCAGGTTCCCTTGCTTCGGGTAGCCTGCATCCGCGTGGGGGCCGCCGGTGAACAAGCAAACAGGCGAGTAAAGCAATCTGTGTGAGGGCTGATTTAGCACTGACAAATAACAGGGAGACAGGGTAAGGTGATATTAAGGCAACCAGCCAGGAACTGGTGAGGGAAGACCTCTCGGAGGAGGAAATGTTTGAGCTGAGCCTTGACTCATGAGAGGGAGCAGCCTCACAGAAGCCCGGGAAGGATGCCCTAGGCTCGGACACAACCAGTGTAAAGCCTGGAAGTAGGCAGCAGACCCTGCATATCTGTGAAGCAGCCAGAAGGCTGTGGTATCAGGACTGTGTGAGCAAGGGGTGAGTGGTGGAGGTGGGGAAGAGGTGGTCTGGGCCCGGTCACGGCGCGTCAAGGGAGAGTGTTTGTATTTTATCCTAGGGGCAGTGGGAAGCCAGTGGAGGATTTTAAGCAGGGAAGTGCTATCTGACTGTATTATTTGAAAGATCTTCCTGAATGCTGTGTTGTGCGACGAGATTACAGGAGAAAAGGAGTAAGAGATCATATTTGTGTGTGTGTGTGTGTGTGTGTGTGTGTGTGTGTGTGTGTAGCGAAATCCTTGGCCCAGTAGTAATAGTAGCAGCTGGTGGGAATCAATTTGCTTGTTATGATTGTTTTTAGTTTGAGTCAGATTTCTTGATTGACTGCGATAACACGCTGCTTTTGCACTGAATGTTGCTATGACCCATTCGTTTTTTCAGGTGTTTTTTAAATTCTTTATTGAAATATAGTTGACTTACAATGTTGTGTTCATTTCAGCTGTACAGCAAAGTGATTCAGTTATATATATATATATATTCTTTTTTTAGGTTCTTTTCCATTATAGGTTATTACAAGATATTGAGTATAGTTCCATGTGTTACACAGTAGGTCCTTGTTGGTTATCGATTTTATATAGTAGTGTATATGTGTTAATCCCAAACTCCTAATTTATCCCTCCCCCCTTTCCCCATTGGTAACCATAAGTTTGTTCTCTTTCTTTCTTGCTTTATTTTTAGGCCAATTCTGGGTGGCTTTTTTTTTTTTTTCCTCTCACACACACACACACACACACACTGTATTTTATTTTTACAAGAGATAAATAGACTGACACCAAGCCTTGTAAATGGATGACCACAACAAAAGCAACAATGATTGCAATTACCAAACACGAAACACACTCATACTATGTCATAATATTGACATTCAGTCCAGGAATCCTCCACTGTAACAGCTCCTTTACTTTGCAGTGAAAGTTGATTTGTATATTTTTTGCCTCTGAGTCCTTGTGGGATTTTTTTTTTTATTCAAACAGAATGTCACAAAAGTTATCATCCTCATCAGTTCACTCAGTCCCATGTAATTAATTTTTTTTCCTCTTGATCTTTTGTTACCACTTTTATGAATTCATCAGTTTTCCATTAGAGTTCTGAAAATGCTTATTCATTCAGTTCAGCAGAATAGTCAGTTACCAGAAACCTGTACTTGTCAGAGTCTTTTCCATGAATTCCTTGAAGATGAAACCCTTTTATAGGAACATATTTGCAAAAGCATCAGAGTGCACCCAGAACTGTCTGTAAATGACAAAAGACTTAAAAATGACCACGGTTAAAGATTTGAAGAAAGTTCAGAATAATGCAATTGACAAAGAAATGTAGTTATTTCTGAGATACACATTTTAAAGTAATAACTAGAATTATGACTTATAACATTATACCAGAACATTTAAGATTTTTAGAAGTTTCATGTAATGTCTGAAACATTTATATTAACATATTTCCATACAAATAACCCAAAGAAAGTTTAGTATTAGTTGTTTCTTTTTATGGCAGGTTCTTATTAGTCATCAATTTTATACACATCAGTGTATACATGTCAATCCCAATCACCCAATTCATCACACCACCATCCCCACCCTACCACGGTTTTCACCCCTTGGTGTCCATACATTTGTTCTCTACATCTCGGTCTCAACTCCTGCCCTGCAAACCGGTTCATCTGTACCACTTTTCTAGGTTCCACATACATGCGTTAATATACGATATTTGTTTTTCTCTTTCTGACTAACTTCACTCTGTATGACAGTCTCTAGATCCGTCCACATCTCAACAAATGACTCAATTTTGTTCCTTTTTATGGCTGAGTAATATTCCATTGTATATATGTACCTCAACTTCTTTATCCATTCCTCTGTAATGGGCATTTAGGTTGCTTCCATGACCTGGCTATTGTAAATAGTGCTGCAGTGAGCATTGGGGTACATGTGTCTTTTTGAATTATGGTTTTCTCTGGGTATATGCCCAGTAGTGGGATTGCTGGATCATATGGTAACTCTATTTTTAGTTTTTTAAGGAACCTCCATACTGTTCTCCATAGTGGCTGTATCAGTTTACATTCTCACCAACAGTGCAAGAGGGTTCTCTTTTCTCCGCACCCTCTCCAGCAATTGTTGTTTGTAGATTTTCTGATGATGTCCATTCTAACAGGTGTGAGGTGATACCTCATTGTAGTTTTGACTTGCATTTCTCTAATAATTAGTGATGTTGAGCAGCTTTCCGTGTGCTTCTTGGCCATCTGTGTATCTTCTTTGGAGAAATGTCTATTTAGGTCTTCTGCCAATTCTTGGATTGGGTTGTTTGTTTCTTTAATATTGAGCTGCATGAGCTGTTTATATATTTTGGAGATTAATCCTTTGTTGATTCGTTTGCAAATGTTTTTTCCCATTCTGAGGGTTGTCTTTTTGCCTTGTTTATGGTTTCCTTAGCTGTGTAAAAGCTTTGAAGTTTCATTAGGTCCCATTTGTTTATTTTTGTTTTTATTTCCATTACTCTAGGAGGTGGATCAAAAAAGATCTTGCTGTGATTTATGTCAAAGAATGTTCTTCCTATGTTTTCCTCTAAGAGTTTTATAGTGTCTGGTCTTACACTTAGGTCTCGAATCCATTTTGAGTTTATTTTTGTGTATGGTTTTAGGGAGTGTTCTATTTTCATTCTTTTACATGTAGCTGTCCAGTTTTCCCAGCACCACTTATTGAAGAGACTGTCTTTTCTCCATTGTATATCTTTGCCTCCTTTGTCATAGATTAGTTGACCATAGGTGTGTGGGTTTATCTCTGGGCTTTCCATCTTGTTCCATTGATCTATGTTTCTGTTTTTGTCCCAGTACCATATTGTCCTGATTACTGTAGCTTTGTAGTATAGTCTGAAGTCAGGGAGTCTGATTCCTCCAGCTCTGTTTTTTTCCCTCAAGACTGCTTTTGCTATTCAGAGTCTTTGTGTCTCCATACAAATTTTAAGATGATTTGTTCTAGTTCCATAAAAAATGCCAATGGTAATTTGATAGGGATTGCATTGAATCTGTAGATTGCTTTGGGTAGTATAGTCATTTTCACAATATTGATTCTTCCAATCCAAGAACATGGTATATCTCTCCATCTGTTGGTATCATCTTTAATTTCTTTCATCAGCGTGTTATAGTTTTCTGAATACAGGTCTTTTGTCTCCTAGGTTGATTCCTAGATATTTTATTCTTTTTGTTGCAATGGTAAATGGGAATGTTTCCATAATTTCTATTTCAGATTTTTCATCATTACTGTATAGGAATACCAGAGATTTCTGTGCATTAATTTTGTATCCTGTAACTTTACCAAATTCATTGATTTGCTCTAGTAGTTTTCTGGTGGCATTTTTAGGATTCTCTATGTATAGTATCATGTCATCTGCAAACAGTGACAGTTTTACTTCTTCTTTTCCAATTTGTATTCCTTTTATTTCTTTTTCTTCTCTGATTGCCATGGCTAGGACTTCCAAAGCTATGTTGAATAATAGTTGTGAGAGTGGACATCCTTGTCTCCTTCCTGATCTTAGAGGAAATGCTTTCAGTTTTTCACTATTGAGAATGATGTTTGCTGTGGGTTTGTCATATATGGCCTTTATTATGTTGAGGTAGGTTCCCTCTATGCCCACTTTCTGGAGACTTTTTATCATAAATGGGTGTTGAATTTTGTCAAAAGCTTTTTCTGCATCTATTGAGCTGATCATATGGTTTTTATTCTTCTATTTGTTAATATGGTGTATCACATTGATTGATTTGCATATACTGAAGAATCCTTGCATCCCTGGGATAAATCCCACTTGATCGTGGTGTATGATCCTTTTAATGTGTTGTTGGATTCTGTTTGCTAGTATTTTGTTGAGGATTTTTGCATCTATATTCATCAGTGATATTGGTCTGTCTGTTTTTGGTATCAGGGTGATGGTGGCCTCATAGAATGAGTTTGGGAGTTTTCCTTCCTGTGCAATTTTTTGGAAGCGTTTGAGAAGGATGGGTGTTAGCTCTTCTCTAAATGTTTCATAGAGTTCACCTGTGAAGCCATCTGGTCCTGGACTTTTGTTTGTTGGAAGATTTTTAATCACAGTTTCAATTTCATTACTTGTGATTGGTCTGTTCATATTTTCTGTTTCCTCGTTGTTCAGTCTTGGAAGGTTATACCTTTCTAAGAATTTGTCCATTTCTTCCAGGTTGTCCATTTTATTGGCATAACGTTGCTTGTAGTAGTCTCTTAGGGTGCTTTGTATTTCTGCAGTGTCTGTTGTAACTTCTCCTCTTTCATTTCTAATCTTATTGATTTGAGTCCTCTTCCTCTTTTTCTTGATGAGTCTGGCTAATGGTTTATCAGTTGTGTTTATATTCTCAAAGAACCAGCTTTTAGTTTTACTGATCTTTGCTATTGTTTTCTTTGTCTCTATTTCATTTATTTCTGCTCTGATCTTTATGATTTCTTTCTGCTAACTTTGTGTTTTGTTTGTTCTTCTTTCTCTAGTTCCTTTAGGTGTAAGTTTAGATTGTTTACTTGAGATTTTTCTTGTTTCCTGAGGTAGGCTTGTATAGCTATAAACTTCTCTCTTAGAACTGCTTTTGCTGCATCCCATAGGTTTTGGGTCGTTGTGTTTTCATTGTCATTTGTCTCTAGGTATTTTTTGATTTCCTCTTTGATTTCTTCAGTCATCTCTTGGTTATTTAGTAATGTATTGTTTAGCCTCCATGTGTTTGTGTTTTTTACGTTTTTTGCCCTGTAATTGATTTCTAATCTCATAGTGTTGTGGTCAGAAAAGGTTATTGATATGATTTCAATTTTCTTAAATTTACTGAGGCTTGATTTGTGACCCAAGATGTGATCTATCCTGGAGAATGTTCAATGCACACTTGAGAAGAAAGTGTAATCTGCTGTTTTTGGATGGAATGTCCTATAAGTATCAATTAAATCTATCTGGTCTATTGTGTCATTTAAAGCTTCTGTTTCTTTATGTATTTTCATTTTGGATGATCTGTCCATTGCTGTAAGTGAGGTGTTAAAGTCCCCCACTATTATTGTGTTTCTGTCAATTTCCTCTTTTACAGCTGTTAGCAGTTGCCTTATGTATTGAGGTGCTCCTCTGTTGGGTGCATATATATTTATAATTGTTATATCTTCTTCTTGGATTGATCCCTTGATCATTATGTAGTGTCCTTCATTGTCTCTTGTAACATTCTTTATTTTAAAGTCTATTTTATCTGATATGAATATAGCTACTCCAGCTTTCTTTTGATTTCCATTTGCATGGAATATCTTTTTCCATCCCCTCACTTTCAGTCTGTATGTGTCCCTATGTCTGAAGTGGGTCTCTTGTAGACAGCATATGTATAGGTCTTGTTTTTGTATCCATTCAGATGCCTGTGTCTTTTGGTTGGAGCATTTAATCCATTCACGTTTAAAGTAATTATCGATATGTATGTTCCTGTGACCATTTTCTTAGTTGTTTTGGGTTTGTTTTTGTAGGTCCTTTTCTTCTCTTGTGTTTCCCACTTAGAGAAATTGCTTTAGCATTTGTTGTAGAGCTGGTTTGGTGGTGCTGAATTCTCTTAGCTTTTGCTTGTCTGTAAAGCTTTTCATTTGTCCATCGAATCTGAATGAGATCCTTGCCAGGTAGAGTAATCTTGGTTGTAGGTTCTTCCCTTTCATCACTTTAAGTATATCATGCCACTCCCTTCTGGCTTGAAGAGTTTCTGTGGAGACATCAGCTGTTAACCTTATGGGAGTTCCCTTGTATGTTATTTGTCAATTTTTCCTTGCTGCTTTCAATAATTTTTCTTTGTCTTTAATTTTTGCCAGTTTGATTATTATGTGTCTTGGTGTGTTTCTCCTTGGGTTTATCCTGTATGGGACTCTCTGTGATTCCTGGACTTGGGTGGCTATTTTGTTTCCCATGTTAGGGAAGTTTTCGACTATAATCTCTTCAAATATTTTCTCTGTTCCTTTGTCTCTCTCTTCTCCATCTGGGACCCCTATAATGCGAATGTTGTTGTGTTTAATGTTGTCCCAGAGGTCTCTTAGGCTGTCTTCATTTCTTTTCATTCTTTTTTCTTTAGTCTGTTCTGCAGCAGTGAATTCCACCATTTTGTCTTCCAGGTCACTTATCCGTTCTTCTGCCTCAGTTATTCTGCTATTGATTCCTTCTAGTGTAGCTTTCATTTCAGTTATTGTATTGTTCATCTCTGTTTGTTTGTTCTTTAATTCTTCTAGGTCTTTGTTAAACATTCTTGCATCTTCTCGATCTTTGCTTCCTTTCTTTTTCCAAGGTCCTGGATCATCTTCACTATCATTATTCTGAATTCTTTTTCTGGAAGGTTGCCTATCTCCACTTCATTTAGTTGTTTTTCTGGGGTTTTATGTTGTTCCTTCTTCTGGTACATAGCCCTCTGCCTTTTCATCTTGTCTATCTTTCTGTGAATGTGGTTTTTGTTCCACAGGCTGCAAGACTGTAGTTCTTCTTGCTTCTGCTGTCTGCCCTCTGGTGGATGAGGCTATCTAAGAGGCTTGATGGGAGGGACTGGTGGTGGGTAGAGCTGACTGTTGCTCTGGTGGGCAGAGCTCAGTAAGACATTAATCCAGTTGACTGTTGACAGGTGGGGCTGGGTTCCCTCCCTATTGGTTGTTTTGCCTGAGGCAACCCAACACTGGAGCCTACCTGGGGTCTTTGGTGGGGCTAATGACAGACTCTGGGAGGGCTCACGCCAAAGAGTACTTCCCAGAACTTCTGCTGCCAGTGTCCTTGTCCCCATGGTGAAACAGAGCGCCCCCTGCTTCTGCAGGAGACCCTGCAACACTAGCAGGTAGGTCTGGTTCAGTCTCCCCCGGGGTCACTGCTCCTTCCCCTGGGTCCCGATGCGCACACTACTTTGTGTGTGCCCCCCAAGAGTGGAGTCTCTGTTTCCCCCAGTCCTGTCGAAGTCCTGCAGTCAATTCCCACTAGCCTTCAAAGTCTGATTCTCTAGGAATTCCTCCTCCTGTTGCCGGACCCCCAGGTTGGGAAGCCTGACGTGGGACTCAGAACCTTCACTCCAGTGGGTGGACTTCTGTGGTATAAGTGTTCTCCAGTCTGTGAGTCACCCACCCAGCAGTTATGGGATTTGATTTTGCTGTGATTGCACCCCTCCTACCGTCTCATTGTGGCTTCTCCTTTGTCTTTGGATGTGGGGTATCTTTTTGGTGAGTTCCAGTGTCTTCCTGTTGATGATTGTCCAGCAGCTAGTTGTGATTCTGGTGTTCCCGCAAGGGGGAGTGAGAGCACGTCCTTCTACTCCGCCATCTTGGTTCCTCCTCCGATAAGTTTGTTTTCTATGTCCGTGAGTCTATTTCTGTTTTGTAAATAAGTTCCTTTGTATCATTTTTCTAGATTCCACATATAAGTGATATCATATGATATTTGTCTTTCTCTGTCTGACTTACTTCACTTAGTATGATAATCTCTAGGTCCATCCATGTTATTGCAAATGGCATTATTTCATTCTTTTTTATGGCTTAGGAATATTCCATTGTGTACATACATCACATCTTTATCCATTCATCTGTCGATGCACACTTAGTTTGCTTCCATCATATGACCCATTTTCTAATATGTAAAGTAATTCTTTTTAAGAGTCACCGTGGACCATTTGTATTAATAGGAAGCAAAGAGTAGGGTCAGTTGCCCACGTGGCTGGCAATAGAGTTAGGGTAGAGACAGAAAGCTGGCATCTGTCTCTGAGTGGATTTTGTCCATAGACATGTATTGTTTGGTTGCACAGTGTTTTTAAAAAATTGAATCTGTATTTAAAGATTAGAAAATTTCATGTAGTAATCCAGAATTTCTGACCTGTCTTGAAACATCCTAAGCCTGGGCCACATGTGGCACGTGTCTGCACATGGCAGCAAGTGGGCTGGAGCTGGGCAGTGGCTCTCCCGTCCGACCTGGCCACAGTCCCTCCCGCCCAACCCCCCTCCACCTCCTGACATGGGCTTGTGCACTTGGACCTGCCAGCTTCATTCTTGTAAATTCTCTGCCAAGTCACTGAGGGCACTGGAGTTTGTGACCCTTTCCAGGGTTTCTGGATTTTGACAGGGGCCTTCACCAACAATTGTTGGTGGCAAGGGCGGGGGGGGGGGGGAGGTGAGGATTTTCTCTTACTTTGTGAACTCACAGCATGAGGTTTTCACGACCTTGATGGCTTTTGGGTAGTTCTCTGTAATTTAGCTACTGGGATTTTTGAGAGGATCTGTTTAAGTAGTTACTATAGTAGATTTTAAAGAAGGAGAAAAAATAATCTGACAGGTGATTTTTTTCATTGGAAAAGATGGGTAGGGTATTAGAGAGAATGTACTGCCAGGTGTGTTGTGTGGTGAAAGTTTTAAAGGGGGTATTAGTTAAGGAGGCAGTAAATTCTAGATGATATAGAACAGGAGTCCCCAGTCCCCAGGCTGTGGACGGGAACTGGTCGGTGGCCTGTTAGGAACCGGGCCGCACAGCAGGAGGTGAGCAGTGGGCCAGCAGGCAAAGCTTCATCTGCCACTCCCCATCGTCCCCCATCACCCACATTACCGCCTGGACCACTCCCCGCCACCACCCGCTCCATGGAAAAATTGTCTTCCACAAAACCGGTCCCTGGTGCCAAAGCGGGCTGGGGCCCGCTGCTATGGACAATAGCCAGTGGGATCACTTCTTGGTAGATTATGTGCTGGGGTAGGGTAGGGAATTTCCAGAGTAAAAGGTGTTGTTAAGAGGTGAAGTATCTAAGAATGAGTGTTTCTAGCAGAGTGGAAGAAAAGAATATTTAGCTAACTTGACTCTAATGTGATGATTATGGGTCATATTAATAAAAATTGTTTCATGTTAGTAAAAAGTATTTTTACCTTTTTTTTAAAAAATTGCTACAAGGGAAGAATTGAGATCAGAGGTTAGAGAGTTTCAGCAGTAAAATTCAGAACTATTCATAAAAATTCAGCTGTATGTATATTTTGTCAAAGCAAGTTAAAATAATAAATTGGTTGATCACACCTAAGTTCGTTTTCATATCCAGAAGCCTTTTCCACTTCCTCAATCTCCCTGACCCTACAATAACAGAGTAGTTTACAGCCTTAAGTGGTTAAAGAAAAGAATGGTCTTTTCATGCCTGCCTGGTTGGTAGCTTTGGGATTGCCAGGTGGATTTAGTGTTAGTAGTAGGCTAATACACATTGCTTTCTCTACTTAATGAATCGCTTTGTATTTAATTCATTTATGTAGGTGGAATGCTTGCATCACAAGGATGTGCTGTAGAGCTAGCCAAGCAGGCCGTATCTGACTCATAGGCTACCCTGCTAAGGATTTGTGAGATCCCCTCTCTGTAAATGGCAGAATAATCCTGATTTTGACCGTCTAGTGTGAATGGCCAGTTGCTAATACAATCTGCTTTACCAAACTGTTCGATTTGGGTGCTTTGGGATCAGCTGGGGTGTTGTCCACACTTGCCCATAAGTCAGTGAATAAGCCATAGTCAAATTCCAACCTCCATGCCATCCTAATTAGCAGCTCTGCAGTGATGATCTGGACTTTTGCGTTTCTATTCCCTCCATTGTTTGCATTGAAGAGTAAATGGAGAATGCATTTAATCTTCGGAAAGGGAAAGGATTTAGTAAAGTGATTCAGTATTCAGAGGACATTTAGACCAGTGGAATCTCAAGCCACAGACCACTACAGATAGACCCATATTTTGAGACAACCTCCAAGAATTTTGCAGAAAAGTAAGGCACTATAATCATTTCTAAATCGCTACAGTTCTAAATGGTCTATTGGTAAAAACTTGACCACTGTGTTCCAAGGCATAGCAAAGAAATGCATAACCCACAGCCTCACCCAGTGTTTCACCGGAAACTCCATCTCCTCCACAGTAAACAGAGCAAATTAGGGTGCAGGTGAGGAAGGGTGAGAATACCATGGAGATATAGTACCATAGTAATTAATATTCGTATCACTCATTTTCCTCACAACTTCTTGGAGCACGTTACTTTGAGAACTGCTGATGTAACAAGAAGGACACCTACTAAGTAGACCTCATCCAAAGTACTCTAGGCAAACTTCTACTTGTAAAGCTGGCCCAGAGAAGAGGACTTCAAAAGTTTTTTCATTAACTCATTCATAATGTAACAATATGATTTTGCAAAATATTTTTCACCTAAAGTTACTATACTTTGCAATTTCATCATTGAATATTACAGACATATAGTTGTTGTCACTGCAGTTGCTGTAAGCTTCAAAGTTACTGATAAAGCCACAGTTGGGATCTCATAGTTTGCTGGTGCGTACCTGTACTTTCTGCAGTGTCACCAGAAGTAGCTCTGGGATTATTGCTTGGTTCTAGATGGTAAAATTATGTATGTAAGTATGTATTTTGGAGCTGGTGGTTTGGGGCAGAAGTACTTAGTAATCTGTGCTTATCAAGATAATACTTGCTGATGATCCTTCATTGAGTGACGATATTATTTGAAGCCTGCAAAATGATCTTGAGTAGAAAGGTAAGCGGTTTGAGTAGCAGATGGCAGACAGACACTTGTACCTGGGAATACTGATTTGAGTCTCTCTTAGTTTTTATATCAGTACTTCTCTAGTAGAATAATAAGCTCAATTGAGCTTGGAATCGTGTATTTTAGAGGTTAGGCTTTCCATTGCATAGCCTTTCTTCCACTTTTAACTGCCTTGTTTGATGTTACTTCTGGAAACATTTTTGATATTTTGTCCCCACTAGGGGGAGTTGTAAGGCTAGCATTTGTTTACATTTTATACAATATTATTTGACTTATTTAGTGGAATTTTCTCGTCGTCACGTAAGAAAAGCAAAGAAACAAATGGTTGAGTGTTCATATTGTATTTTTTTGTTCCTGTCATATTCTGTTTTCTTTTAGCAATTTCTTATACTTTATCTCGAGTGTACCTTTGAACTGTTTCCCATAATATATAGGTATTTTTCAGGGACTGTCAACAGTGGGGACAAAAACACTGAACTCTCTCTGGCAGACTGACGCTTGCTCGTATACGGACAGGTAGAAGCTTGTCTTCCAGTGACTGACTGAATGTCATGTGGAAGAAGATAGGAGTGGGAATGGAGAGATTCAGGTTCCGGTGCTGGCTGTGGGACTGTAATTCTTACTTTCATGGGCATGCCCCTGACCTTCTCTGGGCCTTGGTGTGCTCACATTTAGAAGGAGAGGTTTGGCTTGGAGGAGCTCCAGTGTTCATTCCAGGCCTAAAGTTGTATTATGTGTCACCTGCAGTGTAGCAGGTATTTGTCTAGTAAATGTTGCCATGTTTCTTTTTCAGATGTGTGGCAATCTAGGCAAAGTCTTCCCCACTAACATTGTAAAATTTGTTTTAACTAATGGAATGGGTTAAAAAAAAATTCCATGCATAGTATAATTCATAGACTAAAGCTCTAGCTATCAAGGTTTTTGGCCCTTTGTCAGTCCCACGTTGGGCCTTTTCAAGGATGTTTTTAACTTGGCTGTGAGGCTAAAATGAAGATTCTACTTGGTGTGTATCGATGAAAGCATTATTTAATAATTCATATTTTAAAATATCAGGATCTTTTCATCAGTGTACTTGTTGGGTAACCTGTTCAAAACACAGATGAATGTTGGCCACTCCATTTGCTGCTCTTCTCTGGGGAGAAGATGTATTGTATGGTTTGTAATCTGAGAACTCTTGCTTTCATGAATATCAAGGATTATAGACTCTGAAGACAGTCTGTTTAGTTAATTAAAGCCGAAGAATCCCAACGAAAGTTTTACATGTTCTCCGTTTTACATTCCCCTTAAACTAGGCTTTTTGGATGTTCTATGTGGGTTATTGTAAAGTGTTTTGTTGCTGAAGTTCTTTGAGTAAAATGCCCTCATTTTTTTATTTTTCAGGAACAAACACATGAATTAGTAAAGGGAGAGGAGTTTATAGAATAGTTTAGAATGCATTTCAATAGGCGCCTTAGCAATGGTAAATTATCTTTTTTCTAGGGAAGGTATCTCCTTAATTATTAAACTCAGCTGATATTCAATAATATTCCACCAAGAAGATTGCATTTGCAACCAAAAAGCAGTATTTCTTCCAAATGTGATGAGTGGAATTAAATCTTGCCATTTATAAGGATTGCTATCATTGTCTTTGAATCCATATTTGGTAGTCTGGTGGATCTTTAATGAGGAAAATTTAGTTTCTAAAATTCTCTGTTTTGTAACATGTGTAAGTTGATATTGTAATTTTGTGTTTCATGGCACAAGGTTCAATGACCCAAAGAAAAATCTATTTGACAGTGTATATATGAGGAGGGTACACTTTGATCCCAGGAATGGAAACCTGGGGGGGCTGGGATTTTGTTCCTGAATGGCCTCTCTCTGCCCTCAAAGTTATGGAAACCAAGGAATATGGCCCACCTATTGCCAAAGAACTTAATGGAAAAATTTTTTGAAGGTGAATGAAATGATTTAAAAATGTTAGTACAGGTGTAAAATATTCTATAAAACACTAAATACAGTAGGGATTATTTTGCTACTTGTAAGTTTACCTGTGGATCCAGAACCATTTTGATGAACTTACTGCTTATGCTCAAATTAATCTTCCTCCATTGATGCCAGTTTGATTAATTTTGTGGTGTCACAAAGAAAGCTACGAGAACTGCTTAATTATTGTGTAGCTTTTTCTGTCTCTGTGAGGGGGGATAAATGTACTGTTTAGATGTGCCTGTCAGGGTTCCTCTAAATTATAAGGCTATGTACTTAAACCTCACTGCAGGTTTAGAAGAAAATATTCTTTCTGTACAGGAGTCCTTACGTGATGTAAGTACAAAACATTTATTTTGTTTTTTTTCCCCTGTGTTATATGTGGGTATACTCTTTTTTTTCCGTAAAGATCTCATAGATTATTTTTTCTTAGTGAATTTTGTTTCTTTGTGAAATCATTTTGTTACCTTTCTCTTTAGTCACATGTGGTATACTGATATGTTGATGTGTTCTGTTTTGTTTTTAGTGTTTCTTATTCTTTATATCTTTGGATCAACTCTAATACAGCTAATTCTCAAAATGATGTTTCAATTACCTTTGTGAGCAAGTGATCAATAAGTCAGGGTCTTGGTTAATATCAGTATCATGATAACTTTTCATTGGACTAGAATATTTTTCTCTTGTTGCATCTTTAAAGAACCAAATGGACTGAGAATACCTGTAAACAAACAATCCAGTGAGTGTTAGAAATATGTTATGTGGGTGAGGAAGCGTCCCCTTCCCCACCTCACGGACCCCACTTCCATTCCCAAATTTGCCTTCACCAAAACTCAGTTAACAGTTGGGGCATTCCTTTCAGACCTTTCTTAGAATATTTTTATTTAACTTTCACCATATGCGTTTTATTTAAGAACATTTTTTGATTATAAATGTAATACCCAGATATGTTATATAGCTACATTTCATTTCTTTTATTCTAATGGCAGAGAAATTGGAGAGGGGACCTTCCATAGACTAAGAAGCAGCTCATTTTTTTTTCCTCCAGGGCTTTATAGAGTATTTAATATCTTTAAACTCACTCATCGCATAATTTTACAGGATTGATTTACACACTGTGGAGGGACTTGGTCAGCTTACTAATCTAACTGGTGCTTAACTTTTAAAGAGAAGTCATTACAAGCAGTCTGTTGACTCTTTAGTAACATAATATTTGAATCTTATTATTACAAATTTTAAGCTATTGTATTGGGATTTGAAGAAAGACATTTATAGATATTGAAGTTCAACAAATTAGACAATTCATTTGTCTCTTTATCACGGTTTATCTTGAAACTTGAGTGAATTTATCTAGTTGTTATAAGAGAGAATACTAAAGATGTAATTTTTCTAGGAAAATGGAGAGCAAAGTCATGTGCTTTTATGTCAGTTTTAGAGTCATGCTTTTTTTTTTTTTTTGCGGTACGCGGGCCTCTCACTGCTGTGGCCTCTCCCGCTGTGGAGCACAAGCTCCGGACGCGCAGGCTCAGCGGCCATGGCTCACGGGCCCAGCCGCTCCGCGGCATGTGGGATCCTCCCGGACCGGGGCACGAACCCATGTCCCCTGCATCGGCAGGCGGACTCTCAACCACTGCGCCACCAGGGAAGCCCCTAGAGTCATGCTTTTGACAGTGCTTGGTATCTGTAAACCCCTGAATCTTACAGCTTCTTTTTACTCAACTGTTTATAAGAGCCAACCATTGTATATCTTTTCATCATTGGAACTGGATGGCTGTCTACCAATTAGTCACTCCCCAAGAGGTTTCTATCACATTATTGAGCTTTTAAGGGCTTCTAGGCCACCTGCTGCTGCTGCTACCCTTATCACCTGGGCAAAGCACATCTGGCTACTCAGATTCCCTCAGGGGGTGTCTGATTGTCAAGTTCTCCAGGTCTGATTACTGGTAGAATCCATAACATGATACAACATGATACAGTGATTGTACCATTATTATGACTTGCTGTGTTTGCCTAAAGAAATTTGAAAATCCTGTTGTATGTGTACTTGAATCTAAGACCTTTGTAGAAGAAGGTAAAGCCTTCTAATATAAATCCTGATGTTTATGTGTTTCCCTTTCCCCAAGTGAAATGATGAACGTAATTCCTGTGGAATTTAAGACATTGATTACATAGAGAAATTAGGAACTTCTTTGACTTCTACAGTCAAAATCACTCGTTCCAAGGCAGCTTTGGTTTGGCATCTTGTGTTTAAGCCAATGTGATATCGACGCTGACCTTCCTGTCTCAGTTGCAGCAGTTACTCACAGACCTTCCTCACGATATGCTGGATGATGATGACCTGTCCTCCCCCGAACTCCACTATTCGGACTGCAGTGAGGATGGCAGAGAGGAAGAGTAAGGACCCCAAATCCCTTTCCCTTGTGTATCACAATTCTATGTCTTTTTCTTTAGATTCTCTTGCAGACAATAATAATGGATATGATTGTAAAATTGTAGACTAATTCTTAAACTTTCAGATGAAGTTTGGAGGGAAAACACGTTAAAATCCTGAGGTTCTTTGTGATGTGTATGTCCAAATAAGTGATAGGCTCTAATCTAAAGTATTGATTTTTTCTCAAGACCACATCATTCTGAGCAATTGGCGATGAACTGGAATGAGCATCAAGTGCTGCCTAAATCTCCAAGTGTAAATGTAAGTATCTGGTGTGATAATGACTTTGATGAGGGTGGGAACAGATCTTAGTGCTTTTCTTTTACTCTTGTTATCTAATAGGACTACAATGAGATTCGGGATGTGTATATTGGAGAGAAAAGGGGCAACGGCTGGGAAGAGAATCAAAGTAGAACTGAAGACCAGCATCCTGGGTATCATCCTGAAGGAGGTGGAGATGAAGGCGGTAGTGGTTATAGCCCTCCGAGTAAATATGAACAGACTGATTTATATGACCTTCCTGAAAACTTTAGGCCATATGCCAGCGGTCAGAGGCAGGAATTCAACAGCCAACCAACCAATGTAATCACATTTTCTGATCCTCAAAGGAATCATTTTCAGGTATTGTAAGAACTTGACTTTACTTTCAAGAATTTGTGTATGTGTGTACACGCATCTGCTGTGTGTGTGTCATTAATATTCGTAAGTGCAACAGTAAGATTTAAGTACGAATATTGTTGAGAGTGCATTTATTCAGGCTCATGCTGAATTAGTCATGCTGTTTTCTGTTTACAATCTAAGTAATCTTAAATGAGAATTTTAAAATAGAGACTTTGTGGAAACAATTAAACATTAAAAGTTAAGTCTGTCAGAGAATAGCCATCTCCATTTATTGCTGTTTCTGGCTTCTACCATTTACTATGCTCCAGTGAAAAGCTACGTTCAGGTATCTTGATATAGTTTGAAAGCGGTTAATCCTAGATGACACCAGTCAGTTACCTTGATTGTCTACCTCATCACAGATTTTGGGTCAGATGCTTCAGAGCTGATATCTGTTTTGTGATGATATAGCAGTAGACAGGATGAATGTTGAGCAAAGAAACACTTTTTTTTGCTCCCTGGGAGAGTTTGATGAAGCAAGGCCTTAGGATACAGTTAGCTTCTTCTTAGACTTTCTCAATGACAGTGAATGCCTCATTTTGCCAATAGATATTCTGTGTCGCCTGATGACAGGATAATTTTCTGGTCCTTCTAAGGTGGTCATTTTCTCTTCCATCTCTATAAAATGTTATTCATCCCACAAAAGTTATTGAGTATTTATTACATATGAAGCATTGTATCACGTTCTTGTTATTGCATATGCATATTGCATATGTATCTTGTTATTGCAATCTTACTGGAATTCTTGAGTGTTATTTATGGAATTGGCCCCATTATATGCTCAAAAGTACAATTGCAGGCTTTCAACGAACAGTGTTAAATAACAATAAGTGCTATTTTTAAGCAAAGATGTATGTATAAAGTTTGTAATTGTACCACAATTAAGTTCTATAGCAAAACTAAGTTGTCTAATTCAGATAATTTTTGAAGCAAAGACCAAATCCTAATTGTCAATTTCGTTTATCATCTTGTAATAGCAATTTGGTATGTCACAAGGTCCCAGTTGTCAAGCTTTGGAATCATATAAAGTGACATATAAACCTTATCAGTCTTCTGCCCAGAATAATGGCTCACCAGCCCAGGACATCGCAGGAAGTGACACATTTGAAGGCCTGCAACAGCAATTTTTAGGAGCTAGTGAAAGTAGGTATCAAGTTTATATTTATTTCTTAATCACATAATTGGAGAGCTTTGAGCACTTTGAGCATGTTCAAGAATTATTATTTTTAAGTATGATAATGGAATTTTTTTAAAGGGTCCTATTTTAAGAGATATATTCTGAAGTATTAATGAATAAACTGATAATGAAGTCTAGAAATGACTTCAAATATCATGTTGTTGGGGGGTAAGTTTGGGTGGGGATATAGATAAAGCAAGATTGGCCATGAATTCACAATCGTTGAATCTAGGAGACAGGTTCATGGGATTCATTGTATTCTTCTCTCTACCTTCTTATATATTTGAAATTTTCCTTAATGAAAAATTAAAATAAATTTTCTCAGCTGTATTATATCTTAGTCATTTTAGTTGGTTAAGACTTCATTAACTTCATATATTTTTTTAACTGAAATCTAATTTGGAAAGTGAAATGTAGTTTTCCTTTCAATCTTAGATTTTTCGTTATATAGAAATGTAAGTCAACCACTATCTTAATTTTTTCTTTTGGTTTTTAGAGTTTTACTGTAATAGGCAACTCTGATATAAATTACTTTATACTCATAATTAAAACTAGACTTATATCTCAGGTTTAGTCATGTGACACTTGCCCAAATAATTTCTTTTACATAGTGTATGTATCAATATGAATGAGAAAAGTGCTACTAGAGAATTTTGAGGCGATCTAAACATTCAAAACCAAACTTGTACCTGACTAGCCTGAATCAGTGTTTTCATATGTCCAACTTTTGTTATCATACTCTCTGGCATGTGAAATGACTTCCAGTGTTGAAGAGCCACTGTGATTCTAGAGTGTGACAGCAAGTTTTTTCTTTGTTTGTTTTACATTTAAGAAGCAGGGGAAAGTCATACTGGATATTCTGGGTTTCTGGCACTGTGCCAACAGGAAAACTGGACTTAGTGGCCCTAACTTTATGGTGCTGCTTCCATCTCATGCTTAGACTACAGGGTAGTTACCGGGGAGGCGGCCAGAATGCCTTTTCCCCCAGGGAGTCATCAGCAAATGTGCGGGGGTAGCCTCTCTTTTTCCTGAATTTTTGTGGAAGTGGATAGTGTGTATGGCCTAACTGTTTTGGGGTTGAGTAAATAAGTAAGTATCCCAACAGTGGCCTGATATCTTGGCGTTACTCTTTCAGTTCTGCTGTGTTCAGTTACATTTATAGCTCCTGGTTGTTTTGCATATATCACCTTTCATCACTTCCTTAACAGTCTGCATTTTATCACATTGATTTATTTTTTGTTTAAGTCAGTTACACATTTGCCTAAATTTGACATTTGGAAGTTAATTAAATAACTTAATGGTAGTGCCTAATTTAGTGATTATAGCTTCTTAGTAACAGTAGTTTAAAAAATTGAGTTTGAAGAGAGGAGTGGCTTGTAGACTGTGTTTATTCTGGGCTAGCCCTGTTCTAAGGCCCAAGAGGAGTTTGACTTGTAACAGAGTTTTCAGTCTTCAATTTTTGGGGGTTTAACCATGTCTTTTTTTAAACAGAAGACTGTTTTATTTGTTAGCATGTAGAAGCATTGTTCTTTTAGGAAATGAAAAATATTTGTCATTGTGTAGTTGAAGGATTATCCTTCTCCTACAAATCACATTTTTCTTTTTTTCCCCCAATGATTTTTAAGTGGTCCTTAAAATGACTTTGTTTCTGAAAGAAGACCTCAAAATTCTTTATTAATCTATTCTTTAATTTATTAATTCAGCATTTCTGTGCCAGTATAAATATGCATTCATTCCTGCTTAAAATAAAATAGTTTAAGAAGGATGTCTAGAAATTTTCTTTGAAAATGGTTTTATAGAAGTTGATGTAGTTTTATTTTTTCAATTTTATGAAAGCATGGAACTCTATTCCTTTGCAATTGATATATACTTCCTTTTCTTTTTCTTTTTCTTTTTTTTTTTTTTTCCTGGCCATGCCGCACAGCTTGCGGGATCTTAGTTCCCCAACCAGGGATTGAACCCATGCCCTCGGAGGTGAACGCGCGGGGTCATAACCACTGGACCACCAGAGAATTCCCTATACTTATTTTTCATTAGCCAAAATGGTAGCGATTCAGAGTTATACACCAAACTAGTGACTTTTCTGGAAGTGACCATAGTAAGAAGTACAATTTTTACATTGTGATGTGGTCTATAATATTTATCTATATAAATATTATGTAAATGAAACAGAAGTTTCACATAATAATACTGATCTCTACTACATGATACACTCTGATATATTCTATTTAATCTTGTTACCAAACCAAAACTTGGGTCTGCTCACCCGAGTGTAGTAAAGCCAATCTACTGACACCGGGTTGTGTTGAGGGAAAGTGCAGCATTATTGTAAGGCGCCATACAAGGAGTTCGGGCTTTCTGAGCATCAGCTGTTCCGGACTTCTTGTACGGCACCTTACAATAAACGCTGCACTTTCCTTCACCAGAACCTGGTGTCGGTAGATTGGCTTTACTGTGTGTGGGTGAGCAGACCCCAGTTGTGGTTTGGTAACATTTTTTATTCAAAATGCTAATCACAGTCTGCTGAATTGATTTCATGATACTCTGATGAGTTGTATTTGTAGTTCGAAAAACATTGTCCTAAACATTGTCCTAAATGACCACAAATTTATATTTTGCTATGCTTTTATCTAATAAATTGTCTTTAATTCCAAAGCAGACTCTGTAGAAAATATGCAGATTATTCAACTACAGGTTCTTAACAAAGCAAAGGAGAGACAACTAGACAATTTAGTTGAAAAGTTAAATGCAAGCGAACGTCAAATTAGATATCTGAATCACCAGCTTCTGATAATAAAAGGTAAGATAACAACTGTTGGGTGCTGTCATGTATGAGGTCAGTTGAGCTAGATAGATTGTTTCCAATAACCTCATTTTAAATAAGAAGCTTAGAGAGGTTGACGTACTTGGTCAGCGGCTCAGAGTGAATTAGTCAGCACGAAACGAAAATCTAGGACTTTTGACCCATTGCCTTGGATTTCTCTCCAGAATGTACATTTTGAGGTCCTCATTATTTCCCTTCTTTCTATTCTGTTAGGATCAGTGAACACTATTTAAATATGCTGATAGCATTCCATCCTAAAAAGTTGTTGTATCCTTACATGGTTTACCTCCAATTCCCAAAGAGACTTGTGTTTAGTTTGCAGTACATTTTCTGAGCCTACAAATTAGCATAATGTTTTAATCCAAGTAAGAGTTTGTGATCCTGAACTGCTTTGGGAGTGCCAAGGAGAAAATGCAGTCATCTCTGGGAGAAGCACATAGTGTAAACGCAGATTTCAAATTATAATTGCTTACTCTTCATGCTTGCTGTAGTTTTGGTCAGTGTTGAACTTTGCTTTGTAGAATAATTTTGTGACTGAACTCCAGCTCATTTCAGACTTGATAGTGAAAAGATCTCTTTCTGTAATGCTCATGAAATTTATTTTGTGAGAACTTGTGAACTGTTACAATAAAGTATGTGGTAAGAATATAAGATTAGGTGAATTTAAGCGTTCATTGCAAGTATGTATAGAAAGTAATTTGTCCTCAGATTCCTTCTTTGATTAGCAGGTGTTTGTCATATCTATGTAGCTTCTCAAGTAACAAATGCTGAAATGATTGTTAGGGGACCTTTTGGTCCTCAAAGGGATACATTAAGACTTTTGAAGAGAGTGGTTCCTGTTCTGTAAAAAAAAAAAAAAAAAAAAAAATTTGAAACCTTTCTAGTTTTCTCGAAATCAAGTGAATTTCATTATCTGAATTGAATTAAATACTACAACATTTATGTGATATAGATCTGATATTTGATAGAGATTGTGACAATTAGGGTCCCTCTACAGTATAGGGTCCCTCTACAGTAACATATTATTTATAGAAAAATTTTAAATACTCTAGATGAAAAGGATGGTTTGGCCCTCAGCCTTCGAGAATCACAGAAACTCTTTCAGAATGGAAAAGAAAGAGAAATTCAGCTTGAAGCACAAATAAAAGCACTGGAGACCCAAATACAAGCATTAAAACTCAATGAAGAACAGGTAAATATTTGATCTTCATTACTTATGGTAAACAGTTGTTTCTTACAATGAAATGTTAGTTACTTAACGTTTGGTATTGTGGGACTGAATTTAGAACTTTGAAGTTTACACCTTCTTCTACCATAAGCCTACATTCCTTTCCCTTTCCTTGGAGGAATGGGTCTCCCATCCACCTAGTCATCTATACACCAGAAATCGGGGGGCGGTGAGACCTCAGCTCCTCTGCTCCCCTTCATCCAATCAGCCACTGTGTTCTGTTGGGTCTCCTCATTTCTGTCTACATGTCCCTAATTCAGGATTTTACCATTTTTGCAAAAGCCTCTTAACTAGTCTGTAATGTTTTACCCCTTCTCCTAACTCTTTCATCTGGCCATCTGAGTAATCTTTCTAAAGTACAGTTGTAGTTATATCTTTCCCTTGCTTAAAGCCTTTCAATGACCCTGCTTTACTTGTGGGGTGAAGTATGGTGTTGAGATGACTGTCTGATCCTTCCGTTTCTCTTCTCTTACTCTTCTCAAACTTTCCTCAAACTCAACAGTCTGTCTGTTGTTTTTATATACTCATATGTAGTGTCTCCTGTCTCTGGAATGCCCTTTCCTCAACACACTGCTATTTCATGAACAAGCCCATGCTCAAGGGTTTTCTTTTCCTAAGTCTTTTCTGTTTTCTTCCCCAAGCCACATGATCACATCTGTTATAACAGATCTAGAACATCTTGAAGGCAAGAACGGGTGGCCCTCATCTTAGTAGCCCCACCATAAGCCCACTGCCTGGCACATAATAGGTGGTCAGTACAGTGTTCAAAACTGACGTAACCTGTGTATTTCTTTTTCCTTATGTTTCTCTGTTCTTGCTCTGGTACTATCATGAGTGTAGCTTTATGTTGTGTTTTGGAATTTGGTAAACAAGGGCTACCCTTACTATTCTTAAAATATTTAGTAGCTCTTTTTCACATTTTTTCTTCTAGATCTTGCAAATCAACTTCTCATGCTTTATAAAAAATCTTGTTGGGATTTTGATTAGTGAGGCATTGTATTTACCATTTTATGGATGGTCAACCAAGTCTTGGAGAGGTCAAATTACTTTTCCAGGATTACAAAGCCAGTTACTGACAAAGCATCAGAACCTAAATTTTCTAACCCCAACAGACTTGCTTTGAAAGTGGTGGCATGTTCTTTGATTAATGAGATGGGTGGCCATTTGACTGTGGGAAATAGTCACAAGTCATTGGTAACCAAGCCTGGTGGTGGGTGATTCATGAGAGTGATACCATTTTGGTGGTTAAAAATGAAAGTGACTTGGTTTTAGATGAGATTTGTGGCTAGTTCTGAGGATGTTTAAGTGGAAAAGGTTCAAGAATGTTGTCTCATGTCTGGTTTCTTCTCGTCCTTAAGCTCTCAGCTAAAAACAGAGAGGACTTCCCATCCACCTTACATCTAAAGTAGCCTATTGCTTCACATTCTTACTCCCCTTCACTGTGTCATATTTTATCACTGTATTTAAAAAATATCTGAAATTATCTCTTTTGTTTACTTGTTATTGTCTTTTTTTTTTTTTTTTGCGGTACGCGGGCCTCTCACTGTTGTGGCCTCTCCCGTTGCGGAGCACAGGCTCCGGATGCGCAGGCTCAGCGGCCATGGCTCACGGGCCTAGCCGCTCCGCAGCATGTGGGGTCTTCCCGGACCAGGGCACGAACCTGTGTCCCCTGCATCGGCAGGCGGGCTCTCAATCACTGCGCCACCAGGGAAGCTCTTGTCTATCTTGTCTCACCAGAAAGTAGTAGGACTTTAGACCTTGGCTGTTTTGTCATCATGTCCTTAAGTGCCTGGAACCCTGCCTGGCACAAAGTGTCCACCTTATTTACCGAACAAATGAATGAATATCTTAAGCAGTTAAAGTGGTATTTGGATAAATAGGCAATCTCTGGAACAGAATGAAGAAGAGGCCTCATTTGAAATTTTAATTTTTGTGTGTAATATAGATTATCATCATTTTAAACTTTTTGAAAAATGGTAGTTATTAAAGAGTTGAATTGCTTTTATGTCGTAACCTACATAATCTTTTGGTAATCTTTTTATAAGTTAGAAATTACATTTATAAAAAATAAAGTAGCATAAATTAAAAAAGCAACAGAATCACCAAGTATATTAGTTTTCTATTGCTGCTGTAACAGATCACCACAAACTTAGTGGCTTAAAACAGCCCAAATTTATTACCTTACAGGCAGAAGGTCAGAAGTCTGACGTGGATCTCATCGGGCTAAAATCAAGGTGTCAGTAGTGCTGTGTTGCTATCTGGAGGCTCTAGGGGAGAATACTTTTTTTTTTTTTTTTTTTGCCTTTTCCAGCTTCTAGAGGCCACCTGCATTCCTTGGTGTATGGCTCATTTCCATCTTCAGAGCCAGAAGTTACTGGTTCTGACTTTTCTGCCTCAGTTTTCCTCATTTAAGGACCCTTCTGTGTACATTGCGTCCACCCTAGTAATCCAGGACAGTCTCCTTATTGTAAGGTCATCTGATTAGCAACTTTAATTCAGTCACAACCTTAATTTCCCCTTGCCATGTAACATAACATATTCACAGGTTTCAGGGGTTAGGACATGGGCATCTTTTGGGAGCCATTATTTAACCTGCTACACAATTATTTCCTAACAGCTATACAGTTACAGTTTTCAAAACTTCCATTTCAGTAAGTGACCGTTGACAGGTGTCATCAGTCTCTCAGGAAACAGTTGTCATTTACCTATGACCTAACAATTGGATTCCCCCTACACTTGGAGCAAAGAGGGATGCAAACAGCGCTGGGACCGGTATGGAAGCAGCAGATTCCTTGCCTGGTACCTGTGTTGCCATCATTTGCGCAAAATCCTCTTTCACTGTCCTCGAACAACTACAGATTTTTTTTGTCTCCGTGAATAATGTTTCCAGCAACCATGGGCCTGGTGGGTCCCAGCTAGGGAAGTCTTAAGGAACTAGAGCCACCATGGGGAGACCCTTTCTTCTCTACTTTCATTTAATTAAACGTGGTTGATTTTTAGAGTTAAAATTCATCAAGAGAGCACAGAGTCAGAATACTGTAAGCGTAGGTGCGCTGTGTGTATTTACTAGATGACTAAGAAGTCCAGAACAACTGAAATGGCTCTGGACAGCCTGAAGCAGCAGCTGCTGGACCTGCGCCATTCGGAATCACTTCAGCGTGCGAGGGAGCAGCATGAGAGCATCGTTACGGGCCTCACGAGGAAGTACGAAGAGCAGGTGCTGTCCTTGCAAAGGAAATTGGATGCTACGGTTACTGCACTTAAAGAACAGGTTGGGATGACTTCCAATGAGCAACTGTTATAAACGAGTAAAGCTGGTTATTTTTTATAACTGACATTTTTGCAATTCATCATATAGAAATGCTGGATGTTTGCAGTAGGTGTATGAGTATAATTTAAAAGTCCAAAGAGTTTTATCTATGAATATGCCTTCAAGACATACTATTGGAAATCCTTCCTCTTGTAGGATTGGTTAGTACTTTCTCAGTTCTCACATTACTAGTTCTTCGTTTGTCGAGTATTTGTGCATATTGTTCATATGACCTAGAAAAATCCGGACTGAAAGGAAGGAGTGTCTGGGAGCTGGCCTGGACTTGAGAGGTTGTCCTGGGAGCTAACCAGGAGGAGAAGGCTTTTCTTGGGTCTCCCAGTGTTTTGGTTATTAACCTGTCAATAAAGATTGTCTAGATCTTGGGAGAAGAGTTAATTTGGAGAATAGTGTAATCAACAGGGAAGAGATTCTGATCTAAAATCATTTAGATATGAAACTCGAGCATATTTCACAGTTTTTATTTTACCTTTGCCCCAAAGAGAATAAAATGTTGTAGGCTGAGGTGAGTCAGATAGTGGGTTTGCTTGTGCTCCAAAACCCCAGGGAATCAGTTGAATGAATAACATTTCAGAGATCATTTTTCTCAATGTAATTTCAGAATTAATTTAACCCAAGGAAAGAAGAGAAGAATAATAAGATGTGAGGGTCTGGAAAATCCCACCACACTTAAAATTCACACTGATTTGGGTTGTTCTTTCTTATTTATACAGCTGACTCTAAATTTTTCCATGATTTAGTTAGAGCTATATAAGATTGTGTTAGTGGCAATAATAATTGTATACCATTTCATTTTATTTTACTTTCATATGTGTTTATGTTTTTATTAGACTTATTTTCCTACATAAGGTTTTTTATTCTTTTTATGTAGAAAAATATTGTGAATTTGATCAGTGTGAAGGATATATACGGGTGGGGAAAGACAAAGCCTGTGACAAATTATTAAGTCTACTTTATATAATATTTTAAACAAATGGAATTTGAGATATGGTTTTACTAAGCTTGTCTGTGTTTGGGTAGCAGCATGAAAGTTGGACGGGGAGAGTGGTGCCTCCTTGCATGACGAGAGGAGTGGAGTCTGGTGGCTTTTCCATGCTGGGTTGAGGATCTCTCCATTCTCTGCTGACATGGGCACAATTACACAGGGACAGGCTGGGAGCAATTCCTAGTGTGTTCAACCCCTGTGCCTGCTCCGTTCTCTTTTCTCACCTCCCCCATCCCCTCAATAGAAGAACCCTAGACTAGAGCCCTAGACAGAACAAAGTTTTAATTCTGTGCTGACTGGGCTTCAGACCCCTGAACTGTACGTTGAAGTTACTGATTAAGGCCTTTTCCACTGTTGCATTCTGTGAGTGATTTTTCTTTTCTTTTCTTTTCTTTTTAAATGGAGCATAGCATAGCACTGATGTTAGCTTCTGCTTATAGTTGTATAACTGCTTTGCAAAGTGGTGATTCCAAAGTGCCTAGGGTTTTTCCTTTCTGGGAATGTTTCCCCTGGTATCCCTTTTGTGCTGTCAATTTGCTATCAGTTGGCTCAGCATTTTATATATATATATATATATTTTTTTGTGTGTGTGTGTGTGTGTGTGTGTGTGTGTGTGGTACGCGGGCCTCTCACTGCTGTGGCCTCTCCCGTTGTGGAGCACAGGCTCCGGACGCACAGGCTCAGTGGCCATGGTTCACAGGCCCAGCCGCTCCGTGGCATGTGGGATCCTCCCGGACCGGGGCACGAACCCGTGTCCCCTGCATCAGCAGGCGGACTCTCAACCACTGCGCCACCAGGGAAGCCCTAAATTGCATAGTTTTATGAGTATAATCTGTTTCCCTGAACTTGTCAACAGGAAACAGAGTGGCTTAATTGATTGTTGCCTAAGACACTTTCTTTCCCTGTCCCTGTCCATGTAGCTTGTGGGGATCTTAGTTCCTTGACCATGGATTGAACCTGGGCCGTGGCAGTGAAAGCCCAGAATCCTAACCACTAGACCATCAGGGAACTCTTAATTGATTGTTGCGTACAGTCAAATTATTGCCATGGTCTGCCTCTTCTTTGTAATGGTTTTCATAACTACCTTTTGTTGAACTTTTTTTGGCCAGTTCTCAGCCTCTTGTAAAAGCTATTGTGGCCTCCCTGGCACATAAATGTTAGTTGTCCCCCACCTCTTGCACACACATTCACACTGTCATGAATATTAGCTCATTCGTTGTGTTTGCCATGTTACTTTGGTGCTTTAGAACCAAGCTTTTCAAGCTGGCCTCGGAGTCAGCAGCAGTGTGCCAAGAGGTTTGCACGGTTGAATAAACATGGACCAATTTCCAGAAGCTTCATTTTGCTCAAAAATTTGGTAGAAAAACTTTAAAGCAAACATGACTACATTATGAAATAGAATACAAAATTCACATGAATTTTTAAGCTAAAGGAGGAGACTTCAGAGTCCCTTTCCTCTGCTTAAGGAGACTGTTAGTAGTATCCTTATGAGACGTATTTTCTATTTGTATCCTTAAGGCATTACTGGGCTTTAGATTATGCTATAAATCAGGCCCCACATGCCTTCTCTCTACTTCGAAGTCCTTTCTTGATATTCCTCTTACTACTTATTTTCCTCAGGCTTTTTCAGGTAACGTCAGCCAATTACCTTAATTTACTTCTCTGCCTCTCACATGTGCTGCTATTGGCTTGGAATTCAGCCTGTGTAGCCCTTTTTGAATGAGGGGTGATGATTTCTTCTACCTGGGAATGGGATTCCCATGGCTCATTGCTTCCAAACACAGTTTCTTTTTGTAGACATTTGAATATATTATATACATGCTCTGGATTTTCTATATATTTCCATGTATTTCCATACACTCAAACATTTATCCTGTCTGTTTTTCTTTGACATTTTTCAAGTGTTTTTTTGTAGCACTCCCTATGTATAAGACACTGCACAGGCACCTTCAAAGAGACTATTAAGAGAAATAAGACATGTAAAAGGTAGAAAGAAAAACATGAGAGAAACAGATCAAGTTTAAAAGAAGTTCAGAAGAGGGAGAGATAATTTTTGGCTGTTCAGCATAGAGTGAGTTTCCATGTGTTTGTCTGTATCCTTGCTGACTTGGGATACAAATTCCATGGTTCAAAGTGGTCTGCCTAGATATGTATACATACAGTTATACTGAGACTGTAAAATGCAAATAAGCATGTAATACCTTTCCTTTGGCTTGAATAAAATCTAGTTTTAGAACAACAGTGCCTTGTGAATATAGAGCAGAGAGGGACTTTAGAAGCCATCAAATTCAACGTTTATTATCATAATTACAAAAGAAAAAACAGACTGAGAAGTTGATGACTTGATCGTATAAGTGTGTTCTTCTGACTCCCAGTCCTGTGCACTTGACCTTGTAAAAGAGGTGATCCTGCCAGGTGATGATTTTATATTTGACTTAAAATCCAAGTATGTAAGATCATAACTGTTAGTTTAATATTTAATAACTAACTGATCATGAAAATGACTTCTTGGACACTTTTTCTATTTAGGAAGATATTTGCTGTCATTTGAAAGATCAGGTTAAACAACTGGAAAGGAATCAAGAAGCAACCAAATTAGAAAAGACTGAAATCATTAACAGATTGACGAGAAGCCTGGAAGAGAGCCAGAAGCAGTGTGCCAACTTGTTGCACTCAGGTCGGTGTCTGTGTGAGCGGTGGCTCCCCAGAAGGCTAGTAGAAATATCTGGAGAGCACACAGTAGGATCCGTGAGTTAAATCCAGAAAAGACAGAAAAGATCATTGGTGACAAAATTCGTTTTAACATCGTTACTGGTATATATGTATGGAGGTGTGGTGTATTTTCATTAGATAATTTGGAAAACCCAGACAAGTATAAGGTAGAAAATAAAAATAGCCAATAATCCTACTACCCAGAGATAACTGTTGTTAATGTTTAAATGTATTTCCTTCAAGTGAAATGAACACACACATACAGACAATTCCCTGCTTCTGTACACAGTATATTTTAAAATAAAGCTGAATGTGAAAAAATTGAACAATAAAATATATGTTAAGATAGGTTCTATACCTGAAAGCTAAAAATGGTCATGAAATCCCACTATATTTTGCTTTTAGACTTGATCTTTGATCATATAGTTCTATCCTTTTATATAACTTCTTTAATTTTTCTTTTCTTCTAAGTGGAGTAGCCACTTACCTGGTCAGCTGAAGCCCATAAGTTACGTTTTTGTCACGCTTAAGATTTCTAGTATAGTCTTCGTGGTATTAAGTTTGAGACATATGCTTCCTATCACTTTCAGTAGTACTTTTATTTCTTATTTAATAAAATGATAATGAGAGTAAAATGCAATAAAATAATCAAATGTTTATATAAACACTACTGTACAGACAAAACTGCCTAGTTTGCTGGTGAATAGCTCACACTGAAGATAGCTCAGTGATCATTCATCAACCGATATATGATAGTCAGACCTTGGCATAATGATGTCAATCAGACTGTTGATACAATGTATGTAAGAGTGGGTTATTCAGAAGTTGAAAAGACTGTCTAAATGTGTGTGTGTGTGTGTGTGTGTGTTTTGGTGGAGGCAAAATTTTCATCATACTCCATTTAGGTCCCACCTCTGTGTTCAGTTTTGTATCCTTTTGTTTCACATGGCATTACTTAGCCTTTTCCCTTGTCATTAAAGACTTTGAAAATATGATTTTCTTTTGTTGCATTATATCCCATCATTACTTTGCTTAACCACTTTCCAGATGCTCATTTTCTTTTGAGGAAATCCAATAAAGTCCTTTTAAAATGGGAACCTTTTAACCATTTAGAATATTAGGTTACTAGAGCTTCAAAAGTACAATACCAATATGCTTCTTGTACATGCAGAGGTGGGGTGGTGGAAATAAAAGAACTCAGAGAGAAGCGAAAGGCAGCAAGATGTAGTCTTCTTATTAGATGGTAGAAATGGTTTCCAAAGAATTTTTGCTCTGGCTTTCTGTGAGCTGGAATGTTCTGCTCCTGTTAAAGGACTTGCGGAGTGTTAAGGTCTGTAGACGTGGCTGATTTGATTCATGGCAAAGTCACAGTAGCCTGTGTCTTCAACTTCCCAAGGACCTATGGGGAGCCATACTAAATCTGGGAAATGTCTGCACCAGACCTGTGCCTTCTGGGTCCTACGAGCTGTACCTTTGTGCTCCTAAAAAGGTAGTTAGAAGGTAATAAAGCAGAGCTCCACCTTCTGTAGCCTCAGTGGATTCAGGTTCTTCTGTACATCACAGGCACTTTGTCCCTTTACATCTGGTGTATTCTATGATTCTTTCTCCCACAGGCTCAGTACAGGAGGTCGCTCAGCTCCAGCTCCAGATGCAGCAAGCACAAAAGGCACATGCTATGAGTGAAAACATGAATAAGGCTTTGCAAGTGAGTGTCGCCACTGGAAAGAGACTCCATGGGTAACTGAATTAGGCGTTGGTTACATCACCTTTCTGAGCCTTGGCTTTCTCTATATAAAAGAGGTGGCTGGACCGTCTCCAGTCCAGCCCATGGGAGTTGTTCACAACCTCACCCACACATCTAGGTAGTCAGGCCCAGGTCTGTCCAACTGCAGAGCCAGGGCCCAGCCCCTTCCTTCGCATGGCATATCCTTTCATCTCTGGAGGTGTCCCAGAGATAAGTTTATCTACAGGTGTGGGAAACCTACAAGTTACCTGCCATTCTCTCACATCCTCCTCCAGTACCACTTAACGTTTTCCATGGGAGGAAGAGTTCCAGTATTACCTCCACTGGAAGGAGGCATCTTTTGCCTTTTCACTACTGGCAGACTAAAGTGCAACACTTCGTTGGCAAACCAGTCTCCTCTGTCCTCTACTCTAGTAAGCCGATGTGTGCTGCCGCCAGCTTCTCAGCTCAAGGGAGGCTTTTTGTGGAGGACAAAATGTAAGGGAGGGAGGAGTGAGAGAAGCTGTTTACATCTGTTTTCTCATTCATTTATTCATTTGTTCATTCAGGTTACTTGAAAACCTGACATGTGCTACCGTTATATTTTTAATGTGTGCCGAAAATGCATTTGAAGAAACGTTTCTGCCTTCTATTAATCATTAAAATGAATTTTGAAGAATAAAATGACTGATTCCTTCTATAAAAAATAATGAATATAACTTGCAATAATTTTGTGTTTTAGGAGGAAATAAAAGAACTAAAAGAAGAAATTTCTCTCTATGAATCTGCTGCAAAACTAGGAATATTTCCAAGTGACTCAGAAGGAGAATTAAATATAGAACTCACTGAATCGTATGTGGATTTGGGTATTAAGAAAGTCAACCGGAAAAAATCCAAAGTTAAGAGGTATCTAGAAAATACTTTACTATAGAAGAATTCACATTAATAATATTGACGGTGCATAATAAAAGGGGTTCTTGAGTGCAGAACAATATATTTTAGTAATTTCTAATGAAGTTGCAATGTCGGAAATCAAAATTAACAAAAACCTCAAGTATTAGTATTGTACTGTCCCAATAGCAGTAGGGCACCGCAGTTTCAATAAGGTAAAAATGATATAGTTAAAATATGTAAGTTAAATTCTACAACTTAAATTATGTATGTTTTATTACTTAAGGTGGGGGCATATTATTTTTATGATGTTAACACTGTGTGTTGGAAGTAGGCATTTATCAATGGTATATGAGAAAATAAGCGTTAATTTTCCCTAGGAACCTTACTGTGACCTTAGTTTTAAAATACGGATTCTGTCCTTTACACTTAACGCAGATATTTTAACACTGCTTAACACAGATATTTTTAGCACTCTCACGGAAGGGAGTGCTTCATCATCCCTTCTAGGGACCAGCGGGGGTAGGGCGGGGAGTGGTCGTGGTAGAAGATGGAGCACATTTCGATACCATTAAACACGTAAAAGATGAACGAAGGAAAGGATGTATATTTTGAAGCACTTGCTAAGGGGCTGTGCAAGGCTCTGGGAGTAGAGTACAAAAGATGAAATAGACATTCTCCTTTCCCACAGGGAGTTTATATTTTGTCTGATGGGGAAAAGGAGACACAGTTGTACGCAATGAAGTACTGTGTGCTAAATGTAATGCTTGATGTACAAAGGGACATTTATCCATTTGTTCTACTGGTCTGGGATAAAGATGAAAGAGATTGTATTCAGGCTAAGGAAAGCCTTTCTTGAATGCATTTTTTTTTTAATTTATTTTTTAATTTATTATTATTTTTTTATCTTTTGGCCACACTGCGTGGCATGTGGGATCTTAGTTCCCTGACCAGGCATCGAACCCGTGCCCCCTGCAGTGGAAGTGCGGGGTCCCAACCGCTGGACCACCAGGGAAGTCCCCCTTGAATACATTCTTGAATGAAACCACCACCATCTTGTTTATAGATTAAGACTGAGTTTGCCATCGTTAGTGTTTCTTGAAAGTATTTACTACCTGTTGTGTTTCAGGTATCATGCAACTAAATACAAATGTGTAAATCTCCTGAAAGGTTTGTTCCACAATAAGTTTTAGAACTTATGCTGTGATTCCATTTTCAAAACAGTAAAATGAGATTCAGTAAATTAAAATCTCAATCAGGTGATGCTGTGGAACATGATGTTAACATTAGTTGAGTAAGTTTCCGTTTATCTGGAGGTCAGTCTTTAGGGACTCTCATCTCAACAGATCCCAACTACAATCTAGAAAGAAGCCAAGAAGCAAATAGCAGACCAAGATTATGTGATGTATTTATTAGGAGCCACCTTGGGGCTCTTATCCCAGGGCCATATTCACTTAGATTTGTTGGTACCCCATAAGTTACCTGATTTCCTAACTGACCACAGAGTAACTGGGTCAGGGAGTTGGGAGAGGTGCTGCCAGGGCTTCAGCCAGACGGCTATGCCTCAGCAAGGAGAGAACTACAGGAACGCATGGTGCCAGAGCTGCTGAGCACCGGGGTAAGCAGCTTTATACATCTAGGCCTGTTCTGATCCACATCAGAATGTCCACAGCCATGATCCCGAGAAGAAAGCCTTCAGCTTTGGTTAGTTAATTAAAGCAAAAAGTGGATGAATGTGCTTTAAACAGATTTACATAAAAATTTAAAGTTAAAATGTAGTCATCTGGAAAATTTACTGCTGTGAATGCATTTCCTGTTAATGCCAGATTAATTCTAAGGGGCTGGTGGAAAGAGCACGGTCTTTAGATCCAGATTTGTTTTGAATCATAGTTTTGCCATTTATTACTAACTTTATGACCTTGGGCACGTTTCTTGACTTTTCTGAGCCTGTTTTCTTATCAGGCTTTTTCGATCAGGTAGATTGTAGCGTATCCCTTGGGGGATAAAACAAGGATTAAAATAGATAATGAATATAAAGGACCTCATGTAATAAGTTCTGGCACATATTAGGCACTTCATCAGTGGTAGCTGTTACTATTTTATTTAAGAGATGCTTGGTTAAAATATACCATTGATCAGATTTTATATTAATCAACTTTTGATTGGACACATATTTTATAAAAAGTCCTTCATCCTCATTTAAATCTTGGGGAAAACGTGGGATCCACATTATCATTTTAGAGTTGGGAAAACCGGAGCTCAAAGAGCTGAACGCCTTAGCCCAAGAAGACAGACCCTTAGCAGCAGAACCAGTACTTAAACCCAAAACTTGATTGTCATGTAAATCTGTTGGTTCTTATTTGCATGACAGTCAAACCTTTTTGCCTTAAACTTCATTCTTTTATATATATATTTTGTTGTTGTTGTTTTAGAGGATTAAAGATCTAATTCCTGCCAAAAAAGATTTCTCTCCAACTTATTACTTTAACTTGTGCCATAATTAGCCTGGGAATTGGGTAGATAATACATGTATATGTGTATAGGTTTGTCTTTCCAAGTAGACTTACTCCATCATGATGTTTACTAAAATGTATTTACTTCTTTGCCCTTTCTATTTAATTAGCACTTATAACCCAAATCCTACAGTAATTTAAAGCACATTCCTATAGATAATAAACTTGAGATATCACATTGCTATCGTACCAAAAGGAATGCCAGCTGCATTCAACCAAGCAAGTGGGGAATAACTAAAGCAAGTGGGTAGTCACTGAGGCTCAGTAAGGAGATGTTCAGTGAAGTGCAGGATAAGTGAGAAAGATTAGCTTGTACTCATCCCTCCCACCAGCACTTTAATGGATAAGAATTCAGCTTTGAGGAAAAAGTAAAAATATTTATTCTTAGTTCAAAGTGAGAGGAGATATAGGAGAGATTAGATGTGTACCTTTCCTCTGCTGGATTGTGGTTCTTAGAACAAAAGGAAGCAGCACTTTCCCAGTGTTGAGAATTTTAGTTCTTTGTTGACTTGAGCTGCTTTCAAATCACTGACCCAAATATTAGCGGCTCCAAGCTTTCACTCCTGACTACCACCTCCCTCAAGCTACTGCCTAGTAAACTTTAAGGGTTTAGCCTCAGTGTTCTATTTCACGTTCATGGAATTTGAGTAGCTAAATCTTCATGCAGCCTGCAGACAGCTTCCCCTCTCCCTTATTGTAGTTGGCTGCGAAGCTCAACTAATAAACATTTAACAAGTGGAATGCCTTTTCCCTGGGTCTTCTCAGCAGGCTTCATAAGGGACTACAGTTTATTTGGATTGAGGGGAACCAACCTTCACAGGGCTCACTAGTGAGCCTAATACAGGGCTGGTCACCACTGCTGACTTTTCCCTTTTGGGAAAGAAGAGAAAATTATTTTAGCAAGCACTCTCTCTGCTCTGACTTGGCTCCCTCTAGGAGTACATGATGTGCTATTTCAGTGGTCAAGGTTCAGTAAGAAAAGAAGTGAGGGATGCATAATTTGTTAACTGCTGAAAGTTAGTTCATGTCTTACAGCACAGGAAGATGCATTGCAATATGTTTTATATTTCTTATATAATTATATTTATGTCTTACATTTCTATATAAAGAGAAGTGGTTTAAGTTGGCGATCTACACATACAGACATATTTACACTATATTACACGTACAAAAGTTGTGTATATTGATAAATATGTAGTATATCGCCAGGATCTCTTTTTGTAACATTAAAAAAAGCCTAATATTTTGTTCATCCTTTCTCTCTGTATACATGTGTGTATAATACACACAATATACATATATATACGTATGTGTGTGTATATATATATATTTATTTTTAACATTTCATTGGAAATCATATGAAACTGAAAAACAGGAAAAAATATGTTAATTCAGGTACTATTCTTTCTTTTTTTAGAAAGACTTTAGTTTTTTCTTTCTTTCTTTAGCAAACTGACTTTATTTAATAATGTGCCAGAAGTGTTAAAAATATATATAGCACTTTAGGTCTGTTTCTAGTTCAGATTTTTTTTTTTAAACATGTTTACTGGAGTATAGTTGCTTCACAGTGGTGTGCTAGTTTCTGCTCTATAACAAAGTGAATCAGCTATACATACACATATATCCCCATATCTCCTCCCTCTTGCGTCTCCCTCCCCACCCTCCTTATCCCACCCTTCTAGGTGGTCACAAAGCACCGGGCTGATCTCCCTGTGCTATGCGGCTGCTTCCCACTAGCTATCTATTTTACATTTGGGAGTGTGTATATGTCCATGCCACTCTCCCACTTCGTCCCAGCTTACCATTCCCCCTCCCCGTGTGCTCAAGTCCATTCTCTATGTCTGCGTCTTTATTCCTGTCCTGCCCCTAGGTTCTTCAGACCATTTTTTTTTTTTAATTTTTAGATTCCCTATATATGTGTTAGCATACAGTATTTGTTTTTCTCTTTCTGACTTACTTCACGCTTTATGACAGACTCTAGGTCCATCCACCTCACTACAAATAACTCAATTTCGTGGAAAGACTTTAAAAAAATGTTTTTTAGAACATTTTTAGATTTACAGAAAAATTAATATAGTACAAAGAATTCCCCTATACTGTGCACCCATTTTTCCCTGTTAACATCTTACAACAGCATGGTATCTTTGCTACAACTAATGAACTAATACTGATGGATTATTATTAACTAACGTCCATAGTTTATTTAGACGTCCTTAGTTTTTACATCATGTCCTTTTTCTGTTCTGGGATTGCACCAGAATACCTCCTTACATTTTGGAGTCATTTTTCCTTAGGTTCCTCCTGACTTTCCTTGTTTTTGATGACCTTGACAGTCTGAGAAATACTGGTCAAGCATTTTGTGGGAAGGAAGATCCTCTTGGAATTTGAATGTTTTTCTCATGGGTGGAACCAGATGAGGTTCCATTTTCATCACATCACTTTAAGTGTACATACTATCAGCTATTTATTTCTTTTCAAAAGTAACTTTCTCCTTTATTATGGAAAAAGTAGAAAATGCGGATTAAAAGCACCCATAATCTTATTCAACCCCCATGAAGAAAACCACTATTAGCATTTTGGTATTAAGTTCCACATTATCTGTTTTGTAGGTTTCTAAAGATAAAATACTTTGAATATACTACTTTATAATGTAACTTTTAACTTAGTACATTCTGAAATCTTTAGATGTCAGTAAATGTTGTAAATACTTACTAGTGGATATGGGGATGAATGAACTATATTTTAGTTAGTAATACACTGTTTAAAATTTTTTAAACTGTTAAGTAATGCAGTATTATAAACATACTTGTTGAGTCTTTATTCATGTCTTTGGTTATTTCCTTAAGATGTGGATGAATATTCTTGTTAAAGAGTATGCATGTTTGAGGCTTTTGATACAAGTGTTGTCAAGCAACCCTGTAGTTTGCATTATTACCCATATCTGTGATAGTACCTATTTCTTTGTACCCTATCCATTGCTGAGGGTTATCACTTTTCCTGTTTAAAAATTTTATAAAGTTGGATCCATCACTTTTTTTCCCTTACAATTTCTTGATGGTATTTCTCTAGTACTTTTTATAGTTTTATTTTACCTTTTAAAACTTTTAAAATTGTGAAATATAACACATAAAGAAGAGTGTATGAAACATGAGTGTATAGCTTAATGCATGATTTTAAAGTGAATTCCCATGGAACTACCACAGAGGCCAAGAAATAAACATTGTCGGCAGCTGCCCATATTCCTCTTTCCAGTCATAACCTTGAGGTTACTACTATCTTAACTGTTATGGTAATTATTTTCTGGCTTTTTGTTCTTTTAAGACCTAATTATCCATGCCTAAACACTATAGATTAGGTTTGCCTTTATTTAGAGAACTCATACATTAGGTGGTTTTTCTTCTCCCTTTTCTTCTACAGCTTTATTGAGATATACAGTTGACCCTTGAGCAACATGGGTTTGAACTACAGGGGTCCACTTATACGTGGATTTTTTCAATAAATATGGAACGTGTATTTTTATTTTACAGGTGGTGGTGGTGAATCGGTGCCCCCAACCCTCCACATTGTTCAAGGGTCAACTGTATTTCAAATACCATAAAATTCACCCATTTGAAGTGTACACAGTTCAATGTGTTTAAGTATACCCAGAGTTGTCCATCTATCACCACAACCTAATTTTAAAACATTTCAATATCCCGCACAAGAAACCCAGTACTTTTTACCAGTCATTCCCCATTATCCTGTCCTCACAGCTCAGGCAAACACTAATCTACTTTCTACCTCTATGGATTTGCCTGTTCTTTACATTTCACTTAAATAGGTTCATATAATATGTGGTCTTTTGTGATTGGCTTCTTTCACTTAGCTCATAATGCTTTCAAGGTTCATCCATGTTGTAGCATGTATCAATACTTTAACCCATTTTATAGCCAAATAATACTCCATTGTATGAATTTACCACATTTTGCTTATTTATTCATCAACTGATGGACATTTATTTGGATTGTTTCTGTTTCTACTTTTTGGCTATTATGAATAATGCTGCAAATTTTTGAGTGGACATATGTTTTCAAACTGTATGTTTAGCATTTTGAAAAATGGTCAAACAGTTCAAAGTGGCTGCACCATTTTACATTGTCACTGGCAATGAATGAAGGTTTCAATTTTTTCATATCCTCATCAGCACTTGGTATTTTCCATTTAAAAAATTATAGTTTCTTCGTGGTTATTGAATGGTTTCTCATCATGGTGATTTGCTAATGATGTGGTTTTTACTTAATGGCTAATTATGTTGAACATCTTTTCATGTGTTTATTGGCCATTGTATATTTTCTTTGGGGAAATGTCTATTCACATATTTTGCCCATTTTAAAATTAGGTTGTCTTTTTATTGTTTAATTTTAAGAGCTCTTTATATATTCCGAATTTAAGTTCCTTGTCAGATATATGGTTTCGATATATTTTCTCCTGTTCAGTGGGTTGTCTTTTCACTCTCTTGATAGCATCCTTTGAAGCACAAAAGTCTTTAATTTTAAAAAGTCCAAGTTATGTATATTTTCTTTGGTTGCTTGTGCTTTTGGTATCTAAGAAACCATTTTCTAATCCAGCATTCTGAAGATTTATACCTATGTTATCTTATAAGAGTTTTATCTCTTACATTAAGTCTTGAGATCCATTTTGAATTAATTTTTGCATATGATATGAGATAGGGTTCTAACTTCATTCTTTTGTATGTGGATAGCCAGTTGTTTCGTACCATTTGTTGAAAAGACTCTTCTCCATTAAATTGTTTTGGCACCCTTGTTGAAAATCTATTGACTGTGAATGTGAGGGTTTATTTCTGGGCTCTCAGTTTTATCCCAGTGATCTATATGTCCTTAGGCTAGTACCACACTGCCTATAGATTGCTATACCTTTGTAGTAACTTTTGAAATTGGAAAGTCTGGGTCTTCCAACTTTGTTTTTCTTTTTCAAGATTTCTTTGGCTAATCTGGGTCTCTTGCCTTTCCCTATGAATTTTAGGATCAATTTGTCAATTTCTGCAAAGAAACCAGCTGAGCTTTTGATAGGGGTTGCAGGGAATCTATAGAACAATATTGTGTTCTGATCCCTGAACATGGGATGTTTTTCCATTTATTTAGGTCTGCTTTTATTTCTTTCAGTGTACCAGTCATCTACTTTTATAATTTTGTGGCTTTCAGTGTACTAGTCATATGTCTTTGTTAAATTTACTCCAAAGTATTTTATTCTCTTGCCTATTCTTTTTGCTGGATTGTTTTCTTAATTTTATTTTCAGGAGGTTCACTGCTAGTGTGTAGAAATACAATTGATTTTGTATATTGATCTTGTATCCTGCCACATTGCTGAACTTGTTAATTAGTTCAAATAGTTTTTTAGTGGATTCCTTAGGATCTTTTATATTCAAGATCATGTCATCTGAAAATAGAGATAGTTTTACTTCTTTCTTTCCAATCTGGATGCCTTTCACTTCTTTTTCTTGACTAATTGCTCTAGCTAGAATCTCTAGTACAATGTTGAATAGAAGTGGCAAGAGCAGACATCCTTGTCTTGCTCCTGATTTTACAAGGAAGTATTTAGTCATTCTCCATTAAGCAGGAATTCTGGCTGTTAGTTTTTCATAGATATAGGTTCATTAGATTTTTTTCACCAAAATTTTGTTTGTGAAACTTATGTTGTAGCATGTAGCTGTAGCTCATTCATTTATATATGTAAATATATGTGTGTGTGTGTAACTTTATTTGTATGAATATTCCACAGTTTATTTTCCATCCTACTGTCCATAGAGTCTTAATGTTATTTCCTGGTACAATGTGCATACATTTCTGTTGGGTATATAATATGAAGTGAAATTGCTTGTAGTACTTGTGTTTCAACTTTAATAGGTAATGCCAAGCTGTTTTCTAAAGTAGTTGGGCCAGGCTTCCCTGGTGGCGCAGTGGTTGAGAGTCCGCCTGCCAATGCAGGGGACACGGGTTTGTGCCCTGGTCTGGGAAGATCCCACATGCTGTGGAGCGGCTGGGCCCGTGAGCCATGGCCGCTGAGCCTGCGCGTCCAGAGCCTGTGCTCTGCAACGGGAGAGGCCACAACAGTGAGAGGCCTGCGTACCGCAAAAAATTAAAAATAATAATAATAAAGTAGTTGTGCCAGTTTACATCCCCACCAGAAGTGTATGAAAGTTTTAATTGCTCTGTCTTCTTGCTGTTACTTGTTATTGTCAGTCTTTTAGTTTTAGCCACTTAATGTGTAGTGATATTTTATTGTGGTCTTTATTTGCATGTTCCCAGATTATGAATGAGATTGCACTCCATTAAAAAAATATGCCTATTGTGTTTATTGGTGGCTTGGGTGTGGTGTGTGTGTGTGTGTGTGTGTGTGTGTGAAGAAGGACTTGTTCATGTCCCTCCTCAGTTTTTACATGATTTTTTGTGTGTGCATGTGTTCCGTTGATTTATAGGCGTTTTTGTTGAAAACTGTTCTAGATAAGAGATCTTCGATGTTATGTGTGTTGCAGATATCTCCTCTCACTCACTTCTTCTGTTTCTTCCCTCTGGCTTGCCTTTTTAACCTTTTAATGTATCTCTTGATGAATGGAAGTTTTTAAACTTTAGTCAAATTTATCCATCTTCATGGTTAGTGCTTTTATAGTCCCTTTAAGAAACCTTTCCTTACTTCAGGATCATGAAGCTATTCTCTTATGCTGCCTTCTAAAAGCTTTATTGCTTTGCCTTATACTTTAGTTTTACCATCTATCTGGAATTGCTGTTCTTATTAGGGTTTTTCTGATTATTCTTGCTCGTTTACACTTCCAAATGAACTTTATATTTTACTTGTTCTGTTCTAGGAAAAAAATCCTGATAATATTTTTACTAAGATCATCTTAAGTATATAAACCCAGGGAGAATTGATATCTTTATGATGTTGAATTTACTTAAGAATATAACATGTCTTTTCATTTGCTTAAATCTGTTTTTGTCTTTCAAGTGTGTTTTGAAGTTTTTCACATTTAGGTTTTGCACAGTTCTTGTTAAATTGATGCTTCGGTATTTTATTTTGCAATAGTGAATGGCGTGTTCTTTTCCATTATTTCTTCTGAGTATTGTTTGTATATATTATTTCTATATTGTGTGTTATAACCTGTTGCCTTCTAATTCTCTTATTGTTTGTAATAGTTTTTCCATTAGATTATAAGTGTTTTAGATATAATTATATCATCTGCTAATGGAGATAATTTTACCTCTTCCTTTCCACTTATGCTCCAAATTGCTTTTCTTTTTATGGTTACATTAGAGTTCCTACAATTTATTTTATTTAAATAGCAATAGCAATAGTATAAATGTTCTTTTCCAAAGTGGTCGTACCATTTTGCATTCCCAGAAGCAAAGTCTGAGAGTTTCAGTTGTTCTGTGCCATTGTTAAATCTTGATAGCCAATCTTTTAAAATTTGAGCACTTCTAGTTTGTGTGTAGTGGTATCTCATTGTGGTTTTAACTTGTATTTCCCTAATGGCTAATAAAGTTAAACATCTTTTGATATGCCTTGCTTTCCTTTTTTCTTGTGCTTAATTATTATTTGTATATGTTGTTTGGTCTTCATATATTTCAGGATACAAGCCCTTTGTCTGATATGTGTTGTGAATATTTTCCTCCACTCTCTGGTTTATCTTATCATTTTCTTAATGGTATCTTTTGAAGAGCAAAAATTTAAGTTTTTATGAATTCAGATTTATCAATTGTCTCATTTATAGTTCATGGTTTTTGTGTATTGTAACTCAATGTTACAAAAATTTTCTGTTGTGATCTTAGAAATTCCATAGTTTTAGCTCTTATATTTCCATTTATGATCCATTATGAGTTAATTTTTTAGTATGGTGTGAGGGAAGGATTGATGTTTATTTTTTTCATTCCAATATCCAATTGATCTAATCCCATTTGTCAGAAAAGCTTTTCTTTCCCAATTGAGTTGCCTTGGTATCTTTGTTGATAATCAGTTGACCATATGTTTGTGGGTCTATTTCTGTATTCTCCATTCTGTTCCAGTGATCTTTTTGGTGATGACAGTCTTGATACTGTAGCTTTATAGTTTTGAAATGGGTTGAACACATCCTTCAACTTTGTTGTTTTCAAAATTGAAACTATTCTAAGTTCTTTGCATTTCAAAATAAATTTTATGGTTAGCTTGTCAACTTCTACAAAAAATGTCCTTTGGAATTTTAATTTGAAATGTGTTGAATCTATAGATCAATTTTGGGAGAATTGACATCTTAAGATATTGCTATTTGTCAATTATATCTCGAAAAAGCTGGGGGAATTAAAGAAATTGAGTTTTCCAATTTCTGAACATGCATGCTATACTTCTCTATTTAGGCCTTCTTCAGTTTCTCTCAGTAATGTTTAGTAGTTTTCAGTGTAGAGATCCCTTTGGTAGATACCATTTCCCTTTAGCTGAAGAACCTCCTCTGGCATTTCTTCCAGAGCATGTCTGTTGGCAACAAATTCTTAGTTTCCTTATATGAAAATGCCCTTATATTTGCTGATTAAAGAATTCAGGGTCAACTGTTCTTTTATTTCAGCGCTTTAAAGATATGCTCTTCCACTGCCTCTGGCCTCATTGGTGTCTGAAGAGAAATCTATTGTTATTTGAGTCATTGTTTCTGTATGTAATAAGTAGTTTTTCTCCTGCTGTTTTCAAAAAAGATTTTTTTTTTTCAGTTTTAAGCAGTTTGATTACAGTGTGTCTAAGTGTTTTTCTTTTAGTTTATTTCATTTGGGGTTCACTGAGCTTCTTGAAAATGTAAATTTATTATGTCTTTTACCAAATTTGTGAAAATGTTGACCATTATTTCTTCAAATATTTTTTCTGCCTCCTCTTTCTCCTCTCCTTCTCGTTCTCCAATTATACATAATGTTAAATCTTTTTATATTGTCCCACAGTTCCCTGAGACACTGTTCATTTTTTTTCTGTTTTCACGTTAGATGATTGCTGTTGAACTATTTTCAAGTCCACTCATTCTTTCCCCTGTCATTTCTACTCTATTAGGCCTGTCCAGTGAGGGTTTTTTTTTTTTTTTTAACTTTTAGGTACTGTATTTTTCAATGATAAAATTTCCATTTGGTTCTTCTAAAGTTTTTATTTCTCTGTTGAGAATTCCTATCTTTTCGTTCATTTCAAATGTTTCCTTTACTCGTAAAGCATAGCTATTTGCTGCTTTAAATTTTTAAAACTCTTTGTGATAGTTCCAGCATTTGGGCTTTCCATGTTAGTTTTATGTTGAGTAATTTTAGATTGTATAGTAGACATTGTGATTTTTATGTTGTATAGAAATTTGCATAGGTGTTTCAAATCTTAGTTCATTTTTCCAAGCCTCTGCCACATTGGTTTGACTTGTGTGTGTGGTTCAGATTTCAGTTAAATTTCCAAATCTTTGCTGGTTTGAGGGTCTGTTCTATGCATGCATAGTTTAGGGCTTACACTGAGGCTGTTTATACACAGAATCCACTATTCCTTTCTCTGGTCCTCCCCTCCCCAGGAATCTTCCTGCACTCTCTCTTTATCATTGGTTTTAGCAATGTGATGTTGATGTAGTTTGTGGTGGTTTTCTTCATGTTTTTTGTGCTTGAGGTTTATTGAGCTTCTAGGCTTTATGGGGTTTTAATTTTCAGGTAGTAGAAAAATTTTAGTTGTTATGTTTTCAAATATTTTTTCTGTCTCCTCCCCACTTTTCTTCTGGGACTTAACTATAGTTAGGTTAGAAAACTTAATATGCTCTGTGTACTTCTGGTCTTTTTTCTCTCTGTGTTTAAATTTGCTGTGTCTTTATGTCTGTGGATCTTTACTTCTGCCATATTAAATATGCTGTTAATCTCATTCAGTATGTATATTTTTTCAGATGTTTTAATTTGTTGTCTCTAAGTCCAATCTGGGGCATAAAGTCCACTATTTCTCTCCTCATTGTTTTCATGTTTTTTTCTCTACCTTCTTGAACGTATGGGATATACTTAATTGTACTACCTGTGTCATTCGGGTCAGTTTCTCCTGGTTATGGTTTGTATTTCCTTTCTTTCTTTATTTGCATGCTTGGTAAATTTTGATTGGATGCTGGACATTTTGAATTTTATGCTTTAGATTTTGGACTTTATTTAAAAAAATATTGTTATCCTTTTTCTGTGACACACTTAAGTTATCTGGAATTCATTTGATCCTTTCAAGACTTCTTTGTAGGCTTTGTTAGATCAGATTTAGAGCAGCCTTTAATCTGGGGCTAATTTGCCCTTATTACTAAGGCACTATTTGATGCTCTGTGAATTAGGAAGTCTTTCCACTATGGTTCATTTTCCTGTGGTTTTTTTCCCTGGTCTTGAGGTAACTTTCTCACTTGTATCCACAGATCTCCAGAGCTCTCTTTCTGTGTAGCTACCTCTCCCACAGTATTTCTCTCCTCAGATTCTAGCCATTTTGGTTTCCCCATACTGAATTCTGCAACTCGGTGAGATTGCTGAACTCTGGGTTTCTTCTTTCTGTGCTACAGGCTGGAAATTCTCCAGGCAGAAAGCTGTAGCAATTATAGGGCTTACCTTGTTTGTTTTCCTTTTTTCAGGGATCACTCTGATGTGCTGCATGTTGTCTAATGATTGAACACCACCATTTCATATGTTTTATTTGGTTTTCTAGTTTTTTTAAGACAGGAAGATAAATCTGTTCCTTTTAATCCATTATGGCGAGGAACAGAAATACTCATTCCAATTTTTGAATGTATTGACAAACTAAAGTGGGGATTAAGTTAGCATGGCATTTATTTTTGTTATTTTTTCTATTCAGTTGCTCAGATATCCACCTACACTTGTGTTTTAGTAGAAGAGATACAGGAATTGTTGGTTAGGATGACTAGTGTTTTACTCTTCATTTCATCCTTTATTTTCACTTTGTTTCTCTTGGAGTAATGAAGGACGTGTATATATAGCATGCAATTTACCAAAAATAAAAATGCATGTCATACTGAAGTTCGTATGGTTGAACTTTCAGTGAGGCAGCAGGACTAAGCTTAAGAAGGGTCTTCCTGTGAATGAACTTATTTCTGTATATGGGGATGTGTCAAAGGCAATATCCTGTGTATGACAAAACTTAAAGTTGTTTTTGAAATACCAGTATATAGTTGTATGGGTTACAAAACATGGTTACCACTGCAGCTAGTTGCTTTTAAGGAATAGCCGTGCTTGATTTGTTGCTTGATTTAACCTTAGATATGATAATTTTTCTGTTAGTGTTGTACAGCAGGAAGACCCAGCTGAAGAGCTTTCCAAAGATGAGGTCATTCTGAAGCTGAAAGCAGAGGTGCAGCGTTTGCTGGGTAGCAACTCCATGAAGCGTCATCTGGTGTCTCAGTTACAAAACAATCTCAAAGACTGTCATAAGAAAATCGAAGATCTCCAAGTGGAGAAGGATGAAAAAAGCATCGAGGTAGAGTTTATAAAATTTATAAAGTTTATAAAATGCCGTTTTTCATGACTTAATAAAGAAAACACTTACAGTTTTCACATTTAAATTAAACTTTTGTCTTTCAGGGATTCATTTGACTTTTTTTTTTTTTTTAAGGCAGAATCTTTTCTTTCTTTATTTATTTTACAAATGACTTTTATTTTATTTTTGGTCGCACCACGCAGCCTGTGGGATCTGAGTTCCCCTACCAGGGATCGAATCTGCGACCCCTGCAGTGGTAGCTCGGAGTCCTAACCACCGGGCCGCCAGGGGATTCCCCATTTGACTTTTTTATAAGTAAAGTTTAAAGAAAGAAATGCCACTTAAAGGAATATACTTTCTGGTTACTCTTGGCACGTAGTAAATGAGATGCCAATTAGGTAAAATTCCTTAACCACAAATCCAAGGAAGCATTCTACATAACCAAGGTGTCTGCATTTCCTCAAGACTGGCTTGTACCAACAGTGCTTTAAAATCTAGTTAAGTTCTCCACAGTGAAATCCTCTAGCATTTTGTCTGAGATTTCTCTGGCCCCTGTTCTTAAAATAATAGTCATTCTATATTAAAAAAAAATTAATTCTATGGAGGTGGTGTTACAGGTGGGAAAGGTATGGAATCAGGTATGTCAGAGTCCTTGAAATCCACCTTTATATCCTTCAGTTAGCATCCTTGTTTTACAGATGAGGAAAATGAAGCTGGAGGAATTTGTGACCCTTCTGAGGTGAGAGTCAGTCTTTGGGCAAATTGAAACTAAAATACTGGACTAATTAATAGGTCAAGGTTATTTCTCCAAGATCGTGCTGTCAGAGATCTTTAGGGTTGCCCTCCTTCAACAGCTGACTTTTTCACCCTTCCCTATTTCTAAATCCCAACTCATTTCTATTCCTAGTAGAAAGTAATACATGAAAGACCTAGAAACAAAGAGGAAAGGGAAGGTGAAAAATGAATGTAGGTAGTATATTCCTTTTTCTCCTGGAGGGAAATGATATCTTACTTCCTACTTTGGTACTGTTTTATCTCCTGATCCTTAAACTAGGAGTTGTATTCATTAAAACAGTCCTATTAAAGCAAAGTGTGCAAGATATTCTGTGGTGTTTATTATTATGGAATTTTAATCGTGCCTAGTTTGCTTTCCAGAAATAATAGTGTGTTTTCACTGTGAAAGCCCTGCCCGGTTCGGTTCTTTCTTCTGAGTAACTACATTTGATGAGCACATTGATTTCATTGTTAATAACCAAATGAGAAATGGGAGAATGTGCTTTCCCCCAGCACATTTAACATCTTGAAATCAAGCTGTTTTAGCTTTTTCCATATGTTTCTTATAAAGGATGGGAATGAAAACTTGCATTAGATTAGAGTTGATCAGTTTAATAAGCATTTTGGTGAGAGTGTGCTAAGAGTAGGAATCTGATTTTGAGTCTGAACCTTAGCTTAGGTATCTTGGTGCTTTCTTTGTTCTATATTGAAATCACTAGTGGCGTTTGCTGTACAGATACACTTTCACATGTGTGGCAATTGCTGGTGGCTATTCCTTGTGTTGTTTTTAGCCTTTCCCTTTGCCTCCATACTCTATAGGCTGTTTCATCAGTGGAGCGAAGGGAACTGTCTCATCTTTGAATACTCTTTTTGCCCAGCTAGCCTTTTGCCATAGTGATTTCTCAGCAGTCTGCATTTGGTTTTTCTTAAAGGGTGACTTCAGCACTTGCTGGTTATGGTGGCTCTGTGTCACCTTACTATATAGGAACCTCTTGGGAGTATTGTCTTGCTAATTCTCTACGTGTTTTCTCAGTAGATATTTGCTGAATTACTACACATATTGACCCACTTCCTAGATGGGGAAGAGGGAGAGGAAGTGGTAATTTAATCAACAGGTGGTCTTGAAATAAGCACTCAAGTTCACAGTCATCTAATTAGCAAATGGCCACCATCAAACTTGGCCTTTGCCTCCTGTTTCCCACATCTTTTCTAATGGAGCTTTCTATTTAGTCTGTAAAGTCGGAAAGCAGGGTTGGGGGTGTATGTGGAGGAAAAGCAAATCATTCAGTTTAAGCTTTTTTTTTTTTATTTTTTTAAGCTACTCTGTGCAAGGTCTTGTGGGATTCAGTGATGAAAGAAACAATGGGCAAAAACAAAAAAAAAGAAGAAACAATGGCTATTCCATGAAGGAACTTAGAATCTAGAACCTCACTATCCAATGGAAATATAATGATGCTACATATGTAACTTAAAATATCTAGTAGTCCCATTAAAATAGGTGAAATTGATTTTAATAATATATTTTATTTAACCTAGTATATACAGAATATTATCTTCTCAGTATGTGATCAGTATAAAATTATTAATGAGATGGTTTATATATTTTATGCGTGTGCTAAGTCCTTGAAATCTGGCACGTATTTTCTCCTTATCGCACATTTCTATTTGGACAAGTCACATTTCAAGTACCCAACAACCATGTGTGCTTAATGGCTACCACAGTCAGTACTACAGATCTGTAAGGAGATGGACATGTTATAACTTTGTGTAATAAGAATTATGCTAATTACAAAGTGCTGTTGAGAAGGAGTAACTAACTGGGCTTGGGCGTGGGGCTGAGGTGGTGAGGTAGCCCTAGTGAAGTCTGTGAGGAGGGAACATTTGACCTCTGTCCTGAAGGATAAATCCAGGCGGGAAGGCGGAAAGGGATATTTCGGCCTTGAGCAGAAGTATGTAAAAAGATGGAGCAAATAAGCTAGAAGTTTATATTATATAAACTCAGTCTTTCTGAAATCTTTAATGAGGCGAAAATCATTCAGTGTCTCAATATCGATTTTTAGAAGAATGATCATGGCTAGCATCAAGTCCCGAGCTTAATGAAATGATGTTGAACTTCTGTGCTTGCTACAGGGATGTTAAGAGAAAAAACACATTAATTTAAACTTCCCTGGATGCCTTTTTAAAGAGAACTAGGCCATCAAAATCCTAAAGCCTTTCTATGTGTTAAGAAGGGCAGCAAAAATATTTACCATGTAATCTTATTTGGCATGATTCTTTCATAAATGTTTTAAAGGTATTGATGTATTTATTGCTTTATACATACCTTATAGTACATTTTATATCTGTTTCTATCCATCTTATATAAAACAATTTAAAGTTATTACAGAGAGTCCGTTTTTTTGCTTTCATGTCATGTGACTATTCATAGTAGTGCTGTTTTATGACATTTCCAGGATAATATGTGGTGAAAGTGAGGAGTCTGCCCATATATAGCACTATACAGTGATTGGGGGTGGATCAAATACTATGCTGTTCATTCCAGTTGAACAACTGGGCCGTTAAGGCAGAATGTGGCAAAGGCCTTAGGAAAACCAGACTGGCTTACTATCAGTCAGGGACCACATCTACACTGAATTTTTTGTAAGCTTAAGAAATAAAACACAGAGGCTTTTCTGTGTCTGATACTTAATAGAGATCCATTACCTTACCACAAGCTGTGGTTAAAGCCATACTCTAATTCCAAGGGACTTGATAGGCAGTGTTCAGTACCCAACTCAGAAGAGTCCTAGCTAGAATTTTTTGAGACATAGAAATTAGGAAGATAGTATGAGAGCTGGTATATTACATTTCTTGTTTTCTTGAAGATAATGTCTTCAGTATACCAGCTTTGGAGAGAGGTTTTGTTGCAGCGTTCAAATTGTCCTTCTCTTTTGAAAGATCTTCGTAAGAGTTTTGTGCTAACAAGTACTGCAAGTACCAAGTCCCTGTGTGCCTGCAGTGTGAAAAAATGTCAAAATTGAGTGTAATAGCTAGCCATGAAGATTATTTTTTCAGTGTATCAGTATGATGTTACTTTCATTCTTAGTAATAGAAACTCACCAGTGGGGAAGGAAGCACAAATGAATATTGTAAACTTTAAAAAGTAGAGGCTAAGTTAAAAAAAAAAAATGAAAGCCATTCTAATGAGTCAGTAAAATCCTTTAAAGTCTCATTAATACCCCCAAGTCTGGAGCAAAGCTAACAGGGTAGGTATTCTTAGCTCCTCTCTCTTCTGACTGGGGCAGGAGCAGTGGCTTCTAGGAAATGATGGCAGGTGAACCGGGGAAAGTGCAGCTTCCTTCCCTGAAGGAAGTGAAGACTGAATTGGAAGACTGAGCCAAAGCCTTCTGTCACCCCATGTAGGAATGAGATACACATACCTCCCTTTCCCCCAATGAGTAGAATGAACCTTGGTACAGAATATTTTTTAAACATTGAAGAAGAGAGCTCAGAGTTCAGGTAAATATAAAACCAACAGGTCAAATAGAGTAGATGTTAAAAAAAAAATCTTTGACCTCTTCAATGAACAAGGAACTTATAAAAATGGATAAAACAATTAGATGGTAAGAGGAAAATGCAAAGTTATATATATGGAAAGATGAAAAACAAATGAACAATGAAGGCATGTAAGAGGTTCCACAAATGCAAATGAAAAAATTGTTGGAGACCCTTTTCCCCATCAAACACAATAATCATTCAAAGACAGCCACAGCCATTGGAGGTAAAGAGAGCTAGACAGACTCTTGCACCACCTGACAGGATACATTTGTATGAACTTTCTGGAAACAATTTACCAAAGTCTATCATCATTGTGTACCTATTGAATAAAACGTATGAGTTAACACTGATTAAATACAGAAATAGAATAGATGCTAAACCTAGTGGGTGAGAGTATGATGAGAAATAGAATGTTTGCATAGCCTCAAATGTCTCCCCATAAGATATTAATACTTACTATTAATTACAAAACAGTAACTTTACAATGGAGATGCCTGCAGACAGAACCTTCGACCTTCATCAGCTGATCATCACCAGTGATGAGACATATTGATGTCATATGTCTCCTAAAAACACACACACATCACTTCTGTGGCATTCATGCCCAAAATGCATAACGTGAATTTAATAACGAAGTAACATCCATAAAACTAAATGATTAGCATAGGTACGCTTCAAAAATGTTATGGGTTCGAAAGACAAAGACTGAAGAACTGTCCTAGATCGGAGGAGACTAATGAGACGTGACAACTGCAGGCAGCGTGAAATTGTAGACTGTATCCTGAACCAGGAAAAGGATGTTAGAGGAAAACTGGAAAATTTTGTATAAGGTCTATGGATTGGGTAATAGTATTGCATCCTAGTTAATTTCCTGGTTTTGATAATTGTACCGTGGTTATATTGGGGGACAGTAATAAAAGGTATATGGAAATTATTTGTACTGTTTTTGCAATTTCTTTGTAAGTACGAAATTATTACAAAACTAGTGCTTACAATTTTTTATAAACCTGAAAAACTTCTGACTTCTTTTCAACATTTAGACTAAAACAGACACCTCAGAAAAACCAACTAATCAAGTATGGCCTGACTCTTCCAATATGATTGTCAAAGATGATATTCTGCGACTTAAAAGTGAAATTCAGGTTTTACAGCAACAAAATCAGGTGATTAAAAAACTTTCCTCTATTTTGTGAGAATTCTCATGACCTCATTCAAAGGACTTTTCAAAAATACAGAGGCAATATGAGTTAGTGGACAAGTATATTAGCAGGTGATTAAGGATTCCAGTTATTTCCTTTTACTGCTGGTCATGGGGTAGTATTTTCATCGGAAGGTAAGTTAGTATAATTTCAGTTTTCTGGAATTCCTCTAATTGTCTAGGAATTCAGTATTTCTCTAATAGCATGGCTAATAGAGGTATTCTTTCCTCCTTAGGCAGCCCTTGACCGGAAAGTAAAACCGTGCTTATTTATATGGTTGGGAAGATTATCATATTCTAAGATTTATCATAAAGCATCAGTTAACCAATACTTCTCTGGTTGAATGTTTTCATACATTTCAAAATAAATACAGAATTTTAACCTTTACTCCTATCAGAAAGCTACTTGACAAATAAATGAATCTACACTCTTACAAGGCATGAAGAGACTTTTATAGAATTATGAAAATGATATTATGTCAAATAATGTTATAGGGAAAGAGATAAAGCACAGAGGATATCAGAAAATGAGATTAGACTAGTCAATAAAGATGATGGGTATTTCCTCTAAATACTTTATTCTTTTGTATTTAGGAGCTTAAAGAAACTGAAGAAAATCTGAGAAATACGAATCAAGACTTATGCAATCAAATGAGACAAATGGTACAAGATTTTGACCGTGATAAACAAGAAGCTGTGGATAGGTGAGGTCTAGACAGAGGCCTGATGTCTGTCTTCTGGGCTCTCCTTCCCTTCTCTCTCCTGATAACGCCCCCCAAGAAAAGATTCGAGAGAAATGATGGTGTGAACCCTCCCTATTGAGATCATAAATTGGAGAAGATGAATCCCTGGCTTCTCAAATTAGAATTTGGAACACATTTTCCATAGAAATAATGTTATGTAGTGAGTTGAGTTCTACAGAACACATCCAAACTGTAGTTCATTGAAATAGTAGAGCTTAATGGCTTAACTATTTTTTATAAGGAAGAAACCTGTGGGAGGAAATATGTCTTCTAAATAGGAAATCATAAACTTCGAAACAGACTTTTGGAACATAACTTACGTGTGAGTTGGTTACTTTAGTATTTGTGTTTAATATAGATAACTTGGAATTTTGGAACCACACCCTCTATTATTTCAATTAGTTTTTTATAAACAGAAGTTCTCAACACAGACTATTATACTCTGTTTGAAGGACTGGGGCATTTCTCACATCCAGGTTTCTAATTTTTCTCTAGAAACATTTGAAGAAAGAAAATTTTGAAGATTCTCATAAGATCATCTATTGAAAGCTAATTATTACCACTTTGGGTCGGGGAAGACCAATCTGATCTTAACTGTACTTTGCACTAGAAGGAGGGAGTGGGAAGGAAGGGAGGGAAACCAGTTCGTCTCCATGTTTCTGGTAGTGCTGGCCCTGTCTTAGATTCCGCTGTCTGCTGTCTGTTTCTAGGTGTGAGAGGACTTACCAGCAACACCATGAAGCCATGAAAGCCCAAATACGTGAAAGCCTGTTAGCAAAGCATGCTTTGGAGAAGCGGCAGCTCTTTGAGGTTTATGAGGGAGCTCGCTTGCAACTAAGGTGAGAATGAAAGAGTTTAGCTGCCCCTGAAGCTGTAGAGACAACATTCTCTTATTCCATTGTTTAGAGGAAAATTGTCCGTTCTGCAGCCTTATATTTAGTTGCTGGTTTTGTGTGTCCAAGGTCTGACTTAGATAAGGTGAATAAGGAGATGGCGGCCGTGCAGGAATGTTACCTGGAAGTGTGCAGAGAGAAAGATAATCTAGAAGCAACTCTCAGGAAGACCATGGAAAAGGAGCAACAGGCTCAAGAGAAGAAGGTACAGGACAAGTCTGTGTTGTGTTCACTTCATTTCATTTCTCACTGAAACCAGTACACTCACTCTCCTGTGAAACAGGGAAGCCTTCTGTAGAAGTCTTCACGTTTGGCTGTTTCACACTAATTCAGGTCACAAAGTACAGTAAATATTGAAATAATTATTAAAGCCCTAGCAGAAAATGGCATACCCATAGGAGAAAGTGATTCGTCCTTATAGATTTATTCTAAGAGGCAAAAGAGCGTTCTAAAAATAAGCAAGGTGGGACTTCCTGGTGGCGCAATGGTTGAGAATCTGCCTGCCGATGCAGGGGACACAGGTTCGTGTCCCGGTCCGGGAAGATCCCACATGCCGCGGAGCGGCTGGGCCCGTGAGCCGTGGCCGCTGAGCCTGCGCGTCCGGAGCCCGTGCTCCGCAACGGGAGAGGCCACAGCAGTGAGAGGCCCGCGTACGGCAAAACAAACAAACAAACAAAAAAAACCAACAAGGTGGACCCGAGTACTTTGAGTCTGAAACCCAGGGATCCTCGTTTTGCATGTTTGTTTGCTGCCCAAGTGATTCTATACAGTCCTGTGTGCACTGCATGGACGTTTTCCTCTGACCCATTTCTGTCAGGACTTAAGCGTCCTTTTATTCTGGGGAAAAGGTCAGGAGTTTGAACTTGGGTCTCATGATAGGGAAGGTGGGGCTGTGGAGCTGTAGAGAGGAAGGTCGGTGTGAGTGTGACCTCTTTCCAGGGAGTTCTCATCGTCCCGGGAAGCTGGAGGGGCCGCAGTATCCTCTCTACTCCTGCCTGAATCTTCCAGGTTGCCCTTGGTGAGTGTCCAGGAGTGAAATCACACGTAAACAGTTGCCCCTCCTGTCTTCTTCCTCGTCCTGGCTCAAGCCTCATCCAGACACACGTCTGCCTCTCCCTTCCCCTTGAGACCAGCCTGCAGACCACAATTTGAAAGCCACCTGCATCAAGATTAGACAATATTTTTAAAGGCTCTAGTAAATGTTCTATATACAGAGGTTTCTGAGTAAGTTATAGTGAAGCCGACTGTTGCTACCACAGACTTAAAGAGCAGTGAGGAATCCAGGTCACTTAACATTTTGATTATTTTTGAATAGATTAATATGGTAGAAAAACATGCCATGTATACATACCATCTAGTGGAAAAAGAGCTAAGGGGAGCTGTTTTAGTTAGTGCCGGCAGTATGAAAGTTAGAAGGGATCTTAAATTACCTAGAAATTAAAGACTTAGCTCAGTAATGTTTAAAAAAATTAAAATAGGGAGAAGATCTAGTGTGATTCTTTTCTTTCTTTCTTTAAATATATAAATTGGCAAGAACATAAGTGCAGTTCTCTCAAAGAGGTCATTCTTTTCAGGAATATATTTCCTGGTACTTTTAAAAGAATCGATTTGGCTGTAAAATTGAATCTCACGTAATTGGTCAGTTGCAGTTAATAGCTGCTACTGACTGACACTTTGGCTCATGAATGCTTGTGCACTGGGGCAAGAAGGAAAGTTAAAACTGCTATTTGGCCCTCTTCCAAAAACACTTACTGGTTAAATTTTTTTTTTAATTTTTAAATTGCCATACAGTAAAATTCACTCTTTTTCATTTGGTGTCCAGTTTTATAAATTTTTAACCCATGTATGGATTGAAACAGAATAGTTTCATCACCCTAAAAAACTCCCTTGTGCCATCCCCTTGTAGTTATACCCATATCCCCACTTAAAGGGCCAGTGTACTTAAAGCATTAAAAATTTAATTTCTTCCTTCTCTGGGAATTCTTTAGTTTTTTATTTAGATTTATACAAGCTCTTTATATAGCTTAATAGTCTTCATAAGCTTATTAAACTCGAGCAAGCTAGGGAACTGTTAGGGTAGTCCTTCTCTGCAAGATGTAAGCCATTTTCCCTGCAGTTGATCTTCAGGTCTGGAGTTTTGGATACAGACTGTATAAGACAGGCAATGCTGAGAGTCCCTGGTTGTATTTTCCTGTTTCATATGTGCTCTTTTCTGAAACACTTGTTGAGACAGGCTACAGGTTAAGTACATGTTCAATTCCAAGTTGTAAAGATTTTAACACAGACTTTCCTCACATGTTAACCTGGCTTGTTTGGAGAAGGGGGAATAAAGTCATAAACACAGGACCCTTCAAACTGGGTAGTAATCAGTAGAGGCTGTTAATCTGTAGACAAAGCAAAGATGATCTATATTCCTATTCATAATGCCATTCCTACACACACTAAGGCTCATTTATACAATTGTAATCACGGTAAGTCAGTCCTTAGAAGTTAGAGTTTTTTGACTGTCTGAGGCATGCAAAACAAGTTTAAACATTTTAAAACTATCCAAATATTTCCTTCCCTCGTGTGATAAAAACTTTTTGAATTAGATATTCCTGTAATATGTTCAAATGGCGGATTCCTATGACCAATAAATTTATTGCTTTTCTTCTGTAAAGAGCGGGAAGCAAAGTTTTCCTCACTGTGGTGGATTGCAAAAATGGCCACATATTCTTCCTATCCCTGAATGTGTGTCTCTTTGCAATGTGGCTTTGTAGCTATTCTCAGTTACAGATAGTCTGTTTCTCATCCGTTGAATCTGACCTTGGCCAAATGACTGACTTTGGCTAATGGGATATTAGTTAACATTATGTAAAAAGACACTTAGAAAGCTTTTATGCATTGGTCCTTGTAAGCGTGATACTCTTAGGAACCCTTTGACCAAGCACCATGTGAAGGATCAGGGATAACCTGCTAGATGATGACACATGTGACCAAGTCACTGCATCATCCTGGCAGACATTGAACTAACCACCAGACATATGAGTGTCACCATCTTAGACCATTGTAGCCTCAGTTGTCTGCAGAAATCAGCTGAGTGGACTCAGACCAGAACCACTGCCCAGCTGATCCACAGAATCATGAGAAATAATAGGTGTTCGTTGTTCTGAGTCTCTGTATGGTCTGGTTTACTATGTAGTTACGCTAACTAATATACTCACAAACATACAAACACACGGAAAATTGGTAGCAGTTTTCTTCTTCGGGTCAAAAGGAAATGCAGATACATATGGAAACAACTCCTAAAGGATAGACATACACAGATAAGACAGTTTGGGGATTACTTCTACAGTCAAACAAAAATAATAATAGTGATATATGATGTTTGATGTGACAGTGGACAACTTTCTCAGCCATGTGGATGAGCCTGTCCTATAATCTTAGTACAACTGCACTCCCCATGACCTGACTGAAGAAATGGGTCCCTCAGTCACCGGAGGTTTTCCAAAATCATGCAACACTGAACAAACATGGATATTATCTTCTTGGCATGTGCCAGTGGTGGAGAAGACTAAGATAGCAATTAAGACAGAAATAATCCAGGTCAGCTATGAACTGGAAAAAAATCCAGACAACCAGATAGTCAGGAATCAGAAATAATGCCAAAGAGACACAGAGCAAAAGCCCGGTTGCCATGTAGCATTAGTTATGTGAGGTATACTTCCTTGGTATTGTAGTTTGTGGGCTTCACTGTGTTTCTTCTCATAGCATCTTGGTAGGACCTCCAGAAAACCGTTTCAAAAATTTTTCAAACAGAAACTCTCATAGATAATTTTGATCCCTGAGTAGAGGTTTATTAGAGTTTTCAGATCAACTGGGTTCCTAGAATAAATAGGGAGTATTATATGAATAGTTCAAATTGTTAAATTTTAACTGACACTTGAATGTTCTTATTTGATAATGCTTCAGCTAGTTTTGATAAAAAAATTTTATACCAGTCTGGGTTTTATTGAAGGATGCATAGCTTTTAGAATAGAACAGTAATTTTTGGCCTATCTCTGAATACAGGTTTTTCAGAAATATAAATTTTTCTGGGCTGTGATACATTATGCGTCTCATTATGTGTGGGGTGTAAACATAAATGTCAGTTTCACCTTTAAAAATAGTATTTGGTCCTGTGGGAATGTATTTATTGTATTAGATGCCTTTTCATTTAATACAACCATCTGTAAATATTTTGTCCAAATATTTGAGATGTAGGCAGGTTTTTACAAGACAGTTTATTTAACTGATTGAGTTAGCATATAGGAAGATCACTTGTCTCTGTTGCTGTTGTCTATTACATGCATATAACTATTTCATAAGTTTGACTTGGAGAATATTAGTGTCATATGAGATATTTATTTGAATTTTGTTTAAAGAGACAGCTATTGGAGGAAAGAGAAGAGTATGTAAGGAAACTGCAGGTGGAACTTGAAGAAAAGTACCAAGATACCCTTATGATGGAAAAGGACAAGTGGCTGAAAGAACAAGAAAATGATATTAAACAGCAGTTTGAAAATGAAGTGATGTTAGCCAAAGCACACTGGGTTAAGGAACAGAAAGAGGTGTGGGTTAAAATTTCTTTCTAGGGCTTCCCTGGTGGCGCAGTGGTTGAGAGTCCGCCTGCCGATGTAGGGGACACGGGTTCGTGCCCCGGTCTGGGAGGATCCCACATGCCGCGGAGTGGCTGGGCCCGTGAGCCATGGCCGCTGAGCCTGCGCGTCTGGAGCCTGTGCTCCGCAACAGGAGAGGCCACAACAGTGAGAGGCCCGCGTACTGCAAAAAAAAAAAAAAAAAAAATTTCTTTCTAGTCATCATGTTTAAAAAAATGTAGCATTAACTGTTGAGAGACAGCTCTTCTTGAGCTGACATTATTTTTAATTGCCAGGTACATACATAATCGCTCATTTTACTCCTCAGAATTGAGCTATTAGCAGCTTACTCACACCCGTTTTATTTTTTAAAACTTCCTACCTCTTGACTCTTCAGCCCAATTCAGGATATAATGTTGTTGTTTTTTTTTAAGAATTAAAAAATTTTTTTATTTATTTTATTTTTGGTTGCGTTGAGTCTTTGTTGCTGCATGCTGGCTTTCTCTAGTTGTGTCGAATAGGGGCTACTCTTCGTTACGGTGCGTGGGCTTCTCATTGCGGTGGCTTCTCTTGTTGTGGAGCACGGTCTCTAGAGCGCAGGCTCAGTAGTTGTGGCACACAGGATTAGTGGCTCCGTGGCATGTGGGATTTTCCTGGACCAAGGATCAAATGCATGTCTCCTGCATTAGCAGGCGGATTCTTAACCACTGGGCCACCAGGGAAGTCCCTATAATGGGTTTTGAGGAGGACTTTTTCTGATTCCTCAAAAATGAAACCATGATCAAATTTCATATTGTGAAATGATTCTGATAACTGTAAACCAATATAATTAACAAATAATTAACCTACACTGTGGATCGGAAGAAAAAAGTAATGACTGGGTAGGCTTAGAAGCACAAAACTTTACTTCTATTTCCTAAGTAGCAAGTGAGATTAGAAAATGCTCATAGTTTCCAAGAAAATTAAGAACCAAATTATGATCTTAAAAACCTAGTTGGAAGTGCAATAAGTTCTCAAACTAGGTTCTTCTGACCACAAGATTGCTATTAATCAGGGTTGGGCCTATCTCAAGATGGAATCATAGACCATTGTCCTGTCTTTTGACCTCCCTACTACTCATCTCCTCTCCTCTCCTCCAAATCTCATCAATCTAGTGCTGGCACCTGAAATTCTTTTACTAGTCATTTTTTAACATAAAAGTATATATTATGGAATATATCTAGCCAAATACCTGTAAAAAAATATGAATGGGTCTTCCCTGGTGGTGCAGTGGTTAAGAATCTGCCTGCCATTGCAGGGGACACAGGTTCGAGCCCTGGTCCAGGAAGATCCCACATGCCGTGGAGCAACTAAGCCTATGTGCCACAGCTACTGAGTCTGTGCTCTAGAGCCTGTGAGCCACAACTACTGACCCTGCGAGCCACAACTACTGAGCCCGTGTGCCACAACTACTGAAGCCCACACACCTAGAGTCCATGCTCCGCAACAAGAGAAGCCACCGCAATGAGAAGCCCGTGCACCGCGACGAAGAGTAGCCCTCACCCACCGCAACTAGAGAAAGCCTGTGCGCAGCAACGAAGACCCAACGCAGCCAAAAATAAATAAATTAATTAATAAACTTATTTTTAAAAAATATGGATGACGCAAAACAAATCCCCTATTTTTACATTGCTTCAAATTGTTTTTTAGTTGGATTTGCTAACCAGTTATTTACCAGGGGAGTGAGAGAGACAGCTAATGTTTTTGTGTTTTGTCAGGAAAGCATAAAGCATAGAGCAAAAAAGGCCACACAAGATGACCTTTTTGAGAGAAGCAATACAGCCAGGGGCTGTGGTAGCCAGGGAAGCTGTCTGAGAACTCTGGATACCCAGGAGGTGGGAAGCAGGAAAAGGGAAAAGCAAATTTTGCTATTACACAGTTTTGCCCAGTACTAATTATGTTTGGGTCCATCCCACTACACTGTTGAAAGTAGAATCACTAAGGCATCCTTCCAATAATGCCCTCCTCTTTTTTTTTTTTTTTTTTTTTTTTTCCGGTACGCGGGCCTCTCACTGTGGTGGCCTCTCCCGTTGCGGAGCACGGGCTCCGGATGTGCAGGCTCAGCAGCCATGGCTCACGGGCCCAGCCGCTCCACGGCATGTGGGATCCTCCCGGACCGGGGCACGAACCCGTGTCCCCTGCATCAGCAAGTGGACTCTCAACCACTGGGCCACCAGGGAAGCCCATGCCCTCCTCTTGAACGCAGTTGACTGAGTACAATTTCATATCATAAGAAACAAGATTCTAATGTGTCCAAATAAGTAAAAATGTTTTTTAGATTGTTCAATTTTAGTTTCATTAATTATGCTTACCCAGTGCCTGCTTTGTGGAAAGCCTGGTATTGATGGAAAATCACATATTAATAGTAGAAGTTTTCTTTGTTGTTGTTGTTGTTTTATCATGTGATCATTGTAGTGGCCATGTCAAAGCTTCCAGAAGGTCGCATCTTGAGAGCAAGATAGCCTGACCTTACACAATATACTTAACTCTTCCATGTGATTTATGTCCCATACATAAGGTCAAAGAGTAACTTTCAGGATTTCCTTGAATATATTCTCATTGACTAAATTTCTAAACCTCACATAATAACTACAACAATGCCTAGATGGTTTTCAAACACTGCTGTGGTTGCTTTTTTAGCTAGCTATTCTAGTTTTTGCTTATTTGAATATTTTTCTTTTCATACGATTTTTCTTCTGTAAACAGATCAAACAAGAACTTATTCAGCAGCTTGAAAAGGAGTGGCAGTCTAAGCTGGATCAAACTATAAAGGCTATGAAAAAGAAGACCTCAGATTGTTGCAGCCAAACTGACCAAGAAACTGCTGTTGACGTTATTTCCAAGAAAGAGATGGCAATCATGATAGAAGAGCAGAAGCGAAAGATCCAGCAAAATTTAGAGCAGGAGAAGGAAATAGCCATCAAGGGGGGCTTGAAGCAACTTGAGGTTGAATCGGAACTCAAATATTGTGAAAATATTGCCAAACAGGTAAAAGGCAGGTTTCCTATAGTAAAATTATTGGAACTGCCTGCCTATTGATGAAAACCCGTAAAGTGCTACCGTTGAACTTGTTCATAACTTTATACTTAAACATTTTGTATACCCCAGGGTAGGATAACAATCTTATGTTGTTGCCAAATTTGTCATTATATTTCTGTCACAAAGCTGTCGCCTCTCAGTTTTTCTGTATGTTCTTTCAGTTTACAAAATGTTTGCTCCTCTGAGGTCCGTCTAAACATTAAGATGCCTGAGGTTAACGATGATGGTTTTACATCTGAATGAAGCACAGTTTAATTATGAATCTTTCTTATCTAACTTTATAGTAAATATTCCACTAAGGTAGTTATAGATAAGTAAGCTTAAAGTGAATAAGATATATAACAGTATCTTGTGTTGAGACTTGAGAGTTGAATCTGCAGGCATTCCCCTGCAAATGGGACTTTGTCTATAAATCCCAACCCCTGTCTCCCTGTAACAGATGTACAACCAGATCACCCTCAGAATTCATCAAGTCTTACATTTTTGCCAGAATTGAAGTATCAACCTCACTTTATGGTCAAAAATTCATTCTTGACAGCAAGAAAATTTGCCAGGTGTAAGGCTCTAAACTATAATATGTTACTTGGTTCCAAGAAAGGTCATCCAGAGAAAAGTACAGCTCTGTGTTAACAGAATAACGATGAGTTATTTGATTTATCAATATTATCTATTACAGTGATTCTTGAATTTTTTGTTCTCAGGATGTCTTTATGCTTTTAAAAATTGAAGACTCGAAAGAGCTTTTTCTGTGTTGGTAGTATGTCTATTTACTGTATTGGAAAAATATCTAAGAAATTTAAAAAAGAAGAATCCTCGCTCATACTTGCCATTGGCTATCAGAGAAGAGACATATCATACAGCATGTAGCCTCTGGAGAAGTGCACTATTTACACATGAAAGAATGGGAGTAAAAAAAAGACAAATAAGGTCCAAATTTTTGAAAATAGTTTTGACCTCACAGACCATCTGACAGGGTTTCTAGCCCTCAGAGGTCCCTGGACCTTAATATAATATTATTTATTGTATAGTTTTTATTTTAGATCTTTTACTTATTATAAAGTCTTAAGATAATGCCTGAAGTACAGTTTTAAAAAAAACATACTCTGCTTTTGATAAATATTTGAAATTCTACCTATTTGTTAAATTGTTATACATGGTTTTACAAGGAATCCTTAAAGTTTGGAAGCATAGGCAAATGTAGTAATTGTATCCAGGACATTTTCAATCAGTTAATAAATAATTTTCTCAACAGAGTTAAGACAATGTTCTATAGGCAAAGAGACATGTTCTTAGGGGTGCTGCTTAGGTATTTATACAATCACAGATCTTGTGAAGAAAAACAAATAGCATGATATAGTAGAAAGGAAATGTTCATAATAACTTCTAAAGGAATGTAAATTTCTATAGGAGCTTTATCTTTTCCCCATACTTTTAACTTCCTGGAATTTACCTATAAATGTATTTAGTATTTTAGTGAGAAATTCAGCCCCTTATATCAACTCTGCTTTTGTGTGCGTGTACGGCTATATGTATGTTGTGTATCTGGATATTTCAAACAAGGAAATAAGGAAAGTTTATTTAATAAATGATCTATGGTCACCCTGTAACAGATGTACAACCAGATCACCCTCAGAATTCATCAAGTCTTACATTTTTGCCAGAACTGAACTATCAGCCTCACTTGACAGTCACAAATTCATTCTTGACAGCAAGAAAATTTGCCAAGTGTAGGGCTCTAAACTACAATATGTTGGTGCATGCTTGCCTGTGTGCGTGTGTTTATATGTCGGGCACGAGGTCTGAGGAGGTGGTGGGTATACTGATTGGACAGTGGCTGACACCAAGCAGCCTTCCTGCATGTCTTCTTCTTTTTCCCCAAGATAAATAGGAGTTTGTTGGAAATGGCAATTGGTACTTTGTATAAAGCTTTCTAATAATAGTAGTGGCCATCAAACATGTATAGATTTCTAATTCCTGCTTTGCCTTTTGCAGTGGATAGTATGGGACAGTTAGAACATTTAGAACCCCTACTGTTTGGGGTAAGGTGGGGTGCTTGAAGTCAGTTTAACTACTGTAGTGCAATACAATGTAAATGCACATGAAATCACAGTGGTTACCTGCACATGGGATCTTTCTGAAATTTTATACGTTCCTTTACCTCTCTCCTGCAACTGCTCTCCTGCAGGTAGAAACAGCTGTGCAAAATGCTCGTCATCGGTGGCTGGAAGAACTGCCGGAGCTTGCAGAGTATAAAGCACTTCTAAGGGCAGAACAGAAAAAGTGGGAGGAGCTACAAGAGCAGTCTGTGGCCAAACGGGTAAGAGCTCTCCTGGAAAGAAGCTTCAGGAGGGCCTCGTCTCAGTCCCGGGAACTCCTGCCTGCTCACAGCACCGTGGGAGGATTAAATGCGATAATGCATACTAAGCATAGGGCCTGATTAGTGGGATCTGTTCTCATCATCATCAAGTTGCGGAGGGGGAGAGAACGTGTTTCAGGGTTGCGAAACTCTCATAATCTGGAGCGCCACCTTACCCGTGGAATGAAACCCCTATTTATCTTGCGGTGCCTTTAGGAGAAACTGAGAGAGCAGTTAGCTATACAGTATCCTTTCACATGCATGACTACTGTTTTCTGTGCTGTGTCAGTAGTCTTATAATATGCTCCCCTTGATAAATAACAAGCTCTCTTTTCCAGAGATGTCATGTCCCTTGACTGGAAACATCAGATATTTTAACCATTTGTATCCTCACAACTTAATTTATTAGTGTAAACCGGTTCTAATCAAAATGCCAATAAACTGAACATAGTTTTGAAGTTTGGCACAATAATTCTAAAATTTATTTGGAAAACTGAAAGGACTAGAAATTTTTCTAAATGTTCTGGAAAAGAAATAGTAGTCCAGCCCTAACACTTAATAGAATATGTTGGAAAGCAGCAATTCAGACAGTGTTGAGTCACAAAAATAGAATTCTTTTTCATTCAGTACTATACAGACTTGAGATAGGCCCAACTATGACTAAAAGCTTAATAAATTGTTTCAAAACAAGGAAATGAGGAATTTTCCATAATAAATCATCTTATGATAGCATTTTAGAAAAATTGTTTTCCCACCCCCTACACCACAACAAACTCTAGGTTTATTCAGAAGACAAACATTTTTAAATGAGAGTATAGAAAAATTAAAAGAAATGGAATATTTCAGATTTGCATCATAATAACTCAGTTGTGAGGCAACAGGCAAGGCACAGTAGCCAAGATAGGTAAATGGGATAAAATATGTACAAACATTTAAAACATTTTTGTAATAAAAAAACAAGTGAAGGGGATAATAAAAATAAGAAAAGTAAATGAATCAAAGAGAAACGTTAATACTAATATATGATTAAAAAAAAATACAAATTTATAAGAGAATCTGTGGGTGAGTACACCAAAGATATGAACAGATAGTCTTCATGAGAGTCCAAACAGCAAACTTAAGGTGATATTTTATGCCATATGTTTATATCTTCTCTTCTTAATTGTAATGCACAAAATAGATTGCAGTATCAAGCATATGCTACTCTTCTGTTGTCACAACCATTTAAGAAAATAATGTGCGTAACAGACATTGTAAATGAGTCATACGTTGCATTCATAATCTTATTCCACAAGTTACTTAAGGAAATAAATTCAGCATAAGTAAAAAATCTAATATTTTTCTCAACTTATGTGGTAGTTCATGGGTAGTTCATGTAATGGTTCATTACAATATTCTCTGTACTTTTAGTACGTTGAAATATTTCAAAAGGAAATTTAAGAGGGAGAGAGAAAGAGGAAATAATATGATGGTATGCATATGTGTCTTAGAGCTCAGAAGTTAAGAATAATAAAGTTGATTTTTCCTTAAGAACACAGAAGGTCTGAATATATGTGAATGCAGAAATACAGAAACGAGAGGATGGTGTGTTGCTTCTCAAACTTGAGCAGGCATGAGAATCACCTGGAGGGCTTGTTAGAGCACATTCCTGGGCTTTGCTCCTGGAGATGCTAATTTGTTGGGTCTGGAGTAAGTCCTGAGAATTAGACTTTGTAACTGACTCCTGGGTGATGTGGTAACTGCTGGTCTTTAGACCACACTTGGGTGTGAGTAGCAGTGTTCTAGATAATTATTCAGCCACAAAACTTAGTGTTTTGTGCAAATGCTCCCTCCAAGCCAAATGAGATGAGCAAGAGCCAGTTTCAAAGCATTTACTGGAGAGTTCTTATAAGATTAGAGTGATCCATCAAGATCTGTGGAAATTTAAAGCCAGTTTCCAGAGTCCAGAAGTCGGCAAGTTGGTTCAGTGGTTCCCAAACTTTGCTGCACATTGGAAAAATGTGAGGATCTTTTAAAAAATACTTTTGCCTGGCTCCCACCCCAAGGCTTTATGTTTCAATTGGTACAGGGTGTGACCTGGGCTTAGGGATTTTTGTTTTGTTTTGTTTTGTTTTGTTTGCGGTACGCGGGCCTCTCACTGTTGTGGCCTCTCCTGTTGCGGGGCACAGGCTCCGGACGCACAGGCTCAGCGGCCATGGCTCACGGGCCCAGCCGCTCCGCGGCATGTGAGATCCTCTCGGACCGGGTCACAAACCCGTGTCCCCTGCATCGGCAGGTGGACTCTCAACCACTGCACCACCAGGGAAGCCCTGGGCCTAGGGATTTTAAAAGCTCCTTAGGTGATTCTAATGTGTAGCAACATCAGGAAACACTAAATAAATTAATGCTGTCAAGTTCTCCTTGTAAAATTTTATGTGAGAGGTTGTACACTTTTGGTGAGCTTTGGGCAGGTCATGCAAATTCCCTGGGATCTGACACCTCCACCCAGGTTACCTGTTAATAATTTCCAGGCATCCATTGTGACACGACCTGATTTCCTTTTTGGGAAAGGAAACATGTTTCAAACATGTTTCACATCATTACTGAATTATTCTGCTGGTAGCAAAAGAATTTTTCTGTGAATTCCTTTGTAAAGCTCATCTTAGATAGTGGGTTCCTTTAGTAAACTTAAAGTATGATTCAAAATTTTTGATTTATATCCAACTATTCAGGAACACATTTTATTGAATAAAGGTATGTAACATGTGTCTAGGTATCCATATAGTTGAAGATGTTCGCTATAATTATATAATAGCTGAGAATTAAGGACGCAGACCCCCTGTCTCAATAGCCAGAGCGTATATATGGTATTTTTTTGACATATATATATATATATATTTTTTTTTTTTTTTTCTATGTCATAATATTGACCTTTAGTCCAGTAATCCTCCACTGTAACAGCTCCTTTACTTTACAGTGAAAATTGACTTGTATATTTTTTGCCTCTGAGTCCTTTTGGGATTTTTTTTTTTTAATTCAAACAGAAGGTCACAAAAATTATAATCATCCTCATCAGTTCACTCAGTCCCATGTAATTAATTTTTTTCATCTTGATCTTCTGTTAGCACTTTTATGAATTCATCAGTTTTCCATGAGAATTCTGAAAATGCTTATTCATTCAGTTCAGCAGTATAGTCAGTATATATGGTATTGATTCATAACAGTCACCATTGTCTAGGCCAAGCCTTTGGAGATGGCCAGTTCTTCTTTTACATTTGTATCCTTGTGACTTCTTTGAATTCAATCCAGGGAATATTAGAAGTAAAAGGGACTTGACATCATCATCCAATCTGCTCGTTATATAGAGGACACTAAGTGCAAAAGAGATTAAGAATTTTTCTAAGCCCATGCAGCCAACAGTAACAGTAACTATATAACATTTTTTGAGTCTTATTGTTTGCCAGGCTCTAAGTGCTTTATTTTTTTATTTTATTTTTTATTTTATTTATTTATTTTTTTGCGGTACGCGGACCTCTCACTTGTGGCCTCTCCCGTTGCGGAGCACAGGCTGCGGACGCGCAGGCTCAGCGGCCATGGCTCACAGGCCCAGCCGCTCCGTGGCATGTGGGATCTTCCCGGACCGGGGCACGAACCCGTGTCCCCTGCATCGGCAGGCGGACTCTCAACGACTGCGCCACCAGGGAAGCCCTTATTTTATTTTTAAAAAATATTTATTTACTTATTTATTTGGCTGCGTCGGGTCTTCGTTGCGGTGCGCGAGCTCTCTAGTTGTGGTGTGCGGGCTCTAGAGCACACAGGCTCAGTAGTTGCAGCACGCAGGCTTAGTTTCCCCCGCGGCATGTGAGATCTTAGTTCCCTGACCAGGGATTGAACCTTCGTCCCCTGCATTGTAAGGCAGATTGTTAACTGCTGGACCACCAGGGAAGTCCCCTAAGTGCTTTAAATAGATTATTTCCTTTTGTCATTTAATCCAAAAAAAAGGAAAAAAAAAAAACTATTAGGTGGGCATTGTAATTATCTCCATTTTATAGATGAGGAAACTGAGGCTCAAAGAAATTGAGGAATGGGAAGTTAATTCCAGCAGTTTGTCTCCAGAGCCTGTTCTGTTAAGCACTGTGCTAGGCTGCCTCTGCAATCCAAGTAAGGATTTGAGCTACAGCTCAGGCTTTTTGATTCCCTATTACTTTTTGGTTAGGTACTACTGGTGTCTATGATCTGCTAGTCTTGCTATTCTGTTATAAACAAAAATTGGATTAATGAAAAAATGACTTTTTCTGTTTGATATTGTCATTTAATGAACTGTTTTAACCACTAAAATTACATTAAAATACAGTATGTTTGTCAGCAAGTTATTGTGCAGGTTATGTGTTACATTCCTAAAAATATTAGTAAGATTTCCTTAGAGGCTGCTTTTGCTTCATATAAAAGATAATTCATTTGTTGGGGGCTTAGATTTGAGACAGCATCTGTATTAAAAAAACAAATATGAATTTTTTTCTAAAATTAGTTTTAGATAATTGTGTAATTATATATTTTTGGTCAGTTTAAATTTCTAGTTATTCATATAGAAATGGATGTTTTATTTTAAATAACGTAAGACAAAGTATTAGGTGATTTAAAATGAGGGAAAAGATCCTTAAGTTTAGTGTAAGTATATTTTAGGACCAGCCAATGTCTTATCTAAATTTACTTTTTCCCTTTAATTTTGATTTTAAATCTCTTATTAATAAGTTCAAAGATTAACCCAAATGGTTACTTTAATTTTTTTTATCAATGAGGAGAATCATAAAGAGTTTTCATTGTACATTATTATGTCCTTTAGATATTGTTTGCTATTTCTGAAGCTAAAGAGAAATGGAAAAGCGAGATTGCAAATCTGGAGAAAAATGTCATACCTGGAAAGCAATTGGAAGAGAAGATTCATTCTCTGCAGAGAGAGCTTGAGTTAAAGAATGAGGAAGTCCCCATGGTTGTCAGGGCTGAGCTGGCAAAGGCCCAGAGTGAATGGAACAAGGAAAAGCAAGAAGAAATCCACAGAATTCAAGAACAAAATGAGCAAGATTACCGGCAATTTTTAGATGATCATCGAAATAAAATCAGTGAGGTGCTTGCAGCAGCTAAAGAAGACTTTATGAAACAAAAAACTGAACTACTTCTTCAGAAGGAGATAGAATTACAAACGTGTTTAGACCAGAGTCGCAGAGAATGGACTGGGCAGGAAGCTAGGCGGATCCAACTGGAAATCCATCAGTATGAGGAAGACATCCTAACTGTCCTTGAGTTTCTCTTAAAGGACACCCAGAAGGAGCAAGCCAGTGGTTCAGAGAACAAGTACCTTTTGGAACTCATGTCGACTTGTTCTTCGAAATGGGTGTCTGTGCAATATTTTGAAAAACTAAAGACCTGCATACAGAAAGCATTTCAAGATATACTCTCCCTACTTATGGAAGCTGTCAACTCAGACTGGGGAAAGGTATGTTCCTAATAAGTGAAAAAAGCTGTGATTAAATGTGAAAGATGATTGTAGAAGCTGCATTTGGTACTTTTTCCTTTCTTCATTCTCCAGTTTAATAGGTGTAAGACTTGTGTTTTTACTAGTGGTTTAAAAAACTTTTAGCAAATTCAAAGGATTGCAATTTTTTTTTGCCCCCCCCCCCCAAAATTTGCTTCTTCATAGTGCCACAAATTTGAGCAGAGCTTTTAGCGACTAGACATCTTTTTCCTAAAAAAATATATATATACTGTTCTTTGTAAGGGCCTGAGATTTCAGAAACTGAATAACTTTCATTCCTATTTTTGTTTTCTGGGCATGACTACTTCAAGAAATATTCATCGTATTAAACTAGGGTTTCTTAAGATCTTCTAAAGAGTTTGGAAGCCTATTTCTTGCCCTCAAGGAATTTATATCTCATGTAGGCAAAAAATGCCAACTGGGTACAAAGAATATTGATATAGAAACAAGCAAGTAGAGATACGGCTCACTCACACAAAAAGCCCAGTTTTGTTAGTGTACTATATATGTGCATGTAGAATGAATTAGTTGTATTCTTTTTGTTGTGTAAGTATTCTCTGACTTTTAGTTTGTGTGGAAGATCTGATAAAACCAAAGTCTTGCTGCCTTATGATTAAAGACATTAGATATGCATGAAAAATCCGGAATGATATTCTAGGCATTGCGACCAGCCAATTTCAACATTTGGAATTCGAGGTAGAAAAAAAAATGCCAATATTATAAGGTTTGTCTGATAGAAGAGTTGAGACATAAGAACTACAGTTCATTAAAATATTGTGATTAAAGATTTTCAAGGCCCGGATTGAGCATTTGGTATTAATACCTACTGGAAAGAGTTATAAGCTACAAAAAAATCTGAGTTCCAGCTTCATACTTAGCGATAAATAGCTTATTTACCTTGGGTAGTCATAGTTGCTCATCTGAAAAATAAAATACAAATCCCTGGTCTAATTCCTTGGATTTTGGTAGGATACAAATGACATAGTTTGATCTTTCTGCATCTTGCATTTGAAACACTACAGAATTTTAGAGCCAAAGGAACCTGAAAGATCAATCTATCCCATCCCAATTCAACCCAGTTGATATTTTTATTCTTGATTTCACAAAGATGTTACTCTTAATAGTTGATTTTAATGTAAAATTAACTCAGCAAGACCACTTCCCATGAATACTGCATGATTGAGAATTTTTGGAAAAAGTAGATAATTAAGAAGAATTATTTATAGCAGACTTTAAGGGTAAGAATTGATGGGAAAATCATGTTATATGCTTTCAAGTTTGCTTTTCTGAAGCAAAAGGAAACTTTGCTATGAAAGTCAAGAAACTACAACACCTTTCTCCTACTGTTAATATATATAATCAACCCTGGGGTCTTTTTGTAGGGCTTAAAATTGTGCAAGCAGTGTAAGATCCTCTGTAAGACTTTATGTGTCTCACACGTATATGGAGACAGAATCACATAATTTGGCTAAGAGTTTAGACTTTTGCAGCTTTCACTGAGTGGGATCAGATTCTGTTCCTGAGAAAAAGGTGCCTCTGAAATGCCTAATCTGGCATTTGTCACAGAAGAATAATACTCAACCTTCTGCTGTCTTAGTGCTAACTCAGCTCAGGACCTTGAGATAAAGCAATAATTATAAAGCAGTGATTATAAATTTGCAATATAGGTGCCATAAATGTGAAGAACTATGATTTTTAATTGATTAAATTTGTGGTTTTTAGAACTGTTCGTGAAAATTAAAACTGGAAAAAACGATCGGTATATATAAAACAAGTCCTCATTAAAATAACTTAGGTGATCAAGATTTAATTTATTTTTAATCAATTTTTTTCAGCTTTACTGAGCTACAATTGACAAATAAAATAGTAAGATATTTACAGTGTCATCATGATGATTTGATATACATATACATTGTGAAAGGCTCCCCACCATCTAAATTAGCACATCCATCGCTGCACATATTTACCTTATTTTTTGTTGGTGAGAACATTTAAGTTTAGATGATCCAGATTTTAAATGGCAAGAATGCAATGAATTAAAAATATGGTTTCCAATAAAATGAATGCCTTATCAAATATATAATTTATATTCATATACTAAGTATATTAATACAGCAGTTCATAATAGATAAAAGAAAACAGAAATATCAACTGGAACAACATTTTTAAACAAATTTAAGGATGTGTGTTTTGTGTTTTCTTACCACCCATGTCAAGTTAAAACTAAGACAAAAGGTTGCTGCTCCTGCCTTTTTTGCCATCTTGGCTTTTCTCCAGTTTTGAGTAGAAACTGGAAATATTGGCTCCCTTTGGGATCAGTTTTTATTATTCCTTTTGGCCTCAACCTCATACCCTCTTGACTGACTGGAGTTTGCATTGTCTCTGTACCTACTGACCTCTGCCTCTGTTGGGCGGCATGGGTAGGTGTCCTGACAATGAAATGAGTTTCTCAAAATCAAAATCAAGGCTTCTAGAATTAAGCATATATAATGTATTTTAAGTAAGTAAACAAGACAGCTTTCTCAAGATTACCTGTTCTGTTTGAGATTTAGTAGTTGTCCAAAATCTGAAAATATATTGCCTTAAAAGAATGTCCCACCATTAATGAATTTAGTAGCTGTGCTGCCAAAACAGAGACTAGAATGCAGAAAGTGTTCAATAAATATTAGTGAGGAAATGGTCTTGTGCAAGATGTTTCACTTAGATGAGCCTCAGTTTCTCTCCTTCACATTGGCATTCGACTGTCTTTCCTTGTGAACAAATGACAATATGTATTAAAGTATTTAGAAACATGAATACTGTATGTTTCAAAAATTGTTTTTACTGTTGTTACTTTCAATTCATGGGAGGCAAAAGGTTGGTACTATAGTTTCTAATGAATTTTCTCCCTGCTGAAGTGAAAATGTTCTGGATTTCCAAAAACAATTCTGATTTCACATAGTCTGTCCTGTGGTTTGATCACAGAAACCATTAAAATATCTTAGAAGTGGAAACTATATCTCCTGTCTGTCCCGTAGCTGGCCCACCAGTCCTCTGTTGGATAATGTTCTAATTGGGAAAATATGGTTATAGGAGTCTAGCTCATAGTAATGACAGTATTCACAGAAAACCCTAAGAAAAATATTGGTGATAGTTTAGGCAAGATTTTTTTCAGGCTGTGTTTTCTTTTTATATTTTTAATATTAGTATTTTGAGTAGAGAAAGATTTTTAATAAGCATTAACTATGAAGATAATCTGTTTCAGAGAAATATGACCAAGATCTCTAAGGATCCTGCCACAAGGATCACTGGCAGAGGAGACCCTAGGGTCCTGGCGCTCCTTCCTGCACTTACATGTGGACACCACGCTCAGCCCTTGGCCATGCAAGAAGCAGAAGCAGAAGCTGGTAATGGGATTTTGTTCCTACTATTCTTTGCATTATCCATAATCCCAGTTCCAGAGGGTTGTTTTGAGGATAAAAGGAAATCAAAGACGTGCACAGTTTCCATGAATGAACAAATGTGTGATATTACTCCTAAGAAATGTGTGTCCTCTCTCCAGGTTTCATTTTGTATTAGAAGACAGGGTTGCTTTAGGCCCTCTTACTTCCTATCATTTCATGGTCTTCCCTCCATTCATAAGTGACTCTTATTATGAGGAGAATAATGAGAATTTTAGTAGAGAAGTCATGTTTTTATTTCCTGGCTTTGATGAGAAAGGGTTACACATAAGAGAATTGCCAAATCACTGAGACCTTTCCATTCAATTTATTGAAGCTTATTTCAACTATTTTTAATAGAAATCTTTCTGAAGTGTATTAAGCGTTTTCTGATGTATTTGTGGGCTTCTTAAGGTTGAGGGGCAGTGTTTTTATCTCTTCCTCTCCACCAGCTGTCAAAGTGAATGGCACATAGTTTGTGTTCCTTGAATATTTGATGAATTAATAATTTAACTTTTACTTTGTGACTTAGAGTTGTCAGTTCAAAAAGAATTGCACTGTGCTACAGCCCCTTGAGGTGTTCAGAGCTCGCTGAGGAATATGGGCTTATACTGTCTATTTACTGGGATTTTGAACTAGGAACTGCCATATTCTTTATAAGCTGCAGTCCTTTCAGGACATTGACCCCTCGCAGCCTGCTCCTTCCCTCCATGTACAAACCATAAGTTGTTTTTGTTTCTTGTCTGCTGTCTCCATTGTAACCTGGAAAAGAACTAAGAATTGCCAGAACAAGTCATATGTACAAAGTCAATAACCTTAGCTTCCACGTGTTTCTAATTCAGTAGGCATATTAACAGAGTCTTAGAGAATCTCTGCCTTTCCTAAGAAGTCAGTTGGCAGTTATTTTTCTCATTGCCCATCCAGAAACCCTTTTTCCTTATCTCTAGGTTCTAGATAGTTGAGAATATCTTTTTGCCAATGAGTTAAATGCTAATTTACCAATTAGTAGGGTAATACTATCTTAATTTGTATCTTGCTTCCTACGTTTCAATGTCATTTTATGTCTGTTGTTATGTTTGGAATAACCTGAGAATTACTTTCTAATTTGTGAACTGCATAGAAGTGAGTTTTAAATATTATGTGGGAGGTCCAATCAATATGAAAGAAATTAGGTTTGACTTAGGACAAATCAAACTATAAAAGGATTTACTTTTCTTTCTTTAATCTTTTTTCCCTAAAAACAAACACGTTAACAAATTCATAAGTTGGAAAGGGTTAAACAATCCAAAACATATAAAGTCTTTCATAATCCTACCACCAGAGAGTACCACTGTTAGTTGTGTGGTTATATTCTCCTAATATCTTATCATTTTTAAAACTAATTTAAATATTAATTATGAAATACTTGATACATGCAAAGAATATATGTAATACACATGTACGTTATGAACCTAACAACCAGGAACCCACTATTTGACTTAGGAAGTAGAACATCACCAGTACTGTTGAAGACCCCTGTGAGTTTCACCACAATTCCATCCCTGTAACTTCCCCACAATCTGAGGTAATAAATATTCTGATTTAAAAAAATCATCTTCTTGCTTTTCTTCGTTTTGACCAAATATAGGTATCCTCAGAAAGCTTTTGCTATATTTTGTTTGCCTTTTAACATTATAAAAATGGTTTAATACTTGTTTTAGTCTTTGTAATTTTTCCACTTAATATCAAGCTTGTAAGATTTGTCTTTTTAATGCATATAGCTCTGGTTCATTCATTTTCATTGCTGTATAGTATTCCATTGTGTGAATATACTATAATTTATTCTCTTATCAATGGGCATTTGCCTGCTTTCTAGGTTTACAAAACCATATCTTAAATGAAATATATAAATGCCACGTATGGTGATGCTTCATTAATCCTTTGATGCTCGTAAACTTAAATGGCACCATTTAAATGAAACTAAAAAGTCAGAAGAGAGCTAAGAGGGCTTCCCTGGTGGCGCAGTGGTTGAGAGTCCGCCTGCTGATGCAGGGGACACGGGTTCGTGTCCCGGTCCGGGAAGATCCCACATGCCGCGGAGCGGCTGGGCCCGTGAGCCATGGCCGCTGAGCCTGCGCGTCCAGAGCCTGTGCTCCGCAATGTGAGAGGGGCCACAACAGTGAGAGGCCCACGTACCGTAAAAAAAAACCAAAAAAAAACAGGAGAGAGCTAAGAATAATTTTTCTGGACTAATGTTTTTACATCAACATTTTGGATATTGGCCTCTGAGCCTGTGCCAATTTGTATTCCTACTTTATCCTATCAATTATATTAATAGTAATAATCTATTTCTGTATCATTTTTGAATATTACTTAAATTTTATAAACTCTATGTGTTACTAATAGCAATAGCTATTCCTTATTGTATAGTTGCTCCATGCCAGGTACTGTGCCAAACAAATTTTATACATTTATACCTCCTGACAGTTTTGGATCTTTTTTTCATTTGGAGATAATTTCAAGCTTACAAAAAAGTTGCAAAAATAAAAATAGTTGCAAAGAACACTCATATTCCCTTTACCTAGATACACCTATTGATAACGTTTTATTCCATTTGTGCTCCTCTGTGTGTATGTGTCTCTGAACATTTCATTTTTTCCTGAACCACTTGAGGATAAGTTATATACGTTATTCCTTTTTACCCCAAAATACTTCAGTGTATATTTTCCCAAAATAAGGATTTTTCTTGTATACCTTAGTACAGTAAATTTACCATTAGATGAAAATGTGTTATACAATTATATCAGTCTACTGTTTGTGTTCTAATTTTGTCAATTGACCCAATAACGTCTTTACAGCATTATTTTCCCACAGTACAGCAATCTGTCTGGGGTCAGGTGTTATGTTTATTTATTTATTAACATCTTTATTGGAGTATAATTGCTTTACAATGGTGTGTTAGTTTCTGCTTTATAAAAGTGAATCAGCTATACATATACAAGTGTTATGTTTAGATGTCATGTCTCTGTAACCTCCTTTAATCTAGGATATTCTTCTCTTTGCTTTTTATGACATTGATGTTTTCGAGAGACATTCTTCGCTCTCCCCAACACCCATCAACCCCTGGCTTTTAATAGAACCTTTTCCTTGTTTTGGGTTTATCTGATATTTCTTCATGATTTTGATTCGAGTTGTTTTCTTAGCTGGAACACTGCATAGGTGACATGCTATCATATCTGGAGGTACTCAATGTCTGTTTGTCTTTTATTGGTGAGGTTCATTTGAGCACCTGGTCAAGGTGTTGTCCAGTTTCTTCACTGTATTAATTACTGTGTTTTTACCCCATCACAAGTAATAAGCAATCTGTGGGGAGACACTTTCAAGACCATAAAAATGTCCTTCTCCTCATTAAAACTTTCCGTTATGTTTAGCAGTCATTGCTGAATCTTATCTGATCCAGTCTTTACTCTGGCAGTTGCAAAAGTTTTAATTTTTTCACCTCCAGACCTCCTTCTACTTTTACCATTTGGCACTTGGAATGTTGTTATCACTGAGAATCCTCCTCTCTAGTTTGCCTGTGTAGTTACTACCGGTTTGTTTATTTTTCTATTTATCTGTCCGTCTACCTATCTACCAACTTACCTACCTATCCGTCTATCCATCCATTTATCCCATTATCGTAGGATTATTGGTGTGACCCAAATTCCTATTTTTTCAATATTTTATAATTCATTACTATACTTAATTAGTGTTCACATTGTCCCAGATTCAGCTAATGGAGCCCCTTCAAACTGGCTCCTATGTCCTTGTGACATGCCTGTGTTTTTGAGTAATTTCTTAATTTCTGGCATAGCAAAATATTCTAGTCTCATCTTGTATATACCCTAAGCACTGGAGTCAGCCGTTTCTTGAAGATCCCTGGTTCCTTTTAGTGGGGAATTGTATTCAATACTACGATCTGAGCATTGGGTTTCATGGCAATTTTTAAAACAGATGGTATTATTCAATTTTACATATTAGAGAACTAAGTCTCAAGAGAGGTTAAGTAATACAACAGCTGGTAAATAGTGGAAACAGGATTTAAATTCAGGTCTCTCTCTTAAGCATCGTGCTCTTTTCAGTTACACTGTAGCCTTTAGTCATGTCATCTGGTTTCCTTTCCTTCCTTCCTTCCTTCCTTCCTTTCTTCCTGCCGCCTTCCTTCCTTCCTTTTTTTAGTCTAAATTGATACAAAAGTTTGCTATCATTTAATTTTTGCAGATAAGAAAAAGATCCTTGAAATTAAAGATTCATGCGGTGGACACTGCTTCCAAGAACTTGAAAAGGCAAAGCAGGAATGTCAAGATCTGAAAAGAAAACTGGAGAAATGCTATAGGCATCTTCAGCATTTAGAAAGGAAGCACAAAGCTGTAGTGGAAAAAATCGGAGGTTAGCATTTAAAGTAGCACTGCTACCAGTATAAATCTCTTTGATCCTTTTGAAATGTTCAAATGTGACATTGTAATTAATGTAGGCGCTGATTCTCTTTGGGGATAATTATAAACTAATTTGGACCTTATTTTTACTAAACAAATTATTATTATTGAACTCAAGAGGAAAATTGGAGCTCTGATTAAAAGGTCACATTCCTTCTTTTTTTGATTGAATAGCTTCTGAGTGCTCAATATGTGTCAAGCAGCATTGTAGGCACTGGGGATACAGCATTGAAGACGTCAGACAAAATTCCACTTTTGATGCAGGTGCACAGGACTCTGTTCTCTGCCTTCAAGAAGCTTACCATTAAGTGAGGAGAACTGAAAATAGATTAATAAATAATTTCAGCTGAGCATCTGGCCGTATGTTCGTGTAAACCTGGAAGAAAGGATGTTAATTAACTTTTCCTCCTATTAAAGTTAAGGAAGACTTGACTTAGCCTTGAAAGATGAAGGTGTTTGCCAAAGAGAACAGCATTCTAGGCAGCGGGAGAAGACCTCACCCAAGGCATATGGGTCTGATCTGGCCTCCTTTCCGCCCATTCTTCACAACAGTGTCAGGAAATTATCTAAGAGGGATATGTTCTGCCATTTCCTATTGCCCTTTTGAAGAAGGGAGGCTATTGGGCTCATGAGGCTGCTCCCTCTTACCTTTCACTGTTGCCTTGTATCCTTTATATGTGTGCTTTATATTCTTTACATTTGAAATATTTCAGATGCTTCAGCTGGTCAGCGATTTTCTTCTACTGCTGGAGCTTGAATACAATATTATCATTCTGTCCTACACTTTCCCCTCTCATTCTCGTTTTGGTCTAACTCTTCCTCATCCTTTAGGATTCAACTGAGAAGATACCTTATCTGCAGAGCCTTGATTTTCCCCAGTCTGGGTTAGACGGGCCGCTCCTATGAGGCCCCAGAGCACTTGGCTCTTCCTCAATTAACATTCTGCATTTCACTTTTTGGTTACTTGCCCACTATCTTTTTTAACCTATAAATTTCTTGAGAATAAGGAATTATCTTTGTTCTTCCTTATAGTCATGGTGCCCATTACATACCAGACAGTAATAAATGTTTGAATGAATGAAGGACTGAATGCAAGGGTCTCAAATAATGTGTCATCCAGGAAAGACCAGACAGATAGGTTCACTTTCTTTTTCTGCATTCACCTCTGTCACTTTCCTGGACACCAGTTATCTCTTTCTGCTTCCAGTCTCGCCCCTCCAATCCATTCTCCATCAGGCAGCTAGAGCGACTTTTTTTTTTTGTCTTCTGGTGTCTGATTTATTCTGAGTGCACAATTAGTGTTGCTTTATTTCAGTTTCTGGCTATTTGACACGCAGTTTAGATACAGGCTCTGTTAATGACATACTTCCTGAATCAACCTTTTTGAGATATTATTATTACAATTATTAGGATATTTTCTATTCAAAAAACAAAACTGAAGACAACAGTTTAAAATCCCCAAAGACATTCTAGATGCATAAGTAATACATAAAGACTCTACCAGTTGGAGAATTTCTGAAGGAATAGAGCCACCTTTTAAAAAAGCAAATTGGATCGTCACACTGTCTTGTTTCAAGGCTTCAGTGACTTGTCTGGCTCTCGGTATGAAATACAAACACTTTAACATAGAGTTTAAGAAGCCCTTCATGATCTCACATCTGCCAGCCCCTCAGCCTTGTTCCCCAACTGCCCCTGCCCAGCCCTCTTATTCTCTAATAGAGCTGTGGTAGGGGTTTCATTGTCTCTTTTCTCCGAGTCTCTTTGCATCTCTTCCTTTACCCCACCGTCTGTCTTCCCATCGGGTCACATTGCCTGGCTAACCCTACTCATCAAAGCCCTGGCTCATGCCTTCCTCAGAGAGGCTTTCCTAACTACCCCAGACTTGGTCAGGTTCCTCCGTTAGACATTCTCCACAGCTCCTATGAGTTTTATAACATTCATGAGCTTGCCATTATTTATTGTCTCTATTCTCCTTTGGAGTGTGATGGCGACAAGGATGAAATCCTGTCCTAGCACTTAGCACGGTACCTGGCATCATAGCACACTCAGTAAATCTTGTTGCCCAAGAGCAGCCACCTACTCCCACCTACTGCTTGCTAAGTCTGCTAGACATAGATGATAATTACTTTAAGGAAAGAAAGGGTTTTAGGAATTTTGAGATAAAAAACAACAGAGTTCCCGTGGTGATTGCTTAGGTCTTTAATAGAGGCCAGAGAGTAAATTTGTCCAACTGTGGATGTAGATACAGTGTGGCTATTGTAAATTTGATGAAAATCTGTTTTACATAATAAAATGACAAGGGCAGTTGGATGTGATTATTCTTTATAAAAATATTTAGCACCATATGATTGTGATCATTGTGATCATACGGTAGTTATTCTACATAGTGCTTTTTGAGGCTGATAACTTCTATAATTCGTGGACTTAGAAATAATCCAACGAAGTTGATAGTTAGCTCAAAACAGCAGGCTGATAAAAGGAGTCAGGGTCAGAATTTAAGTCATTTGATAGTTTGATTTCAGTGTTTGTCTTAATGGAAATCTATTAGTTGATAATATTTTTGTTATTGTTTTTTGTTTCTTAAATTCCATTTTCCACTGTCATGGGAGCATTTATTGAAAAGTGATGGAGTAAGAGTGAGTGGTTTAGAAATATACAAGCTATATCCATCACTGGGGGAACAGACTGATTCATTCCCCAACTTATAGGGTGTGTTGAAAGGGTGGCGTAGCAGGAAATATGGGGTGCCATGTTCATAGGTATTAAATGTTGATATTGCCAGGCCTTGTATAAGGTGCTGTTCACTTACTATATTATTTCCATTATAATCTTCAAGGTAGGTGATACTATCCCCACTTTACATATGAAAAAACTCAGGTTCAGAAAGATTAAGTAATTTGCCTAAGCTCATCCAGCTGGTTAGAAGAAAAGCTAGGATTTAAACCCGTGTCTCTCTGACTCTGAAATTCATGCTTTGTTCTCTCTACCACATGGACTCCGTCAGTCTCCTCATCTTCTTTTTAAAAGTTCAAAGAATTGAACATCTTACATTATTTCTGAAAATGGCACCTAGTTAAGCTTAATATTTTTTAAATTTTGTATTGAGGTACTTGTTCAATGATCATTTATATGAGCATAGACTGTATACCAGGGTCCATGAGGGACATGGAATTAGGAAACCTACTATGTTTCTAAATAAAGCCTTTAGTCTAACTGGAAAACAAAACACATGCATATAAAACAATTGGAAATTTATTCCAGGACAGTGTGTAACCCAGAACAAGATGAAAATGGAATATAGATTTAAAGTGCTGAGAAAATAGAACAGGGAGTGGTCAGATTAGGGTTCATCAGGGAATGAATGACACAGGGAGCAAATGGAAATGTTTCAGTCTCCTTTATAGAAATTTGTGCTGGTAATTTAAGGGAAAGACTGAGAGAAAAAGAGATTAATTGACCAATATACTATAAACTTTCTTTTTTAGAAGAGAATAGTAAAGTTGTTGAAGAATTATTAGAAGAAAACAATGACATGAAGAATAAATTGGAAGAACTGAGAACACTTTGTAAAACACTACCACCAAGGTAGGCTTTTACTATTACAAAGAAATCGTTTATTTCTGAGTACCTTTGCTTTTTGTTTTTAAATATCAGTCGTATCAATAATATCATACCAAGAATATCAGTTACTTTTATTGTTACATAGCAAAAAGTATAAAAAAGAAGAAAATCTTCTAAAACCCTGTCCCCAGAAGATATCCTTTATTTAGTATATGTGCTGCCGAAGCGAGCACTTTACCCTTTATTTAAGCCCTTTTATACACACACAACATGTACACATGTTTTAAAAATTGAGATTATCGTATAAGCTATTTTGTAACCTTTTGTTAATATTATAAGATAAACGCTTCCTCCGTGTCATTGGATATACTCCTATAATGTGCTTTTCAATAGCTGCATAGATTTTCATCATGGGGATTTATCATGATTTATTTAAGTAACTGTAACACAAGTTGTTGGCATTTTTCTCCTAACTAATTATAATAAAGATCCTCGTATGTGAATTTTTTAGCACATCTTAGCTTATTTTATTGGAATATATATGTATATATATATATTTTCAAGTTACATTTTTCACTTAAAATCTCTGTTTTTGCAATCTTTGGTTTGTTTTTAGGTCACTGTCAGAAGGGGCCATTGAACATTCTTGCCTGCCATGCAATGCGGTGGCCTTGGAAGAACTTCGTGGGCAGTACATTAAAGCTGTAAAAAAAATTAAGCGTAAGTCCCTAAAGAGATTCCAAAGATTTTAAGGTGGTTTGGGTCTTTTTTGTAACCAGCAGTAGTAATTTTGGGGAATTTTCTGAACTACCTTGTTCTTACCTGCTTTTAGAAGAGATCACTGATAGCTTTTCTAAGTTATGTAGATGATTTTACCCAAGTAAATTTGGAGTTTGCCCCCCAAATTTTGGAAGTGGCACAAGGATAGAGCTATTTTTATATTGTTAATTATCCTGGGGTTTTTTTTTGGACACTGATATATATATTTTTAAAGTATAATTGACATATACCACTATATTCGTTTCAGGTGTATAACATAATGGTTTGATATTTGTATGTGATCACCACAATGTCTAGTTTCCCCATCACCATACAAAGTTACAAAATATACAACACAGTAGTAGTTCCCCCTTATCTGAGGATTTGCTTTTGTGGTTTCGGTTATCTGTGGTCAACTGGAGTCAGAAAACATTAAGTGGAAAATTCCAGAAATAAATAGTTAGTAAGTGTTAAACTGTGGGCCATTCTGAGTAGCATGATGAAATCTCATGCCATCCTGCTACATCTGCCTCCAGATATGAATCATCTCTTTGCCCAGCATATCCTGCCTGTTAGTCAGTTAGTAGCCACCTTGATTACCAGATCCACTGTATCACAGTGCTTGTGTTCGTCACCCCTCTTTTACTTAATAAAGCCCTCAAACTACAAGAGTAGTGATGCTGACAGTTCATCTATGCCAAAAAGAAGCCGTAAAGTGCTTCCTTTAAGTGAAAAGGTGAAAGTTCTTGACTTAATAAGGAAAGAAAAAAACAATCATATGGTGAGGTTGCTGATCTACAGTAAGAACAAATCTTCTATCCGAGAAATTGTGAAAAGAAAGAAAATAAAAGTGTATGCTAGTTTTGCTGTCACACGTCAAACTGCAAAAGTTACGGGCACAGTGAATGATTAGTGCTTAGTTAAAATGGAAAAGACATTAAATATGTACAATAAGATATTTTGAGAGAGATCACATTCAAATAACTTTGTTAAAATATATTGTTAAGGGCTTCCCTGGTGGCGCAGTGGTTGAGAGTTCGCCTGCCGATGCAGGGGACACGGGTTTGTGCCCCGGTCCGGGAAGATCCCACATGCCGCAGAGCGGCTGGGCCTGTGAGTCATGGCCGCTGAGCCTGCGCGTCCGGAGCCTGTGCCCCGCAACGGGAGAGGCCACAACAGTGAGAGGCCCGCATACCACAAAAAATAAATAAATAAATAAAATAAAATAAAATATATTGTTAAAATTGCTCTATTTTATTATTAATTATTGTTAATCTCTTACTGTGCTTAATTTATAAAATAAATGTTATGACATGTATGTATGTATAGGAAAAAATGTAGTATATTTAGGGTTCAGTACTTGGTTTCAGGCATCTATTAGGGGTCTTGGAATGTATCCCCTGCGGAAAAGGGGGGACTACTGTACAATATTATTCACTATAGTCACCGTGCTGTACATTACATCCCCATGACTTACTTAGCATAATGCCCTCAAGATCCACCCAGGTTGTCACAAATGGCAAGCAATTTCATTCTTTTTTATGGCCAAGTAGTATCATTGTATGTATGTACCACATCTTCTTTATCCATTCATCCATTGATGGACGCTTAAGTTGTTTGGCTATCTTGGCTATTGTAAATGATGCTGCAATGAACATAGGCACACGTGTATCTTTTCGAATTAGTGTTTTCATTTTCTTTTGGTAAATATCCAGAAGTGAAATTGCTGGATCATATAGTAGTACTATTTTTCTTTTTTTTGAGGAATCTCCATATTGTTTCCCATAGTGGCTGTACCAGTTTGCATTCCCATCAACAATGCATAGGGTTTCCCTTTTCTCCACATGCTCACTAACACTTCTTGGTCTTTTTGATGGTAGCCATTCTAACAGGTATGAGGTGATATCTTATTGTGATTTTGATTTGCATTTCCCTGATGATTAGTGATGTTGAGCATCTTTTCATATACTTGTTGTCCATATCTATGTTTTCTTTGGAAACCTGTCTATTCAGATCTTCTGCCCATTTTTAATCAGATTGATTGTTTTTTGTTGTTATTGAGTTGTATGAGTTCTTTGTATATTTTGGAAATTAATCCTTATTGGATATATAATTTGCAAATATCTTCTCCCATTCAATAGGTTGCCTTTTTTATTTTGTTGATGGTTTCCTTTGCTCTGCAGAGCATTTCAGTTTGATGTAGTCCCACTTGTTTATTTTTGTATATATTGCTACTGCTTTTGGAGTTAGATCCAAAAAAATATCACTAAGACCAATGTCAGTGAGCTTACTGCCAGTGTTTTCCTCTAGGAGTTTTATAGTTTCTGGTCTTACAATCAAGTCCTTAATCCATTTTGAGTTGATTTTGTTTATGGTATAAAGAAAGTAGTCCAGTCTGATTCTTTTGCATGTGGCTGCCCAGTTTTCCCATCACAATTTTTTGAAGAGATTGTCCTTTCCCCATTGTATATTCTTGCCTCCTTTGTTGTAAATTAATTGACCATGTGTGAGGGGGTTTATTTCTGGGCTCCGTATATTGTTTCATTGATCTGTTTGTCTGTGATGTCAATACCAAACTGCTTAAATTACTATAGCTTTGTATTGTAGTTTGAAACCAGGAAGCGTGATGCCTCCAGCCTTTGTTGTTCTTTTTCAAGATTGTTTTGGCTATTTGGGATCTTTTGTGGTTCCACACAAATTTTAGGAATTTGCTAAGCTACTCCAGCTTTCTTTTGGTTTCCATTTGCATGAAACATTTTTCCATCCCTTCCCTTTTAGCCTGTATATGTCCTTACATCTGAAGTGAGTCTCTTTAACATTTCTTGTATTTCCTATTTTTCTGTTGAAGTTCTCTCTGTGTTCATTCTTATTGGTGAGCGTCTTTATGACCATTACTTTGAACTCTTTATCAGGGAAGTTACTTACATCCCTTTCATTAAGGGTTTTTTCTGGGGTTTTGTCTGGTTCTTTCATTTGGAACATATTTTTCTGTTTCTTCATTATGCTTGACTCTCTATGTGTTTATTTCTATGTAACAGCTACCTCTCCCAGTCTTGAAGGAGTGGTCACAGGAAGACTGGGGTGTGTTTCAGGCTGCTGTCTGTGCAGTGTCCTGGGGGTTGTAGCTTGCCAGGAATTCTCTCTCCAGTTGTTTCAGTCCTGTGGGGTCCAGAAATGCAAGCCCTCTAGCCACCAGAGCCAGGTGTTCAAGGGGTGTCCCCTGTGTGAACTGTGCACACCTGCTGGGTTTGGTGTGGTGGGGCTTCAGTGGAACACCAGGCTGGGTTTGGCATGGTGGGGCCACCATGGAGTCCAAGGGTGGGGCAAGTGGCTCTAGCAAGGTAGAGGGAGAGTGTAAAAATGGCGCCTGCAAGGGCCAGTACTAGTAAGGTAGAAGAGTACAAAAATGGTTCCCGCCAGCACCTCTGTTCCCTGGGAGAGTTCTAACAGATTCTGCCCTTCTGGCAGATGCTTTAAGATCAGCAAGTACATCTCCTTAACATAAGGTCTAGGTATTTTTAAAGCTGCTATTTTTGCACTGGGTTCCTGAGTTGAGTGAGTCTGTGTGTGAGTCCTGTAGGAGCAGAATCTCAGGTTCCTACAGCACTTTGTGTCTTCTGGACGTAAGCCCCATTAGTTTTCAAAGCCAGGTGTTTTGGGGGCTCATCTCTCTGGAGCAGGTCCTAAGGGTTGGGGCACCTGATGTGGGGCTCAAACCCCTTGCTCCTCAGGGAGAAGCTTTGTTTTTGTGATATTCCTCCTGATTGTGGGATGTCATGCCAAGGGTGAAGGTTTTGGCAAGATTGTGTCTCTGCATCTCCTACTCACCTTGATGTGTCCCCTTTGTCCTTTGTGTTGGGTGGCTCTTGGGCTAGTTCTCAGGTCTTTTTCAGAGACAGTTGTTCCATATGTAGCTGTAGATTTGGTGTATCCGTGGGAGGATGAGTTCAGGATTTCCTGTACCGCCATCTTGAACTGCTTCCAAGATTTTTCTTCTTGGACACTAATATTAAACTAAAAATTTCATAATCTTACAACTTAAATAACTACTACCAAAGAAAATGTCATATGAGTTTAAATGAGCAATTACTACTTTCTTCCATAAACTTTTAAGGACCATGAAAAATGGATGTAATTAGGAATTGTTCTGTTGTCTCTATTATTTTCATAATGGATTATGTCATAGATGTAAATTTATTTATCAAGTCCTGTAGTACTAGGTGGTGCCACACATCCTGCAGAACATTTCTCTGGTTTATGTTTTCCCAGTAGAATACCTCCTGGTTTTTAATTGCAATATTGCATAGTTGGTGTGTATGTCCCAGAACAATACCAGTGTTTACGTACAAGAAATGTATATTTACCTCCTAAAATTGCATTCATTTTAAACAGAATGAGTGGGAAAGGTCTCAAGTTCCAAATATAATTGGTAGATCATCAGAATCATGGTGGAGATGTTTTGAAAAGCCCACTCAGTATCAGTATAGAGAATGTGCTTCTTAGCTGTTGCCAGTACTAACAGAGTACATATTACTAGAAAGAAATTTACATTTTGTTAACAATTATAGTGATTGGAAAGTGAAATTTTAAGCTTTTCTTTTTCATCCTAACATGATAGCTTGTTGTGTATTTATGTGTATTGTTTTACATCTTAGAAGTTGGTTGGAAGTTTTGTTTTGACATGTACTCCATCAAAATTTTTCCCACTTGAAGTAATGAAAAATAGTCTTCCACTTAGCATTTTTGCCTAGAATGTGTAATTTTCAGGAAGAGCTTACTGATATTGAGGGAGATTCCTTTATGAGTTGGAATCCTTAATATCATAGGGATGATAATATTCTAGAGGTAGGATGTAGTCCTGGATTTAGGACAAAATGTTAACCTTAAATAGTGGTAGTTCCAATCAAAGCACACTGAGTTAAACATAAAAGGAAGACTTGAAAGCTGTGAACTATTTTTAAATGTAAATTTCAGGAGGCATCATAAGTCTCATCTCTCTCCCTGCAATAGCATTTTGTACGTATCTCTCATGGATTGTAGTATTATATTTAGTTGGATACTCATAAGTGCTGCCAAAAAATTGAATAAATAATGAAACATGGATTTTCAGAGCACAGGTAAACAGAAGAATATGAATCCAGCTCATATTACCTCATTTCTCTCTTTGTCTGCTTCTCTCTTCCCTTCTGCCTTACCCTTTCTGTATATTTCTTTTTTCTCTTGTCTTAACTAGACATAATATGTAATTGAAATGCATAAATTTCTGTGCCTCATATTAATGATAACTGCTTGCTTCAGTGTTTCAAAATATGACAGTTTCCCTGGGGGATATGCCATGGTTCCTTACCGTATATGTCTGTCATCATTGTAAAAGGACTTTTGGATTACTCCTGCTTTGAGTCTACCAAAATGGTGACCGGAAATATTCCATTTTAATGATTGTAGAAAACTATAATGTTTAAACTATACATCCAGTCACTTCATCTCCCAGAAAATTGGTCTGAAGTCTGCCTCTCCTGTTTTGGAAAAACTGCTAATAAACGTGCATTTTGTGGGGATTCCCCCCGCCCCCAGGTGATATGCTTCGTTATATTCAGGAGAGTAAGGAAAGAGCTGCGGAAATGGTAAAAGCAGAGGTATTGCGAGAACGTCAAGAAACCTCCCGAAAGATGCGCAAATATTATTTGATTTGCCTCCAGCAGATTTTGCAGGATGATGGAAAAGAGGAAGGGTAAGTTCTGTCTGAACAGTGTGTCCTGAGAGTACCAGGACAGCATGTTGTCATTTTCTAAGCATTTTCCTTAGCCACAGAATTACCTGTGTCTACATGATGAGCCATTAGGGATTAAGAGAGGCTTAATGTCTGTGCTGCCCTAAGTGGTGGCAGAGCATATAGGAAAACAGAAATCCTGGGGCTAAGGAAACTTATTTTTTCCTTTAAACTGTATTAATTTCATATTCTCGAATTCCCCACAGGGCTGAGAAAAAGATTATGAATGCTGCTAGCAAACTTGTTATGATGGCAAAATTGCTGGAAACACCTATTTCTAGCAGATCTCAGAGCAAAACTACACAGTCAGGTATGTCAAAATGAGTTACTTGAAGGATTTTTCTCTCCCTCTTTTTTAGATATTTAATATCTTTAGTATGAGAGTAGAGAATGTAAGGAGTGAGAGCTGAGTTATCCTATTGTGTGCATGTTTTACTTAAACTGGAAACTTACAAAAAAACAGTGTAGAGTTTCCAGTTCAAGTAGGCAGACTGAGCTTACCCACCAGCTTCCTCCTGCTGCTTCCATCCCTAGAAATGATAGAAAAGATTTTAAACGACAGTATAGAAGGAGAAAAAGAAGAAATTATAACTGAGCTTTTAAAAGTTACAACTGATAAATCAGAGGCTGTGAGAAATCCCTGAAAGAAGGCAAACACTGTAAACTGAAGATGGAAACCTCAGTTCAAAACTCCCAGAAGATGATAGTTACAAGTGGGAGCAATATTGAAACTGTTCTACGTGTGAAGGTGGGATGTTCCAGGAGAAGTAGTAAGCCTAGGGGATACCAATGGGGTAATTAGCTGGTATTCCAGAGCAGCTGAAACCAGGTGGGATTGCCCTCTTTATTTCTACTTATCTTTCTTCCTGAACCTCAGATTGGGCTAGGTAAGAGCAACAGGAACAGAGAGTCTGGGAACTGGGCAGTGCTCTAGGTGGCTAGCCACACCGAGGAGGAGCTGAGAGCCCAAATCCCAGAGTACCAGGTATCAGGTCTTTCTACCCTGCTTCTCATTCCTTCCCACTGCACTTCCAACTCCTTTAAACAAGCAGCAGATACTGTACTCAGTACATCTGAAAGATAAGCATTCAACCAAGAATTACCACATATTTATAGAAAGCCAGCACTGTGAAGAAAGATACCAAACTCAAAATAAGACAAAGCAAAAAAAAAAAAAAAATCCACAACAGAACTTATACCTAAAAAGATAGAATTAATAGAACAAACAACAGGACCTGAGAATGTTAGAAAAATACAGTATTCTCAGAAAGATGTAGGAGGATATTATAGAGGAAACTAACAATATGCTAAGATTTATACTGTTTTCAAGGAGAAGATGTAGTTACTGATAACTCTAGAGATTGCTAGAAAAATATAAGTTTAAGTATGTGTATAAAAATTTAAGGCTAACTAATAGAGAAATAGAATATATAATTTTCAAAGTAGTAGGGGTAAAACTTGGAAGAAAACGTTTCAATCTAATAATCTAGAAAGAGGAAAAATACATGTAGAAAGCACGGGTAAATAGAAAATAATAGTAGGTTGAAACATCAGCAGTCACACTAAATGTGAATTGGTTAAACTCACTTATTAAAAGACCACAATTTTCAAACAGTTTTAAATATTCTAGACATATGTTATTCCAGATAAGAACATTGTCAAAAATTCAAAATAAAGGGCTGGAAAGTGATATACCAAGCAATGCAATGTTGATATTAGATAAATTGTAGAGTTAAATACAATATTAGGTAAATTAGAGTTAGCATTAAACTGACCAAAGTGATAGTTCATAATGATAAAGGAGCAACCTCCCAAGAAGCTATAAATGAATTCTTTCTGTTCAAAATAGAATAACTTAAGAATATATGAATCAAAAGCTGATAGAAAAACATGAAAAAAATTAGTAAATTCCCAGTCACACTGGGAGGATTTGAACATATCTGTGAGGAAATGGGGTTTTTGCACTTCTGGAAAGCTTGAGGCAAAGACTGTTCAGGAATTCCCAAGATTGATGTTGGTAAACGTTCTTCAAATAAAGGCACAGAGATTATTTGTGTAAATTCTGGAATGGCGATGTGAACCGTGGCTATAAAAGGGCAGTGGCATATAACAAGAAAAGAGTTTTCTAGATTTGGGGCAACTGCAAATAATGAATAATGTCCCCAGCAGAAACAAACCCTTTTCAGAGACTTTAAGGACCAAGGTACCCTACTTTGAGATATGATGCCTCTGATTCTGTGCTGTGTGGCTGTTCTGCTTCTGATCAGATTTAGTGTCTTAGCTAATTAAATCGGAAACTATTTTAGCTTTGAGAAAAAGAGAGAAAGTGTGTGAGAGGGATGTGTGTGTGTGTGTGTGTCTGTCTGTCTGTCTGTCTGTCTTGGGTTGGGTGGGTTCTTCCAGCAAACTTTCTCCATCAGAAACTCCATATTTGACATCAGAGCAAGACTGGAAATGTTGCAGTTGGCTCTTGAAATGCTATACCAACTATTACAGAAAATAATACAGCAGGTGGATAGCAATAATAACATATTAGTTTTCATTAACAGAATTACTCAGCTTTATCTAATAGATATACGTAAAAGAATATTTTTAAATGTCCAGCATTGATGTATTTTCTTTGAGAATGATTAGAATATATATGCATCCCTTGGAAATATATAAAAACATACATTTTTTTCTCCTCTTTCAGTGTTAATTTTCTCCTAATTTTGTTTTCCCCTAATTTTGTGTTCCCTTGTATACAATAGTATTGCCTCTGACTTCAGAGATGCTGACTGGAGTTGAAAAATCAAAAAGAAATGATATGAATCAGAATATATCGTGTCACAGTGAAAGCAAATCAAACAGTATAAAAACTATCCCTAGAAGTATGTGTGACCAAGCTCCTAAGAGGAGGGGTGCCTGTAACTTACAAAGGCGATTAGAGGACGCAGAGCACGGGGACAGAAAGCATGAGGGTTCCAAAGTGTCACATCCAGGCTTTCAGTTCGGGGATAACAGTCACAAACACCTAGACATTTCGCCAAGGAATGTTTCTCCTGAGTTTGTTCCTTGCAAAGGTGAAAGAGGCTTTGGTTTGCACAAGAAGATAGACCTCCTTGGTGATACTGGCTCTGAATCACTCCAGCACTCAACTGCACACCCCTTTCTCGGATCCTTCAGAAATAAACCCTCACCTAGATATACCCCTAGTCTTCCTGAATCCGAGTCCACGCATATAACTTTTCGAAGTCCTAATGAGAGACTTGGTTTAAAAGTATACAAGTGTAATCCACTAATGGCAAGTGAAAATGCTGCATCTGAGAAAAGTCAAAGTTTGGGTGTTAAGGAAACTCCAGTAAAGGATGGAGGGGACCTCAGTGACTCTGTAGGCTGGCATTCCAACAGTACCGCTCTACCCTGCAACAGTCATGAAGTGTCATTTTTGCATGATAGGCCACAAGAAACTCTGGATATGCTCGACGAATCTGTTAATTTCCAACAGTTTTCAGCAGCAAGTCTTCCTTTAGATTCAGAGAAAAACAGTATGATTCATCAACCTATGAAATGTCAGAGTGGTCATGCTCCAGACCTGTCAGAAGAAACCACGTATTCCCCGCCAGGGAAGATCAGCATGACTCTTGGACACCTACCTCATCATAAGGCTGATATATTAAAGTCAGATTTCAAAAAGCTGAGCAGCACAGCACCATCTGCAGTGTGTCCACAGCCTTCAAGAAAATTAATCGCTCCTCTGTCTAACCAACAAGATAGTGGCTTTGACAGCCCATTTGTCAATCTAGACTAACTGTTATACAGTATTTAAGAAGAATCATTAATATATTGATAAGAAAACTGGAAGGGAAGACTTCATACTGAAAAATATTTGTGGGTTCTGCATATTTTGAGATGTTTTAATGATGTCTATCATATGAGTAAAGTATTCTCATAAAATTACTTGAGATATTAAGGTTGCCTTAGTCTTCTAAAGGGCTAATCGTGTATGTGTAATCTGCTTCTGTGTGGTGCTTGTATTTGGTTGCTAAACCACCTATTTTTATACTTATAAATTAGCTCTCTGTGCAGTGTTAAATTATTTAAATAAACTTGCATATGGTCTGTAGAATTGTTATGAATTATTTTTAAATTCATAACGTAGAAATGTTATATTGACATAATTTGAAATTCATCTAGAAAAACATATAAACCTTGATGATTCGTATGTATAATCAGCCAGATTTAATTTTTGAAATTAGCCATGTTGAATGAGGCTATAGATTTACTCTACACGTAGTTTTCCTGGAAATCTGTACTCAAGATTTTGATCCTTGCCTTCAGTTAGTGGAAAAGAAGTATTGCAAAGATTGCCACAAAATACATAGCTGTGTCCTGGCTTCATTAATTCAAATATTAGTCTGAATTTTTTTAGTTGGCATTTGCGTTATTTCAAATCTCCTGTGACACCCAGAGACTTTCTTTGTCTCTTTTATGGTTTCATAGTCTTTCCTTCATCTGAAGCATTACTTTTTTTTTTTTTTTTAGATTCTGCCTACTTTACACTAATGATTATCGACAAAAATGGTATTGTCTAATACAGTATTTCATGACTTTATTGGGGAATATTTTTGGACTTCACAATGAAAATGGACTAGGTCCAGAGAGGTCAGACATCCAGCAATGCATGGGGCAGTGAAGCATCTCAGTAAGTTGGTTCCCAACCTAGGAGTCTTTCAAGATGCCACACCAGTCATTCACATAGATGAAAAATCTGATTATAGTGATCAGAACTTGGAACTTAACTTCATTATGCTTGTGAACACCAAATACTTTTGTATGGTTTTAATAGACACTGACTTTTTCAGGAATATAACTGCTGGGAAAATGGACAAAAGATTGCATTTTGTCTTGCTTTGGAATTTGACTGGTTCAGTGTTTTGGGAAACTCACATTACAGTGGCAAAGGTCGAAGAGGAATTTAAGTTGCTAATTTAGCGCATTTATATCAGTCAGCATTTAGAGCTGTCAGTTCTGGATCTGGTACTTCATTACGTCTTCTAGTCTAGCTGTGTCTGAGCAGTGGCATTTTGAAAGACATACGATCTTACTCAAAGTTTACTTTCAAATTTCTTTTCTCCTGAAGGTGTAGGTAGGTTATATCATCGTTAAGTTTTGTCTTAAAATGGGTTTTACAAAATACTTAATATTAATGAAGGTGTTGGGCTTTATAGAGGCAAAAACCACTGTTTTAGAAGGATGATGTACTTACTACGACTACTATAATAGTCATGATGACTTTTTCACCAAGACCTTCTCACTTGGGTTACTCTAACGGGAGCCAGACTGGTCCTTCCACTTCTAATTGCATCAACCTCCACACCACGTCCACCCAGCTTTTGAGTGCTTTTTCTGAAATGAAAATCAGATCGCGTTACCTCCCTGCTCTCTGGTACTTCATCACCGTCTGGTATTCTTTTTTCTTTTTAAAAATTTTTAAATTTTATTTGTTTTTTTCTATACAGCAGGTTCTTATTAGTCATCAGTTTTATACACATCAGTGTATACATGTCAATCCCAAGCGCCCAATTCATCCCACCCCCACCCCCACCCCCTGCCGTTTTCCCCCCCAGGTGTCCAAACATTTATTCTCTACATCTGTGTCTCAATTTCTGCCCTGCAAACCGGTTCATCAGTAGCATTTTTCTAGATTCCAGATATATGTGTTAATGTACGGTATTTGTTTTTCTCTTTCTGACTTAATTCACTCTGTATGACAGTCTCTAGATCCATCCACGTCTCAACAAATGACCCAGTTTCGTTCCTTTTTATGGCTGAGTAATATTCCATTGTATATATATACCATATCTTCTTTATCCATTCGTCTGTCAAGGGGCATTTAGGTTGCTTCCATGATCTGGCTATTGTAAATAGTGCTGCAGTGAACATTGGGGTGCATGTGTCTTTTTCAATTATGGTTTTCTCTGGGTATATGCCCAGTAGTGGGATTGCTGGATCATATGGTAACTATTTTTAGTTTTTTAAGGAACATCCATACTGTTCTCCATAGTGGCTGTGTCAATCTATATTCCCACCAACAGTGCAAGAGGGTTCCCTTTTCTCCATGCCCTCTCCAGCATTTGTTGTTTGTAGATTTTCTGATGATGCCTATTGTGACTGGTGTGAGGTGATACCTCATTGTAGTTTTGATTTGCATTTCTCTAATAATTAGTGATGTTGAGCACATTTTCATGTGCTTCTTGGCCATCTGTATATCTTCTTTGGAGAAATGTCTATATAGATCTTCTGCCTATTTTTGGATTGGGTTGTTTGTATGTGTATTTGTTTTTGCGGTATGCGGGCCTCTCACTGTTGTGGCCTCTCCTGTTGCGGAGCACAGGCTCCAGACGTGCAGGCTCAGCGGCCATGGCTCATGGGCCCAGCCGCTCCACGGCATGTGGGATCTTCCCAGACTGGGGCACGAACCTGCGTCCCCTGCATCGGCAGGCAGACTCTCAACCACTGCGCCACCAGGGAAGCCCTGTCTGTTTTTTTTAATATTGAGCTGCATGAGCTGTTTATATATTTTGGAGATTAATCCTTGGCTGTTGATTCCTTTACAAATATTTTCTCCCATTCTGATGGTTGTCTTTTCATCTTGTTTATAGTTTCCTTTGCTGTGCAGAAGCTCTGAAGTTTCATTAAGTCCCATTTGTTTATTTTTGTTTTTTATTTCCATTACTCTAGAAGTTGGATAAAAAAGATCTTGCTGTGATTTATGTCAAAGAGTGTTCTTCCTAAGTTTTCATCTAAGAGTTTTATAGTGCCTGGTCTTACTTTTAGGTCACTAATCCTTTTTTTTTTTGCTGTATGTGGGCCTCTCACTGCCACAGCCTCTCCCGCTGCGGAGCACAGGCTCCGGAAACGCAGGCTCAGCGGCCACGTCCCACGGACCCAGCCGCTCTACAGCATGTGGGACCCTCCCAGACCGGAGCACGAACCTGCGTCCCCTGCATCGGCAGGTGGACTCCCAACCACTGTGCCACCAGGGAAGCCCTCTAATCCATTTTGAGTTTATTTTTGTGTATGGTGTTAGGGAGTGTTCTCGTTTCATTCTTTTACATGTAGCTGTCCAGTTTTCCCAGCACCACGTACTGAAGAGACTGTCTTTTCTCCATTGTATATCCTTGCCTCCTTTGTCATAGATTAGTTGACCATAGGTCTGTGGGTTTCTCTCTGGGCTTTCTATCTTGTTCCATTGATCTAAGTTTCTGTTGTTGTGCCAGTACCATATTGTCTTGATTACTGTAGCTTTGTAGTATAGTCTGAAGTCAGGGAGTCTCATATCCCCAGCTCCGTTTTTTTCCCTCAAGACTGCTTTGGCTATTCGGGGTCTTTTGTGTCTCCATACAAACTTTAAGATGATTTGTTCTAGTTCTGTAAAAAATGCCATTGGTAATTTGATAGGGATTGCATTGAATCTGTAGATTGCTTTGGGTAGTATAGTCATTTTCACAATGTTGATTCTTCCAATCCAAGAACATGGTATATCTCTCCATCTGTTCATACCATCTTTAGTTTCTTTCAACAGTGTCTTATACTTTTCTGCATACAGGTCTTATTTTATTCTTTTTGTTGCAGTGGTAAATGGGAGTGTTTCCATAATTTTTCTTTCAGGTTTTTCATCATTAGTGTATAGGAATACAAGAGATTTCTGTGCATTAATTTTGTATCCTGCTACTTTACCAAATTCATTGATTAGCTCTAGTAGTTTTCTGGTGGCATCTTTAGGATTCTCTATGTATAGTATCATGTCATCTGCAAACAGTGACAGTTTTACTTCTTCTTTTCCAATTTGTATTCCTTTTATTTCTTTTTCTTCTCTGATTGCCATGGCTAGGACTTCCAAAACTATGTTGAATAATAGTTGTGAGAGTGGACATCCTTGTCTTGTTCCTGATCTTAGAGGAAATGCTTTCACTTTTTCACCATTGAGAATGATGTTTGCTGTGGGTTTGTCATATATGGCCTTTATTATGTTGAGGTAGGTTCCCTCTGTGCCCACTTTCTGGAGGGTTTTTATCATAAATGGGTGTTGAATTTTGTCAAAAGCTTTTTCTGCATCTATTGAGATGATCATATGGTTTTTATTCTTCTATTTGTTAATACGGTGTACCACATTGATTGATTTATGTATATTGAAGAATCCTTGCATCTCTGGGATAAATCCCACTTGATCATGGTGTATGATACTTTTAATGTGTTGTTGGATTCTGTTTGCTAGTATTTTGTTGAGGATTTTTGCATCTATATTCATCAGTGATATTGGTCTGTAATTTTCTTTTTTTATAGTATCTTTCTGGTTTTGGTATCATGGTGATGGTGGCCTCATAGAGTGAGTTTGGGAGTGTTCCTTCCTCTGCAATTTTTTGGAAGAGTTTGAGAAGGATGGGTGTTAGCGCTTCTCTAAATGTTTGATAGAATTCACCTGTGAAGCCATCTGGTCCTGGACTTTTGTTTGTTGGAAGATTTTTAATCACAGTTTCAATTTCATTACTTGTGATTTGTCTGTTCATATTTTCAATTTCTTCCTGGTTCAGTCTTGGAAGGTTGTACCTTTCTAAGAATCTGTCCATTTCTTCCAGGTTGTCCATATTATTGGCACAGAGTTGCTTGTAGTAGTCTCTTAGGATGCTTTGTATTTCTGCGGTGTCTGTTGTAACTTCTCCTTTTTCATTTCTAATTTTATTGATTTGAGTCCTCTCCCTCTTTTTCTTGATGAGTCTGGCTAATGGTTTATCACTTCTCTTTATCTTCTCAAAGAACCAGCTTTTAGTTTTATTGATCTTTGCTACTGTTTTCTTTGTTTCTATTTCATTTATTTCTGTTCTGATCTTTCTTATTTCTTTCCTTCTGCTAACTTTGTTTTGTTTGTTCTTCTTTCTCTAGTTCCTTTAGGTTAAAGTTTAGATTGCTTATGTGAGATTTTTCTTGTTTCCTGAGGTAGGCTTGTATAGCTATAAACTTCCCTCTTAGAACTGCTTTTGCTGCATCCCATAGGTTTTGGATCGTCGTGTTTTCATTGTCATTTGTCTCTAGGTACTTTTTGATTTCCTCTTTGATTTCTTCAGTGATCTCTTGGTTATTTAGTAGTGTATTGTTTAGCCTCCATGTGTTTGTGGTTTTTACGTTTTTTTACATGTAATTCATTTCTAATCTCATAGCGTTGTGGTCAGAAAAGATGCTAGATATGATTTCAGTTTTCTTAAATTTACTGAGGCTTGATTTGTGACTCAAGATGTGATCTACCCTGGAGAATGTTCTGTGTGCACTTGAGGAGAAAGTGCAATCTGCTGTTTTCAGATGAAATGTCCTATAAATATCAATTAAATCTATCTGGTCTATTGTGACATTTAAACCTTGTGTTTCCTTATTTTCATTTTGGATTATCTGTCCATTGGTTTAAGTGAGGTGTTAAAGTCCCCGACTATTATTGTGCTACTGCCGATTTCCTCTTTTATAGCTGTTAGCAGTTGCCTTATGTAGTGAGGTGCTCCTATGTTGGGTGCATGTATATATTTATAATTGTTATATCTTCTTCTTGGATTGATCCCTTGTTCATTATGTAATGTCCTTCCTTTTCTCTTGAAACATTCTTTATTTTAAAGTCTATTTTATCTGACATGAGTATTGTTACACCAACTTTCTTTTTTTTTGTTTTTGTTTTTGTTTTTTTGTTTTTGCGGTACATGGGCCTCTCACTGTTGTGGCCTCTCCCGTTGCGGAGCACAGGCTCTGGATTCACAGGCTCAGCAGCCATGGCTCACAGGCCTAGCCGCTTCGCGGCATGTGGGATCTTCTTGGACTGGGGCACGAACCCGTGTTGCCTGCATCGGCAGGCGGACTTTCAACCACTGTGCCACCAGGGAAGCCCTACTCCAACTTTCTTTTGATTTCCGTTTGTATGGAGTATCTTTTTCCATCCTCTCACTTTCAGTCTGTATGTGTACCCAGGTCTGAAGTGGGTCTCTTGTGGACAGCATGTATATGGGTCTTGTTTTTGTATCTATTCAGCAAGCCTCTGTCTTTTGGTTGGAGCATTTAATCCATTCACATTTAAGGTAGTTATCGATATGTATATTCCTATGACCATTTTCTTAATTGTTTTGGGTTTGTTTTTGTAGGTCCTTTTCTTCTCTTGTGTTTCCCACTTAGAGAAGTTCCTTTAGCATTTGTTGTAGAGCTGGTTTGGTGGTGCTGAATTTTGTTAGCTTTTGCTTGTCTGTAAAGGTTTTGATTTCTCCATCAAATCTGAATGAGATCCTTGCCGGGTAGAGTAATCTTCATGGTAGGTTGTTCCCTTCATCACTTTGAGTATATCATGCCACTCCCTTCTGGCTTGTAGAGTTTCTGCTGAGAAATCAGCTGTTAACCTTATGGGAGTTCCCTTGTATGTTATTTGTTGTTTTTCCCTTACTGCTTTCAGTAATTTTTATTTGTCTTTAATTTTTGCCAATTTGATTACTATGTGTTTCGGCATGTTTCTCCTTGGGTTTATCCTGTATGGGACTCTCTGCACTTCCTGGACTTGGGTGGCCATTTCCTTTCCCATGTTAGGGAAGTTTTCGACTATAATCTCTTCAAAGATTTTCTCGGGTCCTTTGTATCTCTCTTCTCCTTCTGGGACCCTTATAATGCAAATGTTTTTGTGTTTAATGTTGTCCCAGAGGTCTCTTAGGCTGTCTTAATTTCTTTTCATTCTTTTTTCTTTATTCTGTTCCACAGCAGTGAATTCCACCATTGTGTCTTCCAGGTCACTTATCCGTTCTTCTGCCTCATTTGTTCTGCTATTGCTTCCTTCTAGTGTAGTTTTTGTTTCAGTTATTGTATTGTCCATCTCTGTTTGTTTGTTCTTTAATTCTTCTAGGTCTTTGTTAAACATTTCTTGCATCTTCTTGATCTTTGCCTCCATTCTTTTTCCGAGGTCCTGGATCATCTTCACTGTCATTATTCTGAATTGTTTTTCTCCACTTCATTTAGTTGTTTTTCTGGGGTTTTATCTTGTTCCTTCTTCTGGTTAATAGCCCTCTGCCTTTTCATCTTGTCTGTGTTTCTGTGAATGTGGTTTTTGTTCCACAGGCTGCAGGACTGTAGGTCTTCTTGCTTCTGCCATCTGCCCTGTGGTGGATGAGGCTATCTAACTGAAGCATTACTTTTTGAAAATGGAAATAATGTTTGTCATATACTAAAAAATTTTAAACTATTAGATTTTTATGTTCATTTATAGTGCAGAATTGGCTAACTTATTAATGCTGTAGGCTGAAGATTGTATTCTAAACCATGCAGAAATGAATGACCACCTAAATATGGTTGCTTCTTTCTCGGGTTCTTAGAGATGGGTTTTAAAGTGTTAGATGTTTGCAAGTGCTTCCTGAAAACGCTATAGCTTACTCTCATGTCTCTCACCTCAAACATATTTTGGACTGTATTTGTGGGTTGATCCAGTATATTTGTCCACCAGGGTAACTTGGGTGGTTGTTGGATGGATGGCAAGGGGTATCATCACCCTCTGATAACTATCTCTAAAAGCAAGAACCTAGAAGTAAACCTTCTAGGGCTTGGAAAGCTCTGACATCTTAACTGGTGACCAGATGTAGATAAGCCTGAAATTTATCACTGGATTTCAGTGCTTGAGTTGACATGCAGCTGGAGAAAGGAACACACCATCTCTTCAAAGTCTTACTTGTATTTCTGAAGATACAATTCCTTTTTCCCAATAATTAGGGTATCATTTCTCACTCTAGGAAAACTCCTAAATTAGCTGAATTTATCTTCCACATGGATCTGGTTGGTTCTTGATTATTTTAAGCCCTGGATATAACTGAACTGAGAAGTAAGCTCATGGCTCTCCTACTTCTTCATCTTTGTTTTAAATCCTTGTCAGGTAGTTAAGCCCTCACCATCAAGGCTAAAAATGGAAGTCTTCTTGCTTTCTGCTCCTTTTATGGTATCCTTAACCTCTTTTTGATATCCATAATTTCAATAGGATTAGATTACTTTATTTCATACACCTTACACATAACCACCAAGGAAGGTCTACATTGATTAGCATGTAAATGAAAGGAGTACACAGCCAAACTGCCACAATTTTTTAAAATTTATTTTTAACATCTTTATTGGAGTATAATTGCTTTACAATGGTGTGCTAGTTTCTGCTTTATAACAAAGTGAATCAGTTCTACATATACATATATCCCCATATCTCCTCCCTCTTGCTTCTCCCTCCCACCCTCCCTACCCCACCCCTCTAGGTGGTCACAAAGCACCAAGCTGATCTACCTGTGCTATGTGGCTGCTTTGCACTAGCTCTCTATTTTACATTTGGTAGTGTATATATGTCCATGCCACTCTCTCACTTCGTCCCAGCTTGCCTTTTTGCCTCCACATGTCCTCAAGTCCATTCTCTACCTCTGCATGTTTATTCCTGTTCTGCCCCTAGGTTCGTCAGAACCCTTTTTTTCTTTTTTTTTAGATTCCATATATATGTGTTAGCATACGGTATTTGTTTTTCTCTTTCTGACTTACTTCACTCTGTATGACAGACTCTAGGTCCATCTATCTCACTACAAATAACTCAGTTTCATTTCTTTTTATGGCTGAGTAATATTCCATTGTATATATGTTCCATACCTTCTTTATCCATTCATCTGTTGATGGACACTTAGGTTGCTTCCATGTCCTGGCTATTGTAAATAGAGCTGCAAAGAACATTGTGGTACATGACTCTTTTTGAATTACGGTTTTCTTCTGGTATATGCCTAGTAGTGGAATTGCTGGATCATATGGTAGTTCTATTTTCAGTTTTTTAAGGAACCTCCATACTGTTCTCCATAGTGGCTGTATCAATTTACATTCCCAGCAACAGTGCAAGGAGGTTCCCTTTTCACCGCACCCTCTCCAGCATTTATTGTTTGTAGGTTTTTTGATGATGGCCATTCTGACTGGTATAAGGTGATACCTCATTGTAGTTTTGATTTGCATTTCTCTAACGATTAGTGATGTTGAGCATCCTTTCATGTATTTGTTGGCAATCTGAATGTCTTCTTTGGAGAAATGTCTATTTAGGTCTTCGGCCCATTTTTGGATTGGGTTGTTTGTCTTTTTGATATTGAGCGGCATGAGCTGCTTGTAAATTTTGTAGATTAATCCTTTGTTGCTTCATTTGCAAATATTTTCTCCCATTCTGACGGATGTCTTTTCGTCTTGTTTATGGTTTCGTTTGCTGGGCAAAAGCTTTTAAGTTTCATTAGGTCCCATTTGTTTATTTTTGTTTTTATTTGCATCACTGTAGGCGGTGGATTAAAAAGGATCTTGCTGTGATTTATATAACAGAGTGTTCTGCCTATGTTTTCCTCTAAGAGTTTTATAGTTTCTGGCCTTACATTTAGGTCTTTAATCCATTTTGAGTTTATTTTTCTGTGTGGTGTTAAGTAGTGTTCTAATTTCATTCTTCTACCTGTACCTGTCCAGTTGTTCCAGCACCAGTTATTGAAGAGGCTGTCTTTACTCCATTGTATATCCTCGCCTCCTTTATCAAATATAAGGTGACCATATGTGCGTGGGTTTATGTCTGGGCTTTCTATCCTGTTCCATTGATCTATATTCCTGTTTTTGTGCCAGTACCATACTGTCTTGATGACTGTAGTTTTGTAATGTAGTCTGAAGTCAGGGAGCCTGATTCCTCCAGCTACGTTTTTCTTTCTCAAGAGTGTTTTGGCTATTCGGGGTCATTTGCATTTCCATCCAAATTGTGAAATTTTTTGTTCTAGTTCTGTGAAAAATGCCATTGGTAGTTTGATAGGGATTGCATTGAATCTGTAGATTGCTTTGGGTAGTATAGTTATTTTCACAATGTTGATTCTTCCAATCTAAGAACATCGTATACCTCTCCATCTGTGTCATCTTTAATTTCTTTCATCAGTGTCTTATAGTTTTCTGCATACAGGTCTTTTGTCTCCTTAGGTAGGTTTATTCCTAGGTGTTTTTTTCTTTTATTTCAGTGGTAAATGGGAGTGTTTCCTTAACTTCTCTTTCAGATTTTTCATCATTAGTGTTTAGGTATGCAAGAGAGTTCTGTGCATTAATTTTGTATCCTGCTACTTTACCAATTTCATTGATTAGCTCTAGTAGTTTTCTGGTAGCATCTTTAGGATTCTCTATGTATAGTATCATGTCATCTGCAAACCAAACTATTACAATTTAAATCTGTCTGAAGGGTGATGTCAGAGAGGAGGGAGGAGCCCCATAAATGTCATTGTCACATAAATCCCACTTCATCATGGTTTTAGTCTTTTTTATATGCTGCTGGGTTTCATTTGCTAACATTGTGTTACGGAATTTCATGTGCATGCTCACAGCGGATATTGGTCTCTAGTTTTCTTGTGATAACTGTCTTGCTTTGATAAAAAGGTAACTGGTCCTATAGAATGAGTTGAAAAATTCCCCTGCCTCTATTTTATGAAAGAATTTGTGTAGGATTGCTATGATTTCTTCTTTAAATATTGGATAGAATTCACTGGATAAAGCCATCTAGCTTGGGCTTGTGTTTGTGTTATGTGGTAGGAAGGGAGGGGCAGATTTTTAATAGTAATTTATTTTTTTTTCTTCTTATAGAGCTATTAGATTTTCTTTTTCTTCCTTAGTCTTGGTAGTTTGTGGGTTTTAAGAAATTTGTTTGTTTTATCTAAGTTGTCCAATTTGTTGATATAAAGTTGGTCATAGTATTCTCATAATCCTTTTAATTTTTGTAGGGTTGGTAATTAATGTCCCCTCTTTCATCCCTGATTTTAGAATTCTGTGTCATCTGTTAGTCGGCCTAGCTAAAAGTTTATGAACTTTTTGATTTTTTTTTCCCAAAGAACTTTTGGTTTCTTTGATTTTTCTCTGTTGTTTTTGTTTCCTATTTCATGAGTTTTTCCCCTCTAATCTTTATTTCCTTCCCTCTGCTCGCTTTATGTTTAAGTCACTCTTCTTTGTCTATTCTTAAAGTGGAAGCTTAGATTATTGATGTGAAACCTTTCATTTCTAATATAGGTATTTAAACTGCTGAATTTCCCTCTAAGCACTGTTTAAGCCATACTTCATAAATTTTGATATGTTGTATTTTTGTTTTCATTTAGTTCAAAATATTTTCTAATTTCCCTTGTGATTTCTTTTTTGACCCATGGGTTGTTTAGAAATATGTCACTTCATTTGAGACTTGTTTCTTGGCCTACCATATGAACTATCTTGGAGAATGTTTTACATGCATCTGAAAAGAATGCATATTCTGCTCTCATTTGATGGAGTATTAAAAAATGTCAGGTCAAGTTGATTGATAGTATTGTTCAAATCTGCTATAGCCTTGCTGATTTTTGGCCTACTTGTTCTGTTAGTAATTAAGACTGGCGCAAATAGTTAATTTGTCTATTTCTCCTCTTGATTCTATCAGTTTTTGCTTCACGTATTTTGAGACTGTTTTTAGGCGTATATGCCTTTATAGTTGTTACAGTTTTCTTATGTATTGGCCTTTTATCATTATAAAATCTCTCTTTTTATCTAGTAATATTTCTTAAAATTCACTTTGTTAGATATTACAGCCACTCTAGCTGTCTTATGATTACTATTTGCATGGTATATCTTTTTCTGTCCTTTCTCTTTTAATGTATTTGTGTCTTGATTTGAAGTTGGTCTCTGAAATACAGTGCATTGTTGGATCTTCCTGTTTTTACACAGTCAGACAGTATTTGCTTTTGGATTGGAGTTTTGGTCTGTAAAATTTAATAAAATTAAAGTTGGACTTACATCTGCCATTTTGCTTTTGGCTTTCTCTATTCTTTGCTTTCTCTATTTCTCCCCTGTGATATATGTCTTCTTCTTCTATATCTTATGCCTTTTTTATTACTGAGTTGCTCCTTTACTGCCTTCTTTTGTGTTAAACAGATAATTATTAGGGTATCATTTTAATTACTCTTGAGTTTTTACTATTTTTTATGTTATTGTCTAAGTGGTTATTCTAGATATTACAGTAGGCATCTTAACTTATTATGGACTACTTCAGATTAAAATTGACTGAGTTCTGGTAGAATATAGCAACTTTATTCTGGTATAGCTTTATTTCCTTCCCCTTTCTTTGTGCTATTAATTGTCATATATATTACATTTATATATATTATTATATATATGTGACAATACCATTATAATTATTGCTTTATACAATGTCTTCTAAAAATTTAAGAGAAAAAAAGAAAAAATATATATATTCCTTTATATTTACCCACATATTTACCATTTCTGCTGCTCTTCATTTTTTTCCCATGGATTCAACTTACCAAGTCTGTTGTCATTTCCTTTCATCTGAAGGACTTCCTTTAATATTTTTGTTTAAGGTAAGTATGCCAGAAACAAATTCTCTCAGTCCTTATTTTGTACTATATTTTAAATTCATTTTTGAAAGATAGCATTTGATGGATTTAGAATTCTCTGTTGGCATTTCTCCCCCAGCCCTTTGAATATGTCATTCCACTGCCTTATGGCCACCATGTGTTTGATGAGAAGTTAGCTGTGAATTGTATTGTTTTTCTATTTGCAGTGAGTTATTTTTCTCCTACTGCTTTTAAGATTTTCCCTTTGGCTTTCAACCATTTGAGCATGCTGTGTCTAGGTGTGCATCTGTTTGTTTATCTTACTCAAGGTTTGTTGAGCTTCTGGGATTTGTAGATTAATATTTTTAGCAAGGTCATTATTCCTTCCATTATTTTTTTCTGCCCTTTTTTTGTTCTCCTCTCCTTCTGAGGATCTCATGTATATTGATACGCTTGCTGTTGTGCCACAGGTCTCTCAGGCTCTGTAAATTTTTCTTCAATCTTAATATCTTATTTTTCAAATTAGATAATTCTTATTTATCTGTCTTCAAGTTTGTTGGTTTTTCTGCCATATCAATTCTCCTGTTGAACCTATCCAGGAATTTTCATTTCAGTTATTATACTTTTTGATTCTAGAATTTTCATGATTCTTTTTTATCGTTGCTATTTTTATTTTGAGATTCCCTGTTTGAGTCATTGAGTCATTGTCACAATTCCCTTTAATTCTTTAATCATTGTATCCTTTAATTTTTTAAAACAAATGTACAATAGCTGCTTTGTAGTCTTTTATTATTAAAATTGTGGTATGAACACTTAACATGAGATTTACTCTTTAAAAAAAATTTCTAAGTGCATAATCAGTACTGTTAACTATTGGCACACTATTGTACAGCAGATCTCTAGAAGTAATTCATCTTGCGTAGCTAAAATTGTATACCCTTTTGACCCAACTCCCCATTTCCTCCTCCCCCTAGAAACCACCATTCTACTCTGTGTTTCTATGAGTTTGACTATTTTAGATATATAAGGAGAATCATGCAATATTTGTCCTTCTGTGAGTTGTAGTCTTTGTTTATTAAATTCAACATCTGAGCACACACGTAGTTTCTCTTGACGTCTTTTGTCTTGAGTATGGGTCACACTTTCCTATTTCTTATATACTTCATAAATTTGCTGTAAAATGGAGATTTTATGTAACATATTGTAGCATCTCTGGATTTGACGTTTGTTCCTTTGAGGGTTGTTGCCACTATTTGGTTGTTGTTGCTGTTTTTTTAGCTTTGTAATTTGCCTGGACTTAATCTGAAAAATCTCTTCCCTGAAGTATGTGTCTGCTGATTTTTCTGCTCAGTTATTTTAATTTGAATTTTTAGTTTTTAAGTGTGGCTTTTTAGAGGATGCCTCTGCATCTATGTAGTTTAGTGGTCATCTCAATGATTGATAAGAGATTCTGCTCAAAAACCTTGAGTCAGTATAGGTCTTTCAGCCTCGGATGATTTATCAGTGGGTATGTGGAGCATGTATTCAAAGTTCAGGCAATTTTCTAGTCTTCTCCCACTTTTACTTCCCCCTGAGCCTTTCCAGGGTACTCATTCTCTCTGTCAGCCCAGGGATATGTGAAGAGCTTGGGCCCTCTTAGGTTTCCCTCTATAGGTTTCCCCCGCTACCAAAAGTAGAGTGTTTCTGTGAAAGCTTTCTTAAGCCAAATGGCATGAAATGAGGAAGCAGTTACCTTACCATCTTGCCAGTGAGCGCACAAGATAAACTGAGATCAAGCACAGATGTTCAGAGACACCATTCAGAGCTATGGCTGTTTGAGGCTCAGGTACTGAGTGTAGTTGCTATGGAAGGAGCTTGGCAGTATCATTCTCGCTACTTGGGATGTTTGCTGCCTCTGTAAGGGCTTACTGCAAAACAAATGCTGAATGCTGTTTTTGCTTTTCACCTATTTTCATAAAAGTGAAAGTCCTCTGGATTTCTTTCGGTTAAATGAAAACAGGTACTAACCAAGTCTTTTGTAAAATGAAGTGGTGTAAAGCAAACTTTTCGAAAAAGTAGGAAATACTGGTATACGTGCACAGCCTCCCACTCATTTGCAGACTTTCTCCCTGCAAGTTTTAAAATTAGTCTGCCCATATCTTGTCCCAAATTAGACCACAGTTTCAGGCAAGCAGAACTGTAGACTTTCCTCGTTTTTGTCCCTCTAATTTTGCTGTTTTTTCTCACGATTACCACTGGGCATGGGCTCTTTGCCTTCCACTCCAGATCAAGTCTGCTCACTCAGTTGTTGGTTTTCACTGCCATCCCTACCCTGTTAGCACTTCTGCACCCATCAGGCTGGGGAGGAGAATGGGAGTAGCTCAGGTAAGAATGCCTCAGAGTCCTACTCATCTTCCAAAGTTCAGTAGCTTCTCAATTTATTTTTCCCTTTGGTTTATTTCCAGAGCCCTGAAGTGGTTGTTTTTGACTATTTTTTCCAGTGTTATAGTGATTTTAGGGGGAGTAGAGGGACTGCTGACCTCTTCACTCTACCAGAAGTTCTCTTATTTTTATTATAAGTATTGGTGTTCAATCTCAAAATACTTATTTTTCCTCTATTTTGTTCAGTATTTTATCTTGAAAAACTTCACAATCTATAGAAAATAAACACCTGTGTACTCTTCATTTAGATTTACCAATTGTTAAATTTCTACATTTGCTTTATATTTATTTGTCAATATACATATATATGCATATATGTAATATATAATTTTTTCCTTAACCATGAAAGTTAGTTGCAGACACCACGAAAATTCATTCTTAAATACTTCAGCATGCATCTCCTAAGAACAAAAGCATTTTTTACATAAATACAATCATATTTAGGAAATTGAATATTGATAAACATATATGCAGTCTATATTCAAATTGTGCCACATATCACAATAATGGGTTATAATTTTTTTTTTAGATCTTTGCTGTTTGCCTTCAAACTGAGGACTCATTGCTTTTCTTCCTTTATGAAAAATGCTCAGCCATTAATTTTCACTCACCAAATATTTATGAAACGTAACAATTGCTTGTTGATGTTCTAGAGGGATTCAACAGTTACTGAAACGGATGTGTTTCTATCCTCATTAATTCTCACATTCTAGTTGGAGGAGACAATATATATGCATAATTTATGTAGTACTTTAGAAGCTGGAAGTGCTATGGAGAAAAATAAGGCCAAATAAGGGGAAGAAGGAATGGGAGGGTAGAGGTCATCACAATTTTAAATGGAATAGAGGGGTTAGGTTACAGTGATATGGTAATGTTTGGGTAAAGATTTGAAGGAGATAAATATAGCTTCACCATTTTTAGATTGTTTACTTCTGAAGTTGTTATTATATATAATCCCATCCTCTGTCTCTCTTAACTGTTATTTTGTGTATTTTTATCTCTTCCTGTGCTGTGTTGTGGAATCCTCAGTGTCATCTTCCAGTTTGCTAGTTCTGTCTTTGTTTATTACATTTGTTGGGTTTTTCATTTCACTTCCAAGGTTTCTAGTTGGTGTGTTTATACCTACACCTTTTGCTTCTTTTGTTTAGTAATCTTGTTTTTTTTGTTTTGTTTTTTTTGTGGTATGTGGGCCTCTCACTGTTGTGGCCTCTCCTGTTACGGAGCGCAGGCTCAACGGCCATGGCTCACGGGCCCAGCCACTCCGCGGCATGTGGGATCTTCCCAGACCGGGGCACGAACCCATGTCCCCTGCATCGGCAGGCGGCCCCTCAACCACTGCACCACCAGGGAAGCCCAGTAATCTTGTTTTTTAAAAATATTCTATTTCCTTATGTTTTTAGAGACTTAAAATACTTTAAAGTTACTTCTAGAGTAATTATTGATATCACTTGGGAGTGAGGTCGTATCCAAATTGTTGCTTTTGTAGAATTAGTTTCTCCATGTGTATGGAATTCTACCTGGCAGTCTAACTCCTTCTGAGTTGTCTCTCTCCATCCTGTCTAGATTTTTGTGGTTGCTTCCACCTGGACCCTTGGGTCCCCAGTCTAAGATCAGGTCTTATATAGGTGGTTTATGATCCATTAGGGTTATTCTAAATCTAGTCACTGAGCCAGCAGGCAGTTTGGCCCAGGTCCTGGCTACAAGGCTCTGTCTGTATCCTCCAGGTTCTCTAAGGGCACAGCTTTTATATAAACTGTGGTCTCAGGTAGTGATTGTAGTTTTTCAATCTCTACTTGGGAGCTCTACTTGGGTTACTAGTTTAAACAGTTATCTTGTCCTTTGTCCCCTTCAAGTAGGATGCTTTTAGTCCTTGCTATTCTGAGGAACTCCTGGCCACCTCTACTGCTTTTGGATCTGGAGGAGGTAGTACATTACTTTGAAGTCCTCAGAGATATCTTGTTTGTTTTTTTTTTTTTTAATGTCTTTTTTCTCTATTTTTTTCCAGCACTGCTATGCTGGCAGATGTTGGGTACTCCCCCAGTATTAACTTACAATGCCATCGATGACCTAAAGTCTGCTTTGCCATGAACTCTGTGACCTTTGGCTATTTTCTTAGCATCTCTGGGCCTCAGTGGCCGCTCTCATTAAGGTTTAGGTATATCTCACAACTGGCTAATGATTCAGGTAAATTACATCTAAGAGTACATGAAGGAGAGTAGTGGGAAATACAGCTGGAAAGGTAAATTGAAGCTAGATCATGGGTGGTCTTGAATCCCAAAGCCAAAGGATGAGAAATGTAGTTCATAAAAAATGGAGAGTTGTTGAAGGTTAGGTAGCATGATTTAGAGAGATTAGTGAGGCCATGCTGTAGGGGGGCTTGTGAGGAGCAGAGGACATAGGGAAGGACAGGAGGACAATGTCCTGGTATGTTTAGGTAGGAACAAGGACAAAGCCAGGGTAGAAATAGTTGTGAGGAAGAGGTGACAGGATTGAGAATATTACAGCAACAGGTTTGACAGGATCTGCTGCCTGACTGAATACAAGGTCAAGGGAAAGAAAAGCACCAAAAGGGGTTTAGAGCCTGGGTGATTGTGAAGATTATTGTGCTATCAACAAGTATTGGGAAATCAGGACATGGTGAGTTTTAGTGTCTGTGCCTTCCATTGAATACTGCAGTGCCTGGTCCTTTGGTGGGTACACTAATGATAGCAAAACTATACAGACTCTAACTTCATGCTGAGCACTGTGTCAAGCACTTTGTTAGCTCATCTAATCCTTACATCAGTCTTTTGAAGTAGGCTCTATATGGGCACTTTTTTTTAAAAAATTGAAATATAGTTGATGTACAATATGGTGTTAGTTTCAGCTGTACATTATAGTGATTCAATTTTTTTTCAGATTAAATTCCATTATAGGTTAATATAAGATATTGGGTATAACTTTTTATGCTATCCAGTAAATCCTTGTTGCTTATCTATTTTATGTATAATAGTTTGTATCTGTTAATCCCATACCCCTAATTTTCCCTCCCACCCCTTCCCTATGGTAACCATAAGTTTATTCTGTTTCTGTGAATCTGTTTGTTTTGTATATACATACATTTGTATTATTTTTTAGATTCCACATATAAGTGATATCATATACTATTTGTCTTTCTCTGATTTGTTTCACTAAGCATAATATTCTCTAGGTCCATCCACATTGCTGCCAATGGCAATAGTTCATTCTTTTGTTTATAGCTGAGTAATATTCCATTATATGTTCATACCACATCTTCTTTTTAAATTTATTTATTTATTTATGGCTGTGTTTGGTCTTCGTTTCTGTGCGAGGGCTTTCTCTAGTTGTGGTAAGTGGGGGCCACTCTTCATCACGGTGCACAGGCCTCTCACTGTCGCTGCCTCTCTTGTTGTGGAGCACAGGCTCCAGACGCGCAGGCTCAGGAATTTTGGCTCACGGGCCCAGTTGCTCCGCGGCATGTGGGATCTTCCCAGACCAGGGCTCGAACCCGTGTCCCCTGCATTGGCAGGCAGATTCTCAACCACTGCGCCACCAGGGAAGTCCAATACCACATCTTCTTAAGCCAGTCATCTACTGATGGGCACTTGGGTTGCTCCCATGTCTTGGCTATTGTAAATAGTGCTGCTATGAACATTGGGGTGCATGTATCCTTTTTTATTAGTGTTTTTGTTTTTTTCCAAATGTATACCTAGGAGTGGAATTGCTGGATTATAAGGTAGTTCTATTTTTAGTTTTTTAAGGAACCTTCCTAACGTTTTCCATAGTGGCTGCACCAATTTACATTCCCACCAAAAGTGTATGAGGGTTCCCTTCTCTCTGCATTCTCTCCAGCATTTGTTATTTGTAGACTTTGATGATAGCTATTCTGACAGGTGTGAGGGTGATGCCTCATTGTGGTTTTCATTTGCATTTCTCTAATCAATTAGCTATGTTGAACATCTTTTCATGTGCCTGTTGGTCACCTGTATATCTTCTTTGGACAAATGTGTATTCAGGTTTTCTGCCCATTTTTTAACTCAGTTGTTTGTTTGTGTTTTGATATTGAGTTGCATGAGGTGTTTATATATTTTGGATATTAATCCCATGTTTGTTTTATCATTTGCAAATTTTTCTCCAATTCTGTGGGTTGTCTTTTTGTTTTGGTTTCTTTTGCTGTGTAAAAGCTTTTACGTTTGATTAGGTCCCATTTGTTTATTTTTGCTTTTATTTCTTTTGCCTGGAAAACTTATCTAACAAAATATTGCTGTGATTTATGTCAGATTGTTTTGCTTGTGTTCTCTTCTAGGAGTTTTATGGTGTCATGACTTACATGTAGTTCTTCAAACCATTTTGAGTTTATTTTTGTATGTGTTGTGAGGGAGTGTTCTAATTTCAGTGATTGACATGTAGCTGTCCAGCTTTCCCAACACCACTTGTTGAAGAGACTGTCTTTTCTCCATTATTTATTCTTGCCTCTTTTGTCATAGACTAATTGACCACAGTTGCATGTGTTTATTTCTGGGCTCTCTATTCTGTTCCATTGATCTATATGTCTGTTCTTGTGCCAGTACCACACTGTTTTGATTACTGTAGTTTTGTAGAATAGTCTGAAGTCTGGAAGGGTTATGCCTCCATTTTGTTCTTTTTCCTCAAATTTGCTTTGGCAGTTATAGGATTTCTGTGGATTCATATAAATTTTAGGATTATTTGTTCTAGTTCTGTGAAAAAATGTCATCAGTATTTTGATAAGGATTGTATTAAATCTGTAGATTGCTTTGAGTAGTATGGCCATTTTAATAATAAGTCTTCCAATCCAAGAACATAGAATATCTTTGCATTTCTTTGAATCATCATCAGTTTTCTTAATCAACGTTTTATAGTTTTCAGAATATAGGTCTTTCACGTTCTTGGTTAAGTTTATTCCTAGGTTTTTTGGGTTTTTTAAATGTGATTTTACACAGTAATTTTTTTACTGTCTCTTTCTGATATTTCATTGTTAGTGTATAAAAATGCAACAGATTTCCATATATTAATCTTGTATCCTGCAGACATGCTGAATTCATTTATTAGTTCTAATAGTTGCTGGGTGCAGACTTTAGGGTCCTCTATATAGAATATCACGTTATCTGCAAATGGTGACAGTTATACCTCTTACCTTCCAATTTGGATACCTCGGGCTTCCCTGGTGGTGCGGTGGTTGAGAGTCCGCCTGCCGATGCTGGGGACACGGGTTCGTGCCCTGGTCTGGGAGGATCCCACATGCCACGGAGCGGCTGGGCCCGTGAGCCATGGCTGCCGAGCCTGCGTGTCCGGAGCCTGTGCTCCGCAACGGGAGAGGCCACAACAGTGAGAGGCCCGCATACCGCAAAAAAAAAAAAAAAGCTATGCTGTTATAGCTTATGAAATTTGGATACCTCATTTCTTTTTCTTGTCTGATTTCTGTCACTAGGACTTTCAATACTATGTTAAATAGAAGCAGTGAGAGTGGGCATCCTTGTCTTGTTCCTGAATTTAGTGGGAAGGCTTTCAGCTTTTCACTGTTGTGTATTACTTTTTGGGTAAATGAAATTGAGACTTAGAGAGGTTAAATAATTTGCTCAAGGTTAACACAGCTAACACATTGTAGAACTAGAAGTCACAGCCAGTTTTATTTTTTCTTTATAATAAACTTTTCACTTAAAATAGTTTTAGATTTACAAAAAGGTTGTAACGGTAGTACAGAGTCTCCATATACCTCTCACCCAGATCCCCCTATTGTTAACAACATCCAGCATGATGTATTTGCCACAACTAAGGAACCAATTTTATCTAGCCTTTTTTTCCCCTTTTATGATTTACTCCAGGGCCCATGGTCTTAATCCCTATACTGTCTTTATTTGGCTTGGTTTACGGGTGAGTTGGAATTCATTTTAAAGGGGAGTTCTTTCCTCTTTCCTCTCCTTCCACTTTTCCCCCCATGCTCCCATGAAAGAAAATGAGTTCAGCAGGCTTCTCCACATGTAAAATTTAACTTGCTTTCTTGGTAGGACATAGAATAAAAGAAGGTCTTTAGTGCAGATTTATGGACTAGGACATTATGTAGAGGTCATGTTGCAACTCTGAATTACCAACACAACTGGAAAACCCATAATACAATGAATCATCTTTTGTAATTTTAAAATTCAACCAGTAGTGATTCATCTAAAAAGAAAAATTAAAAGACATTTAGAAATTTCTTAGCAGTAAATATGCCATTTGAAAACTTCTTGATATTATTATAACAACATTTTTCCTTAAGGACCAGAACAGGAAATTAATTAGAAATCAAAATGGTGAATGGCATTGAAGAGAAACTTCTTTATTTTTAAAAGTAACATAAATGGAATGGCTTCTTCCATAAAGTTCAGGAATAATATGGAAACTTTGTGATCAAATTAAATCTTGTGCTCTTGAAAATGTTATCTAATGAGTAAGTTGAATAGAACTAACAAAAACAGTGGTTTTAAAAATTGTTTTGTTTTGATTCAGACATAGCTCTTGCCTGAAAGATTTTGTTTGCTCACAACAAATTTGATTTTGCAATTTTATTAATCATGTTGCGTACATTATGTACTGGACCAGATTCTGCTTCCTATACTTCTCTTACCTTATGAACCCTAGAAATTCAGTTCACTTGTAAATATAAGAACATAGGGTGAACCTAGTTCGTGCATTAACACAATGGCCCTAAAGATATTAATGGGGTTCATTGGCTGCTGGTGAGTCTTTCCAGAGATTTTGTTTTAAATGTGGTACCGTTTCACAATCTACTCTGCAAAGTCTCCAAGACTTTGATTATTCATTAAACAGTTACTTTGATTCTTGGATGCTGAAGTATTCACATATTAGTTTTATAACCTTCCCATGAATGATTTCAAACTTCTATTTTAACTGGCTAAAGTTTTTCAAAATTCTTACCTGCTGGGTTTCTTAAGGCTTGGCTCACGTATAAACACAAAGTAATAGCATATGCTTTGGGGTTACCTATAATGGACCAGTTACCATATTAACCTCCATGCTTCAATTTTGTCACAGTCCTTCCAACAGCCTTTCCAAGTAGGTTTTATCATCCTCATTTTACAGATGAGAAGGGAGATTGAAAGACATGAAGGGACTTATGCAAGGACTCTCGTCCTGTGGCTGAGCAGGTATCCAGAGTGGCCACAGAGTTACAGCAAGGTGGCTATGAGCCCATATGCTTACCAAGCATTGTCTATAAACCCAAACCATATATCTCTAACATTGATACTCCTTCTTCTCCCTGAATATATGTAGAAGTTAGTATCATAAATTAGAGGCCTCCATACTAAAAACGGTTAGGGGTTGCTGCAGTGTCCTAAAAGTGCTTTCTTAAAACCAGATTAGGTCTGCACTGAATAGCTCAAATCCAGTTAGTCCAACAGACTCTTCTCAGGTTAGGAGACTGAGGTAGTGATTAGGATCAGACTTTGGAATCAAAAATGGTTCGAATCTTTATTCTATCACTGATCATTGAACTTAGATATCACATCTGAAAATGGGTATGTTAGCTGACACTTGATTGTAAGGCCAAGCCAACATTACTACCTACCTCTTCCTTGTTAGCAGCAAGGAAGCTTAATATGATAACTGAGACTAAGTCCTTATGACTTAGTCTCAGTTCTAGAGTCGACTCCTGTTTGGTGTAAGCTAATCATAGTGGTCCCAATTCCTGTTTTCTCTGATTGGTTTAGGGGTGGACCTACGATTCAGTTCTGGACACTGTGATATAAGGGAAGGGCTAGAGGGCTTCTGGAAAATGTTTCTGCTTAGATCGTGCCCTTTCCATACTGGAAAGGAGAACTGACCTACAATGACAAATGTGCAACTTCTAGATCAGTGGTGAGAGCCACTTTGTAGATATCTCACCTACTGAAAGCAAATTGTCATCTTCCAGTTGCCTCCTGAATAAATGTGGTAGGAAGTTTACGTTTAAAGGTCTTTTCCGTGGAGCAAATCGAATTATTTACATATATTTGCCCACTCTGAAGCAAAAAATGAACACCAGTAGAAATTCCGAGCTTGCTCAAAATCAAAACATGTAAGATTAACCCAAGAGGCTTCCTTAGGAGAAATGAAAAGTTCTATTGTTCTTGGAAAAAGTCTTCAAGGATTATAGAACCAAACACATGTGGGTATGGGCACCATAAGATGAAAAAAAGATCTCAGAAAAATGAATATGTTTGGTCTCTAAGCTCCTCAGAGTAATTAACATGTTGCTGTAACTGACAAAATCTATGGCCAAATAGATAGAAACTTGCAAGTTGAAAAGTTTGGAATCCTCTGACTTCCCACCTCTGCGTAAGACCGTGGGCAAACAGCTGCTCTCTTCCTCCTTCCCGTAAGCCTGCTTAGAGTCAGACTCCCAGAGAAGGTGCAGAGATAAGTGGCAGAGGGGCCAAAGCCTAGCGCCAGACTTAGCTTTCAAAATGTTCCACGTGATGAAGGCTCAATTCAGAACAACCCCTTGGCCAGAGAAGGGTTTTGGAAACAGCAGAGTGGCTAACATTCTTCATTCTTTTGTGCTCATTTTCCAGCAAGGACAAATATTTGATTATATAATGAAGAAGTTATGTCTCCTGGCACCCAAAGAACTGACCTACAATGACAAATGTGCAACTTATTAAGCAAATTCCATTGAGCCTGCAACACGTACTAGTCATTTTCTCAAGACACGTAGTTGCTTTACACCAAGAGCCCTTTCCCAATGCTTCCAGCTGGCAAATCTCACTCTCTTTCGGATCCATTACTTCGTAATCACACAAAGCTTCTCTGTGGGTTTTTTAAAATAGAAAATAACTTGATGTGCTCTCATTCCCCTGTGCTGCCATGATTCTAGAGACCATAGATAATCATTTAAGCCCAAACCCATAACGTACATTTCTACTGGAGAAAAACCAGAGAAAGAGAGAGTCCCTCCCTGATGTCTCTCATATGTATTGCCTTCTCTGCCGTGGGTGCAGCTTTGTTTTCTTGATTGAGATGCACATCCTAAGCAGAGATGTCTGGTTTCTATTTAAATGGCTACAAAATGTGTTCCCTTTGTTCTGGAGTGCTCACTAAAGCTAGTCCAGAAAACTTGGCTCTATATGTTATTGGAGTTTTTCCTTTTCCAACAAAACACGTGGGATGGATGGTTGTGCCAATGGTGAGCACAATCGCTGCAGCTCATTAAGTTAACTGGCACAAGTCCTGTGTTTGCTGAGGAGGAACAGAATCATAAACGGAAATACCTCTACGGGGAGTAGCGCGTCGCTGTCATAACAGGTTAAGCTTTGGAGAGGCTTAGGAAAGAGATAAGGATTGCAGTACCTGTCTGCTCTGTGTATTTTACCTGTATCCACAGATGTGTTGCAGTTGTAGTAGATAGAATGATCAATATATATGGTGAGAATTTGTTCATAAGCGAGTTCATATTGTATTAAAAATACTAATATGCACAAATGGTAGGTTGAATGCTACAAGATGTATAGTGAAAAGCCTCCTTTCCAGCTCTGACCCCAGTTCCCTAGTTCACCTTGAAGCAGAATCTGTTACTCTGCAGTCTATGTACTCAGGTGTATGTGCATATATAGCCCTTATTTTACATAAGTGGTAGCATATTATATTCACTGTCTTGTACCTTCCTTTTATATCAAAAAATTTAAAGCAAGTGCATGAACAACAAATTGTCATGTTTTTTTAATGTTCAAAAATAATGAAAACTGGAAAATAGTGAAAAGTGGATTAAAAAATCAGTCACATAAGTATGGGGTGGTTCTTAACAGATAATTTATGACTGGAGTGTAGGGTGACTTTCCAGTGGGGACAGCCATCCTTACCCCAAGGTTGGATGGAAGCAACCTGGCAAAGGAGGACAAAGCTAAACATAGGTGTCCCCTGCTAGCCTTCTCTTCCTCCTACTGTCCTACTCTGTCCCTTCCTCCAGACCTTCCTCTCTGTGCCTTTTCCACCATCCATCCTGCTTGCCCACCCCTCTTCCGCAGATCACTCAGTTCTTTTCATCCACTCTTTACTACCCCCATCTCTTCCACCAGGCCATTCTTCTGTATCCCTTGACTAGTGCCCTTCATTCCTTATTTATTTCTTTATTTATTTATTATTATTTTTTTCCTTCTTTTTTTTTTTTTACATCTTTATTGGAGTATAATTACTTTACAAGGGTGTGTTAGTTTCTGCTTTATAACAAAGTGAATCAGTTATACATATGTTCCCATATCTCTTCCCTCTTGCGTCTCCCTCCCTCCCACCCTCCCTATCCCACCCCTCTAGGCGGTCACAAAGCACGGAGCTGATCTCCCTGCGCTATGCAGCTGCTTCCCACTAGCTATCTACCTTATGTTTGGTAGTGTATATATGTCCATGCCTCTCTCATGCTTTGTCACAGCTTACCCTTCCCCCTCCCCATATCCTCAAGTCCGTTCTCTAGTAGGTCTGTGTCTTTATTCCTGTCTTAACCCCTAGGTTCTTCATGACATTTTTTTTTCTTAAATTCCATATATATGTGTTAGCATATGGTATTTGTCTTTCTTTCTGACTTACTTCACTCTGTATGACAGACTCTAGGTCCATCCACCTCATTACAAATAGCTCAATTGCGTTTCTTTTTATGGCTGAGTAATATTCCATTGTATATATGTGCCACATCTTCTTTATCCATTCATCCGATGATGGACGCTTAGGTTGTTTCCATCTCCGGGCTATTGTAAATAGAGCTGCAATGAACATTTTGGTACATGACTCTTTATGAATTATGGTTTTCTCAGGGTACATGCCCAGTAGTGGGATTGCTGGGTCATATGGTAGTTCTATTTGTAGTTTTTTAAGGAACCTCCATATTGTTCTCCATAGTGGCTGTACCAATTCACATTCCCACCAGCAGTGCAAGAGTGTTCTCTTTTCTCCACACCCTCTCCAGCATTTATTGTTTCTAGATTTTTTGGTGATGACCATTATGACTGGTGTGAGATGATATCTCATTGTAGTTTTGATTTGCATTTCTCTAATGATTAATGATGTTGAGCATTCTTTCATGTGTTTGTTGGCAATCTGTATATATTCTTTGGAGAAATGTCTATTTAGGTCTTCTGCCCATTTTTGGATTGGGTTGTTTTTTTTTTTGTTATTGAGCTGCGTGAGCTGCTTGTGAATTTTGGAGATTAATCCTTTGTCAGTTACTTCATTTGCAAATATTTTCTCCCATTCTGAGAGTTGTCTTTTGGTCCTGTTTATGGTTTCCTTTGCTGTGCAAAAGCTTTTCAGTTTCATTAGGTGCCATTTGTTTATTTTTGTTTTTATTTCCATTTCTCTAGGAGGTGGGTCAAAAAGGATCTTGCTGTGATTTATGTCATAGAGTGTTCTGCCTATGTTTGCCTCTAAGAGTTTTATAGTGTCTAGCCTTACATTTAGGTCTTTAATCCACTTTGAGCTTATTTTTGTGTATGGTGTTAGGGAGTGATCTAATCTCATGCCTTTACATGTACCTGTCCAGTTTTCCCAGCACCACTTATTGAAGAGGCTGTCCTTTCTCCACTGTACATTCCTGCCACCTTTATCAAAGATAAGGTGACCATATGTGCGTGGGTTTATCTCTGGGCTTTCTATCCTGTTCTATTGATCTATCTTTCTGTTTTTGTGCCAGTACCATACTGTCTTGATTACTGTAGCTTTGTAGTATAGTCTGAAGTCAGGGAGCCTGTTTCCTCCAGCTCCGTTTTTCGTTCTCAAGATTGCTCCTTCATTGCTTTTGAGGTCTTCCCTCTTTATTTGGAAGGCAGGAGCTGCCTGTGATATTGGAGGTCATGAGAAGGACATTAAGGGTCACAGCAGGCTGGGTCTGAAGAGGGTGACATTGAGCTGGTGTGAAGAAGGGGCTTCAGGGGCTGGAATCAGGACTGCCTTCCACTGCCTTCCCTGCCTGCTCAACTGTAAGAAGTAGTATTATCTGCCAGGGTTCAACCAGAGAGGCATAACCAGTAGGAGGGATAGAGAGGAAGGTAGGTAGATAGGTAGGTAGGTAGGTAGATAATAGATAGATAGATAGATAGATAGATAGATAGATATTAAGGGATTTATACAAGGAATTTGCTTATGCAATTGTGATAGCTGGATAAGCTGGTCCAAAATCTATAGGATGGGTAGTAAAGAAGGGAAGAATGCAGCTTTAGCCATTGTCCATAGGCAGGGTCTCTCTTTCTTATAAGACCTTCCAACCTGTTAAATCAGGCCCACCCAGGATAATCTCCCTAATTTAAAATCATATGATTTTTTGTGACTTAAAACCACTTAAATCTGCAAACTCCCTTTATAGCAGCACCTAAATGAGTTTTTGATTGAGTAACTGGAAGAAGGTATGTGAATGCAACAAAATGTCTGCCACTTTTCCTTCCATCTTGCAAGAGAATATCTTTTATAGCCCACTGTATCCAGAAACATATGAGAAAGGGAATTCTGGGTCACACAGTTTAACCCAAACAAATTGAAACACTATGAAATCCTCACAAATAGTTAACATGCTGGGCAGTTGCTAGATAAATGTCCCAGTCCTCACCAAGCCAGACGCATCCTAGAAGAACTTGCAGCTTTATTTTTGCTTTACTGCTGCTTTTGTAGTGTCCTAAAGGAATGGCATAGACAAAAGTAGGACATTCTTTACCCTGTCTAGCTTCCAGTTGGGTTTGGCCAATGGTGGTGCTGGCAGGAGATAGGAGGAAAGAAGAATGAAGTCCAAGTGTTTAATTCCCTGGCTCCAGCCCTTGGATTATCTCAGGATGCTTGTGTCCCTTAACTAAATGGAATGCTTACCTCAAGGCATCCTTCTCTACACCAGCACTTCTCAAGCCGTACATGGTGAAGGACCAGGTTTGGTTGTTTCCATTTTTATTTCATCATGGACTGATCTTGTTTTTCTCTTATAATAAGATATTACAGGCTTGGTTGTCTCAGCGATGTTAAATTGTTATAAAAGTTTTTAACTACATTCTCTCAATATTTATGCTCTCATCTCGTTGTAGACCACTAATTTTGCAAACTGGAACCCGTTCACAGGCCACACTTTGAGTAGCACTGCTTTCCATGACTCACTCTCTCTGGGTCAGAGTAATCTCTCCCTCCTCTCATCTCATAGAGCTTGGGGGTAGCATCAATCCAGTTGTTACTAGCCCTAGGGTTCCTTCATTAACTCTTATGGTTACCCTGCATTTACATCTTTGTAAATAAGCCATTCTCAAATCATCCTATTTTGATTATTATATGTTTCCTGTTACACTACTCTGTTTTTTAAAGCATACGAAATGGTCAGTACTTTTACCATCATTTACTAATTTATCAATTCAACTTATTTTTCATTTAATATTTAACTGACATGGCTCATTAAAATTTTGTTATAATTTTCTTAACTTATGCATTATCATTGAGTTGTTTAGGTCATAAACTTTGGAATACTAAGACTATGCTTTGAATCTAGAAGATTTGAGTCATATGGTATACTAATTTGGGTCTGAGCTCTCTCTGGAGGATTAGTGGCTTTCCTGAAAGCTGTTTGCAAGAGGGACCTAAGTACCTCTGAGGAGATAACTTATCCTGATGGAAGAGGGAGTTCTCATAATGAGAGAGAAATTCTGAATATGGCTTGGTGTTTGCCTCTCAGATTAGTCTGTGGGCTAATGCCTGAGGCCTTTGGATGACAGTGCAGTTGTATTTAACCACCGAAAGCTGGTTCATGAAAATCTTTTAAAAAATCGACAGTACAAGATAGCATTACCAAACTACTCCCTCTAACAATATGTAAAGCAAAGGAGATAGTAAGTTGCTGGCAGAGGTGGTGATTCCAGGGATGTCTGCAGTGTTCTGTGGATGTGGTACAAACTGTAGGCATCAGAACATCGTACAGAAACTTATCTGACATATGTGCGAGTTTCTGGACTTCCTACATTTGCTCACATGCAGGTCAGATAAGAATGCCCCAATTAGTGCATGGGGACAATTAGAATTTAAATTTGAATTTCAGGTAACAAATACTTGTTTAGTATAGGTATGTCCCCAATACTGCATGGGACTCACACTAAAAAATTACTTGTTCACCAGAAATTTGTATTTAGTGGGGCATCCTGTATTTTAACTGGCAACCTTAATCACTAATCTTCTCTCCTTGGCCATAAATGTAGGCACATGACTTAGGCCTGGATGGGGCTCTTCATAAGACTCAAGCTTGGGCAGTCATTCTCCCTCTAGCATTTTATTATTCTGGTTGTTGAAAGAAAGAGACACTGTCTTTCTGGAATGAAGTCAGTTTTGAGATCCTCCTCCATTAGCCAAATGAAGGAAACGGTACACTGTTCGAATATAGTACAGGGACTCTAGAATAAAATGACAGACAGAGAGAGGCAGACCTGGTGACATTGTACACAACATAATTTGAGTTGGATTTCTATCCCTTGTAACTGAAGAGTCTTGCTTCATATTTTGTGACTCTGGAAAGATTACATAAATAGCTCCACATCACACAGTTAGAAGTCACTTCATCTTTCTAGGGTTTGTCTGACTCCAAAGTTAATGCTTTCTCTACTTTATCATTCTCTAACTACTAGGAAACTAAAAAAATTATGAAGCCCTGAAGAAATAGAGAACGCGGTGTGACTGAATTCTTCTAATACCTGGTCCTCTGAGCTGAGTCTCCAGTGGAGCCCCCCACTAAGGTACTTCTTTCTCCTGCCTCTGTCCTTCCTGTCCATTGAAACTGGTTCCCTGATAATAAGAACGAGAGGCCCAGGTCTCCTAAAACTACTCTGAAAGAGAAGATGAGCTAATTATATTAAAATTATAGTTCTTGAAAGTAAAAATATTAAAACCAATAGGTCAGGGGTCTCTAATCATCTTAATGTGTGGGGACCTCCCCAGCTAAGGAATCTTTCCTTCAGCATTTGGAGTGCAAAGAACTAGGAACACAGATAAGGTTCTGAGGTCTCTTTAAATATTGAACTAGTCAAGTGTTGGGAACACTGGAGTTGCTGCAACCTTTCATTAAGAATTAGTTGTTCAAATGAAGTATCTTCTGAATTAAGGATTAGCGTATCTTTTGGCCACTGTAACTCAGTTGTAAATAAAAAGAAAACTAGAAGAAAAATAGGTACCCTAGTTCTAAGGAACTGTTCTTGTTCCATTAGCAAGAGTACAAAGAATCCCTAGCCCCTGGCTTGGAGCTATATTCCACAGAGCAGAAGATTTCCACATGGAAATTGTGATTCCCTCACATCTTTGTATTTTAAAGCAATTAACTGGGATTGATCAGAAACAATAGACATTAGGCAACAGTTGCAAATATAATTTATGCAGGATACCCAAATTGAGTTGTGGTATGCTTTCATCTAATGTTTTACTCCCCTCTAGTGGATTTTTATATAGCACATGATACCATAAGTATGGTATAGGTTAGCAGATTTTAGAGGAAAAAAATTTTTTAATGTATTTAAAGCAGTTCGTGTTCTATAGAATTTCTGTGCAATTCTGTAGAATTTCACAGATAAAAAAAATTAGAGTTCTGTTAGTTCATGCTCCTCATTTTGCAAGTGAAGAAACCAAGATCCAGAAAGGGGAAATGACTCACCCAAGATCACATTGTTGGTCACTAACGGCATCACTAATGGCAATACTGAACATATAAACCTGTGGTTTCCATGGAAATAGAAAGCCTGCACATGTCCATTCAGATGGTAGTTAACTGGGGAAAGAATATTGTCTTGGAGGAAATTGGAAATCAAGTTCAGTAAGTGTATTATGGGCTCTGAGCACTCTGGAGGGGAGGGGGGGCTTGCACTGGTAAGGGAAGGTTAAGTGTTAACAGGGATACCTAGAGATGAAAATACTGACCAGGTAAGCCTGTTTGGCATCCTCTTTGCTAGTGCTAATGGGTACAGTACCTGCTCAGAGGTGTCCTTTGGCTTAGAGACATTTCTGTTTTATAGTCTGAACCTGACTGTAGTTTTCAGCTCTGCTTTATTCTCCTAAACTTTCACTATCATTCTCCAAAGAATTTCTGCTTCCCTCTGCTCGCCATATAAATGTAAAGTTTCTTTTTTTTTGTATTGGAAGTTTCCATTTGAGGTACAATACTAATATAATTTTTAAAACTTCCTATTATATTCTCATTCAATATGGACAATATATTAAAATTTTAATATTCTCTCACAATGGTGATTCACTTCAAGAATGTCTGACTAAGATCCTAATAGACGAGTCCTCCCACAGATAGCAACTGTAAACTCTGGACAAAATAATACAAACAAACAAACAAAAAATACCTGAACAAAATTAAATAGATTATGGTGACAAATTAACATTTGGAAGAAGGAAATAGCAAAGGGTAGTTTTCTTTGTTTTTACAGCTTTTAGCCTCAAGGCAGATTACATTTCACCACATGGAGCAGTTAAAATGCCTGTAGAAAACCAATAGTCTTTCTGGCCTGAAGAATCAGAGAACAGAGTTTAAGGCAACCTCAGCCACTAGAAAGTTAGGGAAGAATCCTAGCAATGAGAAAGTCAGAGAGGGGAACTAAAAATTCTGTGTAAAAATTGTGCTAAAATCTCTGCTGATGCCAAATTCTGCATGAATGGGCCAGATTCTAAGTAGCTTAAATAAGAACAGAATGTCTGCAGTTTAAGTCCATCTAAGTTACTTACCTGCTAAACCAAAACAAACAAACAAACAAATAAAAAGTAATGCTCTTCTGAGGAATATAACAGAATATAGTTTCCCCAGATAATGTTCACAAATGTCCAGGATACAACCCTAAATTACTGAACATAATAGAAACAAACAAACAAAAATATGATCTATTCTTGAGAAAAATGACAGTAAACAAAGATAATACCAAATATGATTCAGTTGTTGGAAATAGCAGACAAGGATTTTAAAGCAGCTATTATAACCATACACAATGATATAAAGGAAAATATACTTACAATGAATGAAAAGATACAAAATTTCAGTAAGGAAATAAACCGTGGAAATAACAAAATATATTCTTAATTGAAAAATTATGTGAACTATAAAATTTACTTGATGAGCTTAACATCAGAAGGAGATGCTAGAGGAAAGAGCCACTGAACTTGAAGGCAGATCAATGAATATCTAATCTGAATTACAGTGAGCAAAAAACACTTAAAAAAAAGAAATAGGACCTCAAGGATTTGTGGTACAATATCAAAAGGTTAACATATGTATATTTGCAGGCCTAGAAGAGAGAAGAAAAAGTAAATGGGACACCAAGAAACATTTTAAGAAATAGTGGCCAAAATACCCCTAATTTTGTGTAAACTATAAATTTACATTTTAAAAAAGCTCAGCAAACCCCAAGTCAGAGCACAAACAGCTGAAAACTAAGGAGAAAGAGAAAATCCTGAAAGCAGCCAGAGAAAAACAATACATTACATACAGGGGAACAATGATTTGAATGACCACTAAAATCTCAGAAACAATGAGGATGGAGGACAGTTAACCAACATCTTTAAAGAAACGCAAGGAAAAAAACAACCTGTCATCCCCAAATTCTATATCGACAAAAATATTCTTCAATAAATGAAGGTAAATAAAGACATTTCAGATGAAAGAAAGCTAAGGAAATTCAGAGAACTTGTGATCATAACTGCACTAAAGAAATGCTAAAAGAAGTTCTGTGGGCTGTAGGGAAATAAGAGCAGATGGAAACCTAGTTGCTCAGAAAGGAAGGAAGGAAAGCAGGGAAAAACATCAGAACTGGTCAATATAAAATAATTTTTCTCCTAATTTGTTTAAAATACATGATAGTTTTAAGCAAAACTTATAACACTGTCTCATGGGTTTACAATATAGAGTTCATCCCTGAAAAACACGGTTTTGAACTATGTGGGTCCACTTATAAGCAGGTTGTTTTTAATAAATACATTGGAAAATTTTTGGAGATTTTGGAGCCAATTTGAAAAGACTCACAGATGAACTGCACAGCCTAGAAATATCAAAAAAATTTAAGAAAAATTTGGGTATGTCATGAATGCATAAAATATATGTAGATACTAGTCTGTCCTTACAAAAGCATAGGGTGAGTGATGCCTCTCTCTTCTGATTGGTGAAACTGTGTATCAGCCTATCATCAAGGTGAGTGGTTTTTTAAAAAATGTAACAATGTTTCTGATTCTGTATTATGAATATGACTAAAACTGTATGCCATAACATTTTATAATGATGTATCCATTAGTGTATAGATTAGGCTACTGTGAAGCAAGTGTATCAATTACCCTCAGCCACTATAAAGCTACTATAAATTATATTGCTGCTGACACACTAAGAAGCCCCTACGCTGGAGGAGATGGAGGGTGGAGGGGGGAAAGCTTCGGAGTGACAGAGGAGGGTGCAGCAATAGGGATGCAGAGGGAAAAGTGGAGAGATTCCCACACAGAGGATCAGTGCCAACCAGCATTCACCAGCCTGAGAGGCTTGTCTGCTCACCCACCGGGGTGGGTGGGGGCTGGGAGCTGAGGCTTGGGCTGTGGAGGTCAGATTGCAGGGAGGCGACTGGGGTTGGCTGCGTGAACACAGCCTGAAGGGGGCTAGTGCACGACAGGTAGTTGGGAAGGAGTTGGGAAAAAGTCTGGAACTGCTTAAGAGGCAAGAGACCATTGTTTCAGGGTGCACGAGGAGAGGGGATTCAGAGCACTGCCTAAACAACTCCAGAGACAGGCGCGAGCCGTGGCTATCAGCAAGGACACTACAGATGGGCATGAAATGCTAGGGCTGCTGCTGGAGCCATCAAGAAGCCTGTGTGCAAGCACAGGTCACTATCCATACTTCCATTCCTGGGAGCCTGTGCAGACCGCCACTGCTAGGGTACCGTAATCCAGGGACAACTTCTCCGGGAGAACACACAGCATGCCTCAGGCTGTTGCAACGTCACACCAGCGTCTGTCACAACAGACTCACCCTGCATTCCGTACCTCTCCCTCCTCGTGGCCTGAGTGAGCCAGAGCCCCCGAACCAGCTGCTAATTTAACCCTGTCCTGTCTGAGTGAGGAACAGATGCCCTCAGGCGACCTATGTGCAGAGGCGGGGCCAAATCCGAAGCTGAACAAACGGAATTTGTCCAGGAGCTGTGCAAACGGAGAGAGAAAGGGAACTTTCTCCCAGCAGCCTCAGGAGCAGCAGATTAAATCTCCACAATCAACTTGATGTACCCTGCATCTCTGGAATACCTGAATAGACAACGAATCATCCCAAAACTGAGGCGGTGGACTTTGGGAGCAACTGTAGACTTGGGGTTTGCTTTCTGCATCTAATTTATTTCTGGTTTTATGTTTATCTTAGTTTAGTATTTAGAGTTTATTATCATTGGTAGATTTGTTTATTGATTTGGTTGCTCTCTTCCTTTTTTTTATATATAGGTATATATACTATTTTCCTTTTCCTTTTTTTGTGAGTGTGTATGTATATGCTTCTTTGTATGATTTTGTCTGTATAGCTTTGATTTTACCATTTTTATTTTTAATAATTTTTTTTTATTTTAATAACTTCATTTTATTTTTTATGATTTTTCTTTCTTTCATTTTTTTCTCCCTTTTCTGCTGAGCAATCTGGCTGACAGGTTCTTAGTGCTCTGGCCAGGTGTCAGGCCTGTGCTTCTGAGGTGGGATAGCTGAGTTCAGGACATTTGTCCACCAGAGATCTACAGGCTCCATGTTATATCAAACAGAGAAAGCTCTCCCAGAGATCTCCATCTCAACGCTAAGACCCAGCTCCACTCAACGACCAGCAAGCTACAGTGCTGGACACCCTATGCCAAAAAACTAGCAAAACAGGAACACAACCCTACCCATTAGCAGATAGGCTGCCTAAAATCATAATAAGGTCACAGACACCCCAAAACACATCACCGGACGTGGTCCTGCCCATCAGAAAGACAAGATCCAGCATCATCCACCAGAACACAGGCACCAGCCCCCTCCACCAGGAAGCCTACACAACCCACTGAACCAATCTTAACCACTGGGGGCAGACACCAAAAACCACGGGACCTACGAAGCTGCAGCCTGCGAAAAGGAGACCCCAAACACAGTAAGTGAAGCAAAATGAGAAGACAGAGAAATACACAACAGATGAAGGAGCAAGGTAAAAACCCACCAGACCTAACAAATGAAGAGGAAATAGGCAGTCTACCTGAAAAAGAATTCAGAGTAATGATAGTAAAAATGATCCTAAATCTTCTAAATAGAATGGGGAAAATACAGGAAATGTTAAACAAGGACCTAGAAGAACTAAAGAGCAAACAAACAATGATGAACAACACAGTAAATGAAATTTAAAATTCTCTAGAAGGAATCAATAGCAGAATAACTGAGGCAGAAGAACAGATAAGTGACCTGGAAGATAAAATAGTGGAAATAACTACTGCAGAGCAGAAAAAAGAATGAAAAGAACTGAGGACAGTCTCAGAGACCTCTGGGACAACATTAAACGCATGAAGATTTGAATTATAGGGGTCCCAGAAGAAGAGGAGAAAAAGAAATGGACTGAGGAAATATTTGAAGAGATTATAGTTGAAAACTTCCCTAATATGGGAAAGGAAATAGTCAACCAACTCCAGGAAGTGCAGAGAGTCGCATACAGGATAAATCCGAGGAGAAACACGCCAAGACACATATTAATCAAACTATCAAAAATTAAATACAAAAAAATATTAAAAGCAGCAAGGGAAAAACAACAAATAATATACAAGGGAATCCTCATAAGGTTAATAGCTGATCTTTCAGCAGAAACTCTGCAAGCCAGAAGGGAGTGGCAGGACATACTGAAAGTGATGAAGGAGAAAAACCTGCAACCAAGATTACTCTACCTAGCAAGGATCTCATTCAGATTTGATGGAGAAATTAAAACCTTTACAGACAAGCAAAAGCCAAGAGAATTCAGCAACACCAAACCAGCATTATAACAAATGCTAAAGGAACTTCTCTAGGCAGGGAACGCAAGAGAAGGAAAAGACCTACAGTAACAAACCCAAAACAATTAAGAAAATGGTAATAGGAACATACATAGCGATAACAACCTTAAATGTAAATGGATTAAATGCTCCAACCAAAAGACATAGACTGGCTGAATGGATACAAAAACAAGACCCGTATATATGCTGTCTACAAGAGACCCACTTCAGAACCGGGGACACATACAGACTGAAAGTGAGGGCATGGAAAAAGATGTTCCATGCAAATGGAAATCAAAAGAAAGCTGGAGTAGCAATTCTCATATCAGACAAAATTGCCTTTAAAATAAAGACTATTACGAGAGATAAAGAAGGACACTACATAATGATCAAGGGAGCAATCCAAAAAGAAGATATAACAGTTGTAAATATTTATGCACCCAACATAGGAGCACCTCAATACGTTAGGGAAATGCTAACAGCCATAAGAGGGGAAATCGACAGTAACCCAATCATAGTAGGGGACTTTAACACCCCACTTTCACCAATGGACAGATCATCCAAAATGAAAATAAATAAGGAAACACAAGCTTTAAATGATACATTAAACAAGATGGACTTAGTTGATATTTATAGGACATTCCATTCAAAAACAGCAGAATACACTTTCATGTCAAGTGTACAGGGAACATTTTCCACGATAGATCACATTGTAGGTCACAAATCAAGCCTTTGTAAATTTAAGAAAATTGAAATCATATCAAGTCTGTTTTCCAACCACAGTGCTATGGGACTAGATATCAATTACAGGAAAAAATCTGTAAAAAATACAAACACATGGAGGCTAAACAATACACTACTAAATAACCAAGGGATCACTGAAGAAATCAAAGAGGAAATCAAAAAATATCTAGAAACAAATGACAATGAAAACACGACAACCCAAAACCTATGGGATGCAGCAAAAGCAGTTCTAAGAGGGATGTTTATAGCAATACAATCCTACCTCAAGAAACAAGAAACATCTCAAATAAACAACCTAAGCCTACGCCTAAAGCTATTAGAGAAATGAGAACAAAAAAACCCAAAGTTAGCAGAAGGAAAGAAATCATAAAGGTCAGAGCACAAATAAATGAAATAGAAACAAAGAAAACAGCAAAGATCAATAAAACTAAAAGCTGGTCCTTTGAGAAGATAAACAAAATTGATAAACCATTAGCCAGACTCATCAAGCAAAAAAGGGAGAAGACTCAAATCAGTAGAATTAGAAATGAAAAAGGAGAAGTAACAACTGACACTGCAGAAATATGAAAGATCACGAGAGATTCCTACAAGCAACTCTATGCCAATAAAATGGACAACCTGGAAGAAATGGACACTTTCTTAGAAAAGCACAACCTTCTGAGACTAAACCAGGAAGAAATAGAATATATAAACAGACCAATCACAAGCACTGAAATTGAGACTGTGGTTAAAAATCTTCCAACAAACAAAAGGCCAGGACCAGATGACTTCAGAGGCGAATTCTATCGAACATTTAGAGAAGAGCTAACACCTGTCCTCAAACTCTTCCAAAATATAGCAGAGGGAGGAACACTCTCAAACTCATTCTACGAAGCCACCATCACGCTGATACCAAAAGCAGACAAGGATGTTACAAAGAAAGAAAACTACAGGCCAATGTCACTGATGAACATAGATGCAAAAATCCTCAACAAAATACTAGCAAACAGAATCCAACAGCACATTAAAAGGATCATACACCATGATCAAGTGGGGTTTATCCCAGGAATGCAAGGATTGTTCAATATACGGAAATCAGTCAATGTGATACACCATATTTATGTATCACCAATGCGATACATCACATATTTTTGTGATACCATATACAAAAATAAACTCAAAATGGATTAAAGACCTAAATGTAAGGCCAGACACTATAAAACTCTTAGAGGAAAACATAGGCAGAACACTCTATGACATAAATCACAGCAAGGTCCTTTTTGACCCACCTCCTAGAGAAATGGAAATAAAACAAAAATAAACAAATGGGACCTAATGAAAGTTAAACACTTTGGCACAGCCAAGGAATCCGTAAACAGGATGAAAAGACAGCCCTCAGAATGGGAGAAAATATTTGCAAATGAAGCAACTGACAAAGGATCAATCTCCAAAATTTACAAGCAGCTCATGCAGCTCAATGTCAAAATACAAGCAATCCAATCCAAAAATGGGCAGGAGACCTAAATAGATATTTCTCCAAAGAAGATATACAGATTGCTGACAAACACATGAAAGGAAGCTCAACATCATTAATCATTAGAGAAATGCAAATCAAAACTACAATGTGGTATCACCTCACAGTGGTCAGAATGGCCATCATCAAAAAATCTACAAACAATAAATTTTGGAGAAGGTGTGGATAAAAGGGAACCCCCTTGCACTGTTGGCGGGAATGTAAATTGATGCAGCCACTATGGAGAACAGTATGGAGGTTCCTTAAAAACTAAAAATAGAACTACCATATGACCCAGCAATGCCACTACTGGGCATATACTCTGAGAAAACCATAATTGAAAAAGAGTCATGTACCACAATGTTCATTGGAGCTCTATTTACAATAGCCAGGCCATGGAAGCAACCTAAATGTCCATCGACAGATGAATGGATAAGATAAAGAAGATGTGGCAGATATATACAATGGAATATTACTCAGCCATAAAATGAAACGAAATTGGGTTATTTGTAGTGAGGTGGATGGACCTAGAGTCTGTCACACAGAGTGAAGTAAGTCAGAAAGAGAAAAACAAATACTGTATGCTAACACATATATATGGGATCTAAAGCAAAAAAAAAAAAAAGGTTCTGAAGAACCTAAGGGCAGGATAGGAATAAAGACGCAGACGTAGAGAATGGACTTGAGGGTATGGGGAGGGTAAAGGGTAAGCTGGGACGAAGTGAGAGAGTGGCATGGACTTACATACACTACGAAATGTAAAACAGGTAGTGGGAAGCAGCTGCATAGCACAGGGAGATCAGCTCAGTGATTTGTGACCATGTAGAGGGATGGGATAGTGAGGGTGGGAGGGAGGGAGACACAAGAGGGAAGAGATATGGGGATATATGTATATATATAACTGATTCACTTTGTTATAAAGCAGAAACTAACACACCACTGTAAAGCAATTATACTCCAATAAAGATGTTAAAAAATACTCGCTGCTTCTTTGTTATCAATGCATGAATTGTTATACCTCTAAATAAATATGAATTTATTTTTCACATTATCTTTTCAATTTTGATGTCTAGTTAGGAATACATGTAACATGTACAGTGTTTTGTATTATATAAGACAGTATTGATATAGGTACTGACAGATAATTTGTCTTGTAAACAGATGATATAAACTTACAGTATTGATAAATATAGTGCAGTACTATAAGTGTATTTTGTCTTCCTTATATTTTCTTAATAATATTTTCTTTTCTCTATATTTAATCTAGGAATACAATATATAATGCAGTATAACATACAAAACATATGTTAATCTATTGTTTATGTTATCGGTGAGGCTTGTGGTCAACAGCATGCTATTAGTAGTTAAGTTTTGGGAGTGTCAGAAGTTATATACAGATGTTTGGCTGCATAGGGGGTCATAGGGCTGCGTAGGCTGCATAAGCTGTTCAAGGGTCAACTGTATTTAGGTGTAATACTTGTGACAATTATAGCATAAAGGATGGAAGTGACTGATAGGTAAACCTATATGGTTGCAAGCGTTGTATATTTTACATGAAATGTTACAGTGATATTACATCTTGATAGCAGTTTGCGTTGCACAGGTGCATGCGCTTTTCAAAGCTCAATAAAAGTACATTTCAAATTTGTACATTTTACAGTATGTGAATTTTACCTCAAAAGTACTACAAACAATATTAAACTCTAGTTTATAATATGCAAGCTGCAACATTTAAAGAGATGTGTACTAATGTCTGCTATTTATTTTGAAGTACATGAAAAATTGAGAGAGATTAATGTATAGTTAGAGGAATATATAAATGGATAGGTATTTGATAAAGCAAGTATAGTAAATATTATTGGTATAACCGAAGTAGTAGATATACAGTTGTTCACTGACAAATTTCTTTAATTTTGCTATATATTTAAAATATTTATTAAAAATTTTGGAAATATGAGATTAACGTGACATTTATAAAGATTTATATTAATATGCTCCTTTGTTGATTTTTGTAATGTAATGATAATATTTATTACTGGTTTAAAGACGAGTTTTAACATGGCATAAGGACAATTTTTTAAACCCAAGCATAAAAATAAACATAGGTTCCAGAAATATATTTAATATAGAAGTATATTAGCTTGGGCTGCTATAACAAAATACCACAGACTGGATGGCTTAAACAACAAACGTTTATTTCTTATTGTTCTGGAGACTGGGAAGCCCAAGATTAAGGTGTTGGCAGGTTTGGTTCCTGTTAAGAACCTTGGTTCCTGGTTTTCAGACTGCTGCCATCTCTGTGTTCTCACATGTTGATGAGAGAAAGCTCTAGTTTCCCTTCCAATTCTTATAAAGAGTTAATCCCATTATGGGGGCCCACCTTCATGATCTCATCTAGACCTAATTACTTCCCAAAGACCCAACTCTCTATACCATCACATGACGGAGTGGGTGAGAGGGGGGTGTCCGAGCTTCAACATATTAACTTGTGGGGAACACAAACATTCAGTCCAAAACAAGAAGGTACTAAAATAGCAAGCTCCACAGATTTTATCATACAACAGTGCCACTTTTATTATTTTGGTGAATACTTTCAGTATTTTAAAATGTTAATTTAATTTCCCTTTCATCAAGGTAATTTTATTATGACATTAAATATTTCTCTAAAATATGATTTTAATGGGTAAATTATATGAAGTTATCAAATTAAATTAATATTTTTCCTATTATTTGACATGTAAATTATTTTTGAATTTTCACATAAATGTCACATAAAAAGAGATCACAGAATGAGAGTGAAGAGTCAGAGGACAAGAGACTTCTCAGTTGCAATGAGTAAAATTCGAAGACTGTGGAACAGTGCCTTCAAAATTCCAATGGAAAAATGATTTTCAATTCATAATTCAATAGTTAGCCTGTCAATAAAATGAATAATACAGATTTGCCTCAGAAAAACACTATGGGATGTGCTTCACCAAAACAAGTTGGCAAACAAACTGAAAGACACAGGATCCAGAGAAGAAAGATCCAGTGCAACACAGTGGAGAAGGCAGGACATTCCCAGGATGTTTGTGAAGTGAAGTTCCAATGGTACAGCAAGCCTAGCGTGGAATCAGTCTGGAATAAGGGAAAAGGATGGAGATAGCCAAGACAGAGAGTTCTTAAATAAAAATGAAATGTAAAGAATATCTTATGAGTTGAACTTGAGACAGTATTTTTAACTCCGTTGAAGAATTGTGGATGAAGTAGGAGAGGTACGTTTAAAAAATTAAGGAAATATAAAAGAGCAGTATTTCCTTTAGAGAAAACAAAATGTTGCATGTGGAAAGAAATCTTACTGTATACTATAGGCTCATTCCTGAATAATATTTAATTTATTATAATAAACACTTCATACTGATTTAAGCAAGAAGGTTAAGTAGTTATATTGAGATTATCAGGGAGGAAAAGTATATATACGTCGGGGCAGGCAGGGTATGTATGAGCTAAAACTTTATTTTCTATAGTTGGAAATAAACTATAAAATAAAAAAGATTAAGAATCAGTATAATCATGTTATTTAGAAATTTGGAGGTAAATACTAGAAGACACAGCTAAAGGAACCGAAAATTGTCCCTGGAGAAGAGTAACTGGGAGTAGAAAAGGATGGGGCATGATTTTGCTGTTTTTCATTATACATGTTTTTCTTTATAAGTTTCAAAAACTCTTAATGGGAGATGTGTATGTATTCTGCTAGTCTAAAAATTGAGTTCCTTGTGTTCCAGGTTGCAAGAAGCTCTGAGGGGGGCTTACAAAGCCTAACCATGTTATCCTGAAACTCCACATATAATTGCCTTGCATGCTTATACAACTGCTTTTAGTAGTCCCTATCCCCTACATGTAACATCGGGGTTCTGGGTAGAATTTCTTACATCATCACCAGACCCATCCTATGACATTGTCCACACACTAAGATAATGACTAGTTATCTCAGAGGTACAGTTCAATTGCTGCTGTGAAAGAATGACTCACTTGCAGGCATGCCAACTGGTTAAAGGCTGGGAGGGCGCTAGACATGGTAGGGTTGCCCAGGGACCCCACAGCTCCCTATCATGGAGAGGTTTAAACAAAAGCTAGATTAAGGCTTAGGGGAATGTTACGGTGACTTTTGTATTCGGTATAGAGTTGGAGTAGGCAACTGTGAAGTACCTCCACCCTGAGATTCTGTGGAGCTTTATTCTTATTTAGAATGGCTCCTAGTTAGTATTTGGGACAAGGATTAGAACCCAGGAAGAGGTGTTAATTACCTCTTTACTTCTTTTTCTATCAGCATTAACTTACACTCAATATCTTGTCATTTTCTGTCAACGTTCCATGTGTGTTTTAAAAGAATGTATATTATCCATTTCAGAAGTCCATGTTCCATCTGTGAACATTTGATTAGCTTGACAAATATATTTGTTTAAACTTTCTATGTCCTACAGTTTTTTGTTCACTCAATCTGTGAACTATTATAGGAATGTGAAATCTCTAAGACAGTGAATTCATTAATTTCTCCATGTAGTCATCTCAATTTTTCTTATATATTTTGAAGCTATCCTATTACGTCCATACACATTTAGAATTCTTATTCCTTCCTGGTTTATAAAACCTTTTTTTCTTCCAGTTTTATTGAGATATAAGTAACATACAGCACTGTATAAGTTTAAGGTGTATAGCATAATGATTTGACTTACATAATCATGAAATGATTGCCGCAATAAGTTTAGTGAACATCCATCGTGTTATATAGATACCAAATAAAAAGAGAAAATATTTTTTACTTGTGATGAGAACTCAGGATTTACTGTCTTAACTTTATAACATACAGCAGTGTTAATTATATTAATCATGTTACATTCCTAGAACTTACATATCTTGTAACTGGAAGTTTGTACCTTTTCACTACCTTCATCCAATCCCCACCCACACCTCCACTGTCTCAGGTAACTACAAATCTGTTCTTTTTCCTGAGTTTGTCTATTTGCTTTTTGAAGTATAATTAACCTATAACACTATGTCAGTTCTTGATATACAACATAAGATTTGATATTTCTATAAATTGCAAAATGATCACCACAAGTCATTACCATCTGTCACCATACAAAGATATTACATTATTTTTGACTATATTCCCCACACTGTACTTTTCATCCCCATAGCTCATTCATTTTGTAACTGAAAGTTTATACCTCTTAATTTCCCTCACCTATTTCAGGTATCCCTCTCACCCCCAGCCCTCTGTCAACCACCAGTTTGTTCTCTGTGTCTATGACACTGTTTCTGTTTTATGTTTAATTTGTGTTTCAGATTCCACGTATAAATGAAATCATAATATTTGTCTTTCTCTAACTTATTTCCCTTAGCATAATACCCTCTAGGTCCATTCTTGTTGCACAAATGGCAAGATTTCATCTTTTTTATGGCTGAGTATTATTCCATTGTGTGTGTGTGTGTGTGTGTATGCTTATATATATCTAGACACACACATACCACTTCTTCTTTATCTATTTTTCCATTGATGGACAGTTAGATTGGTTCCATATTTGGGCTATAGTGAACAAAGCTGCAGGGAATGTAAGGGGTGCATATATATTTTTGAATTAGTGTTTTGGTTTTTTGGAGGGAAAATACCCAGAATTAGAATTGTTGGATTGTGTGGTAGTTATATTTTTAATTTCTTTTTTAAAAAATTTATTTATTATTTATTTTAATTTTATTTATTTTTGGCTGTGTTGGGTCTTCATTGCTGCACACGGGCTTTCTCTAGTTGCGGATAATGGGAGCTACTCTTCGTTGCAGTGCATGGGTTTTTCATTGTGGTGGCTTCTCTTGTTGCAGAGCATGGGCTCTAGGCATGAGGGCTTCAATAGCTATGGCACGCAGGCTTCAGTACTTGTGGATCTCAGGCTTCAGAGCGCAGGCTCAGTAGTTGTGGCACACAGCTTAGTTGCTCTGCAGCATGTGGGATCTTCCTGGACCAGGGCTTGAACCCGTGTCCCCTGCATTGGCAGGCAGATTCTTAACCACTGCGCCATCAAGGAAGCCCTATTTTTAATTTCTTGAGGAACTTCCTTATTGTTTTCTATAGTGGCTGCACCAATTTACATTCCCACCAACAGTGCACGAGGTTTCCTTTTTTGCCACATCCTTGGCAACACTTGTTATTTGTTGTCTTTTTGATAATAGCCATTCTGACAAGTGTGAAGTGATATTTCATTGTGGTTTTGATTTGCATTTCCCTAATGATTAGTAATCTTGAGTACCTTTTCATGTGTTTGTTGGCCATCTGGATGTCTTCATTGGAACAATGTCTATTCAGGTCTGCCCAATTTTTAATCAGGTTGTTTGTTTTTTCATTGTGAGTTGTATGAGTTCTTTGTGTATTTTGGATATTAACCCCTTATCAGATATATCATTTGCAAATATCTTCTCCAATTCAGTAGTCAGCGTTTTCGTTTTTTTGATGGTTTCCTTTGCTGTACAGAAGTGTTTTAGTTTGATGTAGTCCCATTTGTTTATTTTTACTTTTGTTTCTTTTGCCTGAGGAGGCATATTAAAAAAATATTGCTAAGACTGATGTCAAAGAGTGTACTGTCTATGTTTTCTTCTAGGAATTTTAGGGTTTCATGTCTTATATTTAAGTCTTTAATCCATTTAGAGTTTATTTTTGTGTTTGGTGTGAGAAAGTAGTCCAGTTTCATTCTTTTGCATGTAGCTGTCCAATTTTCCCAACACCATTTATTAAAGAGGCTATCTTTTCCCCATTGTATATTTTTGCCTCCTTTGTCCTAGATTAATTGCCCATAAAATTGTAGGTTCATTTCTGGGCTATTCTGTTCCATTGATCTATGTGTCTGTTTTTGTGCCTGTACCATATTGTTTTGAATACTGTAGCTTTGTGGTATAGTTTGAAATCAGGGAGTGTGATACCTCCAGCTTTATTATTTCTCAAAATTGTTTGGGCTATTCAGGATCTTTGGTATGTCCGTGACATTTTTAGAATTGTTTGTTATAGTCTGTGAAAAATACCTTCAGTATTTTCATAGGGATTTCACTGAATCTATAGATTTCCTCAGGGAGTATTGTCCTTTTAACATTAATTCTTCCAATCCATGTGCAGAGATATCTTTCCATCTGTTGTGTCATCTTCAATTTCTTTCATCTGTCTTATAGTTTTCTGAGTACAGTTCTTTTACCTCCTTAGTTAGATATATTCCTAGGTATTTGTTCTTTTTGTTGAACTTGTAAATGAGATTGTTTTCTTAATTTCTCTTTCTGATAGTTTATTATTAGTATATAGACATGCAACTGATTTCTGTGTATTAATTTTGTAACCAGAAACTTTACTGAATTCATTAATGCATTCTAGTAGGGTTTTTTTTTTTTTTTTTTTTTTTTTTTGGTGGTGGTGTGCTTAGGATTTTCTGTGCATATCATCATGTTGTCTGAAAATAGTGACAGTTTTACTTCTTCCTTTCTAATGTGGATGACTTTCTTCTCTTTCTTGTCTGATTGTTGTGGCTAGGACTTCCGATACTATGTTGAATAAAAGTGGTGAGAGTGGGCATCCTTGTCTTGCTCCTGATGTTAGAGGAGAATATTTCAGCTTTTCAACATTGAGTGTGTTAGCTGTAGGCTTGTCATATATGGCCTTTATTATATTGAGTTATGTGTCCTCTATTCTCACTTTGTGGAGAGTTTTTTAATCACGAATGGATGCTGAATTTTGTTAAAAATTTTTTTGCATCTATTGAAATGATTATATAATTTTTATTCTTCAGTGTGTTAACGTTGTGTATCACGTTGATTGATTTGTGGATATTGAACCATCCTTGCATCTCTGGGATAAATCCCACTTGATCATGGTGTATGTTTCTTTTGATGTACTGTTGAATTGAGTTTGCTAGTATTTTGTAGAGGATTTTTTCATCTACATTATCTATGTTCATCAGTGACATTGGCCTGTAATTTTTTGTGTATGTGGTTTCTTTGTCTGGTTTTGATTATCAGGGTGCTTCTTTCTTTGTGGCATGAGTTCAGAAGCATGCCTTCCTCTTCAATTTTTTAGAATAGTTTGATAAAGATACGCATTAATTCTTCTTTAAATATTTGGTAGAATTCACCTCTGAAGCTGTCTGGTTGTGGACATTTGTTTGTTGGGAGGTTTGTTTTAACTGATTCAGTTTCATTACTGGTAATTGGTCTGTTCATATTTTGTATTCCTGACTAAGTCTTGGGAGATTGTATGTTTTTAGGAATTTATCCATTTCTTCCAGGTTGTCCATTTTATTGGCGTATAATTGTCCTTAGTCATCTCTTATGATTCCTTTGTATTTCTGTGGTGCTGGTTGTAACTTCTCCTTTTTATTTTATTTTATTTATTTGGGTCCTCTCTCTTTTTTCTTGATGAGTCTTTATCTTTTTAAAGAGCCAGCTCTTAGTTTCATTGATCTTTTCTATTGTTTTTTAAGTCTTTATTTCATTTATTTCTGCTCTGATCTTTATTATTTCTTTTCTTCTACTGACTTTGGGTTTCATTTGTTCTTCTTTTCCTAGTTTCTTTAGGTGTAAGATTAGGTTGTTTATTTGACATTTTCTTATTCCCTCTTAGAACTGCTTTTGCTGTATTCTTTATACTTTGGATTGTTGTGCTTCCATTTTCATTTGACTCCAGGTAGTTTTTGATTTCCCTTTTGATTACTTCAGTGATCCATTAGTTGTTTGCTAGCATATTGTTTAGCCTCCACATGTTTTTTTTCTTATAGTTGATTTCTAGTCTCATAATGTTGCTGGAAAAGATGATTTCAATCTTCTTAAATTTACTGAGACTTGTTTTGGGTTCTATCATGTGACCTATACCAGAGAATGTTCCATGTGCATTTCAAAAGAATGTGTATTCTGCTGCTTTTGGATGGAATATTCTACATAAAACTATTAAGTCTATATTATCTGTCATTTAAGGTCAGTGTTTTCTTATTGATTTTCTGTACAGTGATGTATGTGGGGTGCTAAAGTCCCCTACTATTACCGTGTTACTGTCAATTTCTCCCTTTATTTTGTTAATATTTGCTTTATGTATTTTGGTGCTCCTATGTTGGGTGCATATATATTTACAATTGTTATATTTTCTTGTTGGTTTGATCCATATGTCACTATGTAATATTTTATTTTTGTCCTCTTGTTACAGTCTTTGTTTTAAACTCCATTTTGTCTGATACAAGGATTGGTGTTCTGGCTTTCTTTTTATTTCTGTTGGCATGGAATACCTTTTTCTGTCCCCTCATTTTAATGTGTGTCTTTAGAACTGAAGTGAATCTCTTGTAGGCAGCATATATATGGGCCTTTTAAACAAAATCTATTCAGCCTTTGTCTTTAGATTTGAGCAATTACTACATTCACATTTAAAGTAATTATTGATAGGTATGTATTTATTGCCATTTTGTTAATTGTTATGTTTGGATCCTTTTCTCTTTTTTTGATGTGTATATATCATAGTTTTTGGTTTGTGGTTACCATGAGTTGATAGATAGATAGATAGATAGATAAATAGATATTTTAAGTTGAGGATATCTTAAGTTCTAATACATTCTAACAACCTTGCGTTCCCCCTTCCCACCTGTTTAATGTATTTTTACATCACATTTTACATCTTTTTCTTTCGTGTGTCCCTTGACTACTTATTGTGGATATAGATTATTTTGCTACTTTTATCTTTAAACCTTCCCACTGGCTTCATAAATGGTTAATCTACTACCTTTACTGTATATTTGCCTTTACCAATGAGGTTTTTATTTTCATAATTTTCATATTTCTAGTTGTAGGCTTTTCTTTTTCACTTAGAGAAGTCCCTTTAACATTTTTTGTAAAGCTGGTTTAGTGGTGCTGAACTCTTTTCACTTTGGCTTTCTTGTGAAACTCTTTTATCTCTCCTTCAAATTTGAATGATAGCCTTGCTGGGTAGAGTATTCTTCATTGTAGGTTTTTTCTTTCACACTTTAACTATATTGTGCCACTCCCTTCTGGCCTGCAAAGTTTCTGGTGAAAAGTCAGCTGATAATCTTATGGTAGTTCCCTTGTATAAACTAGCTGCTTTTCCTTTCTGCTTTTAATGTTCTCTTTTTATCTTTGATTTTTGCCATTTTTATTGCATTGTGTCAACCTTTTTGGGTTCTTTTTGTTTGAGACTCTCTGTGCTTCCTGGACCTGGACGTCTGTTTCCTTTCAAGGGTTAGGGAAGTTTCCAGCTATTATCACTTTAAGTAAGTCCTCTATCACTTTAAGTAAATCCTCTACCCCTTTCTTTCTCTTTCCTGTTTCTGAGACCCCTATAATGAAAATGTTAGTATGATGAATGCTGTCCCAGAGGTCTCTTTCTTAAATTTTCCTCATTTCTAAAAATTCTTTTTTCTGTTCAGCTTATGTGATTTTCACTATTCTGTTTTCGTTTGCTGATCTGTTCCTCTGTATCATCTAATCTACTGTTGATTCTTTCCAGTATATATATTTTTAAATTTCAGTTATTGTATTCTTCAGCTCTATTTGGTTTTTCTTTATATCTTCTAACTCTTTGTCAAACTTCTCACTGTGTTCATCCATTCTTCTCCGGAGATCATTGAGCATCTTTATGATCATTACCTTGAACTCTTTATTGCATAGATTGCTTATCTCCACTTTGCTTAGTTCTTGTTTCCAGGGTTTTATCCTCTCTGTGTTTATTTGCATGTATTAGGTGGGTCAGTTATATTTCCTAGCTTGGAGAACTGGCCTTTTGTAGGAGCGTCCTATGGTGTCCAGCAGCACATTCCCCTCTTGTCACCAGGGCTGTATGATGTAGGGGTGACCCCTGTGTGGGCTAAGTGGGCCCTTCCATTCTGGCAGGGATGACTACTGTGGGCACACTGGTAGGTCGGACTGATCCTCAGCCTGATTGGCTGCCAGGCCTTGCTTTATGTGGAGGCTGCCAGCCACTGGTGGGCAAGGCCAGGTCCTGGCTAGGCTGGCTGCACAGCCTAGGGGTTCCAGCTGGTGGCCAGTGCTGAGTCGTGGCTCAGCCAGTTGTGGGCCCAAGGGGCTCTGGGGCTGTTCCTGTCCTGCTGGTGTGTGGTGCTAAGTCTCAGGATAGCTTACTGGAGACCTTGGGGGAGTCCAGGACTGATGCCAGCATGCTGGTGTGCAGGGCTCTGTCTTCATGCAACTGGCTGCATACTTGGAGGGTGTCTGGGGACTGATGCTGACCAGCTGGTAGATGAGGCCAGGGCCCAGCACTAATAGCCTAGAGAGAGGACTTCAGCTTCAGCTTGCCAACACCAAGTGTTCTCATGGTAAAACATGAGAACATGGTAAAACGTGGTAAAACAAGATCCCCGGCATGGCTGCCACAAGCATCTCTTGTGTCCAGGAGGAGTCCCAGTGGCCTCCTGCCTTTCTTGGAACCTTCTCTAAGATCAGCAAGTGGTTCTGACCCAAGCTCCTTTCAAATTACTACCTCTCTGCATCTTGGAGTGTGAGATTTTACATGCCCGTTAAGAGCAGAGTCTCCATTCCTTACAGCCCTCAGGCTCTCCTGTATGCATGCCCTGCTGGCCTTCAGAGCCAGACATTCTGGGGGATTGTCTTCCCAGTGCAGAAACCCCAAGCTGTGGAGCCTAACGTGGGCCTTGGAACCTTCACTCCTTGAGGAGAACCTGTGAAATTGTGATTATCCTCCCATTTATGAGTCCCCTACCCAGGGGTGTGGATCTTAACTATTCTGCATCTCTGCCCCTGTCTACCTGTGTTGCAGTGGTTACTTCTTTAAAGCTGTCATCGTGGAAAATCTTTTCTGCTAATCTTCAAGTCATTACCATTGTTAACAGTTGTCATTTTGGTGTGCCTAAGGGAGGAGGTGAGCTCAGCTTCTTCCTACTCTGCCATCTTGGCCACTCCCCTTTTAAAACTTTTTAAACTACCTAGTGGCCTCCATTATCTTTAGTAATTTTTCCCCCTCCATTTAAAATGAATATAGCTATACCAGATTTTTTCATTAGCATTTTCCTGGTCTGTCTTTTTCATCCTTTGGCTTTTAACTTTTCTGTTTAATGCTTTCCTTGTGCAGCCTGAGTGAGCAGAGCCCACAGATCAGCTGCTTCTTTAACTCTGTCCTGTCTGAGTGGGATCAGATGCCCTCAGGCGACCTGCACACAGAGACGGACCAGATCTAAAGCTGAACCCCAGGAGCTGTGTGAACAAAGAAGAGAAAGGGAAATCTCTCCCAGCAGCCTCAGAAGCAGTGGATGAAATCTCCACAATCAACTTGATGTACCCTCCATCTCTGGAATACCTGAATAGACAACGAATCATCCCAAATTGAGGTGGTGGATTTTGGGAGCAATGATATATACATTTATTTCCCTTTTTCTCTTTTTGTGAGTGTGTATGTGTATGTTTCTGTGTGTGATTTTGTCTGTATAGCTTAGCTTTTCCCATTTGTCCTAGCGTTCTGTTTGTCCGGTTTTGGTTTTTTTTAGTATAGTTTTTAGCACTTGTTATCATTGGTAGATTTGTTTTTTGGTTTGGTTGCTCTCTTCTTTCTTTCTTTTTTTCTCCCTTTTATTCTGAGCCGTGTGGATGACAGGGTCTTGGTGTTCTGGCCGGGCATCAGGGCTATGCCTCTGAGATGGGAGAGCCACCTTCAGGACACTGGTCCACAAGAGACCTCCCAGCTGCATGTAATATCAAACGGCGAAATACTCCCAGAGATCTCCATCTCAACGCCAAGACCCAGCTCTACTCAAGACCAGCAAGCTACAGTGCTGGACACCCTATGCAAAACAACTAGCAAGACAGGACCACAACCCCACCGATTAGCAGAGAGGCTGCCTAAAATCATAATGAGGTCACAGACACCCCAAAACACACCACCAGACGTGGACCTGCCCACCAGAAAGACAAGATCCAGCCTTATCCACCAGAACACAGGCACCAGTCCCCTCCACCAGGAAGCCTACACAACCCACTGAACCAATCTTAGCCACTGGGGGCAGACACCAAAAACAACAGGAACTACAAACCTGCAGCCTGCGAAAAGGAGACCCCAAACACAGTAAGTGAAGCAAAATGAGAAGACAGGGAAACACACAACAGATGAAGGAGCAAGGTAAAATCCCACCAGACCTAACAAATGAAGAGGAAATAGGCAGTCTACCTGAAAAAGAATTGAGAATAATGATAGTAAAAGTAAAAATGATCCAAAATCTTGGAAATAGACTGGAGAAAATACAAGAAATGTTTAACAAGGATCTAGAAGAACTAAAGAGCAAACAAACAATGATGAACAACACTATAAATGAAATTAAAAATTCTCTAAAAGGAAGTAATAGCAGAATAACTGAGGCAGAACGGATAAGTGACCTGGAAGATAAAATAGTGAAAATAACTACTGCAGAGCAGAATAAAGAAAAATGAATGGAAAGAATTGAGGAGACAAAGGATTAATCTGCAAAATTTACAAGCAGCTCATGCAGCTCAATATCAAGAAAACAAACAACCCAATCCAAAAACGGGCAGAAGACCTAAATAGACATTTCTCCAAAGAAGGTATACAGATTACCAACAAACACATGAAAGAATGCTCAACATCATTAATCATTAGAGAAATGCAAATCAAAACTACTATGCGGGGCTTCCCTGGTGGCACAGTGGTTGAGAGTCCGCCTGCCGAGGCAGGGGACACGGGTTCATGCCCCGGTCCAGGAAGATCCCACATGCCGCAGAGCGGCTGGGCCCATGAGCCATGGCTGCTGAGCCTGCGCGTCCGGAGCCTGTGCTCCGCAGTGGGAGAGGCCACAACAGTGAGAGGCCCACGTACCACAAAAAAAAAAAAAAAAAAAAAAAAAGGTCTATGTGATATCATCTCACACCAGTCAGAATGGCCATCATCAAAAATTCTACAAACAATAAATGCTGGAGAGGGTGTGGAGAAAAGGGAACCCTCTTGCGCTGCTGGTGGGAATGTGAATTGGTACAGCCACTATGGAGAACAGTATGGAGGTTCCTTAAAAAACTACAAATAGAACTACCATATGACCCAACTATCCCACTACTGGGCATATACCCTGAGAAAACCATAATTCAAAAAGAGTCATGTACCAAAATGTTCATTGCAGCTCTATTTACAATAGCCAGGACATGGAAGCAACCTAAGTGTCCATCGACAGATGAATGGATAAAGAAGATGTGGCACATATATACAATGGAATATTATTCAGCCATAAAATGAAATGAAATTGAGTTATTTGTAATGAGGTGGATAGACCCAGCGTCTGCCATACAGAGTGAAGTAAGTCAAAAAGAGAAAAATATCATATGCTAACATATATATGGAATCTAAAAAAAAAAAAATTATCGTGAAGAACTTAGGGGCAGGATGGGAATAAAGCCACAGACCTACTAGAGAATGGACTTGAGGACACGGGGAGGGGGAAGGGTAATCTCAGACAAAGTGAGAGAGTGGCATGGACATGTATACACTACAAAATGTAAAATAGATAGCTAGTGGGAAGCAGCCGCATAGCACAGGGAGATCAGCTGGGTGCTTTGTGACCACCTAGAGGCATGGGATAGGGAGGATGGGAATGGGGGAGACACAAGAGGGAAGAGGTATGGAGGTATATGTATATGTATAGCTGATTCACTTTGTTATAAAGCAGAAACTAGCACACCATTGTAAAGCAATTATACTCCAAAAAAGATGTTAAAAATAAATAAATAAATAAAAATAATGGTATTTTTGTTTGTTTTTTGCACCCAATAGAATTTCAACTGCAAACTATGACTTTGGTTAGAAATTTCAGGAAATAATTTTTATTTCCTTCAACCTGAGGCAAGTATGAATTAACAAAATTTTCTTATAATTGACCTCTTCGGAGCTTTTGTTTCTTGTTTTTCTATTTTGCCCACTAAGGGTTATCTTCCAGAGGTCTCACTTTCTTCTATACCCCTTTTCCCATAGACCACCAGGGATTGACAGATGGTTTTAGTGCAACATTTGGCTTCATTTTTGGCTCACCCTCTCAATTCATGCTGTCTTGTGATTTTGGGCCTCTGAAGATTTTCCTAACTTTCTTTCCATATCAACTATTCATTTAATGACTTGTGGATTTTTAAAACTGCATATATCTTTTATACAGTATTTTAAAGTGTATTGTACTAGGAGAAAAATCTGTTAAATATTTAGTTTAGCATATTGAAGAAAATATAAATACCTTGCTTCCTTTCATTCTTTCTTTTTTGACTTTTTCTTTTTTCCCCCTCTCTCTTTCTTCTCTGTTGCTTTTACTGTTTTTTTTAATCCTTTTTCATTATTTCATTTTTCTTTTTGTCATTTTTATTTTCCGTTGTCCTTGCTATTTTTTCTCTTTTCTCTTTACTCTTATGTTTCTTTTCTTTCTGTGTTATCCTTCTTGCCCTTTTATTCCTTTCCTTTCCTTTTTCCTCTTCTTTTTCCTTCTATCATTCACGTAATTTTTCACCAAAGGCCAAAGAATGATTCTTGGTTTAACACAGAATAATACTTTAATAGCCTCTTTTTAGAAAATTAGCTTACCCATCACTAATTAGGACAAAGTTTCTATGTCACTGGAATAAGATCAAATTTATAGTGCCTTTCAAATTTATAGTAAGTGCTCAATAAATGTTTGTTTTTGAATAAAACTTTATTAAAAGTTCCAAGTCTACTATGGTAAGCACATTGTGAAATCAAAATGTGGCCACGTAGACTGTACCTGTGACTCAGTCAAGCCTAACTCAAACTGACAGAGAAATCAATGGAATGTTAATTGATAGCAGCTGGATGACTGGCGTGAGTGCAGCCACAGCAAAGGGCCAAGGATCTCTCAGGGAGTATAAAATTTACATTTATCAGAGATCCCAGAGGCTTTTTAATGAGAATGACCTCTGGTTTAAATTAGAGTAAAAGGGAAATAAAAAATAGTAATTTGGAGACTTTTGGTCTTAGCATATTTTCCACTTAATAGCCACTTAGAAAATGAAACTCATGGAAGTCTCATAATAGTAATGACATGGCCTTAATGATCTCAAACATCCCATTCGGTGGGTTCACGTGGGATTGTTGGTTAGCAACACTGGAAAATATATTTACTAAGTGGAGAAAACAGGGATAAGTTCCAATTTTTAAGTACTCTTATCAGTGTCTTGGCTGGTAGAAAACAGGCTGTGGTGATTGACTTTGCCTCTTAGAGTAGCCTGAGAGGGATTGCTTACTCATTGGAATTGAAAGATAATCTAGATGGGTTTGAAGTTAATAAGACTGGAGTTTTTGTGGATTACTAGCTGGCTATGTAACTGTAAAGACCTCCCACTATACAAAAAGTCCGAAGTTGATACTGGAATAAAGTCACAAGGCTGAACCTTACTGCAGGTTCTAAGATATGTTTTTGTTGGGGGACTTGGACAGTCTCCTTTTGGGGGCTTGGGATTTCCCTAAGAGAAATTAGTAGTCACCCTGTCCACTAAATGAGGCCTCCAGTTTGTGAATGTAAAGCTGGCTGATACAACTAGATTGGAATACACTAGTTTGACTTTGGGTATGTTTGAAATATAATTAGTGTTTAACTGTATACTGGTGGGTTGTTTATTTTTTCCTTCATCAGTAAACACCTTTATTTTCTGGAGCATTGTAAAGCAAATTCCTGACATTGTAGTATTTTATCCATAAATAATTTAGAATCCTGGCTACTGCTGAGAAGGGTCAAGGTTATACCCAGCTGGTCCAATAGATAGAGGAAGCCCCAAGACCTGAACCTGGTACATGATACTTCCTCCTCACCTGCTGATGCTAACATTTGCATAGTGATTTCTTTGTATATGTCAGGAACATTTTAAGTGCTTTTACATTTGTTAGCTTATTTAATACCCTTGATAAACTTGGAGGGAGTTGATTTACTTAGGGACCCATAGGCTATCAAACCAACTCTACCACCACCTCCACCATCAGCACATGTCCCACTTCTGTAAGAAGTGCTGGGAACTGTGACAATTTTGACCAGCCTTGGCTAGGATTTCTCCTTTTTTCTTTCTCTCTGAGCCTCAGGAAGATGGAGCTGACTTTACTGCTTGCTGGTGTTTTACCTATATGTAAAAAGTCTATTTCTCTGAATAAAAGACCATTCAAGAGAGAAAGATCTGTTTTCATTCTTGGAACTTGAAAGGTATTCCTTCATCAAACTAGTACTCGGCATCATCTTTACATTTTTACCATTAAATAGTGTTTATTTCAGTATGGGTTCTGCTTCTTTATGATGATTATGAAGAAATGGAAGAAGGTATACTGAACAGATAGACTTAGTCTGGAATTAACCAGCTTACTTTCCCTCAGAAGGTACAAGGAAAGTAGGTGAATCAATAGCGTATGATACTATATCTATCTGCTATAAATTATTATTTACTATGGTGATCGTTCAGGTTGGAATATTTTAGCTTGGAAAAGGGAGTCTTTTCCAACTCCAACCCAAGGAAGGCTGATCATTTGCATTTTAAGTCAAAAAATAAAATTTGAGAGTTACTTGGATATTTTAAAGGGAACAAATGAAGAAATTGTATATTTTATTTCATAGTTTAAAAATTATGAATATAAAGTTTTGTCTCTGAGAATTCAGGTATTTAAAAGAAGAATTTTTCACCAGAGAAAGGCCCTGAGTAGGGATCATCCTCCAAGATTATATAACTATTTTCATATATAACTATTTCTATGTGTGTGTGTGTGTGTGTGTGTGTGTGTGTGTGTATCCTTGTAGCACTCTTATGGGTTCATATTTACATTTAATATTTAGTCCTTGGAAATATTTTTGGTCAGTATTACATATTTCTAAGTAGTCAGATAGTGGTCACAATACTTTATATTGAATAATCCATCCTTTCTTCAAATGTATAAAATCCCACTTGGTTCCCAGAGTAATTTCTTAAATAAAAGTGTTTCTGACCTTTTATCCTGTTCCATTAGTGTCCATAGTTCTGGCACCAACATTATATACTGTTTAAATTCAGCTAACTTTAAAATAAACTTTCATATCATAAAGGGGAATTCTTCTGCATCAGAATTCCTTAGAAATTTCTGAAAAATTCTGACTCCCAGGCACATTCCACACCTACTTAATCAGACTCTAAGGAGAAGTCCGAGAATACGTCTTTTTGGAAACCTCCCCTTCAACCAGTTAATATAGAGCTATATCACGATATTTAATGGCTGTATAATATCTATTCTATGTGTATATATTTTATTGCTATTACAAACAATATTATAACAAATATTACTGACCCATAGGCACTTGTCCAACTATTTACTTAAAATCAATGCCTAGAAATAAATTTTCTGAGAGTGTGCATATTTTTATGAATTTTGATGCCTACTGCCTATTGGTCCTCTAGAACGATTTAACACTCCCCTTTGTTATTGTATGAGAATACCCAGTACCTACATCCTTCCCAATTCTCAGCATTCTATTTAATCTTTGCTCATTGTATAAAGACTATTTTACTGTACTTTTAAAAAAAATTTTATTTATTTTTTATACAGCAGGTTCTTATTAGTCATCCATTTTATACATATCAGTGTACACACGTCAATCCCAATCTCCCAATTCATCACACCACCACCACCACCACCCCCGCTGCTTTCCCCTCTTGGTGTCCATACGTTTGTTCTTTACATCTGTGTCTCAATTTCTGCACTGCAAACTGGTTCTTCTGTAACATTTTTCTACGTTCCACATATATGTGTTAATATACGATATTTGTTTTTCTCTTTCTGACCGACTTCACCCTGTATGACAGTCTCTAGATCCATCCACAACTCGACAAATGACCCAATTTCGTTCCTTTTTATGGCTGAGTAATATCCATTGTATATGTGTACCACATCTTCATTATCCATTCGTCTGTCGATGAGCATTTAGATTGCTTCCATGACCTGGGTATTGTAAATACTGCTGCAATGAACAGTGGGATGCATGTGTCTTTTTGAATTATGGTTTTCTCTGGGTATATGCCCAGTAGTGGGATTGCTGGATCATATGGTAATTCTATTTTTAGTTTTTTAAGGAACCTCCATACTGTTCTCCATAGTGGCTGTATCAATTTACATTCCCACCAACAGTGCAAGAGGGTTCCCTTTTCTCCACACCCTCTCTAGCATTTGTTATTTGTAGATTTTCTGATGATGCCCATTCTAACTGGTGTGAGATGATACCTCATTGTAGTTTTGATTTGCATTTCTCTAATAATTAGTGATGTTGAGCAGCTTTTCATGTGCCTCTTGGCCATCTGTATGTCTTCTTTGGAGAAATGTCTATTTAGGTGTTCTGCTCATTTTTGGATTGGGCTGTTTCTTTCTTTAATATTGAGTTGCATGAGCTGTTTATATATTTTGGACATTAATCCTTTGTCCGTTGATTTGTTTGCAAATATTTTCTCCCATTCTGAGGGTTGTCTTTTTGTCTTGTTTATGGTTTCCTTTGCTGTGCAAAAGCTTTGAAGTTTCATTAGGTCCCATTTGTTTATTTTTGTTTTTATTCCCATTACTCTAGGAGGTGGATCAAAAAAAATCTTGCTGTGATTTATGTCAAAGAGTGTTCTGCCTATGTTTTCCTCTAAGAGTTTTATAGTTCCCAGTCTTACATTTAGGTCTCTAATCCATATTGAGTTTATTTTTTGTCTATGGTGTTAGGGAGCATTCTAATTTCATTCTTTTACATGTATCTGTCCAGTTTTCCCAGCACCACTTATTGAAGAGACTGTTTTTTCTCCATCGTATATCTTTGCCTCCTTTGTCATTGATTAGTTGACCATAGGTCCGTGGATTTATCTCTGGGCTTTGTATCCTATTCCATTGATCTATATTTCTGTTTTTGTGCCAGTTCTAAAATGTCTTGATTACTGTAGCTTTGTAATATAGTCTGAAGTCAGGGACTCTGATTCCTGCAGCTCCGTTTTTTTCCCTCAAGACTGCTTTGGCTATTCAGGGTCTTTTGTGTCTCCATATAAATTTTAAGATTTTTTGTTCTACTTCATAAAAGGTGCCATTGGTAATTTGATAGGGATTGCATTGAATCTGTAGATTGCTTTGGGTAGTATAGTCATTTTCACAATGTTGATTCTTCCAATCCAAGTACATGGTATATCTCTCCATCTGTTGGTATCATCTTTAATTTCTTTCATCAGTGTCTTATAGTTTTCTGCATACAGGTCTTTTGTCTCCCTAGGTAGGTTTATTCCTAGGTATTTTATTCTTTTTGTTGCAATGGTAAATGGGAGTTTCCATAATTTCTCTTTCAGATTTTTCATCATTAGTATATAGGAATGCAAGAGATTTCTGTGCATTAATTTTGTATCCTGCTACTTTACCAAATTCATAGATTAGCTCTAGTAGTTTTCTGGTGGCATCTTTAGGATTCTCTATGTATAGTATCATGTTATCTGCGAACAATGACAGTTTTACTTCTTTTCCAATTCGTATTCCTTTTATTTCTTTTTCTTCTCTGATTGCCGTAGCTAGCACTTCCAAAACTATGTTGAATATTAGTGGTGAAAGTGGACATCCTTGTCTTTTTCCTGATCTTAGAGGAAATGCTTTCACTTTTTCACCATTGAGAATGATGTTTGCTGTGGGTTTGTCATATATGGCCTTTATTATGTTGAGGTAGGTTCCTTCTCTGTCCACTTTCTGGAGAGTTTTTATCATAAATCGGTGTTGAATTTTGTCAAAAGATTTTTCTGCATCTATTGAGTTGATCATATGGTTATTATTCTTCAATTTGTTAATATGGTGTATCACATTGATGATTTGCATATACTGAAGAATCCTTGCATCCCTGGGATAAATCCCACTTGATCATGGTGTATGATCCTTTTAATGTGTTGTTGGATTCTGTTTGGTAGTATTTTGTTGAGGATTTTTGCATCTATATTCATCAGTGATATTGGTCTGTAATTTTCTTTTTTTGTAGTATCTTTGTCTGGTTTTGGTATCAGGGTGATGGTGGCCTCATAGAATGAGTTTGGGAGTTCTCCTTCCTCTGCAATTTTTGGAAAAGTTTGAGAAGGATGGGTGTTAGCTCTTCTCTAAATGTTTGATAGAATTCACCTGTGAAGCCGTCTGGTCCTGGACCTTTGTTTGTTGGAAGATTTTTAATCACAGTTTCCATTTCATTACTTGTGATTGGTCTGTTCATATTTTCTACTTCTTCCTGGTTCAGTCTTGGAAGGTTATACCTGTTTAAGAGTTTGTCCATTTTTTCCAGGTTGTCCATTTCATTGGCACAGTGTTGCTTGTAGTAGTCTCTTAGGATGCCTGGTATTTCTGTGGTGTCTGTTGTAACTTCTTTTTCATTTATAATTTTATTGATTTGAGTCTTCTCCCTCTTTCCTTGGTGAGTCTGGCTAATGGTTTATCACTTTTGTTTATCTTCTCAAAGAACAAGCTTTTAGCTTTATTGATCTTTGCTATTGTTTTCCTTGTTTCTATTTCATTTATTTCTGCTCTGATCTTTATGATTTGTTTCCCTCTGCTAACTTTGGGTTTTGTTTCTTCTTCCTCTCATTCCTTTAGGTGTAAGGTTAGGTTGGTATTTGAGATTTTTCTTGTTTCTTGAGGTAGGATTGTATGGCTATAAACTTCCCTCTTAAAACTGCTTTTGCTGCATCCCATAGGTTTTGGATCGTCATGTTTTCATTGTCATTTTTCTCTAAGTATTTTTTGACTTCGTCTTTGATTTCTTCAGTGATCTCTTGGTTATTGTTTAGACGTATTGTTTAGCCTCCATGTGTTTGTGTTTTTTTACGTTTTTTTCCCTGTAATTGATATCTAATGTCATAGTGTTGTGGTCAGAAAAGATGCTGGATATGATTTCAGTTTTCTTAAATTTACTGAGGCTTGATTTGTGACCCAGGATGTGATTTATCCTGGAGAATGTTCTGTGGACACTTGAGAAGAAAGTGTAATCTGCTGTTTTTGGATGGAATGTCCTATAAGTATCAATTAAATCTATCTGGTCTATTGTGACATTTAGAGCTTGTGTTTCCTTATTAATTTTTGGTTTGGATAATCTGTCCACTGGTGTAAGTGAGGTGTTAAAGTCCCCCATTATTATTGCATTACTGTCGATTTCCTCTTTTATAGCTGTTACAAGTTGCCTAATGTGTTGAGGTGCTCCTATGTTGGGTGAATATATATTTGTAATTGTTATATCTTCTTCTTGGATTGATCCCTTAATCATTATGTAGTGTCTTTCCTTGTCTCTTGTAACATTCTTTAAAGTCTATTTTATCTGATATGAGTATAGCTACTCCAGCTTCTTTTGATTTCCCTTTGCATTGAATATCTTTTTCCATCCCCTCACTTTTAGTCTGTATGTGTCCCTAGGTCTGAAGTGAGTGTCTTGTAGACAGCATGTATACGGGTCTTGTTTCTGTATCCATTCAGCATGCCTGTGTCTTTTGGTTGGAGCATTTAATCCATTCACGTTTAAGGTAGTTATCGATATGTATGTTCCTATTACCATTTTCTTAATTGTTTTGGGTTTGTTTTTGTAGTTCCTTTTCTTCTCTTGTGTTTCCCACTTTGAGAAGTTCCTTTATCATTTGTTGTAGAGGTGGTTTGGTGGTGCTGAATTCTCTTAGATTTTGCTTGTCTGTAAAGGTTTTGATTTCTCCATCAAATCTGGATGAGATCCTTGCCAGGTAGAGTAATCTTGGTTGTAGCTTATTCCCTTTCATCACATTAGGTATATCATGCCACTCCCTTCTGGCTTGTAGAGTTTCTGCCGAGCAATCAGCTGTTAACCTTATGGGAGTTCCCTTGTATGTTATTTGTCGTTTTTCCCTTACTGCTTTCAGTGATTTTTCTTTGTCTTTAATTTTTGCCAATGTGATTACTATGTGTCTCAGCATGTTTCTCCTTGGATTTTTCCTGTGTGAGACTCTCTATGCTTCCTGGACTTGGGTGGCTATTTCCTTTCCCATGTTAGGGAAGTTTTAGACTATAATCTCTTCAAATATTTTCTTGGGTCCTTTTTTTCTCTCTTCTCCTTCTGGGACCCCTGTAATGTGAATGTTGTGTTTAATGTTGTCCCAGAGGTCTCTTAGGCTGTCTTCATTTCTTTTCATTCTTTTTTCTTTATTCTATTCCACAGCAGTGAATTCCACCATTTTGTCTTCCAGGTCACTTATCCGTTCTTCTGCCTCAGTTATTCTGCTATTGATTCCTTCTAGTGTATTTTTCATTTCAGTTATTGTATTGTTCATCTCTGTTTTTTTGTTCTTTAATTCTCCTTGATCTTTGTTAAGCATTTCTTACATCTTCTCGATTTTTGCCTCCATTCTTTTTCCCAGGTCCTGGATTATCTTCACTGTCATTATTCTGAATTCTTTTTCTGGAAAGTTGCCTATCTCCACCTCATTTAGTTGTTTTTCTGAGGTTTTATCTTCTTCCTTCATCTGGTACATAGCCCCCTGCGTTTTCATCTTGTCTATCTTTCTGTGAATGTGATTTTTATTCCACAGCCTGCAAGATTGTAGTTCTTCTTGCTTCTGCTGTCTGCCCTCTGGTGGATGAGCCTATCTCAGAGGCTTGTGCAAGTTTCCTGATGGGAGGGACTGGTGGTGGGTAGAGCTGGCTGTTGCTCTGGTGAACAGAGCTCAGTAAAACTTTAATCTGCTTGTCTGCTGATGGGTGGGGCTGGGTTCCCTCCCTGTTGGTTGTTTGGCCTGAGGTGACCCAACACTGGAGCCTACCCAGCCTTTTTGGTGGGGCTAATGGCACACTCCGGGAGGGCTCACGCCAAGGAGTACTTACCAGAACTTCTGCTGCCAGTGTCCTTGTCCTCATGGTGAGACACAGCCACCCCCCGCCTCTGCAGGAGACCTTCCAACACTATTCCGTAGGTCTGGTTCAGTCTCCTATGTGGTCACTGATCCTTCCCTTTGGTCCCGATGCACACACTACTTTGTGTGTGCCCTCCAAGAGTGGAGTCTCTGTTTTCCCCAGTCCTGTCGAAGTCCTGCAATCAAATCCCACTAGCCTTCAAAGTCCGACCCTCTAGGAATTCCTACTCCCATTTCCGGATCCCCAGGTTGGGAAGCCTGACGTGGGGCTCAGAACCTTCACTCCAGTGGGTGGGCTTCTGTGGTATAAGTGTTCTTCAGCTTGTGAGTTACCCACCCACCAGTTATGGGATTTGATTTTATTGTGATTGTGCCCCTCCTACCATCTCATTGTGGCTTCTCCTTTGTCTGTGCATGTGGGGTATCTTTTTTGGTGAGTTCCAGTGTCTTCTTGTTAATGATTGTTCAGCAGTTAGTTGTGATTTCGGTGGTCTTGCAAGAGGGAGTGAGACCCCTCCTTTTACTCCGCCATCTTGAACCAATCTCCCTACTGTAGTTTTAATTTGCATTAAAAAATATATTTATATGTGCATGGACACCATTTTTAGATTGAACGCTTTGAAAATTATTTCTTTTTGGGAGAAGTGTATCTGTGTGTGAGTTGAGACTGGAGGGCCTCAGGAAGAATGAGGAGGATGAAGCATAACTTGAACTCACATTGGTGGAGAGTTCACTCTGGGGGAGATGGGATTTGGTGCAATGATACTGTTATACTGTTTTCCTCAATCCTTCCTTGTAGGGGTATAGTACTTCTAGAAATTACTGAAGCCTAGCAGTTATTATCCTGGGGTGGGGTGGGGCTGAGGGTGGAGATTTGTATATAAGAGGTGGAATTTTCTGTAAACACATGGACATCAGGCAGTTGTTCTGAAATGGGAGAGGCCATCTAGGAGAAAACACAGGTGGGAGTTTGGAGTGGAGTTTGCGAGCAACCATGCAAAAGATTAGGTCTCGATATTTCAAGAAATATCAAATAGGAGACTAGATTTCTTACAATTACCCAAGATGGAGGTTTGAATTATTTTATTTATACTTTTTTTTATATCTCATGTATTTTCCCTGTGTCATAGATATCGGAAATATTTTCCTCCGTTTATTGTGTCCTTTTTTAAAGTTTATGGTGGCTTTTGTTTTTTGACATATAGACATATTCTTTTCTTTTATGATTTTCATCTTTAGTGCCTGGCTGTTATTCACATTTTCCCAGGTGAAATTTTTAATCATTTGGCTAAGTTTTTAAAATGGCAGTGAATTTGATTAATTTAGGTAAAATGGACATTTTTGTGGTCTTGAATTTTTCAATTTGAGACATATTACATCTGTCCTTTTATTTTTTAATTATTTTGTTAAATTTTATATTGGACTATAGGTGATTTACAATGTTGTGATAGTTTCAGGTGTACAGCAAGGTGATTCAGTTATACATATACTTATATCTATTCTTTTTCTAATTCTTTTCCCCTTTAGGTTATTACAGAATATTGAGCAGAGTTCCTTGTGGTATACTGTTGGTCCTTGTTGGTTATCTATTTGAAATAGAGCACATCTGTCCTTTTAATTTTTTGTTTTTCAGAAAATTTTTCTACTTGTATTGCCTTTGCTTTCTTTATGCAAGGCCTGCATATTCCTTAAGTTTATTCCTAGATATTTTATATTTTTTGTTGTTTTGTTTTATAATTTCTAATGGACTAATATTGGAATATAAGGAAACTATTGATTTTTAAGTATTAATTAGTAAAAAGCTGGTTTATTACTAGTTTTAATAGTGTTTCCAGTTGTTTTTCCATTGGTCTAAGGTGGCAGGCATCAGCAGTAAATAATAATGATTTTGCCTTTTCCTTTTCAAAAAATATATATCCCTTGTTTTGTTAGCTCCTCTGCTTGTGTTGGTTAGCACTTCTAGAATGATTTTAAATCACAGTGGTAACAGGATCCATTCTTGCCTTATATCTACTTGAAAAGAGAATGTCTTTGTAGCGCTGGTTCTCAAAGTCCCATCTCATATTCTTTAAAAAAAGAGTTCAATAGTCAAATATATTTTGGAGACACATATTAATATATTTAAGGCTCTGAAGTATCTGTAGTAAATATACTTGTTTAAATTTGTTTAATATATGCTTGCCACTTTCTAATAGTATTTAATAATGAACTATAAACTCCTCATCTCTTATTTTTTAGCACAAGAACTACAGTCTTATTCAACTAGTGCTCTACATGTTTAAGTGTGTTATTGGATTTGGTTTTAAACAATTTTAAGCCTACTTTACATAAATTCCTTTGATTCCTATTTTACTAGTAATTGAATGACAGCTCTTACAAAATGTATTTTAGTATTTACTTAAGATGATTTAAATGCATTTTCCTTTGATCAATGTGATAAATCATATTAATAGATTTTTTATATTAAACTATCTTTGAATTCCAAAAATGAACCATTCCATGACCATGGGTTTTCATATCTTTGGTTTTCTTCTTATTTGCTAATATTTTATTTAATATTTCTGGATTTACTCTCACAAATGGTATTGATCTCTAGTTTTCTTTAACATGTTATTACCAGCCTTAAGTCAGCTTTATAAATGAATTTCTGTGTACTCCAGACCAGTATTGTAGCATAAAAATTCTCTGTTTCTCAAATATTTTAAAGAACTTTCTGGTGGAGCACATAGGGTCTGATGCATATTTTGGAAGTAGTTCTTTGACAACCCTTTCAGTGTCTTTCATGGTATATCCAGATTTTCCCTTTGGTCAGTTTTTGTGGCAGGTTGAGTGCATCAAAGGACCCAATTAATGATATCCTTGTATCCATGTTCTTTGCAGTGTGGCTTTGCAGCTCTTCCCATCAAAATATGAATTTCCTTTCTCAGCACCTTAAATCTTGGCTGATCTTGTAACTTGCTTTATTCAGTAAAATCTGATGGAAGTGACAATGTTTCATTTCCAAGCTTGGGCCTCAAGTAGCCTTGTGTAATTCTGTTCTTGATCTTGGAACCCTGCCACCTCTATGTGAATAAACCTAAACTAGCCTGCTGGAGAATGAGAGAGCACATGGAGGAAACTGCAGTGTCCCATCCAAGACCATCCTAGACCGCCTGAAGACAGTCATCTGCTAAACATGTGCAAGATCCCAGGAAGATTAGCAGAGCTCCCTAATCAATCTGCAGCTGACTGCAAACTAATGAGTGAGCCCAATAAGGTCAGAAGAACCGCACAGCTGACACACAGACTCATGAGCAGTAATAAATGCTTATTGTCTTAAAATACTGACTTTATTATGCAGCTATTGTTAACTAATAGTTATATTTCCTTAGAAAATTATCCTTTATGATGATAGTTTAAAATTTATTGCAGTAGTTTTATATGGCTTTCTCTTATGAATTTTCTGTATTTCCTTCATATTGGTAGTAATACCTTCTTTCTTAATGTTTTTATTCATTTCCTTTTGTAACTATGTCTTTAGTTTTGCCAATGTTCTATTTTATTGGTCTTTTCAAATAATACACTTCTAAAATATACTTAACTGTAATATGCTCCAGTATATAATTCTCTTATTTCTTCTCATATTTTCTTTTTTGTATTTTCCTGGAATTTATTCTGTTGCTATTTTTTTCTAAATTTTTTCAGTTAAATTCTGACTTCATTTTTGTTATTTTTTATTTAATAAAAAGCATTAAGACTATGAATTTTCCTCTCAATTCAGCTTTGGCAGAATCTCGTGTTTTAAGGTACAACATTGTCATCTTTGTTATGTCTTATTATATATAAATTATAATTATAATCACTTTTGTTTCACTATAAAATTATATAGAAAATGAATTTTGGGTTTTTAAGTGTCTTTGAAGTTTTCTACTTATCCTTTAGTTATAAACTCCCAAGTTTATGGCACTATGATCAGAAAATATGGTCATTACAATTTTGAGAACATGAGAATTTTTGGGTGGCTGGGGAGAGTGTTACTTTCTGAAAATAAACCCTTCAATTTTCAACCAAAACAAACCCCTTGATTTTGCTTATTAGTGAAAGGTGAGACTCTTTATAGGTCAGGTGTTCAATAATACATTGGGTAGTTAATATAATATTATAGAAGAGAATTATGAAACAAACAAGAAGGAGGTAATAGAAAATGGGCACAAGAAATGTTGATGGAATTGCCAGGATAAGCAGAAAGGGAAAAGAAATTCTTGTTAGCACTGGTCTTGTTTGATAATGTTGCCTTACTGTTTTAGTTTAGTTAAGGATTGTGTAAGTCAAGACACCCTGAATGTTGTCCCATCCCACATCCTACACCCACTCATCCTAGTCCATGGGAATATAACTTTTATCACTTGGGGAAAAAGAGCAAATTTGCCAGCAGGTACCATTAGGTATAACAGTCATGGTGTGGACCGGCATGTAGGTTCTGTCACCTAGCCTGCCCTGGGGAGAAAGCTATGGGATTCCCCACCTGGGTGGCTAACTGGGAAGACATGGTTCATAATGAGAACAGCCAGGCAGAAATGGTCTAGGATGCCTAGATACAAGAAACCCACCAACCCTTGCAAATGACTTTTACCAACAGTAAATAAGATATCCATATTTAAACTCAAACTACTGTGTTATATACAAGCTATATTCTTAATATATATTGATTTGATCCCAGCTGATAATTTTGCTGCTATTCACATCTTTGTCAATGAAAGACTGGATATAAATTTTTACCAGAAAATCAAAAGGAATTTCAGATCTCTTCACTATCAAAAATACAATACTTTCTTCTTTTTATCTCTGACATTTAAAAAAATACAATTTTATCCAGTTTTGTTAGTTTTTAATATTAAAGAATAGGAGAAGAGAAGGGAATTAGTTATGGCTTGTTAATCATCTGGGTCAAACCATGCTTGTCAAATGGATGATTTGAAGGAGGTAAAGTACTTTGAAAGAAATAAATATTGTGTAACAGTAAATCTTGACTAGACTCTGAAATAGATAAGCAGAGAGTAAAATTATTCAATCTCTTTTTTAGGGGAAGAAATGCTTCTTTGCACATCAGGAAGGAAACTACCAGGGGGCCTAGTAGTGTACAGACTTGGTAAGTTGAAGTTCGAGGTTAATATGGCTGCATCCTTCCACCCTGTGTTAAGTTGCTAAGAGCCCTTAGCAACTGCAGATATCAGGGAGTATTTCTGTTTTTCTTTTTTCTTGCTAGATGTTTATGAAAATGAAAAACACCCCAACACATTTAAACAAAATTCTATACCTGAGGTAGAAAATCTAAAGTCCAAAGGGCTGAATCTAGGCCTTTGCTTAATAATTATTCCATGTATGAGGACAATTCTGAAAACAAGTCTATTTTATCAGTAGTTGCAGGTTCAACTTCAGTAGCATTTTTAGTGGGGGTAATTATAACCTACATGACAATGAATATAAATGAGTAAGCAGTAACTTGTGACTTTGTTGCTGATTGTATCTGTCAGGGTTTGGGACAAGTTTTAAAAATCACCCTATAGAGGACCCTGTCCTCCATGTACCTCCTAGGTCCTTGTTTAATGTTTCTTTGTGTCATTCCCCCAGCTTCTGTAGGCCTTTGCTTTTAGCCACCCACACTTCTCCGAGGACTGAACTTGTGTCCCTGGAGTCACTTTCTCTGCAAGCACAGTGTGTCCCCCTGCACCCACAGTGTAGCCCATAGCCAGTGACAGATGGTGTGAGTGTCTGCAAGCCCAGCTAGCTACCTTGCCTCAACTTAGGTCAACCTCTGAGATATAATTTATCACCAGAGCACTTCTGTGAGATCTGGCTGAGACTGGAACTATGCCTACAGTTTTACCCTCACTTGGCTTCTTCCCTTTCCCAGTCCCACTCCCCCAACCCCTTAATGGTTTCTCCTAGAAGCACTTCATTAATAAATTACTTGTGTACAAATGCTCATCTCAGACCTGCTTCTGGAAAACATGACCCAAGACACAGCTTAAGTATTTTAAGAAGGGATTTAATACAGGGAAGTAGGTGCTTTCAAAATCATTGAAAGAGAGCAGAAATCAGAGGCCACCCTTAATTTTAAGAATATACTGCCACAGGGGACTTCCCTGGAGGTCCATTGGTTAAGACTCTACTCTTCCAATGCAGGGGATGCCGGTTTGATCCCTGGTTGGGGAACTAAGATTTCACATGCAAGCTGCATGGCCTGGCCAAAAAATAAATGAATGAATGAATAAATAAATAAATAAAATTAAAGAATATACTGCCATAGTTATAATCCAAGGGAAGCTGCTGCCACCATGGGCACAACTACTTCTCAGCAGCTAAAGCTGGTGACTGGACATCAGAATACTGTGCCTGGCTACTGTCATGTAGATACCATGTCTTTAAGATGTTGCTTCCAGCTGGAACTATCTAAAATCTAGAACACATTGGGTCTGACTCAGCTCCAACGTCCTACTCATGATACTGCAGCTAACTTGCAGAGCCTATTTTAAATGTAGAACCTAGCTGCAAGGGAGTCAGTTTCTGCAGTACAGGAAGACACCCTAAAAGTAAGTAGAAACAGTAACTGGTGGCTAATTGATCATAATCACAACACTAGGGATGACAGGAAATGAATCAACATGCATTAACTTCAGGGACCTTGTGTGTAATGTGTTTTGCCTGAGACATGTGTCTGCTACTTTCAATTCCTACTCTACCCCAGAGCTGGCTAATTGGTACTCATCTTTAGTGTTTGCTTTACATCAGCGTTTTTCAAACTGCAGGTTGTCACTAATTAAAGGGTCATAAAATTACTGTAGTAGGTGTAGTAGGTATTTTTTAGCAAGAGAAAAAGTATAGAATTAAATAAAATAGAATAGAAAAATTGTTTTGTTTCATGAGATGTCTGTTTTGGTTTTGTGTGAATAAGTGGGTTGCACTCTAGATTATATTTCTTAGTGTGGATCATGGTCAAAAGGCTTGAAAAACAGTCCATTAAATGTAACTCCCTCAATTCCATGGTATTTTAAATCTGGGTGTGGTACCTCTCCTGTGTATTGCAGGGAACTCTGATTCACTCATGACAGTTCTTATTACACACACATACACACACACACACACACAACACACACACATTCACTGTCTGTGCTTCTCATTAGACTCCAGCTCCCAGAGGAGAGGTCAGATGCTGTGTTTGTCTTGCTTTCTGTTACCTTGGCATGAGGTCTGTCACATAGTAGCTTTTTACATCTGTTGAATGAATAAAGGAAAAAGGGATTGTTTTGGACCCTTGTACCATTTAGCTACTCCTAGGATTCGTAAGAAGACTCAAGACTCAGAAAAGACTTTGAAGAAGTACATAAGCTAGAAATAAGATTAGTAACAGGAGAACTGAAAGGATATCCCAGCACAGATCAACCAGTAATATAGAGCAAAAGCATCATGGTTCCTCTTCACAGAGGAGAAACTCTGACCAGATCAGCATAGAGACTCCTCCTCTAGCCTCACAGCAAAAGCTAGTCACCAGGTCCTTAGTGCAGGGGAATAGGAAGCATGTGAAAAACACATTCCAAATGGGTTTGTGTAATTTATTGACTAAAGTTCTCATCTGAGTGTGGGTTCCATTATTCTCAAAAAGTCTTTATGTATGCCCTAGGAAGTCCTGAATCAACGAACCCTTAATGGAATGATATGTAGATCATATCATTCCATTAAGGGTTAGGTGTTCCTACCTAACCAGAGTGAAGACTCCTGTGAGTAAAGCCAGTAAACAGTCTCTTACCCCTTGGAGAATTCTTCTGGAGGGGGGTATATGCAACTGCCATGTCACCTAATGAAATGTACTGATGGTGAGTTGAGTCATAGTACAACAATATATTAAAAATAATAAATTAATAAAGTCAGCATATATTAAATGTTTGTTATGTGCCAGTGACTGTGCTAAGAATGTTATGTCATGTAATTCTTACAACTCTGGAAGGTTTTAGCCATATTTTACAGGTCAGAAAACTCAGATTCAGAGAGAGAAACTAACTTGCTTAAGGTGGTGGAGCAAAGGCCTGGCAGTGAGGACTCAAACCCAGATCCATCTCACTCCCGTGCCTATGCTCTCAACCACTCTGGCAAATCAAGTGGTGACTAATTGTCTAATCCGTTTTCTAGCCCTTAAGTATTGCCTTCTGCTTCTTTGTGGCCCAAGATCTATTTTAATTTTTCCTGTGGTTGATGACCCATGATATAAGATTCCACATTCATATACTATAATTGCAAAAAGCTTATGTGGATGGCCAAGAAAAACTTCCCCTTCAGATTGCAATCACTTGGAAACACTTGCCTTTACTCTCTGAGCTTGGATTTACGGTTGGAATGCATAAGCATTCCGAGTTATTCTGCTTGTTCATTTATTTAAAAACAAATTTGTTGAATACTTACTACATGTCAGGCAGAATTCTAGGCATTGGAAATACTGACCAAGTCCCTTCTCTGACAAAGTTTACATTCTCATATCAACATTATCTTACTGGAGGAGATAGATAATTAAATTTCAATTTGATGTCTGTAATATAAAAGGTGGTACGGGGATGGGCAATACAGTGGTAGGGGATTAAGTGATATAAACTAAATATTATGTATAAAATAAGCTACAAGGATATATTGTACAACACAGGGAATACAGCCAATATTTTATAATAACTCTAAATGGACTATAATCTTTAAAATTGGTGAATCACTATATTGTACACCTGTAACTTATATAATATTGTACATCAACTATACTTCAATTTAAAAAGTGGTAATAAGTACTAATAAAACCAGTATTGAGAGATAGTGGCAGCTGTATATGTGTGTGAGTGTGTAATGTATGTTTTCTGGAATGGTCAGGGTAGGCTTTTGTGATAAGATGACATTTGAGAAATAAATAAATATAAAAAAATGAGAGAGTCCTGTGGATATGTGGGGTAGCACTTTCAAGGCAGAGGACCAACCAGGGTAAAGGCCCTGGGGTAGAAGTGCATTTGGCTAGTCTGAGAAACAGCAAGGAGGCGATTTCACTGTAGTTAAGTGAGGAGGAAATGGTAGAGATAAATGTAAGATAATATTTGGTCTTATAGGCTCTGGTCAGGACTCTGGCTTTACTCACAGTGAGACATTATAGAACATTTATCAGGGGAGTAGCATGATCTGAATTACTTTTCCGAAGGATCACTCCTGTTGATGGAGGGAGGCTATAATAAGGGAGGCAACGATGGAGGCTGAAAGCCAGGCAAAAGAGGAGGCTATGGGAGTACCCCAGGTGTAACAAGGATTGGACTCACACAGCAGTGGTGGAGCTGGAGGAAAGAGGTGAGAACCTGAATATAATCTGAAGAGAAACTTATAGGATACAGAGTTCAGGTGAGTGGATGGGGCTGGAGATATTTCAGGGGAGTTGTCAGCACAGAGATGGGACTGAATGAGACATTTGAAGAAGGAAGGTAGAGAGAGGGAAGAAGAGTACCTAGGATTGAACTCCGGGACACCAGTGTTCAGAGGTCAGAAAGATAAGGAGGGGCTGACCAAAATGACTGAGAAGGAGCGGACAGTGACAGACAAGGGAAACCAAAAAGTGTGGCATTCTGGCCAGAGCCAAGTAAAGAAAGTGGTTCATGTAGTGAGGGATCAACTACATCAGATGCTGCTGAGAGGTTTGAGTAGGACGGGTTTTAGATGATTGAGGATTTCCTGTTGGATTTGACAACATTGAAACTGTTGACAGTTTTGATAAGAACTGTTTAGGGGAGTAGTGGCATAGAACAAATGAGAAGAGGGTGTTGAGATAGCAGGAGAGATTCAATGAACTTGAAGAGATGGCAAAAAAAAAAATTCTCAAACTAAATGCAGAGGAAAAAGAATTACAAAAAAACAAACCGGGCTTCCCTGGTGGCACAGTGGTTGAGAGTCCCCCTGCCGATGCAGGGGACACGGGTTCGTGCCCCGGTCCGGGAAGATCCCACATGCCGCGGAGCGGCTGGGCCCGTGAGCCATGGCTGCTGAGCCTGCACATCCGGAGCCTGTGCTCCACAATGGGAGAGGCCACAACAGTGAGAGGCCCGCGTACCACAGAAAAAAAAAAAAAAAAATCAGAACAGAATGTCCAAAACCTGCAGGATAATTTCAAAAGGCATAATATACATGTAAGTACAATACCAGAAATAAAGCAGAAGAATTATTTGAAGTAATAATGACCAGGAATTTTCCAAAATTAATTACAGACACCAAATCACAGAATCAGAAACCCAGATAACAACAGGCAGGATAAGTACAAAAAGACTACCCTTACACACATTATATTCAAACTGCAGACAAAGAGAAGATTTTGAAAGAAGCCAGAGGAAAAGAACCCTTACCTATAGAGGAACAAGGATAAGAATTACAACACAGGGCTTCCCTGGTGGCGCAGTGGTTGAGAGTCCGCCTGCCATTGCAGGGGACACGGGTTCGTGCCCCGGTCTGGGAAGATCCCACATGCCGCGGAGCGGCTGGGCCGGTGAGCCGTGGCCGGTGAGCCTGCACATCCGGAGCCTGTTCCACAACAGTGAAAGGCTCGCGTACCGCAAAAAAAAAAAAAAAAAAAAAAGAATTACAACAGAACTTCCCTGGTGGTCCAGTGGTTAAGACTTCATGCTTCCACTGCAGGAGGTGCAGGTTTGATCCCTCACTGGGGAAGTTCTGCCTGCTGTGGTGCAGCCTAAATAAAAAAAGAATGAAAGAATAGCAACAAGACTCCTCATCATGTAAGAAGGAAGCCAAGTACTTAAAGTGATGAAAGAAAAGAAAACCCCTACCAACTTAGATTCTGTATCCAATTAAATTATCCTTCAAAGTGAAGGAAAAAGAAGATTTTTCTCAGGGAGATAAAACAGAAAATTCATTGCCAAAAGACCTGTCCTGCAAGAAATATTAAAAGAAGTTCTTTAGGGAGAAGGAAATTCATATTGTTAGAAACTTGGATCTATATAAAGCAGGGAGAAGCATCAGAGAAGAAATAAATGAAGATGTATAAAATCATTTATTTTTCTTATTCTTAATTGTTCCAAAAGATAGCTGTTTGTTTTAATTAATGATAATAGCGATGCATTGGGTGATCATGTCATACAGATAAGTTAAATGAAGGGCAGTGATGTCATAAGGCACAGGGAGATGAAGGTGCCTGCACTGCACGTGAAGTGGAACAGTGTTATTTGAAGGTGGACTTAGATTGATTATAAATGTGTATTGCCAACTCTAAGTCAACCATTCAAATTTCTTTTAAAAGAAGTATCATTGATAAGAGAGAAAATGGAATTATATAAAATGTTCAATTAATACCAGAGAAGGCAAAAAAAAAAAAGAAAAGGAAAAAAAGAAGGAATAAATACAATGAATAGAAAAGTTACAAAGATGGTAAATAAGTTTACATCATATATCTTTGCATATGCCATTGCTTGTTTTAAGGGACTTTTTCATTACCCTCCATCTCTCAGTTCCAAACAGATCAGGTGTGAGTGTACCCGCTGCATTTGTGGGAACAGTTCCCACAGTTCCCACATCTGTAAGAACACAGAACAACAGTGCCCTCAGTTTGGGTTCCTTTGCCTATTCCTGGGCCTCTTTTGCCTTTGCCTCCTCCTTTGTGCAGTTGACTTGAATGGAACCCGGGGAGTCTTAGACCAGAGGGAAAACCCTTGACCAATGTTGGGGAAAAATTGTTTATGCCAAAGGGAGATGTTGACTGTTCTGCTCATTTCTCTGCCCCACAGAGCCCTCAGGAAAGATGTCTCACTCAGAATTTTCTGATAAGCTAATGTGGGTAGGAATGACAATAAACCCTTGGGGAAATAACCATACAATTCATATCCTGGAATTCCATGACGCTATCGACCCATGAGAATAATAAGCAAGTTCTGGCTCTGTGCTTCCCCCACTGGAATAGTCTAATTTCCAGGTGCATTTATCAAATGTTAGTTTTGCTATAAGTCATATACCATAAAGCTTCAAGAGTTGATATTGATCCAATGAGTAATCGTTCGATAAATATTGTCAATTGACATAATGTTCAATTTCGGGATTCATATGAAGTAAAAGGGCTCTTGCCAATGCAGGACCTTCAGAAATATTTCCATGTTTTTTCTCCTCAAGCATCTCCTTCCCATGGTGCCTTTCTACCTCTTCTTCCTCTATTAAAATTCTATTTTTAATCTTTATTTTTACTGTAGAATTAACATAGGCTTATTTTGTCGCAGTAAAAAATATACAAATGATTCACTGTCATATTTATTTGTCACTGAATTGAGTCCATTCTTCACACCCTATATAGAATTAACATTTAACTTGATCATGATAAATGTGTTTTTAAGTACTGAGAAACAATTGCCTAGAGTTATGACATTCTGGAGTGACAAAAGATCCAGTTCTCACTCTTCAGTTTTTCCTAAGGATTCCAAGAATGTCTGTTAGGAAAAAAATAGAATCTGCCTTTATTTTCTACACTCAACAAATACTGGTCAGTTTATTTGCCTTCAGAGGTCCATCAAATATTAATCATTGTAAATTATCATTGTAAATTACTACAGCTTCAAGTTCCCAAGAGGGCATTTAAAATGTTTCCCATATTTTAATGCATTCAGATGCTTTCAAATAATTAGACCAAAATTTCCTAAATTGATATTCCACAGATGTTAATAGCTTGCCACAAAAGTTTTTTGCTGAAATTTTTTTTTTTTTTTTTTTTTTTTTGCGATTCGCGCGCCTCTCACTGTTGTGGCCTCTCCCGTTGCGGAACACAGGTTCCGGACGCGCAGGCTCAGTGGCCATGGCTCACGGGCCCAGCCGCTCCGCGGCATGTGGGATCTTCCCGGACCGGGGCGCGAACCCGTGTCCCCTGCATCGGCAGGCGGACTCTCAACCACTGTGCCACCAGGGAAGCCCCTTTGCTGAAATATTTTTGAGAAATTGTACTAAACTAACTTTAAAAGTATAATATACTAATATACATAATAAATTTCTAGAAAGGGGTGTATTGTTAAATACTTGGACAGTGTTTAATAGGACAGTTTTTAGAAGTCCCTGCATGATGAGTTATCAGTTAACAGGCAGTTTTATTATTAATTTTTAGTAGACATTTTCAAGGGAAACTATGGTAATATATTAAAATTCAAGAAGTCCAAACTCACAAAATACCTTAGTAACCTTGTTTGTTGTGTTTGTTTTTGTGCATGAGGCAATCACTAATCATGTAGCAACTTGGCTTGAAGATAAGATGATAAAGTTTATGATAGAACCAATATTCTGGCTGATTAGAAGAGATGAAAAGATTCTTAGGACAGATCAAATACTTAGAGTAGGAAGCTGGGGATAGGTGGGGGGAGATTCTTGATAAAGAACTTGGAAGTTGGAAATAGGTCAAGGGGCTGGTGAAAGGAAGAAAAGAAATGAACTGACTTCCCCAAAGCGATACAAAAGATCAGATCTTTTGTATCTGATCTGGATCTGTGTACTGGATCTGTAGCTGGATCTGTAGAGAGAACATCCAGAAATTAAGCAGTAGCATCCACTTCTTGCTCCAGAATATTAAGGAGCCTTCTCAATTGTTGGCAGTTTATGGAATCCTATTACCCTAACCTGAGGAAGAAGGGACATATCCATGGCAGTTGGTATAGACTCCTTGCTGAGAAGAATGGAGGTGGCCAGAGAGAGCTCGTACATGGTGAATAGGGAAGAATGCATTTCTCCTGGATTATATTTCCAAAACAAGATGGCCTGTGCTAACCCAAGTTGCTGCTGTGTCCTTTTGCAGGTTAACGTGGAATGAATTACGTTGCCTCAGGAGACACAGACAAACCACATGATGGTTTATCAAGTGGTTGCACTCTGCAGAAGGGAGCTGAAAGGCATGTAGCAGAAAATAGTGAGTTTGGAGTAAAAAAATCTTCGTCCCAATATAGGCTGTCGCTCACAAGTAGTGTGATTTGGGACAAGTTACTTAACCTTCCTAAATCTGTGGGGTTTTTTTTTTTTCATGTCTAAAATGAAGAATTTTGCACATAGAAGCCACTTATATGAATACACTTTAAAAGCTCCAGATATCTTTAATTAAGCTCTGATTAAAACTAAAACAAGAGGCCCACAAGTTATTTCAAGTGAGAAACTTTAGAGACTAAGAAGCAACATGGTTTTAAAACATCAAAACATGGTATTTTGGAAAAGAGAAAACTATGGAGCTTCATTCTCTTAGTTCATAGTCCCAGTGCTCACTTTGCTCACTTTCCCTGCCTGTCTCCCTCATCCCTACCATGCTTTTCTTTTAGGAATGGTTTCTGGCTCTGGGGGATTCCACACCAACATGGCTCAGGTCCTTATATTCTGAGTAGACACAGAACTTCACTCAGGAGCATGAGTCAGCCTGTGCGCAGAAGGGAACACATGTTGCAGCAGCCCTGATGCTGGAGCCTGGGCACAATACAAGGAGTGTGATGGCAGCACAGCAGCAGGCGGCCTGATGGGCAATATGGATATTCTCACTGTCCGCATCGTCTCAGCACCCTGTCCAGGGAGCTTTAGGCAGGACTACTTCCTTTCTTAAGGCAAGTCCATTGACTGACAATCAAACTTGGGCTCAAATTTGACCAGTGCTTTAAAATATAGTGATTAATAGAAAATTTGGGATCTAGTAAGACCAACGTATCAGGAAGCAATTGCTATTGGAAAGGTGGTTTATTATTCACAGTTCCCAAGAGGACGGGGTAAACCATGCCATGGCAAGGGTGTGGTTGTGGGGACACATGGGGAAGTACCAGCGTGTTTAAGAGGCAGAAGAAAAGGGAGAAACTGTTGGCAAGAGACTTTACTGTGGTTTCTGCAGTGATGGGATTTATAATTTGCATCAAAAGCGTTGTCATACCCTCCATTGAACTGGACAATTCGTATTATATTCTCATTCCATCATTGGTTTCTTGATGCACCATAATATTAAAAATAATGTAAACTATTCTAATTAAAATAGAATTATCAGCAAACCCAGAGGCAAAGGAAGCTTTTATGTCCAGGCAGGATGGTTTTGACCATTCAGAATTTGCATAGTGGCTGACTATGAGGAGAATTCTGAGCTTTCTGTGTGGTTACAAAGCAGGTAACTCAGAGACTAAAGATGGTAGACTTGACAATTTTGTGGTCCCCAGAGAGTAGGCTATATGTGAATGGAGTTTGAACTAAATAAACTCTATACCTATCCAGCTATAGGGACCATAAGATAACAGATGGAGCAGCTCAAGGAGAGAAGACAATAGGCCAGCTTGATCCCCAGTTCAAGTCTTGGTTTTCATCTCAAGAATACCAGACCACAAAGAACTAGGCACCACTTCTGGTCACAATAGAGCCAGAGTATTTTCTGTGTCTCCATAGAGATAAGTTGCTGCTGATGTCAACCCCAACATGCCTTAAACAGGGTGGCCAAAGCCTCCCTGGACAGGGCTGGCTGGGAAACTGTATGTGGAGTGAGCCATACTAGGAAGTGAGCGGAGGCAATCTTGTAATGGAACAGGGCATCCTGAAACAGTGGAGAAGATGGTCATGTTGGTGCGCCTAACCTAGGACAGTTCCCCATGGCTTTCTGGTATTTATGTTACTGTTTATTTTTCTGTAGCACTGACTAATAAATTGAGGGCTGAATGGGGTGGGGAGTACCAGTCTCACGCCCACAGGGATGACTTCTTACTTCTGACTTTGTGAGTCCTTGCTTTGGATCCTTGTCAGTTTTGTCTTCCTCTGCTACCTCCTAATCCCTCCCAGTTCACGTATTTCCCTAATGATATCTGACTCACAGCTGGCCCTCTAGAGAGTCTGAGGAATATTTTATACTAAGTGCCTGCATTGTTCACCTGTGTGAAATCAGTTGGGGGCTTTGCACTATTGGATCATTTGTTTTTATGCTGGGCCACCTAAGAGGGCATTGGCTATACTGCTATCTAAGTTTTTCCTTTCCCCTGTGGTGTCTGGCTCCAACCTTCTGGTGATACCTCAGAGTATATCCCCTTTACATTTGTTTTGATCACCCAACTGCCAGCTAGAACTGACTTAGATGTCCTCGGTGGTAAGATTTAATGTGTAGATTTTATTAATTCCTACATAATAGATTTAAAAATAAGTCTTGAGAAGCATTTAAAAATGTGTCATGTATTATTTTAGGCATGTGAACTATGAAATAATGGCAATAATGATGTGTTTAAACCCATTAAATCATGTAGCTAGCTGAAAATGTTCCATAAAATAGAGTGGGAGTAATAACTGTAGGTCAAATTGAATTCTGAAAGTTGACCACACAGGGACTCGGCAGGCTCAAGAACGTGAATATACTCTGAGGCAGAAATCATTTTAGCAGAATTTCCTGAAGTCCACAGAGAACATATATAGTTTATAAGACAAGGATAGTGTGAAGGTCCAGACATTCAATAACTGATGCAGAGGTCAAGTAGGATGGCCTGCTGGGATAGTTCTGCCATGTGTCAATCAAGTTCTGTGTGTAAAGGAATCTGGAAGGCACTGAGGAATTCACAGCTGATTGGCTCTGAGGTGCTTTTATGCATCCCATTCAGTTCTCCCATGAATCCTAGTAAGGTGGACAGAGCAAATAGTTGTCTCCCCATCTCACAGATAAATTGAACCTGTGGCACCTTTTAATGCACATAAGAAGCAACTGGAGCTTCTATTAAAATGCAGATTCTGCTACTGTAGGTCTAGAGTGGAGCCTGAAATTTTGCATTTCTAACAAGTTTCCAGATGATACTGATGCTGGTGTGTGTGGTAAGATCTTACAGGGCATGAATGATTCCATTTGGTCTGGCCGGGAAAAGTCAGAAAGTTTCAAGGCATAGTGGAGAAATCAATGGACGTCATACGTTTGCTTGAGTAAGTTTTACCCTGATGCCACTCACTGATGGTTAAAGTATCTAGTGCAGACCTCCATAGTAGAACTTACCACGATGAATTGTATCTTACTGAAGACTGAGCTGCTTCCTCCAGTGACCTGTAGGTTCCTTGAAGAGAAGTAATAGCAGTGGTGCTGGTGTTGATGTTAAGAGGGTGAGGTGGTAATAAGTAACGACGTAGATGTCAATCCTGAGAATAATAGCTAAAATTTATTGATCACTTACCTTGTGTCAGGCATTGTACTAAGCCCTTCATACTGCTGCCCTTAATCGTTACCGCAGTCTTTACCATGGGATAAATACTATCACATCCCTAACCGAAAAAGAGGTATTTAAGGGCTAGAGAAGATGAGTAGCTTAGAGCTGATCTTTGAACCCAGGTCTGTCTAGTTCAAGACAAAGGCCATATCTTACTGTTCTTTGTCTTTTGACAGCTGGCACAGAACTGGAGAGGGGAGGCTGTCCAGTTCTTTGGGACCAAGATGAGGTTGGGCTCCTCATAACTGTCACAACGATAGAACAGGCTGCCCTGATGGAGTTGAATGCCCTGACTCTATGGATTCTTGAACAAGGTGGGCAATTGGACTGACTTGATGGTTTTCCAACTGTGTTTTTCAGAGCTGCTTCAGAGGTGACCTGAATGGAGTCTGAAGTATAGGCTTAAAGGGCAAGCTCTGAACCGTCCTCTTCTTTTACCAGAGTTAGCACTGTTTTATCTGATGTGTATATTTGGGTCGGTGTAAGGTTGTGTTTGAATAAGGGTTTCTGATGCTATACATATATTCAAAGTCTTCAGACCAGTTGATCTCTAAGATCTTGTCTAAAATTAACATTGTATAATTTGGCCAAGGTCTTATGCCCATGAGTGGGCAGAGCTTGGATTAGAATTCAGGTCAACTGGCCCTTTCTTCTAACCCATGCTATCCTGATGCCCAGACCTAGTATCCCCTTCCTCACACAATTCACTGACAAAGTTACTGCTCTGAGGCCCAGTAGTCTGCAGAAAAGAACTGAAGGTCGAGTAACAAAACCTGACTCCTCCACTAATTAGCTGTGGAACTTTGAGCAATTGTGTATTTATCCATCAAATATTTATTCTACCTCACTGTGGACCAGGCACTGTTTTGTGCACTGGGAATATAATGGTGAACAAGGCAGACAGAGTCCCTGCTCTCACTGAAAGGGTGATACAGAGAATAAAAAGTAGATAGATAAACAAGGTAATTTCTACTAATAAGGACCACCACACACACAAAAAGAAAATAAAATGAGTAAGATCACACTGGAAGTGAGAAGCCTCGAATGAGGATTTACCTTGGGTTATAGCAGAGGCTCATGAATAGCTCTTTACCCTTTCACCTTCCAACAGGATGAAAAATTCTCTAGAGAAACAAATTTTAAAAAACCCCAAGGAGATCCACAGCTCTTCGCAGTTGGATCCATCATTTTGGTGTTGGCTGACTGTACTCAGTGGGAAGGAGCAGACATGCTCAGATCTTCTGAGACCCCATCTTCAGAAGACCTGCCCTGGGACCCTGAACAGATGCTCAGGTAGGGACAAGAAAGCCCCGGGTGTGGCTCTGAAATATTCTGGTCTCCCTCCCCCTTGCTTCTCACAATCAGCCTAAGCTGTGAGCAAATGTCATAAGAAGCAAACATGGGCTTCCACGCGATTATGCTGTTTCCTCCTTCTGCCTTGCCTTGGCAGGCGGTTTGCTTTTGTAAAAAGAACACTTCACTAGGAGGCCTGAGCTCCAGTTAGAGATTTGTCACTAACTAGTTGACTGGCCTTGGAGAGTCCTAAAATTTTGGAGCACAAAAAGATCTTAGGGAAATTACTTTACAGAGAAGGAAATGAGATTCCAAGAGGTCGACCTTAATTCAAGGTCATTTGGTGCGTGCAGTCAGGCCTAGACCCTCAGGTCTCATGATTTCCAGAGTGGTGTTCTTTCTGTCATAAAATGTTTTTGCCCCTTATCTGGGCCTCAGGTACCTCATCTGTAAAAGGAAGGAACTGACTTGACTCATGGGCCTGAACAGTGCACAGATGTGCTTTATCCAGCCAGCATGGGGTTGTAAAAGTCCTTCAACGGGAGTCCTCGGGGTAGGTCATCGAGTCTCCAGTTTGACACAGACCTGGTGACTCCCTTTCACCATTCTGTCATCTGCCCAGCCCTCGTTTGCAAGACGTTAGGACCCTGGGCCAGAGGATCCCTAAGATCCCTTCTAACCTTGAATGTGTCTCATCCCAAGTCTTCTCCCTTCACGTTTTTAGACAGCAGACAGGATTTCTGATGGGATAAGAGAATCCTTTGGACTGACTTTGTCCCTTTCTGGCAAAAATACCACCCATCAAATCAGAGAGGAGTGAGAAATTACAAAAGTTTAGTCATCTCAACCCAGGGAGGCCAAAATCTGACTAAAGACAGCCTCAACTTATTAAGTTTAACTTGTAGAAAACCACCGGGCAAGATCAAGGAGGCGAGCTCCTTTGGGCTTAGGAATAAAGGGCCCCTTATAGCTAAAACTCCACCCTTTCGGGGAGACCCCTGCATCACACATGCAGAAAGTATGTGAGGCTGGAACACCGTGTTTTCTGGGATGGCAGCGTCCCAGTGGATCCGATCTGAAGTTTAGTGCTGGGAGGAGTGATGTTGGCTGCAGACATTGGCTTTGAATGAAACAATGACTATGCATGCTTCAGGGAATTTTACTATGAGATCACCCCGGCTGTGCTGGGCTTTCTTCACACAGCCTGTTATCTATAACAGCAGAGTTAGAAAAGACAGTGAGCCTTTCCCCTGCCCCACAAAGTGAAACTCCTTCTCCACCCCTGCTGTATCCCTACCCACAGAACACTGGCCTCAGATTTAAGGGGGATTTTACCTCACATCTCTCCGCAGTCGAAATGCAAATTGCTGCATGGCTTGCTCCCTCAAAGGACCCGTGTAGCCTGAGTGACACAACGTCAATTCCATTTTACCTCATCTTCCTGATCTCTTTACCCATTCTTTTACTCATTTATTCAATAATTAATGCCTGCTATGAGTGCTTCCTAGGTACCAGACATGATTCTAGTTTTTGGGATACATGAGTGAAGTAATCAAGAAAAAAAATTCTTGTGCTTACATTCTATCTGTGCAATAGGTAGTTATTCCGTATGTATCCTAAAAAGGTCTAGAGTTTTTATGGGTATCTTTTTTGGCTACCCGGCAGTCTCTTTGATGGCATTTTAAGGGATACGAAGGGTCTAACACACGTTCTATTCATTCACTTTTCTCCTTACACACACAGTGACTGTGGGGAAGCAAAAATATGATTTCCCAGATTCTACACCTCTTTTTCTTCCTCCAATTTTATAACCAGTAGAAAGCCTCAAGGCTTAATTATCATAGCCTCAGCTCCCTCCCTAGCCTTCTGAATGCCCAAAAGGGGCTTTTTAAGCCCCCTGGTTTATACCTAGAGTTTAAAGGCACTTCCCCGATGTCCATGTGAAAACTCAAGCTGCCTGTAAATGAACTGGTCTCTCCACAACCAGGTATCCATCCTGGTTTTGATATCTCTGTCATCAACACCAGTTTTTGTTTTTGTTTTTGTTTTCCCCCTCTCATTTTCCAGGTTTGAAACTTTGTCTTCAGTCACTTCTGATACCTCTGATACTCAATCAGCTAATCTGCTGCCTGCCTTCATCTTGTTGCTTGTGTCTGTTCCTGTCTCTGTTGTCACTGCCTCCCCCAGCTCTTCTCCAGCTCATTCTTGGATCAGAACATTAGCCTCGCAGGGAACCTCCCTGACTTCAGCCCCCCACCCCGTCCCCACTCCAGTCTGTCCTGCACGTGGACCCCAGACGACTGTTCCTTAAACATTGCTTTCATCTCACCACTCCCTACCCCCATCAAATGTAAATCCCTTGTCAGGTTTCTGAGGCCCTTCATGGTCTGACTCCCCTTTACCGATCCAATAGCTTTTTCCATTTTCCTCTACACGTGCTCTCTGCTCTTAGTCAGGTGGGTCTCTTAATGTTCCTCAAACGCACAAAACTCATTCCATTTATGTTCATGCTTTTTCTCCCCAGCCTGGGCAGCCTCCTCTTCTTCCTTTAGCCCAAACAGATCACATACCTATCGTTTGGAGTATAACTCCAGTGTCACCTCCTCCGTGAAGCCTTCATTGACCAACTCAGAACCCCCTTCCTATGAGCTTCCACAGGTCTGCAGTTCAACCACAGTGTTTGGTGATCATTTACATTAGTCTTTAATGGTTTGTCCATTGTTTCACATATTAATCATATCTCCCCAAATGAGTCCAAGCTCTTTGGCCAGGCACACTGCACTACACCATACTATACAATTTCATACCTAAGTTTTTGAGTCTAAGCACTTTGGTTGATTGTATTTAGGTAGACTCTGTCCCAATCCACATTTCCCCATGAAATAGAACACTATTGCACTTCATCGTTCACTCATAACTCCACCATATCAGAGATAAATACAAGTTTATTTTTATTAAGAAAAAAGTGTATATAACTAGCCATGTTTATCCCATCTTTTAGAATCCTTATTTATGCACACAGATACATTATGAATTTTCAGGCACATGGTTTATTCTGGTGTTCTTGGTCATATCTTTTTAAATTTGTTTGAAAATACTAATCAAATAAGAATTAATTAAACCCCTCACTTTTTTTAAACCTTCTAGTCACCTGATACCAAAGGAGGAAAATAATTTTAAAAGACTATTAGAGAGGTTCACGCATCTTCAATATGGGTGTTTTCTTGTCAGAGGGCTAAGGTTTTACAATCATTTACATCGAAGAAAAATCACTTTATGCCTGTCAACGTGAAAAATAATTTGCTTAGAAGAAACGGGAATATGGTGGTTTATCCTTTGGCAATATATGCAACTTCAAACTCAATGAGCTAAAAATCTGTTCCTTTCAGAATATAAATTGACTGTCAGGAATCTGTGTACCAAATGATTATGTGCTGCATATTTCTCTCTTAATTCATGCACACCATATATTGTATAACATTACCTCATATGCCGTAATCATCACGTGTCACATGCAAGATACATAAAATACATCATGAATGTCTCACCAGATATCAAAGCCATCCAAGTATAATTAACTTATTTACAGACTGTTTCTAGTTCTTGCCCCAGATATAAAACATCAGATATCAGAAGTCAGTCTAAATGTTTGACTGTCCGATTGTAGTAAGTTGTAATATCTTAAGTTTGCCACTCTTCGGTTATCTGTACGTTTAGTCTGGATTTCTTTCAAGGGTACTTCTTGTTTTTTAATACTTTGGAGCAGTTTAAAAGATGACACAAACAGAAACTCCTTTTCATATTGAATAGGCTCATGAACTGTGAATTATTGCCTGCGGGTCGGTCACCATTTTAATGCACCGTAGGTTTTTCCAGAGTTAAAAGACTCTATCTTGCTTCGTTGCAGAGCAAAACTTATACTCCTTTTAATTCAGGAGAGTCCATAGGGGATAGAAAAATCTGCAGAAGAGAATGGAGCTGATTTTCTTCACAAATCTCATGGACATGTTGAGGTTTCTAGCAATTTGGGATCTGTACTACCTCAGTGGAAGATAACACCCAGAACTTGGAGGCCACAGAAGGAAAACGCATGGTGTGGCTTGGCCTCCATTGTCTTTTCAGTGCAGGGTGATTGTGTCCACAGAGCTCCGACATACAGAATATGAGCTCTGGTCCATGACTTTGTGCATGTCCCTTACTCACCAAGGGCACAAACCTTATAAACATACTCCTCCATCCCCACTCCATTCCCCTCTTCTTCTGACAGCTGCCTCATGTACCCTCTACTTTTCCCATGTGCATCAGTGTCTGGAACAACATAAGGGTAACACAGGCCACGCAGGTTGGGGAGACTCTGTGTCAAGAACAGTTATTTGCTCCCCTCACCTCACACTGGTTAGAATGGCCATCATCAAAAAGTCTACAAATAATAAATCCTGGAGAGGGTATGGAGAAAAGGGAACCCACCTACACTGTTGGTGGGAATGTAAATTGGTACAGCCGCTATGGAGAACAGTATGGAGGTTCCTTAAAAAACTAAAAATAGAACTGCCATATGACCCAGCGATCCCACTCCTGGGCATATATCTGGAGAAAACCATAATTCGAGAAGATACATGTACCCCAATGTTCATTGCAGCACTATTTACAATAGCCAAGACATGGAAGCAACCTAAATGTCCATTGACAGAGGAGTGGATGAAGGAGATGTGGTATATATATACAATGAATTATTACTCCGCTATAAAAAAGAATGAAATGCCATTTGCAGTGACATAGATCATCCTAGATATTGTCATACCCAGTGAAGAAAGTCAGACAGAGAAAGACAGATATCATATAATATCGCTTATATGCAGAATCTTAAAAAAATGGTACAAATGAACCTATTTACAAAACAGAAATAGAGTCACAGATGTAGAAAACAAACTTATGGTTACCAGGGGGGAAAAGGGGGGAGGGATAACTTGGGAGATAGAGATTGACATACACACACTACTATATATAAAATAGATAGCTGGTAAGGAGCTATTGTATAGCACCGGGAACTCTACTCAGTACTCTGTAATGACCTATATGGGAACAGAATCTAAAAAAGAGTGGCTATATGTATATGTATAACTGATTCACTTTGCTGTATAGCAGAAACTAACACAACATTGTAAATCAGGTATACTCCAATAAAAGTTAATTAAAAATAAATAAGCAACAAGAGAAAAAAAACAGTTATGTGCTCCTTGCTTTGGAAGAAATAGAAATTCTTCCTCTCAAGAAAACTTGCTGCTTTTAAACAAAAAGAAGTAAGAAAAAGAAGCAATCCTTACTCCTTAGAAGCCGTCACTCATTCCTACTTTAAAAAGCAGGACCTTGTGCCTCTTGAAACAAAACCCTCAGGCCAAGGGTTAAAATGTCTGAAGTTCAGAAGCATACTCAGACACTTGTTGCCAGTCAAGAATCAGTGGCTGAGTATCAGGGTTCACCAACCATCTACCCTGAGGCAGCTGGCTGTCTCCACGTTCATCCTGGTAAGTCTGCTAGGAAGAACCCCAATCTCAGGGTGGAGGAAGCCTGAGCTTTCCCAGAAGACCGCAAAGGAAAGGAAAACTCTAAGAAATCTTGCCAGCTTGGATTGTAATTTCAGCACTTTTATGACAAATTCTTGTAACGTTTACTCATTTTTCCAATTTTTTTTTTCCCAGAAAAGGGTGCATCTCTGCCTCCCAGGGTTTTACAAGTAATGCTGACACATTTTTGTAGCAGCTGTCATTGAACGATACTTACTTTTCTCCTAGTTTTCATTATGAAGTTAGAATTCATTGATGTGGGACATATGAAGTATTTTTTTCTGTGGTTTGAGACCATCTTGAGGCAGCAGCAATAAAGGAAATGGGTGGAGAATTGTTACTGACTCTATTGAACTTGAGTTCTCACAAATTGAACACATTATCTTTCTATAAATTTATTCTGAGCTCCCTAAATACCAAATTCCTTTCTTTTGCTCATTCCAACTTTATCTCTTCTCTTTTAAACTAATCTGAAATGTGAATTATTTTTCCTGGTGAATGACATAGAATAACTATGTGGAACAGGGATTTACAAATAATAAGTAGTCAATAAATTGTTCCAGAATGAAAGAAATTCAACTGTGGTTTTAACTGTCATGCTTAGGAGAGGTGAATTCCAACAAGTCATTCTTTTCCTGCCCTTTAAAATAATGTTGACTTCTTTCTAATGCATATTTATAGTAAATTATATATAGTATAAATGAGATAGTGAAAAATCACCCATAATTGCCTCATTACCATGATAATATTTTGATGTGTATTTTTTGTATTTTATATATATAAAATACATACATATACACTCATACATACAAAGAGAGATTTTATTGAGGTAACATTGGTTTATAACATTATATAAGTTTCATGTGTACAACATTAAATTTCTGCTTCTGTGTACCCTACAGCATGCTCACCACCAAAAATTTAGTTTCCATCCATTACCATACTGTTGATTCCCTTTACCTATTTCATTCTCCCCAAACCCTTCCCCTCTGGTAACCACTACTCTCTTCTCTATATCTATGTGTTTGTTTTTGTTTGATTTGGTTTGTTCATTTATTTTGTTTGTTTTTTATATTCCACATATGAGTGAAATCATATAGTATTTGTTTTTCTTTGTCTGACTTATTTCACTTAACATAATACCCTCTAGGTCCATCCATGTTGTCGTAAATGGCAAGATTTCATCTTTTTCACTGTTTTAGGCTGAGTAGTATTCCATTGTGTATGTGTGTGTGTGTTTATACACACACACACACATATTGTGTATATATATATATGTGTATATACACATTGTGTGTATATATAGACACACACACATATGTATACATACACATATATATAAGCATACATACCATGGTTCTTTATGCATTCATCTGTTGATGGACACTTAGGTTGTTTCTTTATCTTGGCAATTGTAAATAATGCCGTGATGACTATAGGGTTACATATATCTGTTTGAATTACTGTTTTTGTTTTCTTTGGGTAAATACCCAGAAGTGGGATTGCTGGATCATATGGTAGTTCTAGTCCTAATTTTTTGAGGAACTTCCATACTGGTTTCCATAGTGGCTGCACCAATTTACATTCCCACCAACAGTGTATGAGGGTTCCCTTTTCTCCACATCCTCACAACACTTGTTTATTTCTTAACTATTTGATTTCCTATTCTTAAAATTTTCCATTATATTGTGAGCATTTTCCCAAATCATTAATGGCATGATTTTTAATAGGAATATCATGTAATATCATATGCCATATTCATATGAATACATCATAATATATTTAACTATTGCCCTTTTTTAGTCAACAGGATTATTTCTAATATTTCAGTCTTATAAATATTGAAATAAGCATGCTGTGACCAACCTTATACAAAAATATGTTTTTATTTTTTTTAACATCTTTATTGGAGTATAATTGCTTTACAATGCTGTGTAACTTTCTGTTTTATAACAAAGTGAATCTGCTATACATATACATATATCCCCATATCTCCTCCTCCTTGTGTCTCCTTCCCACCCTCCCTATCAAAAATCTGTTTTTAGTTCTGAGTGTTTCCTTAGAGTTGATTTCTTGAATTGAAATTACTAGGTAGATATGTATTGACATTTTAAGACATTTTTATTATATACAATTTGAAGCATAAAGAAAATGAAAGAAGAGTAAAGTGAAACCCATGTACCCATCACTCAGCCTCAACAATGATCAACTTACAAACAATCTCGCTTCTACATCACTACCCACACTCCCACCCACACCCCCACCCACAACCCTGGGTGTTTTGAAGGAGATAATACCTTCTAGGTCTATCCATGTTTTGCAAATGGCAAGATTTCATTCTTTTTTTTTAAATGGCTGAATAATATTCCATTCTGTATATGTACCACATCTTCTTTATTCCCATCTATTGATGGACACTTAGGTTGCTTCAATATTTTGGCTATTGTAAACAATGCTGCAATGAACATAGAGGTGCATCTACCTTTTCAAATTATTGTTTTTGTTTTCTTTGGAAAAATACTCAAAAGTGGGATTACCAAATCATATGGTAGTTCTAGTTTTAATTTTTTGAAGAACCTCCATACTATTTTCCATAGTGGCTGCACCAATTTGTATTCTCACCAATAGTACCTAAGGGTTCCCTTTTCTCTACATCCTTGCCAACACTTGATTTTTGATGTCTATTTAATAATAGCCATTCTGACAGGTGTGAGGTGATATCTCATTGTGGTTTTGATTTGCATTTCCCTGATGATTACTGATGTTAAGCATCTTTTCATATGTCTTTTGGCCATGTTCTTGAAAAAAATGTCTATTCAGGTCCTCTGCCATTTTTGAATTGAATTGTTTATTTTTTAAATACTGAGCTGTGTGAGTTCTTTATATATTTTGGTTATTGACCCCGTGTCAAATATTTGCAAATATCTTCTCCTATTCAGTAGGTTGCCTTTTCATTTTGTTGATGGTTTCCTTTGCTGTACAAAACATTTCAGTTTGATGTAGTCCCATTTGTTTATTTTTGCTTTTGTTGCCCTTGCTTGCAGAGACATATCTAAAAAAATATTGCTAAGACCAATGTCAAAGGGCATACTGCCTATGCTTTCTTCTAGGTGTTTTATGGTTTCAGGTGTTTCATTTAACTCTTGAATCCATTTTGAGTTTGTTTTTGTATAAGGTGTAAGAAAGTGGTCCAATTTGATTCTTTTGCATGTAGCTATCCAGTTATCCCAATCCCATTTATTGAAGGGACTGTCTTTTCCCCATTGTATATTTTTGCCTATTTTATTATAGATTAATTTTATTATAGATTAATTATTAATTTATTATAGATTAATTGCCCACATAAGTGTGAGTTTGTTTCTGAGCTCTCTTTTTGTTCCATTGGTTTATGTATCTGTTTTTGTGCCAGGACGATATACAGTTTTGATTATTATAGCTTTGTAGTGTGGTTTCAAATCAAGGAGCTTAACACCTCCAGCTTTGTTCTTTCTTGTGATTGCTTTGGCTATTTGTGATCTTTTGTGGTTCCATACAAATTTTAGGATTATTTGTTCCAGTTCTGCAAAAAATGCCTTTGATATTTTGATAGGGATTGCAATTGACTCTGCAGATTGTTTTGGGTAGTATGGACATTTTAACAATATTAACTCTTTTAATTCATGAGCGTGGTATATTTTTTCCACTTATTTGTGTCGTCTTCAACTTCTTTCATCAGTGTATTAGAGTTTTCAGAGTACAGGTCTTTCACACCCTTGGTTAAATTTATTCATAAGTGTTTTATTCTTTTTGATACAATTGTATTTTTTCTTCATTTCTCCTTCTGATAATTCATTGTTACTTTATATAAACACAACATATTTCTGAGTACTAATTTTGTATCCTGCAACCAATTCATTTAGTAGTTCTAATAGTTTTTTGGTAGTGTCTTTAGGATTTTCTATATATAGTATCATGTCATCTGTAAACAGTAAGAGTTTTAATCTTTCCTTTCCAATTGGGATGTCTTTCTTCTCTTTTTCTTGTCTGATTGCTGGGACTAGGACTTCCAAAACTATGTTGAATAAAAGTAGCAAGAGTGGGCTTCCCTGGTGGCACAGTGGTTAAGAATCCACCTGCCAATGCAGGGGACATAGGCTCAAGCCCTGGTCCAGGAAGATCCCACATGCTGTGGAACAACTAAGCCCGTGTGCCCCAACTACTGAGCCTGTGCTCTGGAGCCCATGAGCCACAACTACTGAAGCCTGTGTGCCTGGAGCCTGTGCTCCGCAACAAGAGAAGCCACTGCAATGATAAGCCTGCGCACTGCAACGAAGAGTAGCCCCTGCTCTCAGCAAGTAGAGAAAATCCCGCATGCAGCAATGAAGACCCAGTGCAGTCAAAAATAAATAAATAAAATAAATAAATTTATTTAAAAAAAAAAGAGTAGGAAGAGTGGGCATCCTTGTCTTTCTCCTGATCTTAGAGGAAAAGTTTTCAGCTTCTCACTGTTGAGTATTACGTTAGCTGTAAGTTCGTCATATATGACCTTTATTATGTTGAGGTATGTTCCCTCTATACCCACTATGTTGAGAGTTTTTTTTATCGTAAATGGGTTTTAAATTTTGTCAAATGCCTTTTCTCCATCTATTGAGATAATCACGTGACTTTTATTCTTTGTTTTGTTAATGTGGTACATTACCTCGATTGATTTGCAGATATTGAACTGTCCTTGCATCCTGGAATAAATTCCACTTGATCATGCTGTGTGTGCCTTTTATTGTATTCTTGAATTGCGTTTGCTAATATTTTGTTGAGGGTTTTTGCATGTATGTTCATCAGTGATATTGGCCTGTAATTTTCTTTTTTTTGTGGTATCTTTGTCTGTTTTTGGTATCAGGGTGATACTGTTCTTGTAGAATGAGTTCAGAAGTGTTCCTTCCTTTTCAGATTTTTGGGATAGTTTGAGAAGGATAGGTGTTAATTCTTCTTTAAATGTTTGGTAGAAACACCTGTGAAACTGTCTGGTCCTGGACTTTTGTTTGTTGGGAATTTTTAAAAATTTCTAATTCATTTTATTACTGGTAACTGATCTGTTTATATTTTGTATTTCTTTCTGATTCAGTGCTGGGAGATTGTATGGATCTAGGAATTTATCCAATTCTTCCAAGTCGTCTATTTTATTTTATTGGTGTATAATTGTTCTTAGTAATCTCTTAATGGTCCTTTTTACTTCTGTGGTGGTGTTTGTAACTTCTCCTCTTTTGTTTCTGATTTTATTTATTTGGACCCACTCTGTTGATGAATCTGGCTAAAGATTTATCAATTTTGTTGTCTTTTCAAGGAAACTGCTCTTAGTTTCATTGATCTTTTCTATTGCATTTTAAGCCTCTATTTCATTTATTTCTGCTCTGATCTTATATCCTTTCTTCTACTAACTTTGGGCTTTGATTGTTCTTTTTCTAGTTCCTTTAATTGTAAGTTTGAACATTTATTTGAGATTTTTCTTGTTTTTTGAGATAGGTCTATATTGCTGTAAACTTCCCTCTTAGAACTGCTTTTTCTTCATCCCATAGATTTTGGGATGTTGTGTTTCCATTTTCATTCATCTCAAGGTATTTTTTGTTATACTCTTTATTTGTTGACTCATTGGTTTGTTTAGTAGCATGTTGTTTAGACTCCATGTGTTTTTGTTTTTTCCAATTTTCTTATAATTGATTTCTAGTTTCATATGTTTGTGGTAGGAAAAGATACTTGATATGATTTCAAATCTTAAATTTATTGAGACTTGTTTTGTGGCCTATCATGTGATCTATGCTGGAGAGTGTTCCATGTGCACTTGAGAAGAATGTGTAATCTGCTTCTTTTGGATGGAATGTTCTTTATTTATATCTATTAAGTTCATCTTATCTAATGTCTCACTTAAATTCAATGTTTCCTTATTGATTTTCTATCTGGATGATCTATCCATTGATGTAAGTGGGGTGTTAAAGTCCCCTACTATTATTGTATTACTGTCAATAGCTCCTTTTATATCTGTTAATATTTGCTTTATGTATTTGGGTGCTTCTACATTGGGTGCATAGATATTTATATGTGTTATATCTTCTTGCTGGATTGATCCCTTTATTATTATGTAATGCCCTTCTTTGTTTCTTGTTACAGTCTTTGTTTTAAAGTCTTCTTTGTCTGATGTAGGTATTGCTACCCCAGCTTTCTTTTCATTTCCATTTGCATGGAATATCTTTTTCCATCCCTACACTATTAGTGTGTGTTTTAGATCTGAAGTGAGTCTCTTGTAGGTGCATATGTATGGGTCTTGTTTTTTTTATCCATTCAGCCACACTGTCTTTTTATTGGAGCATTTGGTCCATTTACATTTAAACTGATTATTGATAGGTATGTACTTATTGCCATTTTGTTAATTGTTTTCTGGTTGTTTTGTAACTCTTACCTGTTCCTTCCTTCTCTGGTTCTCTCCTCTGGTTTGATGACTTTCTTTAGTGTTACTTTTGTATTCCTTATTTATGTGTAAGTGTTACAGATTTTTGTTTTGTGGTTAGCATGAAGTTCATATATAACAACCTATGCATATAACAGTTTAACTTGATGGTCACTTAAGATTGAGCACATTCTAAGAGTGTTACATTTCTACGAACTCCCCCCATGTTATGTTTTTGATGTCATATTTTACATCTTTTATTTTGTGTATCACTTAACTAATTATTTTATATATAGATGATTTTGCTACTTTTTTGCTTTTAATCTTCATATTAGCTTTATAGGTGGTTGATCTACTACCTTTACTGTATGTTTGCCTTTACCAGTGAGTTTTATTCCCCCATAGTTTTCTTGTTTCTAGTTATGTCCTTTTCTTTTTTATTTAAAGAAGTCCCTTTAACATTTCTTGTAGGGCCAGTTTAGCATTGATGAACTCTTTTAGCTTTTGCTTATCTTGGAAACTCTTTATCTCTCCTTCAGTTCTGAGTGATAACCTTGCTGGATACAGTATTCTTGACTGTAAGGTTTTTCCTTTCATTCCTTTGAATATATCATACCAGTCACTGCTGGCCTGTAAAGTTTTTGCTAAAATATCAGCTTATAGTCTTATGGGAGTTCCCTTGTACATACTAGTTGTTTTTATTTTGCTGCTTTAAGATTATCTCTAACTTTAAAAAAAATATTTATTGATTGAGTGATTTGATTTTTGGCTGCATCGGGTCTTAGTTGCAGCATGCAGGATCTTCGTTGCGGTGTGTGGGCTCTTCGTTGCGCCACACGGGCTCTCTAGTAGTGGTGTGCGGGCTCGAGAGTGTGTGGGCTCTGTAGTCGCAGCACGTGGGCTCTCTAGTTGTGGCTCGCGTGCTCAGTAGTTGCAGCGCGCAGGCTTAGTTTCCCCACAGCATGTGCGATCCTAGTTCCCCGACCAGGGATCGAATCTGCATCCCCTGCATCAGAAGGTAGATTCTTAACCACTGGACCACCAGGGAAGTCCCTCTCTTTAACTTTTGACATTGTAATTATAACGTATCTTGATGTGGGTCTCTTTGGGTTCATTTCATTTGAGACTTTCTGTGCTTCTTGGACTTGGATGTCTGTTTCCGTCACTAGGTTAGGGAAGTTTTCAGCCATTATTTTTTCAAATAGGTTTTCTGTTCCTTTCTCTGTCTTGTCTCCTTTGGTACCCCTATAAGGCAAATATTAGTATGATTGATGTTGCCCCAGAGGTCCCTTAAACTATCCTCATTTTTATTTTTTATTTCATTTTATTTTATTTTATTTTTTATTTATTTTTGGCTGCATTGGGTCTTTGTTGCTGCATGTGGGCTTTCTCTAGTTGCGGCGAGTGGGGGCTACTCTTCATTGTGGCGCACAGGCTTCTCATTGCAGTGGCTTCTCTTGTTGCAGGGCATGGGCTCTAGGCACGTGGACTTCAGTAGTTGTGGCTCGCAGGCTCTAGAGCACAGGCTCAGTAGCTGTGGCGTGCGGGCTTAGTTGCTCCGCAGCATGTGGGATCTTCCCCAATCAGGGCTCGAACCCGTGTCCCCTGCATTGGCAGGCAAATTCTCAACCACTGTGCCACCAGGGAAGCCCCTATCCTCATTTTTAAATATTCTTTTTTATTTTTTGCTTTGCTGTTTTGATTGAGTGATTTCCATTGCCTTGTTTTTCAGTTCGCTGATGGTTCTACTGCATACCCTAATCTATCGTTGATTCTGTCTAGTGTTTTTTTTTGTTTGTTTGTTTTTTTGCGGTACGTGGGCCTCTCACTGTTGTGGCCTCTCCCATTGCGGAGCACAGGCTCCAGACACGCAGGTCCAGCGGCCATGGCTCACGGGCCTAGCCGTTCCGCGGCATGTGGGATCTTCCCGGACCGGGGCACGAACCCATGTCCCCTGCATTGGCAGGCAGACTCTCAACCACTGCACCACCAGGGAAGCCCTGTCTAGTGTATTTTTTATTTCAGTTATTAAGTTCTGATTGGTTTCTTTTTATATTTTCTATCTCTTTGTTGAAGTTCTCACGGAGTTCATCCATTCTTCTCCTGAGTTCAGTGAGCATCTTTCTGACTATACTTTGAACTTTTTATATGGTAAATTGCTTATCTCTACTTCATTTAGTTCTTTTTTCTGAGATTTTGTCTTGTTCTTTAATTTGGAATGTATTCATCTGTCTCCCTATTATGCCTAACTCTCTATGTTTGTTTCTATGTATTAGAAATATCAGCTACGTCTCCCAGTCTTGAAAGCGTGGCCTTAGGTAGAAGGTGTCCTGTGTGGCCTGGTGAGACAATCCCCCTCATCACCAGAGCTGGGTGCTCCAGGGGTATCCCCTGTGTGGGCTGCATGTGCCCTCCTGTTGTTGTTGGGCCACAATTGCTCTGGATGCACTAGTATGTGTGGTTGGCCCCCAGGCCAACTAGCTGGGAGTCCTGGCAGCAACTGCTGCAGTTGCCTGGTGGATGGGGCTGACCCCCACCCTGACTGGCTGAGATGTTTGGCTGCAACTGCTATGGGTGTCATGATGTGCAGGGCTGGCCCCCTGGAGGGGAAGCTGCTTTGGAGGAGTTCTGATGCCAGCTAGGGGTGCCCACCAGGTGGGGCATGGTGGGAGCTTCTTTGGAGTGGTGGGGGAAGTTCTGGCCCAGGCAGGTAGGTTGGGCAAGGCTTGTCCTCAGAAGAACACTGGGGCAGGGAGCATGGTATTCGCTCTGTTGATTCATAGTGACAGAAATGACACCCTCCAGCACTGGGCCAGTTAAATGGAAGGAGAGTAAACAGGGTATGGTGCCTGTCAGTGCTTCCATCTCCAGAGAAAGTCCCACCAGATCTCTGCCTCTCCAGCACACACTCTGAAAATTAGTCAATGAATCTATCTCTTATATGACCCAGGTACTTTTCAAGCTCCTGCCTCTGCATAGTGATTTGGAGAAAGTGAGTCTGTGCATGAACTTGATTTCCCATAGCCCTCCAGCTCTCCTGGACATAAGCCCTGTTGATTTTGAAAGAAACACGTTATGGGATCTTATCTTCCCGATGCAGGTCTCATGGTCTGGGAGCCTGAAGTAGGGCTCAGACCCCTCACTCCTTAGGGGGAAAACTCTGAGACTGTGACATCCCTCCTGCTTGTGGGTCATGGTACCCAGGGTGTAGGTTCTGACTAGACTGTGTCTCTGCCCCTCCTCCCCATCTTGATGTGTCTTTTTCTTTATACTTTTAGTGGTAGAAAATCTGTTCTGCTAGTCTTTAGGTTATCCTCTGAGGTAGTTGTTCTATATGTAGTTGTAGTTTTGGTGTGTTTGAAGGAGGAGGTGAAATCAGGATCTTCTTACTTCTACCATCTTGATCAAGAGCCTCAGGCAGCTCTTATGAAATACTTCTGATCCCTTTGTCTCACCAGTCTGTTTGGCAACCAGCTCTATGCAGAGTTCTTCCAGCTTCATTCAAGTGCAATGGTATAGCCACTTCCTCAAGATGGCCCCATGGCTACTTCACATGCCTCTCACCTTCTGCACACATATACTTCCCAGGAAAGCCTATTCTAAGCCCATGCTTGGAAGAATGACAGAGTTAATGCCTTGTGGGGTAAAACATAAGTGGATAAACATTACTTCCTTTCTTTGCCTGGATACAGTTCTGTGAAGGATTTTGTAGTGCTCTTTGTCTCCTTCTAACACATCTTGTACTGACTCTCCATCTTTCCCTGTGCTGTGCCCAGCCCCCCTCCTGTAGTAGGCAGTCTCTAAAGGGCCCCCAGTGTCCTACCTCACGATGTTCATGCCCTTGGGTAATCCTCTCTCCTTGAGTGTGGGCTGGACCTAGTGATTCTTCTAAAAACAGAATATGACAACAGTGGGAGGATGTCACTTCTGAGATTAAGTTGTATAAAGACTGTGACTTCTATCTCGTTTGCCCTCTCTTGCTCTCTCTCTTCCTCTTGGAACTCAGCTTTTGGGGAAGGCCACCTGCCATGTTGTGAGCCTTGTGTAGAGGCCCATATGGCAGGGAACAGATATCATCGACCAACAACCAGCGAGGATGTAAAGGCTGCCAACCCCCACCTGAGTGAGTTGGGAGCAGATCCTACACCAGTCCAGCCTTGAGGTGACCACAGCCCCAGCAGATGCCTTAATTGCAGCCTGGTGAAAGACCGTGAGTGACAGGCACTCACCTAAGTTGCTCCTGGATTTCCGACCCACAGAAACCATGAGATAATAAATGCATTATTTTAAACAGCTGTGTTTTGGGGAATGCGTTTGTAACACAGCAATAGATAATGAATGCATCCTACACCCTATATCACCCCTATCCTTCATTCCTGCTCCCTGGGATCACGCTCCACAGTAAAGTGCTCACATATAGGTTTTGTCTCATGCTGTGCTTTCTGAGGAAACTTGGCTAAGACATATTGTCTTCATGTTCTCTGGTGTTTATTTGTTCTTTAGCTCATTCTTTGTGTTCCACGCAAACCCATTTATTTATTTACCCTAGAATAAGGTAGATCCTTTTGATCTGCTCTCTCCTCTCTTTTCTCAGCTCAGGATAGTTTTCCTCAGGATAGTGGCGTTTTGGCTGTTGTTTCTGTACCGGGTTTTCTCATTTCTCCCTTGGGAACGCTTATAAGTTTTTGCCATGCATCTTCCTTCCCTTACTATTATTCATTCTCTCTCTCTCTCTCTCTCTCTCTCTCTCTCTCTCTCTCTCTCTCTCTGTCACTTTTCCTTTGCATCCTGAAGTACATTCTCACGTTGGTTTTTCACATTTCTGATTCAGTTTTCAGCTAAGTTAGTTATTTTTATTACCAGCTCCAAATGATAGTGACTTATAGAATTGATAAAGATACCTTTTATGAAAACCCCTTAGATATTTCTAATTAAGTTTTACATCGCCCTTTATTTGGTTGATAATATTTTTGCAGTATAAAAGGTTATGGTAAAAGCCTAGTACCCTGGGGAATTCAGGAGAGGGGCAAATCAATGCAGGACCAGGTGGCAGTGACTTGAGGACAATGTAGAGAGAGTGAAGGGTGTGCTATTAGCTTGCTTTGACAACAAACACAACTGTATTATGATCAGCCTACATTTCCCATGAGATTTCATCATAAGAAGTGCAGGCCGCACAGTATCATCCTCTTATGTGTTCCCCTAAGACTGCAAGTCGCCTTTCTGTGATTTCTTGTCTCTTTCAAAGCTACACTTGATATGCATTTGAATTAAGTTTCATTTATGTCAGAATATTTAGGGTGGGACCATACTACTGTGGTTTATTCCAGGTTCCACCCTCTCCCAGGAATGGCCTTGGCAGTAAGCAAGTAGTGTCTTTATTTCACAACTGGGAAAAACTGGTTCATAGAGAAGTTAAATAATTTATCCAAGATCAGAAATTGAGGGGAATGGCAGAGAACCTTATAACATTCTCCTATATGCAGAAATTATTCATTTTAACAATTATACTGTTTTGAAATAAGTATATTTGAAAGGTTTTTTTAATTTAAATTGGGGCTGACTTTTGGTGAAGTCCTCAAAATTTATCTTCAGTATGTCCAGTTTTACATTTCTTTTCCTCCTTCCCTCTTTTTCCTATCTCTGCCTACCTGTGATGTTTCAACAAATGATCCCTTATCAAAACATGGTCTAGGCAAAAGAGCTGAAGTCTGTACCCTCATATAAGAGAATTATTTATTAGTGTTTAAGTTACTACTTATCCCTAAGAATTATAAATAAGTGAGTCTCTAATTGTGGAATATGGGAACTCCAAAAGCTGGGATAGAGAATTGGCGAACTGAGGTGAAGAGTAGGGAAAGAAGTTTGGAAAAAATTTCTTTTCTTGGTTCTTGGAGCTTACCATGTAAGTTCCACTTACTTCTGTGGTTGGAATATGCCTTGCAGTGACAAGCAGGATGCCCCTAGGAGACTACATCAGGAATAGTTATCCTACTTGGCTCAGGCTTTCACATTTAAAAAAATAGACTATATTTTTAAAATCAGTTTTAGGTTCACAACAAAAATGAATAGAAAGTACACAGAGTTTCCAAGTATCCCCTAACTGTCCCCACCCGCAGCCTCTTCCACTGTCAACATCTTGCACCAGAGTGGGACATTTGTTACAACTGATGAACCTACACTGATAAATCACCATTACCTCCAATACTATACATTAAGGTTAATTCTTGGTCTTATACGTTATATGCATCTGGGCAAATATATAATGACATGTGTCCACCATTATAGTATCATGCAGAATAGTTCTACTGTCCTAAAAATTCTCTGTGTTCTGCCTGTTAACCTCTCCCTCCACCAACCCCTGGCAATCACTGATCTTTTAACTGTCTCCGTAGTCTTGCCTTCTCCTGAATGTAATATAGTTGGAATCATACAGTATGTAACCTTTCAGATTGGCTTCCCTCACTTGGTGATAATAAGGTTCTTCCATATCTTTTCACAGCTTGATAGCCCACTCCTTTTTAGTGATGAATAATATTCCATTGTCAAGAGGTATCACAGTTTATACATCTAGTTTACCTACTGAAGGACATTGGCTCCTTCCAAGTTTTGGCGATTATGAGTAAAGCTGCTGTAAACATCCAAGTGCAGGTTTTCTGGTTTTTTTGTTTTTTTTTTTAAGTAGGAGGCCATCAGCATTATTTTTTCTACGTGTATGTAATACAAAATTAATACATACATATGTATGCTTAGTATACAAAATTAATAAAGAAAAAGCAAACATTTCAGTGTTCATTGTATTTTTTAACATCTTGAGGACTAATTAACATTCAAAAAAGTGCAGTGTTATTTATTTTTTATACAGCAGGTTCTTATTAGTTATCTATTTTACACATATTAGTGTATATATGTCAATCCCAATCTCCCAGCTCATCCCACCACCGCCCCACCACCACTTTCCCCCCTTGGTGTCCATACATTTGTTCTCTACATCTGTGTCTCTATTTCTTCCCTGCAAACTAGTTCTTCTATAACGTTTTTCTAGATTCCACATATATGCATTAAAATACGATATTTGTTTTTCTCTTTCTGACTTACCTCACTCTGTATGACAATTGCTAGGTTCATCCATGTCTCTACAAATGACCCAATTTCGTTCCTTTTTATGGCTGAGTAATATTCCACTGTATATGTGTACCACATCTTCTTTATCCATTCATCTGTCGATGGGCATTTAGTTTGCTTTCATGACCTGGCTATTGTAAATAGTGCTGCAATGAACATTGGGGTGCATGTGTCTTTTTGAATTATGGTTTTCTCTGGGTATATGACCAGTAGTGGCATTGCTGGGTCATATGGTAATTCTATTTTTAGTTTTTTAAGGAACCTCCATACTGTTCTCCATAGTGGCTGTATCAATTTACATTCCCACCAACAGCGCAAGAGGGTTCCCTTTTCTCCACACCCTCCCCAGCATTTATTGTTTGTAGATTTCCTGATGATGCCCATTCTAACTGGTGTGAGGCGATACCTCATTGGAGTTTTGACTTGCATTTCTCTAATAATTAGTGATGTTGAGTGGCTTTTCATGTGCCTCTTGGCCATCTGTAGGTCTTCTTTGGAGAAATGCCTCTTTAGGTCTTCTGCCCATTTTTTGATTGGGTTGTTTGTTTTTTAATATTGAGGTGCATGGGCTGTTTATATATTTTGGAGATGATTCCTTTGACCATTGATTTGTTTGCAAATATTTTCTTCCATTCTGAGGGTTGTCTTTTCGTCATGTTCATAGTTTCCTTTGCTGTGCAAAAGCTTTTAAGTTTCACTAGGTCCCATTTGTTTATTTTTTTTTCATTTCCAATACTCTAGGACGTGGGTCAAAAAAGATCTTGCTGTGATTTATGTCAAAGACTGTTCTTCCTATGTTTTCCTCTAAGAGTTTTATAGTGTCTGGTCTTACATTTAGGTCTCTAATCCATTTTGAGTTTATTTTTGTGTATGGTGTTAGGGAGTGTTCTAATTTCATTCTTTTACATGTAGCTGTCCACTTTTCCCAGCACCACTTATTGAAGAGGCTGTCTTCTCCATTGTATATCCTTGCCTCCTTTGTCATAGATTAGTTGACTGTAGGTGTGTGGGTTTATCCCTGGGCTTTCTATCCTGTTGCATTGATCTATATTTCTGTTTTTTTGCCAGTACCATAGTCTTGATGACTGTAGCTTTGTAGTATAGTCTGAGGTCAGAGAGTCTGATCCATTTTTTGTTTTTCTTTTTTTTTCCTCAAGATTTCTTTGACTATTCGGGGTCTTTTGTGTCTCCATACAAATTTTAAGATCTTTTGTTCAAGTTCTGTGAAAAAATGCCATTGGTAATTTGTTAGGGATTGCATTGAATCTATAGATTGCTTTGGGTAGTATAGTCATTTTCACAATATTGATTCTTCCAGTCCAAGAACATGGTATACCTCTCCTTCTGTTTGTGTCATCTTTGCTCTCTTTCATCAGTGTCTTATAGTTTTCTGAGTATAGGTCTTTTACCTCCTTAAGTAGGTTTATTCCTAGATATTTTATTCTTTTTGTTGCAGTGGTGAATGTAATTGTTCCGTTAATTTATTTTTCTGATTTTTGTTGTTAGTATATAGGAATGCAAGAGATTTCTGTGCATTAATTTTGTATCTTGCAACTTTACCAGATTTATTGATTAGCTCTAGTAGTTTTCTGATGGCATCTTTAGGATTCTCTATGTATAGTATCATGCCATCTGCAAACAGTGACAGTTTTACTTCTTTTCCAATTTGTATTCCTTATTTCTTTTTCTTCTCTGATTGCCGTGGCTAGGACTTCCAAAACTATGTTGAATAATAGTGGTGAGAGTGGATATCCTTGTCTTGTTCCTGATCTTAGAGGAAATGCTTTCAGTTTTTCACAATTGAGAATGATGCTTGCTGTGGGTTTGTCATATATGTTGAGGTAGGTTCCCTCTGTGCCCACTTTCTGAAGAGTTTTTATCATATATCTCTGTTCAATTTTATCAAAAGCTTTTTCTGCATCTATTGAGATTATCATATGGTTTTTATCCTTTAATTTGTTAATATGGCGTATCACATTGATTGATTTGTGTATACTGAAGAATCCTTGCATCCCTGGGATAAATCCCACTTGATCATGGTGTATGATCCTTTTAATGTGCTGTTGGATTCTGTTTGCTAGTATTTTGTTGAGGATTTTTGCATCTATATTCATCAGTGATATTGATATGTAATTTTCTTTTTTTTTTTTTTTCCTGTATCTTTGTCTGGTTTTGGTATCAGGGTGATGATGGCCTTGTAGAATGAGTTTGGGAGTGTTCCTTCCTCTGCAATTTTTTGGAAGAGTTTGAGAAGGATGGGTGTTAGCTCTTCTCTAAATGTTTGATAGCGTTCACCTGTGAAGCCATCTGGTCCTGGGCTTTTGTTTGTTGGAAGATTTTTAATCTCATTTTCAATTTGATTACTTGTGATTGGTCTGTTCATATTTTCTATTTCTTCCTGGTTCAGTCTTGGAAGCTTATACCTTTCTAAGAATTTGTCCATTTCTTCCAGGTTGTCCATTTTATTGGCATAGATTTGCTTGTAGTAGTCTCTTACGATGCTTTGTATTTCTGCAGTATCTGTTGTAACTTTTCCTTTTTCATTTCGAATTTTATTGATTTGAGTCCTCTCTCTCTTTTTCTTGATGAGTCTGGCTAATGGTTTATCAATTTTGTTTATCGTCTCAAAGAACTAGCTTTTAGTTTTATTGATCTTTGCTATTGTTTTCTTTGTTTGTATTTCATTTATTTCTGCTCTGATCTTTATGATTTCTTTCCTGCTACTACCTTTGGGCTTTGTTTGATTTTCTTTCCCTAGTTCCTTTAGGTGTAAGGTTAGATGGTTATTTGAGATTTTTCTTGTTTCTTGAGGTAGGATTGTATTGCTATAAACTTTCCCCTTAGAACTGCTTTTGCTACATCCCATAGGTTTCAGATCATTGTGTTTTCCTTGTCATTGGTCTCTAGGTGTTTTTTAATTTCCTCTTTGATTTCTTCAGTGAAATATATCTTGCCACTCCCTTCAGGCTTGTAGAGTTTCTGCTGAGAAATCAGCTGTTAACCTTATGGGAGTTCCCTTGTATGTTATTTGTCATTTTTCTCTTGTTGCTTTTAATAATTTTTCTTTGTCTTTAATTTTTGTCCATTTGATTACTATGTGTCTTGGTATGTTTCTCCTTGGGTTTATCCTGCCTGTGACACTCTGTGCTTCCTGGACTTGGGTGGCTATTTCCTTTCCCAAGTTAGGGAAGTTTTCGACTATAATCTCTTCAAATATTTTCTCAGGTCCTTTCTCTCTCTTCTCCTTCTGGCACCCCTCTAATGCAAATGTTGGTGCATTTAATGTTGTCCCAGAGGTCTCTTAAGCTGTCTTCATTTCTTTTCATTCTTTTTTCTTTATTCTGTTCCATGGTAGTGAATTTCACCATTCTGTCTTCCAGGTCACTTATCTGTTCTTCTGTCTCAGCTATTCTGGTATTGATTCCCTCTAGTATATTTTTCATTTCAGTGGTTGTATGGTTCATCTTTGTTTGTTTGTTCTTTATTTCTTCTAGTAATTTGTTCTTTAATTCTTCTAGGTCTTTGTTAAACATTTCTTGCATCATCTCGATCTTTGCCTCCATTCTTTTTCCGAGGTCCTGGATCATCTTCACTATCATTATTCTGAATTCTTTTTCTTGAAGGTTGCCTATCTCCACTTCATTTAGTTGTTTTTATGGGATTTTATTTTGTTCCTTAATCTGGTACATAGTCCTCTACCTTTTCATTTTATCTGTCTTTCTGAGACTGTGGTTTTCATTCCACAGGCTGCAGGATTGTAGTTCTTGCTTTTGCTGTCTGCCCTATGGTGGCTGAAGCTATCTAAGAGCCAGGTGTAGGTTTTTATGTGGAATAAGTTTTAAGGAGAGTGTGATTGTTGTATTGTATGGTAAGTGTATGTTTAATTGTGTAAGAAACTGCCAAAATGTCTTCCAAAGTGGCTGTACAATTTTGCATTCCCACCAGCAGTAAATGAGAGTTTCTGTTGCTCTACTTTCTTGTCAGCACTTGGTGTTGTCAGTATGTTGGATTTTGGCCATTTTAATAGGTGTATAGTGGTATCTCATTGTTGTTTTACCTTATAATTCCTTAATTACATATCATATGGAGCATCTTTCCAGATGCTTATTAGCCATCTGTACATATTCTTTGGTGGGATATCTGTTCAGGACTTTTGCCCATTTTTTAAATGTGGAGTACATTGTCTTACTGTGAAGTTTTAAGAGTTCTTTGTATATTTTGAACAACAATTCTTTGTCAGCTATGTCTTCTGCAAATATTTTCTCCCAGTCTGAGGCTTGTGTTTTCATCCTCTTGAGACTCATATTTCTATACATGAAAAATACTTTCTTTTTCATGTTCATTTACTGACTGGTTCCTGAGAAGCAGCCAAAAGAACTGAGGTGAAATGAAAAGGGCATTATGTTCTGGTACCCATGGGGTATGGAGAACCTAAAATGCACAATTTATTTCTTGTATCTTCTCAGCTGCTGAATTATATACATCTCATAACTAGCAGCTTATATAGAGGGACCAAGGAATGGGGTATGTGGCTTCTGGGATTGAAGTTACTCTTAGGGATTTCTGCTATATTCCTTGGAACCTCAGGACCTTGTTGTCTTGGAAGTTTCAGATTATAAATATGTGTTTCTTTACCATATTGACTGCAGGACCAGCCCTGTCTCACAGACCTACTTATCAATGAAATGAATTAGTTCCTCCATTGTGTATTGATATCATTGTGGTTTTAATTTGCATTTCTCTGATACCTAGTGATATCGAACACCTCATTATGTACTATTTGCATATCTTCTTTTGTGAAATTTAAATATTTTGAACATTTAAAATTACGTTGCCTTCTTACTATTGAATTGTAGTTCATTACATATTCTGATATAAGTCCTATGTCAGATATATATATAATATATATATATGAAACACATAAATAAGATAGATAGATAGGTCTGAAACAACCATTTCTCCTTTTGCCTTTTTATTTTCTTAACAGTATCTTTGATAAGCAAAAGGTTTTAATTTTGATGAAGTTCAATTTATCAATTTTTTCCTTTTATGATTAGTGCTTTTGTTTTTCCTGTCTAAAAAATCTTTGCCTACCCAAAGTTCACAAAGATATTATGCCCTATATTTTTATCTAAAAATTAAAACTTTTTGTTTTTCACATAAATCTTTTCTGAGTTAAGTTTTTTGTATTATGTGAGATAAAGCTCAAGGCTCATTTTTATCCATGTGACTCTCAGTTTTCCAGCATCATTTATTAACAAGACTATCCTTTCTTCACTAACTTACCTTGGCACTTGTATAAAAATCAATGGATCAAAAAGTAGAAGGGAGACCTTCAATATTGTGGAAGAGTAAGGTGTGGAGATCACCCTCTTCCCCACACATACATCAGAAATACATCTACATGTGAAACAACTCCTACAGAACACCTACTGAATGCTGGAAGAATATCTCAGACTTCCCAAAAGGCAAGAAACTCCACACATACCTGAGAAGGTCAAAAGCAAAAAGGAAAAACAGTCAAAAGAATAGGGATGGGACCTGCACCTCGGGGAGTGAGCTGTGAAGGAGGAAAAGTTTCCACACACTAGGAAGCCCCTTCACTGGCGGAGATGGGAGCTGGGTGGCAGGGAGAAGCTTCAGAGCCATGGAGGAGAGTGCAGCAACAGGGGTAGAGAGGGAAAAGCCGAGGGATTCCCACACAGAGGATCAGTGCTGAGCAGCACTCACCAGCCCAAGAGGGTTGGCTGCTTACCTGCTGGGACAGGTGGGGCTGGGAGCTGAGGGTCTGGCTTCGGAGGTCAGGTCCCAGGGAGGGGACTGGGGTTGGCTACGTGAACACAGCCTGAAGGGGGCTAGTGCACCACAGCTAGCCGAAAGGGAGTCGGGAAAAACTCTGGACCTGCCTAAGAGGCAAGAGACCATCGTTTTCGGGTGCGCGAGGAGAGGGGATTCAGAACACTGCCTAAACGAGCTCTGGAGACAGGTGCGAGCTGTGGCTATCAGCACGGACACCAGAGATGGGCATGAAACTCTAAGGCTGCTGCTGGAGCAACCAAGAAGCCTGTGTGCAAGCACAGGTCACTATCCACACCTCCCGTCCCAGGATCCTGTGCAGCCCGCCACTGCCAGTGTCCCGTGATCCAGGGACAACTTCCCCAGGAGAACACATGGCGTGCCTGAGGCTGTTGGAACATCATGACAGCCTCTGATGCTGCAGACTCACCCCGCATTCCATACCCCTCCCTCACCCTGGCTTCCCTGAGCCAGAGCTGCCTAATCAGCTGCTACTTTAACCCCATCCTGTTGGAGTGAAGAACAGATGCCCTCAGGCGACCTACACTCAGAGGCGGAGCCAAATCCAAATCTAAACAGCAGGAGCTGTGTGAACAAAGAAGACAAAGGGAAATTTCTCCCAGCAGCCTCAGGAGCAGTGGATTATATCTCCACAATCAACTCCAAGGACAAACATGCCAAGACACATGTTAATAAAACTATCAAAAATTAAATACAAAGAAAAAATATTAAAAGCAGAAAGGGAAAAACAACAAATAACGTACAAGGGAACTCCCATAAATTTAACAACAGATCTTTCAGCAGAAACTCTGCAAGCCAGAAGGGAGTGGCAGGACATATTTAAAGTGATGAAAGGGAAAAACCTACAACCAAGATGACTCTACCCAGCAAGGATCTCATTCTGATTTGATGGAGAAATTAAAATCATTACAGACAAGAAAAGTTAAGAGAATGCAGCACCACCAAACTAGCTTTACAACAAATGCTAAAGGAACTTTTCTAGGCAGAAAACACAAGAGAAGGAAAAGACCTACAATAATAAACCCAAAACAATTAAGAAAATGGTAATAGGAACATACATATGGATAACTACCTTAAATGTAAGTGTATTAAATGATCCAACCAAAAGACATAGACTGGCTGAATGGATACAAAAACAAGACCTGTATATATGCTGTCTACAAGGGACCCACTTCAGACCTAGGGACACCTACAGACTGAAAGTGAGGGGATGAGAAAAGATATTCCATGCAAATGGAAATCAAAAGAAAGCTAGAGCAGCAAGTCTCGTGTCAGACAAAATAGACTTTAAAATAAAGACTATTATAAGAGATAAAGAAGGATACTACATAATGATCAAGGGATCAATCCAAGTAGAACATATAACAATTGTAAATATTTATGCACCCAACATAGGAGCACCTCAATACATAAGGCAAATGCTAACAGCCATAAAACGGGAAATCAACAGTAACCCAATCATAGTAGGGGACTTTAACACCCCACTTTCACCAATGGACAGATCATCCAAATTGAAAATAAATAAGGAAACACAAGCTTTAAATGATACATTAAACAAGATGGACTTAATTGATATTTATAGGACATTCCATCCCAAAACAACAGAATACACTTTCTTCTCAAGTACTCATGGAACATTCTCCAGGATAAATTATATCTTGGGTCACAAATTAAGCCTTGGTAAATTTAAGAAAATTGAACTCATATCAAGTATCTTTTCCAACCACAATGCTATGAAACTAGATAACAGTTACAGGAAAAAATCTGTAAAAAATACAAACACATGGAGGCTAAACAGTACACTACTAAATAACCAAGAGATCACTTAAGGAATCAAAGAGGAAATCAAAAAATACCTAGAAACAAATGACAATGAAAACACGACAACCCCAAACCGATGGGATGCAGCAAAAGCAGTTCTAACAGGGAAGTTTATAGCAATACAATCCTACCTCAAGAAACAAGAGACATCTCAAATAAACAACCTAACCTTACACCTAAAGCAATAGAGAAAGAACAGCAAAAAACCCCCAAAGTTAGCAGAACGAAAGAAGTCATAAATATCACATCAGAAATAAATGAAAAAGAAAAGAAGGAAACAATTGCAAAGATCAATAAAACTAAAAGCTGGTTCTTTGAGAAGAGAAACAAAATTGATAAACCATTAGCCAGACTCATCAAGAAAAAAAGGGAGAAGACTCAACAGAATTAGAAATGAAAATGGAGAAGTAACAACTGGCACTGCAGAAATACAATGGATCATGAGAGATTACTACAAGCAACTATATGCCAATAAAATGGACAACCTGGAGAAATGGACAAATTCTTAGAAAAGCACAACCTTCCAAGAGTGAATCAAGAAGAAATAGAAAATATAAACAGACCAATCACAAGCTCTGAAATTGAGACTGTGTTTAAAAATTTTCCAACAAACAAAAGCCCAGGACCAGGTGGCTTCACAGGCGAGTTCCATCAATCATTTAGAGAAGAGCTAACACCTATCCTTCTCAAACTCTTCCAAAATATAGCAGAGGGAGGAAAACTCCCAAACTCATTCTACAAGGCCAACATCACCCTGACACCAAAACCAGACAAAGATGTCACAAAGACAGAAAACTACAGGCCAATATCACTGATGAACATAGATGCAAAAATCCTCAACAAAATACTAGCACACAGAATCCAACAGCACATTAAAAGGATCATACACCATGATCAAGTGGAGTTTATCCCAGGAATGCAAGGATTCTTCAATATATGGAAATCAATGAATGTGATACACCATATTAACAAATTGAAGGAGAAGAACCATATGATCATCTCAATAGATGCAGAAAAAGCTTTTGACAAAATTCAACACCCATTTATGATAAATACCCTCCAGAAAGTAGGCATAGAGGGAAATAACCTCAGCAGAATAAAGGCCATATATGACAAACCCACAGGCAACATTGTTCTCAATGGTGAAAAAGTGAAAGTATTTCCTCTAAGATCAGGAAGAAGACAAGGTTGCCCACTGTCACCACTATTATTCAACATAGTTTTGTAAGTTTTAGCCACAGCAATCAGAGAAGAAAAAGAAATAAAAGGAATCCAAATCGGAAAAGATGAAGTAAAGCTGTCACTGCTGATAGATGACGTGATACTATACATAGAGAATCCTAAAGATGCTACCAGAAAACTACTAGAGCTAATCAATGAATTTGGCAAAGTAGCAGGATAGAAAATTAATGCACAGAAATCTCTTGCGTTCCTGTACACTAATGATGAAAAATCTGAAAGAGAATTTAAGGAAACACTCCCATTTACCATTACAACAAAAAGAATAAAATACCTAGAATAAACCTACCTAAGGAGACAAAAGACCTGTATGCAGAAAAGTATAAGACATGGCATCAACATTGTGAAAATGGCTACCTACCCAAAGCAATCTACAGAGTCACTGAAATCCCTATCAAAAAATCTATGGTATTTTTCACAGAACTAGAAGAAAAAAATTCATAATTTGTATGGAAACGCAAAAGACTCCGAATAGCCTAAGCAATCTTGAGAAAGAAAAACAGAGCTGGAGCTTCAAGCTCCCAGACTTCAGACCATACTATAAAGCTACAGTAATGAAGACAACATCGTACTGGCTCAAAAATAGAAATATAGATCAATGGAACAGGATAGAAAACCCAGAGAGAAACCCACACACATATGGTCACCTTATTTTTGATAAAGGAGGCAAGAATATACAATGGAGAAAAGACAGTCTCTTCAACAAGTAGTGCTGGGAAAAGTGGACAGCTAGCTACATGTAAAAGAATGAAATTAGAACATCCCTAGCACCATATACAAAAATAAGCTCAAAATGGATTAAAGACCTAAATGTAAGGTCAGACACTATAAAACTCTTAGAGGAAAACATAGGCAGGACACTCTATGACATAAATCACAGCAAGATCCTTTTTGACCCACCTCCCAGAGAAATGGAAAAAAAACCCAAAAATAAACAAATGGGACCTAATGAAACAAAAGCTTTTGCACAGCAAAGGAAAACATAAACAAGACCAAAAGACAACCCTCAGAATGGGAGAAAATATTTGCATATGAAGCAACTGACAAAGGATTAACCTCCAAGGTTTACAAGCAGCTCATGCAGCTCAATATCAAAAAACAAGCAACCCAATCCAAAAATGGGCAGAACACCTAAATAGGTATTTCTCCAAGAAGATATACAGATTGCCAACAAACCCATGAAAGGCTGCTCAACATCACTAATCATTAGAGAAATGCAAATCAAAACTACTATGAGGTATCACCTCACACCAGTCACAATGTCTCTCATTAAAAATTCTGCAAAGAATAAATGCTGGAGAGGGTGTGGAGAAAAGGGAACCCTCTTGCACTGGTGGTGGGGATGTAAATTGATACAGCCACTATGGAGAACAGTATGGAGGTTCCTTAAAAAAGTAAAAATAGAACTACCATATGACCCAGCAATCCCACTACTGGGCATATACCCTGAGAAAACCATAATTCAAAAAGAGTCATGTACCACAATGTTCATTGCAGCTCTATTTACAATAGACAGGAATGGAAGCAACCTAAGTGTCCATCATCGGATGAATGCATAAAGAAGATGTGGCACATATATACGATGGAATATTACTCAGCCATAAAAAGAAACGAAATTGAGTTATTTGTAGTGAGGTGGATGGACCTAGAGTCTGTCATACAGTGTGATGTAAGTCAGAAAGAGAAAAACAAACACCATATGCTAACACATACATATGGAATCTAAAAAATAAATAAATAAATAAAAATGGTTCTGAAGAACCTAGGGGCAGGACAAGAATAAAGACGCACACGTAGAGAAATGACTTGATGACACAGGGAGTGGGAAGTGTAAGCTGTGACAAAGTGAGAGAGTGGTATGGACATATATACACTACCAAATGTAAAATAGATAGCTAGTGGGAAGCAGACCCATAGCACAGGGAGATCAGCTCCGTACTTTGTGACCACCAGAGGGGTGGGGTAGGGAAAGTGGGAGGGAGACACAAGAGGGAGGAGATATGGGGATATATGTATATGTATAGCTGATTCACTTTGTTATAAAGCAGAAACTAACACACCATTGTAAATGAATTATACTCCAGTAAAGATGTTAAAAAAAAATCAATGGCTCATATACATGTGCATCTACTTCTGGACTCTCTTGCTTATTCCATTGATCTATGGTATATCCTTTCACCATTACCACACTATTTGGATTACTCATTTGATTACTTAATCATAGGGTAAGTCCTCTAACTTTGAGGTTTATATTTCCAAATTATTGGGGGAAATTCTGGTTCACCCAAGTTTGCATAGCCATATCCCTCTCAGCTTCTTCTCCTTACAACTGAGAGTCCCTAGACAAAACACAATTATGAGCATAGGAAGTCTTTGAAAGGTGGAAAAAAGAAGAATAGCTGCCTAGAGATTTCACGACTTAAGGAAGAATAGGTGGTGAGTTTCTGAGTTTCCCTATAACCTCTTATATATCTTGAACAGGGAGCTGCAGAAACCTCTAACCTAGAAGCACCAACAGGCACAGACAAAATGCTCCCCCAAATCTCCCAAACAAATAACAAATAACTCTCTTCCTCCTTGTCAAAGAATGGGGAAAAGGGTGGCCTAACAACAAAAAGCATTTTTGGCCATACCTGCCCTACTCCATCCAAACACCAATGGAAAAACCACAGCCCCCTCTCCAACCCCACAAAAACAGACTGTGTGCTCCAGTCCCCCAACCTGTCATCAGGGCTGAGTGGGAACCTGATCTTCCATTCCCTGCTCTGATTTCCACATCAGGGTAGTGTCTGCAGAGTCCAGTGGTAAGCTGAGACTCTGTGCCCACTGAGCAGCAACAAGAATTAAGGAGGCGGTGCGAGGCAGTGCTAGTCACCAGTAGGTTGAAAGGAGAGATAGATGAATCCACAGTTATAGTTGGGGACCTCAATACCCCATTCTTAGCAATTGATACAATTACTAAGCAGAAAACTGCTTTGGCTATTTTAGATCCTTTGTATTTTTCCTATAAATTTGAATCAGTCTTTCAGTCTGCATAAAAGCCTACTGGGATTTTATTTGGAATTGTGTTTATCTATAGGTTGTAGATCTATAGATCAATTTAGGAAGAAGTTTCTTCTTAATATTGAGTCTTTTGATCTGTAAACTGTTATATCTTTCCATTTATTTAGGTCTTTAATCTTTTTGCAATGTTTCATAATTTTAAGTGTACAAGTCTTGCACATATTAAGTTTATTTTCTATTTTTGATTATATTTTAAATAATATTTTTTAAAAATAAAAATGTCTTTAGCCTTCAAGATATTTTTGCTAGATATAGAATTTGGAACTAACATTTTATTTTGTTTTGTTTCAATTCTGAAGGCATTGTTCCATATTTTTCTTTCCTCCATAGTTTCTGATGAGCAATCAATATTCATTTTTGTCATTGTTCCCCTGTATATAGTGTGTAATTTCATTGTCTCCTTTCAGGATTTTCTCTTTCTCTTTGATTTCCAGCGGTATCAGCATACTTTTCTTCATGTTTATTCTTCTTGGGGTTTGCTGAGCACCTTCAATATATAAATATAATTTTCTCCAAAATAGGAAAATTTTGGGTCACTATTACTCAAAAGTTTCTATGCTCTCTGCTCTCTCTCTCTCTCTCCTCTCCTTCTGTAATGTCAAATACATGCATGTTTGACCCTACTGTGTTCCCATAAGTCCTTGAGATTCTGTTAATTTTTTCTCAGTCTTTTATTCCTGTGTTCTTCATATTGGATACTTTCTTTTGATTGATATTCAAGTTCTCTGACTCTTTTCTCTATCATCTCAATTCTATTAAGCTCATCCAGTATATTTTTAATTTCAGATATTTATCAATTCTGGAATTTCTCTTTTTTTCTTTTATTTCATTTCTATTTCTCTACCTTTTCATTCATTATGGACATATTTTCCTTAACTTCATTGATCAGAATTATAATACCTGCCTTAAAAATTCTTGTCCGCTAATTCCAACAGCTGGATCACTTTAGGGTTTGTCTCCATTAATTGTCTTTTCTCCTGAAAATTACTTGCATTTTTCTGTTTCTTTGTATGTTGAGTATTTTGGATTGTATACTAGACATTGTGAATTTAAGTTGTATAGACTTTTGATTTTGTTGTATTTCTCCAAAGAGGGTTGTGATTTTGTTTTCTTAGGAGGCAAGTAACTTGTTGGACTCAAACTATGAACTCAGTCTCTTTGGCAATAGTTCAAATTACAGTTCACTTCTCATATCCTTAAATGGGTTTGTTGCAGTCTGTCTACCTATACAAATTTAAGGGTTAGGCAGATATTTGGGATGAATGTATACACAAAATTTGTAGCTCCCCCTCTGTGGTGTTCTTCTTTTTGGGGTTACACCCTCACTTTCCAGCAGCTATGTTGCCCCAAACTTTGTACTGTTTCTTTGGTCCAGAAAGTCTGTGGATTGTCTCTCAAGTTTTAGTCACCCTGCAGAGTGCTGGTTGCAGCCTGTCATCAGGCTTCATGCCATAAAAACGGGATACGCACCGCACCCTGTGCCATATGCTTCCTTTAGGTGTGAACTCCCCTCCGTAATCTGACTGCTTTTCTTCACACTGCAGTCTTTTAGATAATTTTGTGGTGGTTGTGGTTATTTTTCTTGTTTTGTTTTTCATATTTTTTCCAGGATTTATTGTTATTATCTGTGGAAGGGTCAGGCTAGTAGGAGCCTATTCAGCCAAACTAAAAGTAGACTACCCAATGGTAGTGTTTAAAAGTTTTAAAAAATCCATTTTACATTATTTTTTATGCTAGCAGATAGAATTATAATGGACTTCAGAAGATATGCGTGCTGTATCCTTGCTGAATTTATAGTTCTAGTCACAGTTTTGTAGATTCTTAGTGTGTTCTATATACACCATCGTTCTAAATTTTGAACATACCATCATACTATTCCTTAACCTTTTAATGTCTAGAATTTTTAATAATGCCCCCCTTTTTGTATTCCTAATAATGGTAATTTGTATCTTCTCTCACTTTATCTTGAAGAGTGTTGAACTTATATTATCCATAACAAGCTTTTAGGAATGTTGAAAATATTAGACCGCACCCTAGGAGGTGTCACCTTGGGCTAGGCAGTTCCCTGTGGCCAAGGGCAGTGTTCAGTTAGGGAAACAGCTATGAGCTGTTAGCAGTTAATATTCCCAGCAACTGGGGGATGGGCACATTGGTCCAGAAGAAGAGATCTTGGCAGAGAACAGTATATTATCCACTTTGGAAGAGAAAACACATTTTGAGTGTGAGATAACTTTGAGCAAAAGCAGGGTGTTAAATAGCAAGATATTTGCAGAGACAATATTAAATTTGGCTTGGTGATGGCCAAGGGGCAGAGAGGTAAATGTGGAAAGGGCCCAAAACAATGCCCAGAAACTTGGGTTCCCTGGGTGCCTAGGGACCAAGGAAATTAGTAATGTCTAACCTAGACACAATGGTAAGTCTGCCCAACTATCAACTTTGCTTTCTAATGCTCATGGTTATCTTGTGCTGCAGGGCACCTGGACTAATGGAAATGGATATTTATTTTTACTCAGTACATTATAAAATATTTCAAAACATGGGTCTTCAGTGAAAACTTAAGAAAGGAAGCCTTTGGTGGTAAAAAGTTGGAGGTCTTTGGCCTGGAGCTTCAGGTGAAAGCCTTTTGGCTTAAAATCTGCAGCAGGAATATAAATACTTCTAGGTTTCTGACCAAGTGGGTAATTCTAACGTACTCTCAAATCTTAAGTAAATTTGTTTTTGCATATTGTAGACAGGTTTTAAACAAAGAATTCTATTCTCTTAAAAGAATAAAACACATTTGTAAAGTTTTCTTTTATTGATGTCATTTGAGTATCTACATGCAATTATAATATTTATCATTCACAGATCATCCAGAAGTGAGTGTGATACATGAATGTAGTTTCTTAACCATCTCCCCAAATTACAACCACTGTTCCAAATGGAGGTGTGTAGTTCTTTTTTATCCTGGTGTTTCCTAGGAGCAGAGTTCGTTTCTGGTGTCCCACTTTTCCTCTTTAATTACTCAAAATTATTACCCTGCTTGCCTTCAGAATCTCTTCTTAAGAATATGTCTGAAACTCAAAGAACAAATGCCGGTTAACAAGAGGGTTATCCATTCGAGATCAATTTGCAGGCTTATCAGGAATCAAAACTCTAAACTCCAGGAGAATGCATTTTTTTAACGTCTTTATTGGAGTATAATTGCTTTACAATTCTGTGTTAGTCTCTGCTTTATAACAAAGTGAATCAGTTATACATATACATATACATATGTTGCCATATCTCTTCCCTCTTGCGTCTCCCTCCCACCCACCCTCCCTATCCCACCCTTCTAGGTGGTCACAAAGCACCAAGCTGATCTCCCTGTGCTATGCGGCTGCTTCACACTAGCTATCTATTTTACGTTTGGTAGTGTATATATGTCCATGCCACTCTCTCACTTAGTCACAGATTACCCTTCCCCCTCCCCATATCCTCAAGTCCATTCTCTAGTAGGTCTGTGTCTTTATTCCTGTCATACCCCTAGGTTCTTCATGACATTTTTTTTCTTAAATTCCATATATATGTGTTAACATACGGTATTTGTCTTTCTCTTTCTGACTTACTTCACTCTGTATGACAGACTCTAGGTCCATCCACCTCATTACAAATAGCTCAATTTCGTTTCTTTTTATGGCTGAGTAATATTCCATTGTATATATGTGCCACATCTTCTTTATCCATTCATCCGATGATGGACACTTAGGTTGTTTCCATCTCTGGGCTATTGTAAATAGAGCTGCAATGAACATTTTGGCACATGACTTTTTTTGAATTATGGTTTTCTCAGGGTATATGCCCAGTAGTGGGATTGCTGGGTCATATGGTAGTTCTATTTGTAGTTTTTTTCAGGAACCTCCATATTGTTCTCCATAGTGGCTGTACCAATTCACATTCCCACCAGTAGTGCAAGAGTGTTCCCTTTTCTCCACACCCTCTCCAGCATTTATTGTTTCTAGATTTTTGGATGATGGCCATTCTGACTGGTGTGAGATGATATCTCATTATAGTTTTGATTTGCATTTCCCTAATGATTAATGATGTTGAGCATTCTTTTTTTTTTTCAACATCTTTATTGGAGCATAACTGCTCTACAGTGGTGTGTTAGTTTCTGCTTTATAACAACGTGAATCAGGTATACATATACGTATATCCCCATATCTCCTCCCTCTTGCACCTCTCTCCCACCCTCCCTATCCCACCCCTCTATGTAATCACAAAGCACCGAGCTGACCTCCCTGTGCTATGCGGCTGCTTCCCACTAGCTATCTATTTTACATTTGGTAGTGTATATATGTCCATGCCATTCTCTCGCTTTGTCACAGCTTATGCTTCCCCCTCCCCATATCGTCAAGTCCATTCTCTAGTAGGTCTGTGTCTTTATTCCTGTCTTACCCCTAGGTTCTTCATGACATTTTTTTTCTTAAATTCCATATATATGTGTTAGCATATGGTATTTGTCTTTCTCTTTCTGACTTGCTTCACTCTGTATGACAGACTCTAGGTCCATCCACCTCATTACAAAGAGCTGAATTTTGTTTCTTTTTATGGCTGAGTAATATTCCATTGTATATATGTGCCACATCTTCTTTATCCATTCATCCGATGATGGACACTTAGGTTGTTTCCATCTCCGGGCTATTGTAAATAGAGCTGCAATGAACATTTCGGTACATGACTCTTTTTGAATTATGGTTTTCTCAGGGTATATGCCCAGTAGTGGGATTGCTGGGTCATATGGTAGTTCTATTTGTAGTTTTTTCAGGAACCTCCATATTGTTCTCCATAGTGGCTGTACCAATTCACATTCCCACCAGCAGTGCAAGAGTGTTCCCTTTTCTCCACACCCTCTCCAGCATTTATTGTTTCTAGATTTTTTTGATGATGGCCATTCTCACTGGTGTGAGATGATATCTCATTGTAGTTTTGATTTGCATTTCTCTAATGATTAGCGATGTTGAGCATTCTTTCATGTGTATATTGGCAGTCTGTATATCTTCTTTGGAGAAATGTCTATTTAGGTCTTCTGCCCATTTTTGGATTGGGTTGTTTTTTTTTTTGTTATTGAGCTGCATGAGCTGCTTGTAAATTTTGGAGATTAATCCTTTGTCAGTTACTTCATTTGCAAATATTTTCTCCCATTCTGAGAGTTGTCTTTTGGTCCTGTTTATGGTTTCCTTTGCTGTGCAAAAGCTTTGCAGTTTCATTAGGTGCCATTTGTTTATTTTTGTTTTTATTTCCATTTCTCTAGGAGGTGGGTCAAAAAGGATCTTGCTGTGATTTATGTCATAGAGTGTTCTGCCTATGTTTGCCTCTAAGAGTTTTATAGTGTCTGGCCTTACATTTAGGCCTTTAATCCACTTTGAGCTTATTTTTGTGTATGGTGTTAGGGAGTGATCTAATCTCATACTTTTACATGTACCTGTCCAGTTTTCCCAGCACCACTTATTGAAGAGGCTGTCCTTTCTCCACTGTACATTCCTGCCTCCTTTATCAAAGGTAAGGTGACCATATGTGCATGGGTTTATCTCTGGGCTTTCTATCCTGTTCCATTGATCTATATTTCTGTTTTTGTGCCAGTATCATACTGTCTTGATTACTGTAGCTTTGTAGTATAGTCTAAAGTCAGGGAGCCTGATTCCTCCAGCCCCGCTTTTCATTCTCAAGATTGCTTTGGCTATTTGGGGTCTTTGGTGTTTCCATACAAATTGTGAAAGTTTTTGTTCTAGTTCTGTGAAAAATGCCAGTGGTAGTTTGATAGGGATTGCATTGAATCTGTAGATTGCTTTGGGTAGTAGAGTCATTTTCACAATGTTGATTCTTCCAATCCAAGAACATGGTATATCTCTCCATCTGTTTGTATCATCTTTAATTTCTTTCATCAGTGTCTTATGATTTTCTGCATACAGGTCTTTTGTCTCCTTAGGTAGGTTTATTCCTAGATATTTTATTCTTTTTGTTGCAATGGTAAATGGGAGTGTTTTCTTGATTTCACTTTCAGATTTTTCATCATTAGTGTATAGGAATGCCAGAGATTTCTGTGCATTAATTTTGTGTCCTGCTACTTTACCAAATTCATGGATTAGCTCTAGTAGTTTTCTGGTAGCATCATTAGGATTCTCTATGTATAGTATCATGTCATCTGCAAATAGTGACAGCTTTACTTCTTCTTTTCGGATTTGGATTCCTTTTATTTCCTTTTCTTCTCTGATTGCTATGGCTAAAACTTCCAAAACTGTGTTGAATAAGAGCGGTGAGAGTTGGCAACCTTGTCTTGTTCCTGATCTTAGTGGAAATGCTTTCAGTTTTTCACCTTTGAGGACAATGTTGGCTGTGGGCTTGTCATATATGGCCTTTATCATGTTGAGGAAAGTTCCCTCTATGCCTACTTTCTGGAGGGTTTTTATCATAATTGGGTGTTGAATTTTGTCGAAAGCTTTCTCTGCATCTATTGAGATGACCATATGGTTTTTCTCCTTCAATTTGTTAATATGGTGTATCACATTGATTGACTTGCGTATATTGAAGAATCCTTGCATTCCTGGAATAAACCCCACTTCATCATGTTGTATGATTCTTTTAATGTGCTGTTGGATTCTGTTTGCTAGTATTTTGTTGAGGATTTTTGCATCTATGTTCATCAGTGATATTGGCCTGTCATTTTCTTTCTTTGTGACATCCTTGTCTGGTTTTGGTATCAGGGTGATGGTGGCCTCCTAGAATGAGTTTGGGAGTGTTCCTCCGTCTGCTATATTTTGGAAGAGTTTGAGAGGGATAGGTGTTAGCTCTTCTCTAAATGTTTGATAGAATTCGCCTGTGAAGCCATCTGCTCCTGGGCTTTTGTTTGTTGGAAGATTTTTAATCACAGTTTCAATTTCAGTGCTTGTGATTGGTCTGTTCATGTTTTCTATTTCTTCCTGAGTCTGTCTTGGCAGGTTGTGCTTTTCTAAGAATTTGTCCATCTCTTCCAGGTTGTCCATTTTATTGGCATAGAGTTGCTTGTAGTAATCTCTCATGATCACTTGTATTTCTGCAGTGTAAGTTGTTACTTCTCCTTTTTCATTTCTAATTCTATTGATTTGAGTCTTCCAGGAGAATGCAGTTTTAATTAGCTGATGAATGTGATTTCTTATAGATGCTCAAAATCTAAACCCCCAATCTCTCCAAAGCAGCCCTTGCATCTCCTTGCCTACTGGCTACTCCACCTTGGTTGAGCTGCCTTCAGAATTGCCACGTAAAAAAAAGAATCAAACTCACCATCTTCTCCCTTCTGCATTCCCAATTTCTCTCCTCCTCCACTTCTCAATTCTGTTCATCCCCCATCCGACCATCTTCAAGTCTCAGTGCCATCTGGCTTTCCTGCATTGCTTTTCATATTCAGTCATTCACACAGCCATGATGGTTCTACTAAAATCACACAGTCATTTTTCTATTCTGTTTCATGTGTGCTCCCACCTCCTTGGAGCACACTCTCATCACCAAGACCCAGAGGCTGCATTAGCCTCCTGACCTCCATTCTTAAAGATGTCTGTTCTTCGGTCCTTCCAGCATGGTGACAAAATATTAATTTTCTAAGTCATGCCACTCCCATGCTTTACGTTCTTTAATAAGGTGTATTTCCTTACAGTCCTCAGTCTTCTGGGTGCAACAAACTTTCTAATCTTGTCTCTCACCCTCCTTGCACTTTATACAGCCCACCTAGTTTTGTCCACCTTCTACACAGGTTGTATACTTCCCTGTTTTGTTCGGCCTTCCCTTGTACAAGAATTCCCCCTCCCATATGAGAGGAGGGCTCCACTGCTCTCCTGCAAAAGATTTTTCCAGTTTTCAACCCCTGGCTAATCTCCTCTTTTCTCCACGGCCTCTCTGGTTCTACTCTCTCTCTCCTCTGAACATCTAGAATTCTGATTCTCTGTCTACTTAGTATTTAAGTATATATTACTTAATTTTGTTAGTTCCACTTTCTTAGTGTACAGGGTTTAAAATATTTTATTAGACATATCTGTGAACCTGTGTCTACCTTCAACTGAAGGTGGATCCCAGGCTGATTCTTTTCTTTTGTGGAACACATAGGAGAAGCTGAGAAAGGGAAAAACTCTGCCTACCTAAGGTCTGTGGGCTGGGAGTGTAGGTTGCAGAATCCTAGGAGAGAGGGTCAGGGAGGAGACGAAGAGAACCGGGGTGAGGACAGGTGGAATTGTTGGTCTGAGAGATTTGGTGAAAGTGAAATAGGGTTTGAGGGAGGGTTTTGGCAATAAAGTCTTGCTGTGTGCAGCATGGAACAAAATTCCCTTTACATCTCCTCAAGAGACCTTCAGTAAAGACTTATAGTACTTTTTACTGAAGATTGTTTCAGATGTTTTCTCATGAAGTCAGATTCTGTTTCCTTTTTATGTGTGCTATGGACTGAATATGTCCTCCTCAAATTCATTATGTTGAAGCCCTAATCTCCAGTGTGATTATTTAGAGATGGGGTCCTTGGGAAGTAATTAGGGTTAGATGAGGTCATGAGGGCAGAGCACCCATGTTGGGATTAGTGGCTTTATAAGAAGAGGAAGAGTGAGAGATTGCTCGCTCTCTACCATGTGAGGACTCAGAGGGAAGACTGTCATTTGCAAACCAGGAAGATGGCCCTTACTAGGAACTGAATCAGCCAACACTTTGATCGTGGACTTCTGGCCCCAAAAACTATGAGAAACACAACTGTCTGTTGTGTAAGCAACCCAGTCTGTGGTATTTTGTTACGGCAGCATGAACAGACTAATAAAATGTGACACTGTGCTGTTATAGGCTTTCAGGTGAGGACAAGAAGGGCTAACTCTGTACACAGACACACACACACACACACACACACACATTCTCATCCAGTTTGTAAGTTCTTTTGGAACAATATCTTTTATTTCTCAGTATCTCATACAATGCCAAGCAATACCGTGACTACAAGAGTCCCCCTTGCTACCCTGACTTGTTGGTTTGTCTTTGGTAATCCCGGACCTTTGTGCCCCTCTTCACCCAGTTCCAATAGATCTGTCATGGTCTTCACGGGGTCTCCCAATGAAGTGCGTGGGTCCCAGTGACTATGCAAGGAGACACATCAGGGTTTGGGAAGAAAAGAAAATGAAAACAGATACATATATGCACACACACTAAATCATCCTTTAGAATTTTAATTTTGGGTGTATTTTATAATGTACATGCAAAGCAGAATAGGCATATAATGAAAACTTCTTGGTAATTACAATATTAGACTTGAAATCTCCTTTAAGAGGATGTAGTTCAGGATTCCCATTCCTGGATTTACTTCAGGGGGCTGGTCACTTTAGAAATACAGATGCCTATGGCCCATCTCAGTCCTGCTGCCTCAGCCTGGGGTGAGTGTTAGGAACAGGAATATGAAGTTTAATAAACTCCCTAGTTCATCCCGAAGCAACCCCCTCATGGCTCTGTTTCCCACTGAAATCTAACACCCTCATTTTCCTGAAGAGAAAAATGACTCTTGAAGAAATAAAATGACTTGCTGAGGACACAGCCGATTAGTAGCAGAGTCTAGACCCATGTCTTCTGTCTTCTAATCCTGTGCTTGTTCCATCTCACATAAAATGTGGTTCATTTTCAAGCTATAGGCATAGTTTCCTAGCGTTTTCCAGACTCTCCCTTCTCCCATTCTATCACTCTGGATACTTCCCAGGGGTTTATTATTTGTGGAAAGATATCCAGAGTGATGTCATTAATATCATTGCTCGCAGACTCATGCACAAACCGAGAAAGTTCAAGCAGAAGCATGTTATGTTGCACAAATGACTTAGTTTCCAGATGGAACTCACAGGGGGCAAATTTTAAACCTACTAAGTCATGATGATTGGGATTAGAAAATATAAAAGCATGTGAGCTTTTGTAGATGTAAGAAACACAAAGGGAGGACCTCTAGCAAACCTATTGTCAGCATAGGTGGACTAGATACATAGTAGTCCTAGCAGTTAAATAGAGAATTTAGAGGAGGGAACAGGTTTGGGGAGTTTGCTGATACATTAGTTATCTATTTCTGTAGAACAAATTACCTCAAAATTTAGTGGCTTTAAACACCACACATTTTATTATCTCATAGTTTCTGTGGGTCACCAGTTGGGCACTGCTTAGGTAAGTGCCTCAGACTCAGTGTCTCTCACAGCTGCTAGCAAGGTGATGGCTGGGGTTGCAGTCTCCGCTGAAGACTTCCAAACTCAACCATGTGAGTGTTAGCAAAATTTAGTTCATCCAGGGCTGCTGGACTGAGGGCCTTAGATCCTTAATGGCTGTTGACCTGAGACCTCCATCAGGTGCTTGCCACGAGGCCTCTCATAGGGCAGCTCAGAACATTGCGGCTGGCTTCCAGCAGCTGGAGCAAGCTGGAGAGCCAGAAAGGGTAAATAAGATGGAATCCAGAGTCTTTTTGTAATTTAATATTGGAAATTATGTCCCATAAGCCCCACTCAGTAGGTCCAGCCCACACTCAAGGGGAGGGGATCACCCAAGGGTGTGAGTACCAAGAGGTGGGGCTCGTTGGGGGCCATCTTGAAGGCTGCCCACCACGCCTGTGGGAGGACTAGGTGGAGATCCCCAGCAGGAACATGGACATCTGAATTTGAAGCTCTAGGGAGATATCTGGGCTGCAGATACAGATCTGGGAGTTAGAAGCATTTTATGAGCAGGAGGTGAAATCATGGGAATAGATAAAGTCAGCCAAGAAGAACATTTTTTTTAAGGTATCCAGTAATTACTAGTATCCACAAATTGTTGACTTCTTAGAGAAACTTCATACTGAAAGTAAAAACAAAAACATGTAGGAAAAGATAAATGTCACTAACCAAAGCTACTTGTCACTCCTAATGTGATTAAAACTTTCAGATTGGCCATGAAAATTTGGGTTAGGGCATTTGACATTTCCTGTTAGGATTAGAATATTATTAAGATTCTGAGGAAAAGCTCATTCCCCACAAAAATTCCATAACATAGGTGACTAAATGAAACCTGGAAAGTCTCCTGATGAAGAAAACTAGTCTAGCTTGTTCTCCATCAGTTTTAAACTACAGATCTGATGGATCTCAAAGTTTCCAAGTTTGGGGTGGTGAATATTATAAATATGATTAATTGTAATTTAAAGGCCTACTCCCACACTCCCACGATACACCTCCTGTTCATAAACACCCAGCCCAGGGCGTGTCACAGAAGCATTGGAGAGCTAGAACTATGTCATAGTGAAGGATGGGGAAACACCTCATATGACCCCTTTGGCCCTTGATCTTTCTTCCCTCTGTGCCTTTGCCTCATGCTCATCGCTTCCTCCTGGAATGTTCTACCCAGACTCTTCTATGCAGCCAAATCCTACTGCCCCTTCAAGGCTCTGCTCAAATTCCATCTCTTCCATTAAGGCTTCCTGACTGGACCACCCCACGTCCCTCCTCTCTGGACTCCTGTTGTGGTCCCGCTCACTTTTGGATACTGATGGCCGGGGACATTTTCTGTGCTTGCTTTTATCTTATTCATCAGGGGTTGGCAAACTATGGCCTGTGCGGCAAATCTGCCCCCACTGTCTGTTTTTATGCAGGCCTGCAGGCTAAGAATGGTTATTGCATTTTCAAATTGTTGAAGAATAGTAATATTTTGTTACATGTGAAAATTATATGAAATTCAAATTCAATGTCCGTAAAGTTTTATTTTGGTCAATAAAATGCTTGCAGAAATTTGCTTTCTTTTGCCTCTCGGCCCACAAAACCTAAAATATTTAGTCTCTGTCACTTTATAGGAAGTTTGCTGACCCCTGCTACAGGCACTCAGTTCCTCCCTCCTGAGAGAGGGTGTTGCCCTTCAGGGAGGTTACCATTCTGACACTTTCTGGTTGCTTCTGCCGGGTCTACCGTGGTCTGGAGCACAGAGCTGGTGTTTGGTAAATGCTGTTGAATGGAGCTGAGAGGGAATGTGTTTTTAATTTGCGTTGGATACAATGTTATGTCCTTTCTTGCTATCCAGGCCTTTTCTTTATTCTCCTCTGCTGTTGGGTTGGTATCTGTTATGTCTGGTAGAAAAAATGACAGGGAATACCAGGGTGGGTCACAGAACTCATGGAAAACACAAATGAAGTGAGGTCTGGGAACCAGAGCTTTTGTTTTGGGTGGAGAGGAACTGTTTGCTTTGGGGGATTGAGGTAATGAAAGTTATTTCAATAACATAATTTAACAGTTGTACATGCTTTCTGCCAGATGTACAGCTAGGCAAACCTCGCCCAGGGACCCCAACTGCAAAATGCAAAGGTTAAACACTGAATGAGTTCCCCTAACTGTTCAGCAGAACACAAAACTATACACACACCTTGGTTAGACTATGTAAAATATACCATATGGTCAGAGACTGGAGGGACACTGAAAAAATACGAATCGTTGTGTTAGGGTGGCAGGATTATGGGAAAATACTTAAAAAAAACCTTTTCTTTAGTCGCTAAAATATTTCTATAATAAACAAAGCTTCTGAAAATGATTAAAATGAAAAAACTTCTTTTAAAAAATTTATTCTTTTTTTACTGAAGCATAGTTGATTTACAAATTATGTTAGTTTCAGGTATACAATTAAAATGAAAAATTCTATTCCTTCTCTGCATGTAAAAATTTTTACCTGTTTCTTTTTTTCTCTTTTTCACCTTTCCCCCTCACAAAAACAGAATTTTGCAGTGAAGTGGGAATTTCTTAGGATCCTGAGCATGAATACAGACACAAACATGTACAAATTTTCCCTAAAAGAAATATATATTTATGTCATTTTAGACTGTTCTCCATTAAACCTTAATCTCACTAAAACATTAAATGGGAAGAACATTACTAACCTCTCACTTAACACAGTACCTGCACAACCAAGGCTTAATCAATGGTAATTGTAACTAAGGCCCTCTTCCAATGCCCTAGACCTTGTGATTCTTCTAGGCAGAAATGGAATCTCCTTCATGGTTGAATCCTGAGTTTCTGACACAGTGTCTGGCACATAGTGCCTGGCTTTCAATTAAAATGTTTAAGTGAATAAAGAAACTAAGCAATAATTTTTAAAAAGGGAGGGAACATATGTGGAGGTACTCTGCTAGCAAGAAGGCAACTTAATTCTTTTTTAAAAAAAATTATTTTTTATTGAAGTATAGTTGATTTCCAATGTTGTGTTAATTACTGCTGTATAGCAAAGTGACTCAGTTATACATATACATTCTTTTTCATATTCTGTTTTTTACATCTATGTACTGTTTATTTATATAATTATGTCTTCATTGTATTTAATATCTTTTTTCTTTTCCTTTTTTTAAACATATTTATTGGAGTATAATTGCTTTACAATGGTGTGTTAGTTTCTGCTTTATAACAAAGTGAATCAGCTATACATATACATATATCCCCATATCTCCTCCCTCCTGCATCTCCCTCCACCCTCCCTATCCCACCCATCTAGGTGGTCACAAAGCACTGAGCTGATCTCCCTGTACTATGGGGCTGCTTCCCACTAGCTAGCTATTTTACATTTGGTAGTGTATATATGTCCATGCCACTCTCTCACTTCATCCCAGCTTACCCTTCCCCCTCCCCATGTCCTCAAGTTCATTCTCTATGTCTGCATCTTTATTCCTGTCCTGCCCCTAGGTTCTTCAGAACTTTTTTTTTTTTTTTTTTAGATTCCATATGTATGTGTTAGCATACGGTATTTGTTTTTCCCTTTCTGACTTACTTCACTCTGTATGACAGACTCTAGGTCCATCCACCTCACTACAAATAACTCAATTTTGTTTCATTTTATGGCTGAGTAATATTCCATTGTATATATGTGCCACATCTTCTTTATCCATTCGTCTGTTGTTGGACACTTAGTTTGCTTCCATGTCCTGTCTATTGTAAATAGAGCTGGAATGAACACTGTGGTACATGACTCCTTTTGAACTATGGTTTTCTCAGGGTGTATGCCAGGTAATGGGATTGCTGGGTTGTATGGAAGTTCTATTTTTAGTTTTTTAAGGAACCTTCATACTGTTCTCCATAGTGGCTGTATCAATTTACATTCCCACCAACAGTGCAAGGGGGTTCCCTTTTTCTCCACACCCTCTCCAGCATTTATTCTTTGTAGATTTTTTGATGATGGCCATTCTAACTGGTGTGAGGTGATATCTCATGGTAGTTTTGATTTGCATTTCTCTAATGATTAGTGATGTTGAGCATTCTTTCATGGGTTTGTTGGCAACCTGTATATCTTCTTTGGAGAAATGTCTATTTAGGTCTTCTGCCCATTTTTGGATTGGGTTGTTTGTTTTGATATTGAGCTGCATGAGCTGCTTGTGAATTTTGGAGATTAATCATTTGTTAGTTGCTTCGTTTGCAAACATTTTCTCCCATTTTTGAGAGTTGTCTTCTTGTCTTGTTTATGTTTTCCTTTGCAGTTCAAAAGCTTTTGTTTCATTAGTTCCCATTTGTTTATTTTTGTTTTTATTTCCATTTCTCTGGGAGGTGGGTCAAAAAGGACCTTGCTGTGATTAATGTCACAGAGTGTCCTGCCTATGTTTTCCCCTAAGAGTTTTATAGTGTCTGGCTTTACATTTAGGTCTTTAATCCATTTTAAGTTTATTTTTGTGTATGGTGTTAGGGAGTGTTCTAATTTCATTCTTTTACATGTAGCTGTCCAATTTTCCCAGCACCACTTATTGAAGACACTGTCTTTTCTCCACTGTATATTCTTGCCTCTTTTATCAGAAATAAGATGACCATATGTGTGTGGATTTATTTCTGGGCTTTCTATCCTGTTCCATTGATCTATATTTCTGTTTTTGTGCCAGTATCATACTGTCTTGATTACTGTAGCTTTGTAGTATAGTCTGTAGTCAGGGAGCCTGATTCCTCCAGCTCCATTTTTCTTTCTCAAGATTGCTTTGGCTATTTGGGGTCTTTTGTGTTTCCATACAAATTGTGCAATTTTTTGTTCTAGTTCTGTGAAAAATGCCATTGGTAGTTTGATAGAGATTGCACTGAATCTGTAGATTGCTTTGGGTAGTATAGTCATTTTCACAATTTTGATTCTTCCAATCCCAGAACATCGTATACCTCTCCATCTGTTTGTATCATCTTTAATTTCTTTCATCAGTGTCTTATAGTTTTCTGCATACAGGTGTTTTGTCTCCTTAAGTACGTTTATTCCTAGGTATTTTATTCTTTCTGCTGCAATGGTAAATGGGAGTGTTTCCTTAATTTCTCTTTCAGATTTTCATCATTAGTCTATAGGAATTCAAGAGATTTCTGTGCATTAATTTTGTATCCTGCTACTTTACTAAATTCATTGATTAGTTCTAGTAGTTTTCTGGTAGCATCATTAGGATTCTCTATGTATAGTATCATGTCATCTGCCAACAGTGACAGCTTTACTTCTTCTTTTCTGATTTGGATTCCTTTTATTTCTTTTTCTTCTCTGATTGCTGTGGCTAAAACTTCCAAAACTATGTTGAATAATAGTGGTGAGAGTGGACAACCCTGTGTTTTTCCTGATCTTAGGGGAAATGGTTTCAGTTTTTCACCATTGAGAATGATGTTGGCTGTGGGTTTGTCATATATGGCCTTTATTATGTTGAGGTTAGTTCCCTCTATGCCTACTTTCTGGAGGGTATTTATCATAAATGGGTGTTGAATTTTGTCAAAAACTTTTTTTGCATCTATTGAGATAATCATATGGTTTTTCGCCTTCAATTTGTTAATATGGTTTATCACATTGATTGCTTTCAGTATGTTGAAGAATCCTTGCATTCCTGGAATAAACCCCACTTGATCATGGTGTATGATCCTTTTAATGTGCTGTTGGATTCTGTGTGCTAGTATTTTGTTGAGGATTTTTGCATCTATGTTCATCAGTGATATTGGCCTGTGGTTTTCTCTCTTTGTGACATCTTTGTCTGGTTTTAGTATCAGGGTGATGGTGGCCTCGTAGAATGAGTTTGGGAGTGCTCCTCCCTCTGCTATATTTTGGAAGATTTTGAGAAGAATAGGTGTTAGCTCTTCTCTAAATGTTTGATAGAATTCGCCTGTGAAGCCATCTGGCCTTTGGCTTTTGTTTGTTGGAAGATTTTTAATTACAGTCTCAATTTCAGTGCTTGTGATTGGTCTGTTTATATTTTCTATTTCTTCCTGGTTTAGTCTCAGAAGGTTGTGCTCTTCTAAGAATTTGTCCATTTCTTCCAGGTTGTCCATTTTATTCGCATATAGTTACTTGTAGTAATCTCTAATCGTCCCTTGTCTTTCTGCAGTGTCAGTTGTAACTTCTACTTTTTCATTTCTAATTCTATTGCTTTGAGTCTCCTCCCTTTTTTTTCTTGATGAGTCTGGCTAATGGTTTATCAATTTTGTTATCTTCTCAAAGAACCAGCTTTTAGTTTTATTGATCTTTGCAATTGTTTCCCACTTTTCTTTTTCATTTATTTCTGATCTGATCTTTCTGATTTCTTTCCTTCTGCTAACTTTGGGGGTTTTTTGTTCTTGTTTCTCTAATTGCTTTCGGTGTAATCCTATGCTGTTTATTTGAGATGTTTCTTGTTTCTTGAGGTAGGATTGTATTGCTATAAACTTCCTTCTTAGAACTGCTTTTGCTGCATCACATCGGTTTGGGGTTGTTCTGTGTTCATTGTTATTTGTTTCTAGGTATTTTTTAATTTCCTTTTTGATTCCTTAAGTGATCTCTTGGTTATCTAGTAGTGTACTGTTTAACCTCCACGTGTCTGTATTTTTTACGGATTTTTTCCTGTAATTGATACCTAGTCTCATAGCATTGTGGTCGGAAAAGATACTTGATGCAATTTCAATTTTCTTAAATTTACCAAGGCTTGATTTGTGACCCAAGATATGATCTACACTGAAGAATGTTCCATGAGTACTTGAGAAGAAAGTGTATTCTGTTGTTTTGGGATGGAATGTCCTATAAATATCAATTAAGTCCATCTTGTTTAAGGTATCATTTAAAGCTTGTGTTTCCTTATTTATTTTCGTTTTGGATGATCTGTCCACTGGTGAAAGTGGGCTGTTAAAATCCCCTAGTACGACTGGGTTACTGTCGATTTCCCGTTTTATGGCTGTTAGCATTTGCCTTATGTATTGAGGTGCTCCTATGTTTGGTGCATAAATGTTTACAATTTATATGCCTTCTTCTTGGATTGATCCCTTGATCATTATGCAATGTCCTTCTTTGTCTCTTGTAATGGTCTTTATTTTAAAGGCTATTTTGTCTGATATGAGAATTGCTACTCCAGCTTTCTTTTCATTTCCATTTCCATGGAATATCTTTTCCATCCCCTCACTTTCAGTCTGTATGTGTCCCTAGGTCTGAAGTGGGTCTCTTGTAGACAGCATATATACGGGTCTTGTTTTTGTATCCATTCAGCCAGTCTAAGTCTTGGTTGGAACATTTAATCCATTTACATTTAAGGTAGTTATTGATATATATGTTCCTATTACCATTTTCTTAATTGTTTTGGGTTTGTTATTATAGATCTTTTCCTTCTCTTGTGTCTCCTGCCTAGAGAAGTTCCTTTAGCATTTGTTGTAAAGCTGGTTTGATGGTGCTGAATTCTCTTAGCTTTTGCTTGTCTGTAATGGTTTTAATTTCTCCATCGAATGTGAATGAGATCCTTGCTGGGTAGAGTAATCTTGGTTGTAGGTTTTTCCCTTTCATCACTTTAAATATGTCCTGCCACTCCCTTCTGGCTCGCAGAGTTTCTGCTGAAAGATCTGTTGTTAAATTTATGGGAGTTCCCTTGTATGTTATTTGTTGTTTTTCCCTTTCTGCTGTTAATATTTTTTCTCTGTATTTAATTTTTGATAGTTTGATTAACATGTGTCTTGGTGTGTTTCTCCTTGGTTTTATCGTGTATGGGACTCTCTGCACTTCCTGGACTTGATTGATTATTTCCTTTCGCATATTAGGGAAGTTTTCAACTATAATCTCTTCAAATATTTTCTCAGTCCCTTTCTTTTTCTCTTATTCTTCTGGGAGCCCTATAATTCGAATGTTGGTGCACTTAATGTTGTCCCCGAGGTCTCTGAGACTGTCCTCAATTCTTTTCATTCTTTTTTATTTATTCTGCTCTGTGGTAGTTATTTCCACTATTTTATCTTCCAGTTGACTTCTCCGTTCTTTTGCCTCAGTTATTCTGCTATTGATTCCTTCTAGAGAATTTTAAATTTCATTTATTGTGTTGTTCATCATTGTTTTTTTGCTCTTCAGTTCTTCTAGGTCCTTGTTAAATGTTTCTTGTGTTTTCTCCATTCTATTTCCAAGATTTTGGATGATCTTTACTATCATTACTCTGAATTGTTTTTCAGGTAGACTGCCTATTTCCTCCTCATTTGTTTGGTTTGGTGGGTTTTTTACCTTGCTCTTTCATCTGCTGTGTGTTTCTCTGTCTTCTCCATTTCCTTCACTTACTGTGCTTAGGGTCTTCTTTTTGCAGGCTGCAGGTTCATAGTTCCCATTGTTTTTTGAGGTCTGCCCCCAGTGGCTAAGGTTGGTTCACTGCGTTGTGTAAACTTCCTGGTGGAGGGGACTGGTGCCTGTCTTCTGGTGGATGAGGCTGGATCTTGTCTTTCTCGTGGGCCAGACCGTGTCTGGTGGTGTGTTTTTTGGGTGTCTGTGACCTTACTATGATTTTAGGCAGCCTCTCTGCTAGTGGGTGGGGTTTTGTTTCTGTCTTGCTACTTTTTTGGCATAGGGTGTCCAGAACTGTAGCTTGCTGCTCGTTGAGTGGAGCTGGGTCTTAGCGTTGAGATGGATATCTCTGGGAGAGTTTTCGCTGTGTGATATTACATGGAGCTGCTAGGTCTCTGGTAGACCAATGTCCTGAACTCAGCTCTCCCACTTCAGAGGCACAGGCCTGACACTGGCCAGATCATGAAAACCCTGTCAGCCACGCAGCTCAGAAGAAAAGGGAGAAAAAAAAGAAAGAAAGAAAAATAATAAAAATTAAATATTGTTATTAAAATAAAAAAATATTAAAAATTTAAAAAATCAAATAGTAATTTGAAGAAAGAAAGTAGAGAGCAACCAAACTAACAAACAAACCCACCAATGATAAGAAGTGCTAAAATATATACTAAAAAAGCAAAAAAACAAAACAAAATGGACAGGCAGAACCCTAGGAGAAATGGTAAAAGCAAAGCTATACAGACAAAATCATGCAAAGACACATATAGATACACACTCACAAAAAGAGAAAAAGGAAAAAATATGTATATATTAAAAAAAGAAAAGGAACAGAGCAACGAAGTCAATAAACAAATCTACCGATGATAATAACCTCTAAATACTAAACTAAGATAAACAAAAAACAGAAACAAATTAGACGCAGAAAAAGCAAACCCCTAGTCTACAGATGCTCCCAAAGTCCACCGCCTCAATTTTGGGATGACTCATTGTCTATTCAGGTATTCCAGAGATGCAGGGTACGTCAGGTTGGTTGTGGAGATTTAATCCGCTGCTCCTGAGGCTGCATGGAGAGATTTCCCTCTCTTCTTTGTTCGCACAGCTCCTGGGGTTCAGCTTCGGATTTGGCCCTGCCTCTTCATGTACGTCTCCTGAGGGCGTCTGTTCCCTTTTGGAAAGTCTGAGGTCTTCTGCCAGTGTTCAGTAGGTGTTCTGTAGGAGTTGTTCCACATGTAGATGTATTTCTGATGTATTTGTGGGGAGGAAGGTGATCTCCACGTCTTACACCAGATCTTACACCTCTGCCTTCTTGAAAGTCTCACCATATTCTTTTCCTTTATGGTGTCACAGGATGTTGAATATAGTTCCCTGTGCTCTACAGTGGGACCTTGTTTATCCATCCTATATATGCCAGTTTGCATCTGCTAGTCCCAAACTCCCAATCCATCCCTCTCCCGCCCCCCTCCCCCTTGGCAACCGCCAGTCTATTCTCTATGTCCGTGATTATAGTTTTGTTTCATAGATAGGAGAAGGCAACTTAATTCTACCTTTAATTCTTTTTCAAAGCCAAGTCCCTTTCATTCATATCACATCCCAAGAGGGAGTGATGGACACAGAAGCACAACCAGGCAATGTAACACACTAGGGCTCTGTCTATGGCTGGAGAGGTTTAGGTCTTTCCTTAACACACAGAGTGATAAGGAAGACTGGGGCGAGGTTTTAAAGTTGCCATCATATCACCGTCTTGAAAGGAAGTTAATGCATTTATCTGTTCATTCAACAAATATTCTTTGAGCTCCTGTTATTCACAAGGAATTCTTCTATGTGTTGGGGATGTGAGAGGGGCTAGAAACTGAAGCAGAGAGGCAGAGAAGTTGACTACAGCAGCTTTTATGATCCCTTTGTTTCCTGGGAGATCTTAGTGACTGCAGCATAGAATAAATGGGGCTCTCAAATAGGATGCAATGTAGGTTCGGATTGCAATGAAGCTCCAGGGGTGAAACCTTAGCTTCCCAGAAGACACCAGGGAAGTGTTATGGATACAGGGAATGGCTCCAGTGTACTGCAAACCAAGATCTCGAGTGAGATTTTATGGCAGATGGATGAGGTGATGAAATGAAAAGTACTTTTAACTTGTTGTCAAAAGCATGGTTTTGAATCCAGCCCTGACTCCAGTTCTAGTTCTATGAATTTAAACAAGTTTCTCAGTGTTTCCGAATGTGAGTTTATAAATCTATAAAACTGAGACAGAAATATTTTCCCTTATAAGTTTGTATTAGTTATCTATTCCTGTGTACCAGACTATCCTAATAATTAAGTGGCTTAAAACTGTAGTGATACTGTATATTTATTCTGTGAATTCGCTGGGCAATTTTTCTGCTGATATGCTAGGATCACACATGTGGCGGCATTTAGTTGGTGGCTTGGTGAGGGTCTCAGAGTAGCTGGGACATACTTTTTCATCCTGAACTTCTGCAAGCCATGGCCATTTCAGGGCAGCATCTAAGAAGGTGAAGGAGGAAGCTGCAAGGTCTCTTAAGGCCTAGCCTTGGAAGTCACACAATGTCACTTCTATCATATTTCTATTGGTCACAGGAAGCCACAAGCTCAGATTCAAAAGGTTGGGAAGTAGACTACAGTTCTTGATGAAAGATGATAAGAAATACTTTGGCCTTATTTTTCAACCTCCTATAAAGTGCTGGTGAGGATTAAATGAGATTATCTATGTGAGGGTATTGTTTTTCTGCTATACGTATGTATGGTTTTTGGTAGTGTCATATATGCATTATACTTTTGTAACTGCAAAATTCTACAACACTCAGTCAAAAGCTAGTTTTTGATGATATAGCTGGTTGTATTATAAATGCTCTATTTACCACCATCAATGGATCAATGGAGGGAATTAGGACTACATGAGAGTCAAGTTAACTCATTTCATAAAGAAATGTTTTAGTTTGTGGTGAATGGCTTAGTATCTGATTTTAGAGTATGCTTCTTATGCTCTTGGAAATGGTTTATCTCAACAAATTATAAATATCTTCAAAAGTTCTTGAGATGGTATAGGGAACACATGGACATTTTTTTGTGTGTGTGTATCTGACAAACATATATGCTCCCGGTTTTTGGTAATAGTATTTCAATCATTCTTTATAGAGTAACCCCTTTCCCATGACATGCATTCTTATTGGGACCATCCATCAGGATGCTCCATCATTCTCTGGCCAGGACTGGGGGCAGCTTCCTTATGCTAGCTAGGCCAGTTGGACCCTAGCCTTTGAATCTGAACCCTGAGTGGGGTGGCAGAAGGACCAAATGATTGGAATCAATTCACCCAAATAGTATCACCCTGAAGAAGGTCTCCACGTGTTTCTGCTGCCTCTACCCAGACCTGCCTGCACTAGTCCCCATATAATTCCAACGTTAGGGTCAATGAGCCCTCTTATAACCTGATAATACTTGAAGCAGTTTTTTTGCTTAAATTGTCTAGAGTTAGTTTTCTTGCTTGGAGATAGAGAGCCCTGCTGACACATGTATTTATTCAGGGGATATAAAGTGATGAGAATGGTCTTGAAGCTAAAGTATCAGAAGATTCCAACTGATAAAACAACAGCCAACAAACTAGTTATGTTTTGTAACAGTTTTTAGGACACTGTACACATTTCCTTGAATAAGGAATGTGACCTTGGCCTTAAGGATCCATAATCCATCTAGGAAGAATAAGTACAGTGATTAAAAAAATAGTTTAGCACAACAATGTAATAAATATGCCAATTATCAGTGCCCAGCATAATGCTTGGCACATAGTAAGCATACTACAATTGTGTATTACAATTAATAAATTATTAAATGAATGATTCAGGTAATAAGTACAATGAAGTTTGAACAAGAGAGAGATATCATGAGCAAAAAGTCCTCATGAACAAGGAGGGATCTGAGCAGATTCTCTTAGGATGGGTGGAGTTTTTTGAAATGAAGAGGAGAAATAAGGGAATTCTAGCCCCATGGACTTATTTTGCAAGGAGTATGATAAGTTTAAAGAGAGGTGGCTCCTGAATCATCTGACATCAAGAAAATCTTATTGCAAATACATAATTTTCTTTATTTGCTACTGAATTTTGGTACTGGTAGCACACTGCTCTAATATATGTCGATTGCCTAGATAATGGGTGTATTTCTTACATATTTGAAAGAAATCTCTTTCAGTAGTTATGTTTTCAACCCCTTCTCGCTCCAACACTATAGTTAAACCATGAGACTTATTGCCTAAAGAGGGGAATATATGGCCTAGGGCTCCCACGCAATATGAAGAGGAACTAGAAAGTCTCTCCTCTACTCGAGGAAGGGGTCAAGGAGAAAAAAGGAGAAAAAAAAGGGCCAAGGCCTGAAGCAAGCCTTTAATCTAAATCTCCTTTAGAGGTGAAACCCTGGAAGGCAGTTTAGGGTAAGGTTAGGAGGTAATAGAGATGTTCAGAAATGTTGGAAGGGGGGACTTGCAGGGCACCAGTGTTCACTCTTTGCTTCGTGGGCAAAAGCCTTAGAAAAGCCCTATGTTCAGCTGCTGCTGTCCAACACGTCACTGCGGGAGGACTCTAAGAGAGAGTACAGAGTGTCTCACATGCTGCTGGAGTGTAGAGAAAGCAGGCAGTTTCCAGATTCCCCAGAGGGTGCAGAACTTTCCAGAAAACTGGTGGGCAGGGCAAGGCCTTTGTGGATCTCCCAACAAAGCCCTGCTTCTCCTGAGCCATGGTCCCTCTGCCCAGATTCTTTTCCCAGTCTGAACACCACCCTTACCTCTCCCTACCTGGGGAGCTTTTAAAAATGCCTGTGTCAAGGCTCCACTCGAGACTATTTAAATCAGAACCTCCAGGGATTGAGTCCTGGTGTCAGATCTGTTTTTCAAGTTCCCAGGTCATTCTACTGTATAGCCTGGGTTGAGAACCACTGCCCTAAGTCTAGTCATGTGTTTGGATTTAAGTTAAACAACACTTCCTCAGGAAAGCCTTCCCTGGTCAGCCACAACCTAGGTCAAGTACTCCGTTATATATCCTCCAAGCAAACAACCAGGACTTCTCCTTCTTGGCATTTAAAATTTGAGTCATCATTTGTCTCAAGTCTGCCTTTCCCTGTAGACTATTATGTGAGGGGAGAAACATTTCTGCCTTGCTCACCCAGTAACTTGGTTCAACCACACACCAACTGGTACACAGTTTGTGTTCAGTAAATGCCTCTTGAACAGAGGCTTGCCTTTACTCAACCATGGGTGTGTGATCAAGGCTCCAATTCATGAATCTGGTAAGAGAATTTTTGCAGGTGAGGACTCAAACTAGACCACATACTTATAGGGCTGTGACTTTAAGTGGGCTCATATTTTTGACAGTTTCACTGTTTTTATCTTCGAGATCATGGTGTCATAACAGTTCAGCAGGCTCATCATCACATTGCAACACTGTGTGGTCATTACTATTCCTGTCTTGCAACTGGGAAGAAGTTAAATAACTTGCCCAGGTCCCTATACACTATTGTCTGGGCACAAATAATCACAAATAAGGAAAACCCCTTTCAACAGGATTCCTGTTTGTGCTGCACTCTTATTTCTGGCTTGACAGCTGGTGGCTACTACAGGGGGATTTTCTGGGGGGTCTCCAGTACCAGTGCCTAGGGCCCAGAGTGTGGTTTCCTGCCCTCCAACACCGTTATAGGGTGCAGGCAACACGGGGCCTTATCTATATAAGGATACCATAAATACTATATTCTTCCAAGTCACTGTGCCCTGCTTGTCCTGGAGAGGCAGCCGTGTGTGTGTGTGTGTGTGTGTGTGTGTGTGTGTGTGTGTGTGTGTGTGAGAGAGAGAGAGAGAGAGAGAGAGAGAGAGAGAGGGAGAGGGAGAGGGAGAGGGAGAGGGGGAGGGGGAGGGAGAGGGAGAGGGAGAGGGGGAGGGGGAGGGAGAGGGAGAGGGAGAGAGAGAATATGAATGTTTGGGGAGGTGAAATAGGGTCTAGGGTCTAGGGTCGTCCAGGAGAAGCCCAATCTTAGCTGTGGGCTGGGGAAAAGGACCGCCCCTTCACTGCCTCCATCCCAAACGCCAGGTTCCAATATTCACAGGCCTCTGGGTCGGAATCCCACTCAGACTCTTGGAGCATCTTGGGTTCAGCCTGGGTGACTTGAACCAAGGCTCAGAACCGCGCCTCGAGCGGGCTCTCGACGCCGGTGGCAGCGGCGGAGCCCCCTCCCCCGTTCGCACAGCAGCCCCGGCCGCCGCTGCGCCCCCGCCGCGCCCTGCCCCGGCCTCCGGGCCTCGGGCCTCCGGCCTCCGCTCTGTGCCCAGCCCGAGAGACGCAGTGAGGCGGCGCCGGGGAGACGCGGGCAACCGGGACGCGTCTCCTCTCTCGCCGGGGCCGCTGGGGACTCCGAGCCGCCGTCTCCAGCGCGCGTTCTAGGTACAGGTGGCACAGCCTTCCGCGCCCGCAGGGCTTCCCAGATCGCGGGGGAGGCTAATCTCGGGTCTAGACCTCCCAGCCGCACTGCGGGTGAAACCGCTACTCGACTTCTTCCCTCAACTCCTCACCCTAAAACGCGAAATCCCAGGCCGGGCAGGACCCGATCACCTCTGCCTCCTCCCACTGCGCTAATCCTGCGAGCGAGGGAGGCCCCCGCGCCGAGGCGGTGGCTGGCAAAGGGGAGTGGAAAGGAAGGATGGATGGGGCCGAGGGGTGGGGTGGTGATGAGGGGGATGTAGGAGGGGGTGTCATTTTCTTTTTCCTTTCTTTTTTTAAAAAAAGTATTTCTCTCGCGAGAAACCGCTGCGCAGACGATACTTGAAGAGGTGGGGAAAGGAGGGGGCCGCGGGAGCCGCGGCAGAGACTGTGGGTGCCGCAGGCGGACAGGCGACCACAGCTGGGACAGCTGCGGACAGAGCGGGGCAAGGGCTGCCGCGGCCAGGACCGAGGAACAGCTGCCGCCGCCTCGGGAGCCGGAGCCGCCACTTCTCCAGTGGGTGCAGCTGGGGTCCCGACTGGGGTCGGGCGGCCACCGCGGCTGGAGCTTCAGCCACGGAGGCTTTTGCGTTTGCGCCGCGCTGAGGGCAGGGACAGGGACTGGGGTGAGGGGCTGTCCCGGAACGTCCAGAGCTGGCGCTGGCCCTCCCCTGCCTGACAGCTTCCTGGCCCGGGGCTCCCGGTGCCGGGCTCGGCGTCAGATGCTCGGGGGGCGGTGGCAGTGCCCGGAGCCGGCCGGGGACGGCGCGGCGGGCTTCCAGCCCCGCGGCTTGGCGGAGAGGACAGGCTGGGGAGCTGGGGTGTCAGAGCGCGCATCGCGCGCAATTCGTGCTAGTAAAAAATAAACCCAGCGAGCTTGCCCCAGGGTTTAGAACTGCTCGGGACATGGGTACTTTGCGGCGCTTTTTTCAGGCGGCGCCCGGGAGGCCGAGGGGCTGGCTGGAGCCGCTGCCGCCGGGGGCCTGGGCTTTTCAGCCAGCTGTGGACCAAACGGTCTTCACTTACCCAAAGTAACTGCGCCACGCGCAGGCGGCGCGCGGGTTGGGCTCGGGAATGGGGACCCCGAGGCTTCAGCATCCCGAAGCCCTGAATGTCTCCCCCGCTTCGGCGATTTGTCTGTTGCAGCTAGCAGGGGCCGCCCGAAGTGGGAGCAGCGCCTGGAGAAGGCGGGAGGAGCCCGGCCCAGGGGACGGGCGGCGGGAGAGCGGGACCCCGGCGGCGCGGCGCGCTCCAGGGCGCAGCGGCGGCCCCGGACCGAGCCCGGGGCGCGGCGAGAGGCGGCGGGAGCCGGCGGCCGCTCGACATCATGCGGCGAGGGGGGCTGCTGGAGGTCGCCCTGGGATTTACCGTGCTCTTAGCTTCCTACACGAGCCATGGGGCGGACGCCAATTTGGAGGCTGGGAACGTGAAGGAAACCAGAGCCAGCCGGGCCAAGAGAAGAGGCGGTGGAGGACACGACGCGCTTAAAGGGTAATGGAACGGGCCAGCTCCTTTGGTGTGGGTGTCCCCTCCCTCTTCTCCCGAGTATCAAGATCCAGAGGAACTGACAGGGTCGATTCTCGACAGTAGAAGGATCCTTGACAAGACCTCCTGGGGGCACCTTAGAGATGCAAGCGTTATCCAGTTCTCGCCGCGTTTGTGGCTAAACCACCTTGCCTCTACGCTTTAAGGATTTCTGCCCCAGAGGAGAGGTCATGGCTAAAAGGAATCTTGGGCCATTGTCGAGGCTGATTTTGGGAGGCGAGAAGGGTTCTTTGAGGAAGAAGGGGAGGAGCTGCGACTGAGAAGAGGAGCAGCCCATCCTTTCTCTTCATACCAATTCCGGTTGTGTTTAGGGAAAGTACTTGCCTTGTGGGCATCTTTGTAGATGCTCTGTTTGTAAGGGAGCAAGGAAAGAAAGGGATTTCAGGGACAGACAGTCAGAGAAGACAAATAGTTAATGGTTGGTTCTCCTCTAAGTTATGCTTATTAAAATTAGGGACTGAATTTTCCTTTCAGATGTCTACACTGGAAGCAGAGCAGGGCAAGTGTTTCTGAGAAGTTGTTTTGCGGTTGTTAGAAGCTCTTTATTTCATCCGGGCAGTAATGCTGCTGTGGCTGGCCTTGAAGGAGTGTTTTTAACCTGTCGTGTGTGTTACTCAGATGCAACTGAGCATTTCACCACCTTCTTATGCCCCTAGTACAGAAAATGTTTTAGCAGAAAATATTTAAATCAGGCAGGTTGACTCTATAAGGATTGCCAGTTCCCTGAATTGAAGAAGAGTGGGAGTACACTTCCCTTAAAATTGTTCAAATTGAAAATGAAGTATCTCGTTCTGAGAGTGTTTAAGTTCAAGCCTCCGGAGAAGCAGCAGGATGGATTATAAATGATCCATTTTGTCTCCTTGGAGGATCCTGTAATGAGCCTAGACAGTAAATACACAGAGCTTTCTATGACGTTCTTATGATTCTCATTGCTGCTCTTTTTTGAGTAGCGGTGTAGTTTGATTATATGACCCTGAGTGACCAAGTGATGGTGTCCACTTGCATATGTGGCTGGACATTTCATGTATTCTTTTTTGTTATGGGCTGGTTTTATTATATATATGTAGTGAAATTTGTGTTTGTATGGCCCAGGTATGGGAAGGAAAAAGTACAGTAAACTGAACGGACCAGTTTTTGAGTCCAGCTCTAGATCTGGGACGACATGGTTTTCAGAGCCAAGCACTTAGGCCGTGGTGGAATATGCATGATTTTCTGACCCTAGGAAATAGTTATGATTAACTTAGTTCCATCTTGGCCTTTGTGGAAAATAAATCACAGATTCCAACAGTTCTGGAAAGGAAATTTGCTTATCATGTTAAGCCTGATACTGATCAGGCAGCAGACATGTCTTGCCCTGTGTGCACGGCCCATGGCCAGTGCAGTAGATGGACTGAAACTGATTTTCACCCTTTCTCAAAAGGACCTGATTTAGCCTAGCATTTTAACTTCAAAAAATATATTTCTGCCATATATATTAGCTTAACAGCTAAGCCTGATGGCATTGCTCCCATAGAGAGAGAGGAAGTAGGGGTTTAATTCTGTGGATGAAGGTCTGCAGGGAGACATTAGGCCTAGCCAGACATTTGTCTCGTCTCTATGTGCTATCACCAACCAGCGTGTTTCCTCGGGAGGCCCTAACTCAATGTGAAAACAGAAACTAAGCCTTACTTTGTTGCTTAGCAGGCTGTCCCATGCTTTTACTCACACCAGCACTTAGTTCTTCTGGGTTTTACATTTTTTTAAGATTATAAAGAAACACTTCTCTGTGTTATAGTATTTGGTCACTAACGTGGACGTTACCTTATTGCAGACTCTTCACAAAGCCTTCCCCCAAACATGGTATTAATAGATCAGTAATTATGAGTGTTCCTAATTCTCATGTTATCTATGAGATTTTGCATACATATGAAAAGTTTAACAAATAATTATAATTAACCTTTATAGCATAACAATATATATTAATATGCTATAATAATGAACCTTTATAATATAAAGGTTTTTATTTTTATAGTTCTTATGTTATCTAAAATGTTATATGTATATATGTATTATATACATATACTTGGGGTAAAAAATAAAAATTTAAAAGGATATACAATTAAAAATATTTAATTGTAAATACCTCTCAGATACCATTGTCTTATGTATTTTTCTAGAAATAGTATAATACATATCCAAATATATATATATATAATATATATGTATATATACACACACAGATAGATATGTGTGTGTATCCTTTTTAATGCATAGAATATACCATACATACTGTTCGAACCTTGCTTACTTTTATATATCTTTAGTGCATCCATCGATCAACTCATAGGGATCTACTTCGTGCATTCTCTTGGCGTATAGAATCCCATAATGTGGCTGGAACATTTCCCTAATGATGGCTCTTTAGATTATATGAAATTTTTTGCTGTTACCAACATTCTTCTACTTGCATGTTTGTGTACATGTGAATATTTATATGTAATATAAATTAATAAAGGAAAATAGAATTGCTGGATCAAAGGTTTACCCATAAGTTTTAAACAAATGCCAATTTTGACCTTAAATCTGAGTAGCATTTGAGATGTATTCTCTCTGCTTATTGCTATTACAGTCTCACATGAATAAGTCTTTTAACCACACCATGCTGTATAAATCATCAGGAAGAGCAGTTGTGTGTTCCATTTTTCCAGTTATTGCTTAAAACTTCTATTTTTGCGAGTTAAAATATTACCAGCTTCAGAACTAACCTCTCTGACTACAGTAAAACCTGTTTACCATTTTGATGCACAGTTTATGAAGTGAAAGTGATTTGTAATCCCTAAGTCCGCCTGATGCCCAGTTGGTGGCAGCAACTTTCAGCACCTCACTAATATTTCCTCTAGGTAAAAGGTGCTTTAAACTCATCAGTGTCTTCCATGCACTGATCTGGGCTCTCCTACAAATTACTGCCTTCTTCTCTTTCTCTGATGTGACAGGTGACCACAGAATTTGTCTGGGTATTCTTCTTTGGATATGTATTCCTTTCCTGTCAGCTCCTTTGCGTCCCAGACAGGGACCTGCGTGGTTTTTCCCTCTTTGGGTGTGTAGTCCTAGCCTGTCTTTCTCTCCTCCCATCCTGTTGCAGGTGTTCTTTTTTTTTTTCCCTTCTCACTGGGCAGCAGAAGTTGTTCCACAGTGGAAATTTAAGCATCCTCAAGTTTCTTCCCAGCTTTCGCTGTGTTTTCTTAGAGTAAATCGCCAATTTCTGTTTTTACAGGAAATCCTTCTTTTAATGGAATGAGTGTGGTCCCCAGTCACTCTGAAAAAATTACATTTCTCTGTGTTTTGAAATGAGACTTTTGCAAGTTTCAAAAACGTTTTCAAGTAATGAATGTATAGTAGTTTTTGTTTGCCTGGGCACTGCTTAACATGTGTGAAATGACTTTATGAGAAATAATAAAATCCTAGCTTGTTTGAATTTTAGTTCAGAAGAATTTTTCTCAGCTAAATTCTTAACTTCTGTGATTAGGCAAAAAGTGTGGGAGACAATCTAATTTAAAAAAAACACATAACTCTACTTGAATAGCAGTACTTATGCACCATTTATTTATGTTTGCCTTATTGCTTTAGCTCCCAAATAAGGAAATATTACAGTTTCCCATCAAAGGGAAAAATTCTTTAGAGTGAAACCTCCTTTTCCCAAATCTCTGATAAGATGGACTGAGAACTTCTATGCTTATTGCCTGGCTTATAAGTGTATGAGACTGGTTGTATTTCACACAATTTGTCCCCTTGTGCATGATTCCTTTTGGTCTTTGTTTATTTGTTTATTTTTTTCCAGGGGTCTTGTTACCAGAAAAATATACATGGAACAGTTCATACACAGGATAGATTATGTGATGACAAACTCAGAGGGATTAATTACACAGACGTCTGTTATTAAAATAAAGACCTTTAGCAGGGCACACAGAAAAAGTTCTGTAGACTTCATAAAGTCCATTTTACTTTATAAAGAAGACTTTAAGACTTCATCTGAAGTCAGATAGGCTAATAATTAAATATGGGGAAAAACTCCTGCAGTGGTATGGTTTGTCATTTCATTTACTAAATAGATTAAGCTAAAATATTGCGACAGCATTAAAAAAAGATATTCTTAAATAAAAGGTTTCAGCAATTCCACATTTTAAACAAGAAGATGGAGACAAAATATTATTTATGGGATTTATTTTGTAACATTTAAGACATAGAGATTATTTATAAAAATGCATAAGTTGTTGGTATCACAAATTAATTTAAACATATTGATACATCAAGTTATAGTGAAATGAGGTTAGGGATGATGGAAACGGCAGCACAGACATCCCTACAAGCTTATTTGGAATTTTTTAAAAAAATAGTGAAACATTCCTCCGTCTTCTTGTATAGCAGGTACTTTAAAAGATTATAGTATTATGCTACTGACTCTAATCAGGCCAAATGCTGGACAAATTATTAGGATACTCACACATAATTTGTTTGTTTTTTCCTGCAATAAACCAAACACTAAGCCTAACCAATTTCTGAATTTTAGCCTTAATTTTCAAGGTGAAAATAAGATTTAAAAACTGTTTTCTTGAAAGAGAAATAAACTGTATTAACAATTTCTTTGTGTCTAGAAACTAACCCAACAAATAGGCCTTTTCTAGAAACTTAGAATTTTGTTCCATGAAATTTTTAAAGAAAACTGAAATCAGTAACGTATCAGGCCTGAGTTATATGGCAGGCATATGTTCAAGTTTGTTAAGCTTGATTTTCCCATTAGATTGTAAAATCATCAAAAGCAAGAATCCTGTCCTAAGCATTTTAACACTAACTTGTGGAAGCTGGGATTCAAAGAATTCATTAATTCAAGAAGCCTTGATTGAATGCTACCTTGCTTTGTGGAATGCCAGAGACATAGCACCCACAGCCTGGAGAGGCTTAATATTTGGTAGGAGAATCAGATGCATTACAAAAATCAGGAAGCAGCAGAAAGGTAGGAAAGGGCATGGGGTATAGGAGTAAGTAAAAAATAAATAATAATAACATTCGTAGCAGTGGTAGGTGACGATTAGATGACATTTAGGTACCAGGCACTTGTCTTAGTGTTTTACATGTTATAGCTCATTCTGTGCTCATAACATCTCTATAGGGTGAGTCCTTTTATTACCTTCCCTTTACAGCTGTGAGAGCTGAGATATGCAAAGGTTAAGTTTTAAAGACAAATTCTTAATATTAAATTTTCTTTCTCCATTAATTTTAGTTATGGTTTTGGTTTTCATTCCTCTGGACAAAAATGCAGTACTAAGACTTTGGTAAAATTCCACTTAAAATTCCTAATATTCCTTCATGCTAGTTCACAAATCCCAGGTATAGTTAATAATGTAGTAATATAATATTTTGTCAAACAAGAAACTTTGATATTTCTGCAAAGACACTAATAAAACACAGAAGGACTTACAGAATGTCTGAGCTGTGGGGTCTTTGGGTAGCACGTGTATTTTTGTATTATACCTTGAACTTCTATTGAGTGTGGTAGGTAACCATCACAGGCACCCTCCGTCTGCATTGCCCATGGTTCCGAGCTGGAGACATTCCTCATTATGTCATTCAGAATCTCTTGCTCTCATGTTCCACGTGAGGAACTTCTTTCAGAATAGAGTTGCAAGAGGTGTTTCTCTTTCCAGGGGAAACTGGTATGTGTCTTAAGTTCTCATCAATATGATGAACTATTTAATTCTTTCTGTATCATTTTTCACCTTGGTTGTATCCTGTGGGAAAGAATAGCAAGCTCTGGTATATCACTCACTATTGCACTGTACATATATTATTCATTTAATACACAGCTCCTTTATGAGGAACATTTTACCTACTTGCCCATTTAACAGATGAGGAAACTGAGGGATGCAGTTTTTCAGTAATTTTAGTTATTCCTCCAGGGACATAAACTAGTAAGAGATAGAGTTGAGGAATCTGGCTTCCTAGTGAGTGCTCTTAACCAATATATTTTAATGATTCTCAATTACAATAAATCCTATATGTGGTAACTTTCTTTCTTGCACATTCCTGATACCTTCATTTCGCCAGCATGTTCTACCATTGCTGTGGAGAAAGACTCAATGTTTATCGAAGGCAGATGCAGTCCTATGACTAGGGACGCATCATTGTGGGAATGGGATTTTTCAGAAAAGACTTCACAGTGAAAGTCTGTCAGGGGTTAGCAAACCGTGGACCAGACTGCCTGTTTTGTAAGTAAAATTGTATTGAAACAAAGCCATGCCCATTTGTTTATGCTTTATCTATGTCTGCTTTCACACAAAGTGGCAGAGTGAGAGTAGTTGTGACAGACAGTAGGGCACCGCAAAACTGAATTATTTGCTGCTTGGCCCTTTACAGAAAAGGTTTGCTAATCTCTGGTCTATGTGATAAATAAGTGACTATTTAGTAGTACTGAGAACTTCCCGAAGGCTCAGTTTTTGTCTGTTTTATCACTAGGTATACCTAGGAACTGGGCACATGGTAAGAATTCAGTAGACAATTTTTGAATGTCTGACCAATTTGATTGATTGACTGGGTAAGGTAAATTATATATATATTAGAGCTTGGAGGAAGCATAGGAGAGAAATAAGGAAAAATTTGAGTGAAAAAGGCATGAAACAAAAAGGATATAAGATATTTGGGATTGAGGGACATTGAGTATGATGGGCAGGGTTTGCACTGCATGGCTTTGGGGGGCACGATTCATAGTGTAGCCTATGCAAGTAGTGCCCCCTGAAGGTGTGCAGCATGCAACCGTGTGTGTCTGTCCATAGGTTGGGGTGGGAGAGGGACTAAAGGACACATGATGCTACTATCTGATTGTTGTGAAAGCTGAGGATGGTGAGCTAGTAAAGGATTCTAAGATGGGAACATGATCCGATCTCTGCCACTCTGGCCAAAGTGTCAAAGGAATATGGTTTAGTGAGTAGGGAGACTAGAGGCAGGGAGATTTGCGAGGCTAATATAGGAGTCGAGTCATGGTGAGAGTGGGTGATGGCCAGAGCAACAGCAGTGGAGGGGGTGAAGAGGAGGCTCGAGTGGCAGCATGAGCAGTACTTGACCACTTGGTTGTGAGAGGCAAAGGCGAGGAGGCACCTGGGTACTCCCACGTCCATCTACATTGAAACTTATTTTATGTAAAAGCATTATAGCATCATTAATGAGAAACTGAAGAGAGACAAAGTCATTCCTAGTCCCTCTACTACAAGGAAACAAGCTATTTTTGTTTGAGTGTTTTGGTTATCTTATTTCTATGTAACAAATTACCCCAAATTTAGTGGCTTAAAGCAACAATAATTTTATTATTTCTTATGATTCTGGAGGGCAGGAATTTGGACAGGACACAGTGGGGAACCTTGTCTCTGCTTTCCACAATGTCTGTTGGGTCCAGAATGAGTAAGATGGACTTGTGTTTCTGTTTCTTGTCCACTTGTGTTTCTTGTTCTGTTTCTTGTTCTGTGATCATGGACTGGCACCTGCAGCCCTGTTTACTTTGGTGTGGTTGATCCAAATGGATGGACAGAGGAAGGGACTAAAGGAAGCAAAGAGCCACTTGTCTGGCTCTGCTGGGGGCCTTACAGGTTTTAAAGCTATCTCCTATGTGATCTCCTGCCTAGGCCTGCCCCTGGGGATGGGGCCACTGAGTGTGTTTTTGCAAATGGGGAAACTGAGCCCCAGGTGCAGCTACCAGGCCTTGTTCAGGGTAAGTGTCTGTTAGGGCTGGATCTTGAACAATAGCCTCTTCATCTCTGGTCACATGTTTTAACCCCATCTGTTGTCCACAGACTGAGTTGAATGGCTAAGAGCTGGCTGGAAGGGCTTAAGTGGGTTCACATGTTATCAGGGTTGGCTGGGTTTCTTGGTTCTCCTGCATATAGTCTCAGATTGTCTCCCTTTCCATATGGACCATCCAGCAGCATAGCCAGACTTTTTACAAGGCAGCTCAGGATACCAAGAAAACAAAAGTGGAAACTACCAGACTTTCTTCAGACAGCCTGGTCCGAAATTCCATGCAAGTCACAGACCTTGCTCAGGTTCAAGGGCATGGACTAATGAGCTCTGCCTCTTGATGCAGGTGAGGAGTAGCCTATGTCTGCAGGGAGGGGAGGAATTTGGGGCAGCCTCTTTGGAGATCAGCTACCACAGTGAGGCAGCGGGTGTTTGAGAAGGATAATAAGATGTTTCAATTCTAACTTGATCGAGTCTGATTGACTTAGTTTCCCATTGAAGAGGCTTCATTGTATTTTGCTTACTGCAACCTCAGAATGCAAAACGCTACATGAATAATGTATCTCTGTGATCTTTTAGATTAATGTTAGGGGCATTGTCCTTAGTTTGCATTTAAAGAACTCACAAACCCCAGGAATAAAATCATAGTTCCTAAAAAACTGGCAAATTTTGTTTTTCCAAATAAAAGAATTATAAAACTCCTAACTTTCCGCCCATTTCCTTTAGCCTCTAAGAAACTCAGGGACAAATTTAATGCACAGTCACTTAATTTTATTAATTTAGGTATCTGATATGTTTTACATTCCTTCTACGTGGGATTTTACTTTCAATTTCTATTAATAGCCCCATTTCTATATATCTGTTGGTATAATATACCTCAGAAACATTTTTTTTCTGGAATCAGGGATTATAATTAGTAAATAAAGATAGATGTGCAATTGTCAATAGAACTGGTATTGTAGTGAGCTGAACAAGATTATTTTTTGCGTAAATGGAGTAGCCACATTGTTAATAGAATAAAATTGGATTAGGAATACAGTCGTTTGGATTGTAGATCCAAAGCTCTATTATATCAAATCCTAGTTTTAAGTTCTTGTGACTTACCACTTTCTCAAGTGGCTTTTTTTTTGTTGAAGTTATCACTGAGTCTATTTATTCAGCCTCCTCAGAGCGGAAGGGAGAGAGGAAAATTCACTATCTCCACCATTCCCAGCCAAAGATGTATTCCAGACGGCAAGCAGGCTCAGAGTGGGGGAACTGTGCCGTTAGACAAGTGATTTGGTTCAGTGTTTTGAAGGGTTGTGAATTCCTAGACCATCAGTCATACTTACATTCAAATATAAGTATCCAAACACATCTAAGTCCAAATATAGTACAACCATTCTATGTTGTTGGTGTTGGGAGGCAAGATTTATGTCGGCTCTATGGACGCATTATGTCTGCTGTTAAGTTCATGGTTTTGAACTGAAGTGTAGTAAAATCTCTGTTAATAAAGAGATGTATTCCAGAGACAGGCTTATGTTTTGTTTTGTTTTGTTTTGTTTTTCTGTTTCTTCTCCTTTTCCTTCGTCCTCTTCCTCTTTTTCTTCTTCTTTCTCGTTGCCATTTTCCCCTCCTTTTTCTTTTCCGTCATTGTCATCTCATCTTCTTTTTCTTCTTCTTCTTTAACTTCCTAAGCTGAGCTACAAATAAAATAGGGATAATAAGAATATCAAATAAGGGTTAAACATTAAGAAAAAGAAATTCTAAATAAAATGTTCATTTTTACTTGGGGGTCTTGGGGTGTTCAAAAAGGAAACCAGAGGTAAGGTTTTTGTTAGGGGAGGGAAGGAGAAAGATTGAGGGAGGCAGGAGGAGAGAGTTTGGAGAAAGTTCTAGAGTGGAGTCCCATCAGCCAGTGGACCTGGGCTGGACAGAGAAGATGCTGGTGTCTGATAGATACTGATGAAAACCACCTCATTCCTGGCCACATTGGTACCAGGCTCTTCAGGAGACCAGGGGCTTATGGAGGAGAGGCAGGACATGAAAGAAAGATGCTTGGATGTCAGAAAAGATTCCTGTAAAAACATTTAGAGGAATATAATGGAAAAGCAGGTTAATCCATCATTTATTATGAACCTGTGTATATGGTGCCATGTTGTTGGGTGCATCCCCTCTCCTCATGGATAATGGTTTTTTGCCTACCATTTCCCCTGTCCATTTGGTGCCAATTTATGAGATCGTGTAGTCAGACCCTCATAGGTTGGTGCCTTTGATGAGTAACTTTTAAAGACGCTTCTTGTTTGTAGATGTTGTTTTTTCATGACTCCAATCTACCTCCATAGTCAGGCCATCCATCTTTATAAAAATATTACAAAATGGTTATAGTGGCAAAGACTTTAGAAATTTATAGATGCTGAAACTGAGGCCCAGAGAAAGTTCGTTACAAAGTGCTCAGGGTTCTTATTTTCTTCTCGACTTCATAGGTGTGGGAGCTGAGCCACACGGTGGCAAAGGCAGATTTAAGTAGAAGTGTGTTATTGGGTAGGAGGTCATGCCTCCTAGTTGTCTTCTTCCCCTAGAAAGGGTGACTGATATCTGCAAGTCCTCAACTGTGCTGCAAATAAGCAAACTCCCTACATCATGTGGGCATGAACATTTTTCTTCTTGTTTATCTGGCCTTAGGCCGTGTGATCAGTCTCTCAGTGGGCAACCCTGATGGCAGGCTGCGCACTGGAGTTTTAGCTCCACAGTTCTACCTTGCTGTCAGTGGAAGCCTCCAGATTAGGTGGGGTTGAGTGGGATGGGGCTTTTTAAGGGAGGTGATTGCTAGGGAGGGGGGTAGGGAGGGGGTGGGAGAAAGAGAAGTGGGAGTCTTCTCTGGGAGTCTTATGGGTAACTCCCTCCATCCCCACACTCACACTAATAATTAGCAATTAAAGCATCAGATGTCCTAGGATGAACCATGGCAGTTCTAGGTCTGTAAGCTCAGACTCTTTATCTTATAAGTTGCTGACTCAGCTGTCTGCACTACCAATTTATAAATTTAGATTCCAAGCAAGAAGCATGCCAGTGAAGAAAAAAAATCTTAAATTCTTGTCTTCTGTATCATCTATCCCACCAATTTTATAGAACACTTGCCTACTTCAAGTGACAACTATTTATTGAACATCAGCTATGTTTGAATTGGACCTAATGCTGAATTCTCAGAATGAACACCCTGTCTCAAGCCTGTTGATATTATTATCTTCTTCCACGGATTCTAGGCAGAACTACATGTGGACTGTCTTTCTCTCCCTTTACTGATGGGGTTAATGTCTGAGCTGATGTGAACAAGTGCCTTTCAGGGAAGGACTTGATATACAACCTTCAAGTCAACACCTAGTTTTTAGTCTTTCATGGACTGCTGCTGCTTCACACCCCAGAGTTTAGGCCACTGACCTCAAGTTTGCAAATTTTATATCCCATTACCACCCTGTGAGCTCTGTATCCCCCAGGGCCACATAGTTGATGTTTTAGCTGGAATCTGAGAAAGTGTCTGCACATTTCCTGAAGAGTTGGCTAGGAGTGATTTGGCAGTTCAGTCATAAAAACCCAGAGCTAGTGGCTGGGGTATATGTTATAATTACCTCACACTGTTTCCTATTTGAGCCTGGTTGTGGGTAGCTGGGTAGAGTGGTATTGCTTGTGGGATTATATTTGAAAGGACCAAGGAGTCATTTTCAGTGAACACTAATAACCATTGGCTGTGTTTTCAGGGAGGCTTGGAAGTGTGGATACAGAAATGCCTGGGGTCAAATCCTGGCTCCACCACCTACTAGGAAGGAATCTCAGACAAGTGCCTTGACCTGTCTGAGCCTCAGTTTCCTCAGCTGTAAAATGAGATTATAATACTCACCCCTCTGAGTTGTCCCAAGATTTAATGAGATAATACATTTCAAGTTCCTGGTACAGGGCCTGATGCATTTATCTAAAGTTAGATGATCATTAATATCTGGATACCACAGTCTCCACTTTCTCATCTTGGAGCTAATTACTTTCAGAAGCATAGGAAGCGAACTTGAACTTCAAAAATTTTAAAATTATAATCTTAATGGAAACTTCCTTTGTCTGTGGAGATCTGGTTATACATACCTAAAGGCGACGTATGGATAAGGTTTTTATTTTTTCAATTTCCCCTTCCCCCAAATTATTCCTTATTAATATTGCCCCCCCCACTGCCCCGCCAATGCTCTCAAAGAAGTTTGCATTTTTTTACTGGCAGATTTGGCAAACGGTCTTGTCTCCTTCCTGTTGAACACTTTTTTTTCAAGAACCTTTGTGAAAGGAATTTAGATTTTAGGAAATGGAAGCACTGGCCTGAAAACCACTTTCTTTGGCAGTATTGCAAAGAGATGCCCTGAGAGTTGGGACTGTTTTGTGGTCACATGGTTGGCCGTTTTGGAAATGTGCTTTAATTGCCTTATCAGAGTAAAGATTTGGTTATGATTGGGTAGACAAGATGACGACTGGTAATTCCAAGTCATACTACCTTTCAGCTTATGATCTCAGAGGTAAAGAGAGAAACCCTTTCCCAGCGTTCACACATCAGATCTCACTGAGAACTCTGGCACTGCTCCTGTCACGTGCCCATCACTGTGACCAAAGAAATTGGGCACTTGGGCTGTCCAGGACTGAGGGATGTGGAATGGGTTCCTCTTAGGAAAGAGGAATTCAGGTAGCAAAAAAGAGGAAGGATGCTGAGTGGGAAACATAACACATCTGCCTCTGGACCAAGAAAGCTCCCTTTTCCACAGACCCAGTACTCCATCTCACTCCGTCATTGCTGTTCTCTCTAGGCGCCTTGTGGACAGGCCTTGCTTGTGTGATTTGGGGCCAGGCTGACTCAGATTAGCCGCCCCTGAGAAGAGCCACGGCCTTCACTTTCCAACTGAGCATTCCCTTCCTTTGGCTTCATGCCTTGTAGCAACGTAATGCTCAGTCAGTACAAAGGGATTCTTATTTGTTGTTTTTCTTCTGTGCCCTATTTCTTTTGAGAAATTGAAGATCTTTTTAGTTTTTTCATTTTCTTTTAATGATTCCCATTTTGATTTTAATGAGAGTTGGCTTTGAAGAGATCTTAAACTATTGAACATCTGGGAAAGTGGACCAAAACATACATATCTTAATTTAGACAAAGCTTTGATAGAATTCCTATACCCTGCACCCTTATACACCAACCTCTGTTTAACTGATTGGCAATAAACTCTAAGAAGTTGCGGTTGCTTCATATTTATTCACAGCCTATAAAAATAAGACTGCTTTAAATAAGGAATAGTTTAAACAGATAATAGTTATTTTTCTGCTTGTCATTAAACATGTTCAAATTACCTAATATCTCTCATTCCCTTGGGGTAAATCACACAACCACCAATACCATCGAAGTTTATAAAAAAGCAAAAATATAGATACAAACAAACAAACAAATACCAGGCACTTTCTCTACTCTGCCAACTTCCCAGGAAATAAATAAACCTCAAATAACAAAGTAAGCTTTCCTTTTTAAACTTTTGAAAACCTTTTAAGAATTTTACAAGAATATGCACGCCAGGTTTTCCTACTTCTTCCTCTTCTTTTTTTTTTTTTTGTCAGCAATTCTGACTTATTATATTGTTGAACATTTGGCAGAATTCTAGACAACATGTCTAATTTGACCTTGGATTGACCCAACTGCTCATATGCATTTGGGCCCCTCCTTGAAAATAAGTTGACACATTGTCACACATCGAAGAATCAGAAAACATAACAGGCTTCCTTGCTAAATTATTTCCTCCTTTTGTTTCCTATTTCCCATGACTATAAGAATTCTTGCATTTGTGAACATGTCAGCCCTTTTATGGACCGGATACAAATCAGTACCTTTCCCCTCAAACTCTTTTATTAACTGATAGATGTATGTTTGTCATAAAGAAAGATACGGTGTCCTTATGAAAATGAATCATGTCAGAAAGCAGTTCAATGCCCAAGGGAACCCATTTCCTGGGCTGATATGCTTAACTATTTGCACAAGGGTGATTAAGTCATTTGTTCTTGGATTCCTCGTCTAATGAACATTAACCTTATTTGAGTAGCCGCATATGTGAGATTCACAGAAGCATTTTGGTTAGTTCTTGCCACTTGCTTAAGATGGTAAACATGGTGGGATTGGACTGTTATTATATCTAAATGGGTATCCCCATCCTGCTCAAGAATGTTGAGTTGCATAGCAGATAGAAACGGTTGTTATATGAATGAAAAAAAAAAAAAAGCAGAAGTGTGGTGTCATGATATGTAGGAGAGTATGGCTATAGGATGAACTAGGCCAGATGCTGCTGCAAAGTTGTTGTTTTCTAACTTTTTAATATGGAAAATTTCAAATATATACAAAACTAGAGAGAGTACTACAATGAAGCTCCAACTTCAGCAGTTATCAGTGAATGGTCAATCTTATTTTACCTACTTCTCTTCCCTGCCACAGATTATTTTAAAGTAAATCCCTGAAAAATAATTTAATTAGCAAACATTTCATTATGCATCTGTAAATGGCAAGGACTCTTTAAGAAACAAATATAATGATAACTAATAAGAACCTGCTGTATAAAAAAGTAAATAAAATAAAATTCAAAAAAAAGAAAAAAACAATACTATCACATTTAAAATTAGCATTACTTTAAAAAATATCAAATATCTAGTGAGTATTTGATAATATTATTTTGATATTTGCTAATATATAAATTTGATTAGTATTATCAGATTTCTCTGATTAGGTTATAAATTTTATTTTTTTATAGTTCATTCAAATCAGGATCCAAATTAAGTCCATATTTTGTAATTGGTTGATAAATCTCCTAAACATTTTAAAATATATAGATTGTCCCTCTGTCATTTTTTTCCTTATAATTTATTTATTGAAGAAATTGGTTCATGCTGTATATCACTTCTATGCGGAATGTAAAAAAGCTGAACTTAGAAACAAAGAGTAGAGTGGTGGTTTCCAGGGTCTGGAGGGTGGGGGAAATGGGGAGAGATTGGTCAGAGGGTTACAAACTTATAGTTATAAGATGAAAAAGCTTTGAGCATCTAAGGTGCAGCATGTTGAGTATAGCTAGCAATATTGTATTAAATACTTGGAAGTTTCTAAGAGAGGAGATCTTAAATGGTCTCACCACACACACACTAGTAATTATGTAACCAAGTGCAGGTGTTAGCTAATGCTTTGGTGGTAATCATTTTGCAATATATAAATGTATCAAATTGTCATGTTGTATACTTTAAACTTATACAATATTATGTGTCAATTATATCTAATAAAGCTGGGGAAAAAAATAAAAAGAAATTGGTTCATGACCTGAAGAGCAGTGTTACTTAAAATGCCAGTCCATTAGATGCTTGTTTTCAGTCTGCGATGAGATGAGGAGCATGTGCCAGAAGATAAATGCAGTATGTCACTAAGCAACACTATTTAGCTGAGCTGATATTTTTTCATAGCAAGACTTTCTAGATGAAGGAAGCAGTGAGATGACTTACATTCAAGCTTAAGCTCCTTATCTCTTTATAGATTAGTAATATATAGTGTGTGGACCGGCACTGGCCAGTCCTTGGACCATACTTGGGGTACACAGCTGCAGGGTTTCTTACAGTCTATTGATAACTGCTTCCCAGTGGTGGTGGTGCTTATTGTGTTCCTCTGTTCCCTGTATTTGCTGTGACTTGCTAGCCAGAGCTAGAAGCTTGATTCAATTCAGGATCAACTTTTTGGCAAGAAGACTTTATAAGTGGTGTTTGTACTTCCGTTCGGAGGCATATCATGTCTGCTAGTCTCTCTTTTTGTGACGTTAGCAGCCATTGAGGATCATTGTCGAGGTCCATTAATTTATTAGGGTAGCAGAATGGGAATATTTGAATTCTGTCATTTCTTATTGGTTTATTAGTACTGGAAAGTTTTACATCTAGTTTTAAACTTATGCTCGATGCCTCACAGCCAGCAATGTCTGCAATGCTGTCAGACATGCTTTTTCTGCACGTGTCTAAACTGACCCATGACTTTGACAGTTGTGGAAGGATTATTCAATATCTAATGCTAGGCATAGCAATTATGAGGTGTAACACTGGGGAAAATTTACACAGAAGGAGTCAGGCACTTGAGAGGGCGGACAAGGAAGGATATAATTCTGCAAGGGTTCATTCCTCTCCTGTCAGCCCATGACCTTTTGTGCGAGTCAAGACGGAGACACTCAATGCATTGAGTAGGAGTTTCAGGCAAGGGGTTATAAAAAGTTGGTGAGATTTTGGACAATGAGTGAAAAGAAGATGTTTGCAGATATTTTAACATTCAGAAGGGAATGTTTGTACCCTCATTTCAGCATTGTTTTCTCAGGGAAGCTCTTTTTATTTAAGAAATAGGAGCTTTTAACTATACTTATTGTGGTAATCATTTTATAATATATGTAAGTCAGATAATTATACTATATACTTTAAGCTTATGCAGTGCCGTATGTCAATTATATCTCAATAAAACTGGAAAAAACAATCAAAAAGAGATAGGAACTAATAAGCTTTAGTGATTCAAATGAAAGATTCTGAAAAACACTGGTATATCCAGATCCCCTTGGGAAAGGTATAAAGGGATTAGAGCTGCTCCAGTAGCTTCACTCTGAGTGTTTGTGGGGGATAGTGTGTGTGTGTGTGTGTGTGTGTGTGTGTGCGCGCGCATGTGCGCGCACACGTGCGCGTGCTTGCACTAGCATACAAGCTGCACTTCCTGTGTGTTTCATGTCAGTGAAAGATGTATGCCATTCTTTGGGGCCTCACATATTTCTACTACCTGGTGTCAAACTCCCTGGGAAACTGATTTTAAAACAGAAGCTTTGTCTTTGGGAGCTGCTATAGAGAAGACCTGGAAACCTTTTAGCTATGTTAGGAGGTAGAATGGGATGGATGTGCCAGCAGCAGCTCCTTCTCAGAGGTTGTCACTATGTGCAAGTGTTGGCTAGTATTTAGCACCCACTCTGCTTGATGATGAAACACCAATACTGTCACACCTTCTCCAGAGCCCAAAAGGTATTGAGAAGACACTGCTGGCATCACTCAGGCTGAGAGGGATATCTTTTAGATTGGATTTCAGGGAGGAGCTGTGCTGGTGTTTGGGATGAGAGTTGCCACTTTCTCCATGTAATGGACAGCGTGCCAGCAGCCTCTGAATTAAGTCATAGAGATGTGAATCTGGAGAGTTTTTTAGAACATCACCTGGGTCACCCTGGCCTTTGTGCCGCTTATTGTCTTCCTAAGCCAGGTCAGATAGTGCCTGCATGACCTGATGGTTTTGCTTGAAGCTACTTTTCAAAAGACAAGATGTAGCTGTGTTCAAGTGTATACACAGAACACGTTCCAGTAGCAGCTATGAGTAAGTGTTGAATTATCCACATTTTGAATCTCTACATTGCTCCCCATCCACAACTCCCCCAAACACTGAACATGTTAAGAGCTGAGAGAGATTTTTTACCAGAGGGAACAGGGCAGGATATTCACCAGGTAGAAACTTTCAGAAACAGAAGTACCAGTCTGTAGGAGTGAATTAACCTAAAAATGTATTCCTGGGCTTCCCTGGTGGCGCAGTGGTTGAGAGTCCGCCTGCCGATGCAGGGGACACGGGTTCGTGCCCCGGTCCGGGAAGATCCCACATGCCGCGGAGTGGCTGGGCCCATGAGCCATGACTGCTGGGCCTGCGTGTCCAGGACCTGTGCTCCGCAACAGGAGAGGCCACAACAGTGAGAGGCCACAACAGTGAGGGGCCCGTGTACCGCAAAAAAAAAAAATGTATTCCTTTTACCATTGCTTTCCTTTTCCAATATACTTTGTGAGATCTGCTTAAAATTTTTGTTTTTGCAGACTTAAGAAAAGAAAACCAGAGCACAAAAAATTATGCACAAATGAGTTTATATAAAGGAACACATTCTCTTTGGGGTATTTATGGAAACATCTTTTCCAATCTCTAAAAATCTTTAGTACTAGCCTTGGAATGTTTTATTAATAAATTCTTTTGGTTTTTAATTAGTGATTTATGACATGTTTCCATTGTGTAGCCTTTGAATAATTACTTCACTTCCCTGACTTTCAGGTTCCTCATCTGAAAATGAGCACAGCAATGCACATTCTTGATAGGATTTTGGGGAAGAGTCACACAATCATTTTGTAAATTATAAAGCTCTCTAAACATTGCTAATTATTATTTTTATTCCACATGGTGATTTCATATGGACTAGATAAATTCCTGATTGAGTCAGATTCCCTCAAATTTAAATTAGACTGTTTTTATTAAAATTGTTCCAATATCCAAAAGTTTAAAAATAAATGCTTACAGCCTTACCTCAATTGAAAAGCTTAAAAAAAAAATACTTCGTCAAGTTCTTAATTCCTAATATTGTGAATTGTTAATTTCTATGAAATAATCTCAACTATGGCATGCCATTAACTAGCTTCCTCTGCCTTTTTAGAAACTTAAACTCTATCAATGATTTATTTTCCTTTTTTTTGTTGTTCCTTAGCAACAATGTTGCCTCTGTTCTGATGACAAGGTTTCCTAGAGAAATGTTTTTAAAAGACCCATTGCCGGTTGACACTTGTGAAGTAAGAGTTTGAGATACAAGATCTCCAAAGCTTTTGAAGCTGTAAAATATTTCTAAATGATCCATCAGAAGCATGGAAAAATTTTACTGTCATACCCCATGAATTCCATTTATGTGTGTCTTTTGTTATGTATTTGATTTTTCATTTTAATTTTTTAAACTTAAAAACGTGGATGAAATGACATTGATTTCTTATTAGAAATTATCTTTTTCATCCCTTTATTTTATTTAATTTCTTATAAACATATTTATCTTTTTGTTAAATGAAATCCTCACCACTCTGACAGAATTCTCTCTAACTTAGGTTGTCTTAATTGGAAGTACATTTGAAATCCTAAACCTTCATTTACCATTTAAGATGCAGGTATTGTGTGAGGTGCTGGGCTTGTAAAGATAAATCTGAACTTTCTGTCTTTAAAGAGCTCACATTCTAAAAGAGAGGGTAATTACTCAGTTCCAGGGGATCTGAAAAGCTCACATAACTTGAATACAAGAGTGAAGCCACTAAATACAGTTCAAAACTGACCTGCTCCCTTGCTTCATTTGGAAGCTACTCTTTTTGGAAATGGCTCATTGAACCCTTTGGTCTGTGAACTAGTCCTGGGTCCTGATTTTATATCATAGTTCCTGGTGAGGTAGGATCTTCTGGTTTGTAAAATAATTCAGGTACGTTGAAGATTAGAATATCCAATTACTCCCCGTTTCTTAAGTTCCTGACTTATAGACTTAGGGCTATCCCATATTGGCCCTAATGGGCTCCTGCTGGGGGTGGGGGATGGCACTGGGCCTGGGGCTGGGAAGGCTTCCATTCTGGCTGTCCTCTAAGGACTGTGTGGAGTGGCCTGAGTTGAAGGTGGTTGATTCTCACAGCTCACCGGGCAGCTTGCTGTAGCTGCAGGGACCATGGGTTTGAGTGGCCAATTTTTCCTCTGGTTGCCTGCCGTGGAATGTGTTTTCCCATAAAAACAGCATTTTAAGTCTGTGGTCAGGTTCCCAGACCAGCCTACAATAGCCTATTTAGCTGATAATGTAGCTGAGAGGCTGCTATTTGGCTAGACTGGGGACCAAACCACCACCTATTAACATTGTTTCTATTGGAAAAGCCATTCCAAGTTCTAAATACCAGTATAGAAGTGACATTTTGGAGCCCTACCTGTTTGTCAGTTGGGAGCTGCCAGTACTTGGAACTGGAGAGTTGAATCACCCTGCACTCCCGACTCCTGAAGGATGCCATTCTTTTGCCTAAGCCTGACCCCGTTGGCCCGTTTTCCTGTCTCTTACTGGCGCTGCCAGTACATTCAGAAGATACTATCTCCCTGGACAGAGCTCTTGGTCTGAGAACTTCTGGGAAGTGGTGAGAGTCATGGTTTCAATTCCCTTTTTCTTCTGTGGGTGGTAAAGAGGTGGAAAGGGACCAGTTGGAACTTGGGAGCAGTGAATTCCATAGACACCATCCTGGGCCTGCCTGTTCTGGATCACCTGCTTACTTTACTTGTTTGTATTTCAATCATCTCTAGAATTTTGCCCACCCTTTACAAAAGTACAGTATAGCTTTGACTTGAGTAAATGGAGCAAATATCCCAGTCTAAGACAATATCGTTGCTAGTCTTGAACTCATAGGTAAATCCAAGGGATTGCAGAGTTCTGGGAAGCAGTTCTTTAGAGGCATCATGTGTTTATGTGATACCACTGGTTAAATCCTCGTAGAGGCTGGAGAGATGCAATTTTGAGACACACTTTTTTTTTTTTTTTTGTCTGTCTTGAGGAAATCCCTCCTCATCCTTATAGAATCAAATAGTAAAGTTTCAACTTCATAAACAAATAACACCTCTCCCCATGTTTAGATGGGAGTCCCTTTTGTACACCCAACTGGGGGTATGATGCCAGAGGGCCAGACAAAGATCCCTTGCTTTAGAGAGAAGTAGGTCTAGTGCAAGTTTACTACGACAGCAAGTTAGTCAAACCATTGCCTTTAGAAGCTTACGAGGCCGCACAGGTTATTTAGTAGTCTGTGCAGACTTTTGTGTTCTCAGTATTGTGCAATCCACAGTACCAGAGGCGGAAAGTGCCCCACGTATCAGTGGAATTAGGACTTGCTTCACACATCCATGTGCTTCTGGTCTTCATGGTTCAATCTCTAGTTTCCTGTTCCAGTGCACCCTGTGGCTTTAAATTCTTCCTTTTTTATTTCAAAGAAAAGCACACACATGCACATGCTCCAGTCACCTACAAAAGATTCCAACCGGATTTAAGTTGGCCGCCACTCCAAAATGACCTCCCGAATTTGGGGAACTGCCTTGGCAGCTCTCTGTTTCCTTAGCTAAGAAAGGCTGAGGGTGTGTGTGTGTGTGTGTGTGTGTGTGTGTGTGTGTGTGTGTGTCCTCGATATGGTGACCTAAATTCTTTGGCTCTTAAGTTCTTGAGCTGTTTCTTCTGATCAACACAAAATTCCCACAAAAAACACAACTTAGGGTATACAGCAAATGAAACTGTGGAGGCCACACCCTCTCTGTGCTGTCCGGGGCTGAGTTACCCTGATCACCGTGGGAAAAGCCTCCGTTCAAGCAGCACATCTGGAGGAACGTCTCAAGGCTGCCTGGTGAGCTTTGTGATGGTTGTCTTTTGGAATTGGCCACACATCACATTCTGGCTCCATCGATGACTTTGATCAGTCACAACAACCTGCCCTAAGAAAATACACTTAAAACTTTTGTTGAGTTGAGTTGCCTTTGGGATTTTTGATTTTCTTTTGCTAAATAAATAAGTAGAATCAGATATTTATATATGAGTGTTTTCTCTACATTGGTTTTGTATTTTCTCGAAGGAAATATATTGATCCCTGAGTTATAAACATTGATAACTTCACTGTTTAGAATAAATTAATGATCAGAATATCAGCAAAATAATCAAGGCATGAAACCATTATGCATTACTGTTTAACTGTCTATAACCTTTCAAATAAGCAGGAAATATTCTTCCCTTAAATAGGTTCACTTATAACAAATAGTTCTATTAGTTCTCCATGTTGGTGGCATTTACAGATGGCCTATTTATGACACCAAAGTTCATCTTTGTTAATTGTGCTTTGTACTTACTAAGGCATTTAGTCAGTGTTATCTTGTGTGCTTCTAAATGGACTCCAAGATATTCTAGGCCTAACAAGCATGGTTTCTCTGCTTCAAAAACTGTTAGCCTGGGATCAGAGGGGCTGGGGGCAGGTTTCACAGATGAGACTCTAGACATAAAATTATTCAAAGTATATAATTGTAATATAGCATGTGTAGGTTTATGAGAAGTGTGTCTGGAATTGTGTTGGTAGGTTGAAACATGGTGGGATTAATCAGGGAGGAGGGATTAACACTCTGCGGGGGGAGGGGGAATGGAATTATACATTAAAAGGGAAAGATAGAAGAGCTAGTATAAAGATGGAAGAAGAGTTTAGATTTCGTGTGTGTGTGTTGGAGGAGGGGGCTTGTGCCTGACAGGCCACTGAGTCGGTGAAGAGAAGAAGCAGGGCAGGAGAGTGGAAGTTGATGGTGATGAGAGTGGGCAGGTAAGACAGGCCTACCTGGTGGGGATCTGAAGCCAATAGTGAGATGTTTAACATTTTACAGAGAGTAAAGATCCATCTCTGGATCGGAGGAGAACAGAATTAAGCATGGTGAACATGAAAACATGCTTAGCTCCATTGTCCTAACGGAGAAGAGAGGAACTAGGAAGCCAGGAAAAGCAGAATGTAGTGTTAGTCCAACAGTGAAACACCAGGATTTGGACAAGGGATTTGCTTACGGAGGTAGAGAATTTAAGAGTAGTTTCAGCAGTGGGATGAAATAAAACTAGTGACCCCTCTTAGCGACTGGGAAACATCAAGTTATAATTCAGAGAGTCCCCTTCCATGCTTACCCTGGATGATGAGGCTAAGCACCCTTGTTCTGGGCTCCGTTAGCTCCCCAGGCAGACCTTGTTGTCAGTGTTTTACCTGTCATATTGACAGGCTTTGCGTACGGGTCCATCTTCTTTCGAGAGCAAAGACTATGTCTTAGTCAGTTTTGGGGGAATGTAACAGTTTGTTTATAATTGCATAGTAAAAATATTATTGTTATTTTACTTTTTAATAAACTTTTAATTTTAGAACAGTTTTAGATTTACAGAAAAATCACGAGGATAATACGCAGAGTTCCCATATATCCTGGACACAAATTCCTCTGCTGTTAGCCTCTTATACTAGTTTGATACATTTATTACAGTTAATGAACCAATACTGATATATTTTTGTTAACTAAAGTCCATTCTTTATTCAGCTTAACTGATTTTTTAACTGAATGTCCTTTTTTATGTTCAGGATACCACATTACATTTAGTTATCATATCTTCTTAGGCTATGACAGTTTCTCAGACTTACCCTATTTGTGATGACCTTGACAGTTTTGAGGACTGTCGGTCAGGAATTTTGTAGATTATCCCTTAATTGGGATTCTTTTGGAAGGAAGTCACTATGCACAGCTCACACTTAAGGCGTAGGGAGTTATGCATCACCTTGTTGAAGGCAGAGTATCTACATAAATGATTTGGAATTTGCCAGCACAAGAGATTTCTCTCTTTTCTACCATTTATTTATTTATTCAATTATCTATTTATCAGTCTGGACTCATGGACATTTATTTTATACTTTGGATTATAATCCAATACTACTTTTGTTATTTTGTTACTTAAATGGTTCTAGCTTTGGCCACTGGGAGCTCTTGATTTGGCTCCTGTATCCCTGACATGTCCCCATCATGGTGGGTATTTGTTTCTTTGTTTGGCACTTTCTTACTTTCTTTACTTTCTGTCGCTACAAGATGCTCCACGCTCACCTTGTACATTTCTTGCCCAGTCCTGGAGTCAGCCATGTTTCCCAGGAGCCCTGGTTCCTTTTATTGGAGAATGGTATTAGAAACCAAGTGTTAGGTCTGGGTGTTAGGTATACTCGTCTTAGTCACTTTTATTTATCTAACACACTGCCTAACACATAATAGATTCTCACTAAATAGATTCTCACTAAATATTGTTGAGCGGCTTTGTGTTGGTGGACAAGATGATGATTCATGTGCCCTGTTGTGTGCTCAGCAGTGAACTTACTGACTACACAGGAAGATAAGTTATGTGATTTTGGATACCTTGAGTTTGAGGTAGTCACAGAACATTTGATTCTAGATGTCCTGATAGTAGGAAGTGAAGAGAGAAAGAGAGGGGGAGGAAGAAAGGGAAGGAAGGAGGAAAGAGAAGAGGAGGGAGGGAGGGAAGGAAGTCTTGAGAAACAGACAGACATGGACTTTGGAGGAAAGGATGATGGAGTCACCAATCTACCAGAGACGGGAGAGAGCAAGAAGGGGATAAAGCTCCTGCAAACCACAATACGAATGGTTCTTCTTCTTGTTCCTTTGGAGATCATTTTAATTAAGAAACACTGCATGAGGTAGGTTAGAGAGGTTGGCCGGCTGGCTTGAGTCTTCAAAGGAGAAAACCAGGATTGTCTGTGTCCCAGCCAGTGTTGACTCAGACAATCCAGAAATGAGTCCCTGGGTCTGGAGAGCCTGGCTGAAGCTTGAGGAGGCCCTGGAAGCTGTCTTCACTACCGGGGTTTGAAGTTTCACTACTTGACTTGTTGTGAGTGGCAGATGGGCTGGAACAGTCACATGTGATGTTCAGATCACTGCTGGGAGATGTGACCTCTGCCTTTGGCTGTGAAGAGGGCCAGAATACAGGAAATAAAATAAGGGGGTAGTGTTTGCAAAGTTTATTGAAGCAGTGGATCCCTTTATCAGATAGCACTCATGGTTTTTCTTTTTACCTTGATAAAACTTGTCAAAGAACTAATAAAATAACGATGTGTGGTTCACAGTATATGTAGCTCATTTGTGTTTTTTCATTATGTATCTCATTTTTGACAGTGAAAGTTATGATTATTTTTAAACTCTGAAACTGTGGGATATTAGGATGTTTACCTTGAGACATGTTACATGGGCATTTGGGCACCCATCATTATGTGGGAGGCATATGCTTTTTGATACCCCTCCACGCTTATACTCAAGAGGGCTAAATCGTAACTTTTCTGCCTAAAGGTCAAAAAAGCAGGCAACTCACAGAGCAGGGTCCATCTCATTAACCTTTACCTAATGCTTGTTATTCTCCTTGCCCAAGGTTTTATCACTTCACAAGCTGAGAAACTCATGCATATGAAATAAGAGCCCCTTGAATTTGTCTTTATTACCCTGGTCGTGTTTGAAAAGGAGTTTGCACTTGGGATAGGAAGCAGAAAGGCTCCCTTGCTGAAAGACAGGCCAGACTCGCAGAAGTGGGTTGGCTAAGGAATGTGGACACACTGCAGACATCTTGCACTGAGGCTAATTCTTGCAATGATGTGGTCATACGTGGTAGAGCCCAGCTGTTTGCTCCATTGAGAGGGGCTTTAGCTAGCCCACACAATCTCTGAGTGCTGTGTCTGAACTGGATCCAAATATCCAGCCTGCTGAGGCTCACCCAGCCCCCAGAGTGATTGGAGTTGGCTTATTACAGAGCACAACATTCAAAGCAACTGGTAAGAAAAGTTACAGACAAAGACTTAGTAATTGAAAAAAATGTGACGTATAGCAGTAAAGTGGAATCTAAACATATTTTCTCCCTCCCCCCATAAACTATTAAGATACAGGTAAAAACCGTTTATGCTTAATCTTTGGTCCGTTGATGGACATTTTGTGATTTTTGTTATCCATGCCACCAGGAATGCTACTGGGTGAATATCATCATCTCCCCTAAATACATCTTTGCCTTAACGTAGGGATTAAGACAGTGTACTCTAGAATAAGACTTCCTGAGTTCAAACTCCATTCTCTACTTCCAAGCTATGGGACCTTGGCTAATTTGTTAAACCTTACTTTTAAAACGGTAATAGTAAGGTTTAGCTCAAAGAGTTTCTATGAAGATGAAATAACGTATCTTTAGCACTTACTATATCTTTTCCCTTTGAATTTTACCTTTAATTTGTAGAATGCCACTGCCACTTGCATGGAGCTTTATCTCTGACTTTTTTTTGGTGGTGGGTTGGTAGGTATGGCGGATGAAGTGAAAAGGAAGAAGAAGAGGTATGATTGCTACACTTTGATTTACACAAAAAAGTAACTCCATTAATGATTTGTCTTCTTTGTTAATGATTTTCATGCTGAAACCTTAGAGTAAAATCTTTTAGAATGGAAATCATCCAACTCGTCTACTTTAGACTTTACATAGCTTAGAACTTTCCAACTTAAATAAGACATTCATTTATTTCTAGAATTAAAGGTGTTTTTTTCTGTGTGTAAGTAGAACAAATGCTACCCAGCTTGTTTGAACATGTTCTGTTAGTTTGCAGTTCTCAAAACCAAAGTCAGCAGAGGAGAAATCTTACATCTTTCTAATACTTTGCATTAAGCCACAAGACGTAGTAGTATTTAGTGTTGTTGAAGAATGAATGGAAACGAGATTAAAGCAATTGTCATTTGACGATGTTGGTTGAAATTAAATAATATATTAGGCTTTCCCTGGTGGCGCAGTGGTCAAGAATCCACCTGCCAGTGCAGGGGACTCGGGTTCGAGCCCTGGTCTGGGAAGATCCCACATGCCTCAGAGCAACTAAGCCCTTGCGCCACAACTACTGAGCCTGCACTCTAGAGCCTGCGAGCCACAACTACGGAAGCCTGTGTGCCAGAAGCCCGTGCTCCGCAACAGGAGAAGCCACCTCAAAGAGAACTCCGTGCACCGCAGTGAAGAGTAGCCCCCGCTCACCGCAACTGGAGAAAACCCTCACACAGCAACGAAGACCCAACGCAGCCGAAAATAAAATTAATTAATTTAAAAAATATATATATATTACTTATTAAAAAGGGAATAGTTATTAAACTCAAAAAAGTCAGAGCATGCAAACAAAATAAATCATAATTCAACATTATATAGAATTTTAAGAAATTCAGTGAAATGAAAATGTGATAACTAATGAAAGGGAGCTGTGAATGCCTCATTCTAATGAAGCAGAAAGCACCTGTTTATGAGATAAGAAGTTCATACTTTTAAAGTAAAATTGTTGCTTTAAATAAAAGATGATGATTCATTCAATGAATGAATCCAGAATCTACTGTGTATCAGGAGACAGAGATGTAAAAATAAAATGCCTGCTCCCAAAGCACTAAAAATCTACAGGAAACTTAACTAAAAATTACAGTGTACTATGAAAAGTGATGATAGAGGGTGTTTTAGAAACTCAGAAGAGGAGCTCCCAAAGGTGAAGGTAAGATTGGAAAATCTTCCTAGAAAAGAAGGTGCGAGGATTAGGAAACAAGATGGCGGAGTAGAAGGACGTGCTCTCTCTCTTGTGAGAACACCAGAATCACAACTAGCTGCTGGACAATCATCGACAGGAAGACACTGGAACTCACCAAAAAGATACCCCACATCCAAAGACAAAGGAGAAGCCGCAATGAGACGGTAGGAGGGCTGCAATCACAGTAAAAGCAAATCCCATAACTGCTGGGTGGGTGACTCACAGACTGGAGAACACTTATACCACAGAAGTCCACCCACTGGAGTGAAGGTTCTGAGCCCCACATCAGGTCTGGCAGGTCTGGCAATGGGAGGAGGAATTCCTAGAGAATCAGACTTTGAAGGCTAGTGGGATTTGATTGCAGGACTTTGACAGGACTGGGGGAAACAGAGACTCCAATCTTGGAGGGCACACACAAGGTAGTGTGCGCTTCGGGACCCGGGGGAGGGAGCAGTGACCCCAGGGGAAACTGAACCAGACCTACCTACTAGTGTTGGAGGATCTCCTGCAGAGGCGGGCGGTGGCTGTGGCTCACCCTGGGGACAAGGACACTGGCAGCAGAAGTTCAGGGAAGTATTCCTTGGCGTGAGCCCTCCCAGAGTCCACCATTAGCCCCACCAAAGAGCCCAGGTAGGCTCCAGTGTTGGGTTGCCTCAGGCCAAACAACCAACAGGGAGGGAACCCAGCCCCACCCATCAGCAGTCAAGCAGATTAAAGTTTTACTGAGCTCTGCTCACCAGAGCAACAGTCAGCTGTACCCACCACCAGTCCCTCCCATCAGGAAACTTGCACAAGCCTCTTAGATGGCCTCATCCACCAGAGGGCAGACAACAGAAGCAAGAAAAACTACAGTCCTACAGCCTGTGGAACAAAAACCACATTCACAGAAAGATAGACAAAAGGCAGAGGGCTATGTACCAGATGAAGGAACAAGATAAAACCCCAGAAAAACAACTAAATGAAGTGGAGATAGGCAACCTTCCAGAAAAAGAATTCAGAATAATGATAGTGAAGATGATCCAGGACCTTGGAAAAAGAATGGAGGCAAAGATCGAGAAAACGCAAGAACAGAGACCTAGAAGAATTAAAGAACAAACAAACAGAGATGAACAATACAATAACTGAAGTGAAAACTACACTAGAAGGAATCAATAGCAGAATAACTGAGGCAGAAAAATGGATAAGTGACCTGGAAGACAGAATGGTGGAATTCACTGCTGTGGAACAGACTAAAGGAAAAGGAATGAAAAGAAATGAAGACAGCCCAAGAGACCTCTGGGACAACATTAAACGCAACAACATGTGCATTATAGGGGTCCCAGAAGGAGAAGAGAGAGAGAAAGGACCCAAGAAAATATTTGAAGAGATTATAGTCAAAAACTTCCCTAACATGGGAAAGGAAATAGCCACCAAAGTCCAGGAAGTGCAGAGAGTCCCATACAGGATACACCCAAGGAGAAACACGCCGAGACACAGTAATCAAACTGGCAAAAATTAAAGACAAAGAAAAATTATTGAAAGAAGTAAGGGAAAAACGACAAATAACATACAAGGGAACTCCCATAAGGTTAACAGCTGATTTCTCAGCAGAAACTCTACAAGCCAGAAGGGAGTGGCACGATATACTTAAAATGATGAAAGGGAAGAACCTACAACCAAGATTACTCTACCTGGCAAGGATCTCATTCATATTCGATGGAGAAATCAAAAGCTTTACAGACAAGCAAAAGCTAAGAGAATTCAGAACAACCAAATCAGCTCTACAACAAATGCTAAAGGAACTTCTCTAAGTGGGAAACACAAGAGAAGAAAAGGACCTACAAAAATAAACCCAAAACAATTAAGAAAATGGTCATTGGAACATACATATCGATAATTACCTTAAACATGAATGGATTAAATGCTCCAACCAAAAGACACAGGCTTGCAGAGTGGATACAAACACAAGACCCATCTATATGCTGTCTACAAGAGACCCACATCAGACCTAGGGACACATATACACTGAAAGTGAGGTGATGGAAAAAGATACTCCATGAAAATGGAAATCAAAGCAAAGCTTTAGTAGCAATACTGATATCAGATAAAATAGACTTTAAAATAAAGAATTTTACAAGAGACAAGGAAGGACACTACATAATGATCAAGGGATCAATCCAAGAAGAAGATATAACAATTATAAATATATATGTACCCAACAGAGGAGCACCTCAATACATAAGGCAAAAAAATTGCAGAGGAAGGAACACTCCCAAAATCATTCTATGAGGCCACCATCACCCTGATACCAAAACCAGACAAAGATACTACAAAAAAAGAAACAGACAAATATCACTGATGAATATAGCTGCAAAAATCCTCAACAAAATACTAGCAAACAGAATCCAACAACACATTAAAAGGATCATACACCATGATCAAGTGGGATTTATCCCAGGGATGCAAGGATTCTTCAATATACGTTAATCAATCAATGTGATAAACCATATTAACAGATTGAAGAATAAAAACCATATGATCATCCCAACAGATGCAGAAAAAGCTTTTTACAAAATTCAACACTCATTTATGATAAAAACTCTCCAGAAAGCATAGAGGGAACCTACCTCAACATAATAAAGGCCATATATGACAAACCCACAGCAAACATCATTCTCAATGGTGAAAAACTGAAAGCATTTCCTCTAAGATCAGGAACGAGACAAGGATGTCCACTCTCACCACTATTATTCAACATAGTTTTGGAAGTCCTAGCTACAGCAATCAGAGAAGAAAAAGAAATAAAGGGAATGCAAATTGGAAAAGAAGTAAAACTGTCACTGTTTGCAGGTGACATGATACTATACATAGAGAATCCTAAAGATGACACCAAAAAACTACTAGAGCTAATCTATGAATTTGGTAAAGTTGCAGGATACAAAATTAATGCACAGAAATCTCTTGCATTCCTATACACTAATGATGAAAAATCTGAAAGAGAAATTAAGGAAACACTCCTACTTACCATTGCAACAAAAAGAATAAAATACCTAGGAATAAACCTACCTAGGGAGACAAAAGACCTCTATGCAGAAAACTATAAGCCATTGATGAAAGAAATTAAAGATGATACCAACAGATGGAGAGATATACCATGTTCTTCGATTGGAGGAATCAAGAATGTGAAAATGACGGTACTACCCAAAGCAACGTACAGATTCAACGCAATCCCTATCACATTACCAATGGCATTTTTTACGGAACTAAAACAGAAAATCTTAAAATTTGTATGGAGACACAAAAGACCCTGAATAGCCAAAGTAGTCTTGAGGGAAAAAAACGGAGCTGGAGGAATCAGACTCCCTGACTTCAGACTGTACTACAAAACTACAGTAATCAAGACAATATGGTACTGGCACAAAAACAGAAACATAGATCAATGGAACAAGATAGAAAGCCCAGAGATAAACCCACGGACCTATAGTGAACTAATCTATGACAAAGGAGGCAAGGATATACAATGGAGAAAAGACAGTCTCTTCAATAAGTGGTGCTGGGAACACTGGACAGCTACATGTAAAAGAATGAAATTAGAACACTCCCTAACACCATACACAAAAATAAACTCAAGATGGATTCGAGACCTAAATGTAAGACCAGACACTATAAAACTCTTAGAGGAAAACATAGGAAGAACGCTCTTTGACATAAATCACAACAAGATCCTTTTTGATCCACCTCCTAGAGTAATGGAAATAAAAACAAAAATAAACAAATGGGACCTAATGAAACTTCAGAGCTCTTGCACAGCAAAGGAAACCATAAACAAGATGAAAAGACAACACTCAGAATGGGAGAAAATATTTACAAACAAATCAATGGACAAAGGATTAATCTGCAAAATATATAAACAGCTCATGGAGCTCAGTATTAGAAAAACAAACAACCCTGTCCAAAATTGGGCAGAAGACCTAAATAGACATTTCTCCAAAGAAGAGATACAGATGGCCAAGAAGCACATGAAAAGCTGCTCAACATCACTAATTATTAGAGAAATGCAAATCAAAACTACAATGAGGTATCGCCTCACACCAGTCCGAATGGGCATCATCAGAAAATCTGTAAAACAACAAATGCTGGAGAGGGTGTGGAGAAAAGGGAACCATCTTGCACTGTTGATGGGAATGTAAATTGATACAGCCACTATGGAGCACAGTATGGAGGTTCCATTAAAAACTAAAAATAGAATTAGCATATTACCCAGCAATCCAACTACTTCGCATATACCCAGAGAAAACCATAATTCAAAAAGACACATCCACCCGAATGTTCATTGCAGTACTATTTACAATAGCTAGGACATGGAAGCAACCTAAATGCTATCGACAGACGAATGGATAAAGAAGATGTACATATATACAATGGAATATTACTCAGCCATAAAAAAGAATGAAATCTGGTAATCTGTAGAGACGTGGATGGATCTAGAGACTGTCATACAGAGTGAAGTTAAGTCAGAAAGAGAAAAACGAATATCATATATTAACACATACATGTGGAACCTAGAAGAATGGTACAGATGAACCGGTTTGCAGGGCAGAAATTGAGACACAGATGTAGGGAACAAACGTATGGACACCAAGGGGGGAAAACCGCGGTGGGGTGGGGATGGTGGTGTGCTGCATTGGGCGATTGGGATTGACATGTATACACTGATGTGTATAAAACTGATGACTAATAAGGATCTCCCGTATAAAAAAAACCGGTAAAATAAAATTAAAGAAAAAAAATAAATAAAGGATGATGATCAAAGTATAACAGCACATATTTAAGAAATTAACAGTTATAGATGAGCATTAATTGAGAAAGCAAAAGAACTCTCTACTTCCCCAGATCCTCATCTCTTAAGGCAACCAGTTTTAACCATCTCTGTTTTTAGTTCTTCTCACATTTATCCCCATGACACCATGTTCTGTGTTTGTGCTTCTATGTCTAGATTTAAATAGTACCTATTGGCTTCTTGCCATGAAAGATGGGGACATAGCTCACTTAGATCTATACCTTTTACTCTCTCTTCTCCTTCTAATTTTTAAAATAATTATAGAATGACTTTTAGCCATTCTATAATCATTTCGTACTTATAAACATTATATATCTAAACCTCTATTTCTTGGATCAATTGCTTTATTTCTCTCCACACCTTTCCTTCCAACTCGTTTCTTGATTTATGATACATAAAGGTTTAAAATATTTACATTTTGTTTTGTAACCATTGTAAATTGTAACATCTTTCATGTTTTGTCTGTAGGTTGATTCTAAAGGTTGAGGAAACAATAAAGCATGTCTATATTATTGTGATTTTTCATGTACCTTGGAAAATCTTTTGAATATCTTGCTTTGCAGGACTGTTAGGACTGATCCTGGACTCTTTTTCTTAGCTTTTTTACCCTGCTGTATGTGTTGTTACTCCATAAATACACTCCTTGTCAGACAATATATCCTGATTTTTGTCTGAAAAACATAGTTACTCCAACAGCAGACACCCTACAAAGGCTTAGGGATCCTCTGAAGTTATTCCAGGGTTTGATTTGGGGTTGGACTGAATCCAGTGGAGTTGTTGTAATGGGCTGTTGGTGGGGAAGGTTTGAGGTGGTTGACTTTGGCCTGGATTGTCATTTTAGATTGAGGGAACTTTTATGAAGCTTGGGTGTCCTCCTGCCCCAGCCTTCTACCCTATCTTTTCCTCTCACTCCCCTTTCTAAGATTCTGAGTTGCCCTAGGAAGTTCTGGGCACTCTGAACTGAAGCTTGGGGCACTGCTTTGTCACAGGAGGGAAAAAGAATTGAGAGCCTTTGGCTTAGAATTCCTAATAAAGTCTTTCTCTCTTCCTTAATCTCTTATGGTTCCTTTGGCTGAGTAGCTAATTTAGGTCAGAAGATGATTCCACGATGCTGCTGTGTGGTTTCATTGTCCTTTTCATATGTAAGCTTTTCATGTTCATTATTTCATCTGATACACACACACACACACACACACACACACACACACACACAATGTGGACAAGGCAGACATTTCATTATCCCAGTTGTAGAGAAATAAAATAAGGCTCAGAGAGGTCCTAACGTCATGCACATATTAAGCCTCTATCCAATCATTTTCTGTCTAGCCTTGGAGAAGCCTTGGGCTGTTGGGTATGGATTTGGGGCCCTCTCCCTGGCTTCTCCATCCTTCTTCCTATTTCTTTTTCTGACCTCAGCATCAGTTGGTCTGAAGTGTACATTTTTCCCTGCAGAGTATTCCAGGTTCTCTGGGGCTGTAAAGAGAGTACAGGACAGGGCAAAGACTTTACCTCACTTCCCAATCCTGCATTTGGTTAAAGTAGTGAGTTCAGAGGAAATGCAGGAGGGTTCTGTGCATATACAGGTATGCATTTTAGCTCTGCAGTTGTTCTTAAAGGCTTATACTTATGGGACTACAGTATTTATACCAGCAAGCCTTGGAATAGCTCCTAGTTTGTGAAATTGATTGCAAAACCTTTGACCTGCCTTATCAGCCCCTGAACTCGAGGAACTGGCATCAAGGTTTAGGCCCTCAGACGTGGCAAAATGAAATGAATGAATGGTTTCTTTTGGGTCTCTGTGTGTTATACCCTCTGCCTTTAGTTTCCAGTGTAAAATTTGTTAGATCTTTACCCAGTTGCTCCCTTAAATTGTTAAATAGGATCATTTGGATCCTGAATGTATCATGAATGGAGGCTTTGCTCCAAGACACGTGATGAACTGTAAGCAGGGAAGCCAGAGTGACATTGGCTTTATTTTCCTGTAACTGCTGGTATCAACTATGTTTCCAAATTTTGGCTAAAGAAATATTTACATGTTTTGGCTTTTTTTTTTTTTTCTGACTAATGTCAGAGTGTACATTCCTGTAATTCTGGTGAAAGGAAGAATGTGGTCACATTTTACAGGGTAGCTGGGCCATAGGAAAAAATATACACAACTTCAATGAATAGAAATATAAAACCTTACATTCAGTAGATTTTATGATGACTTTTCTTAACTAGATTGGTACATTTATTGTTTAAACTAGTCTCATATGGCTCCATAACTTTTTATACCTGTGCATTGTGATAGAAAGCGCTGCATTTTTTTTCCTGTGGTTTTTATTTTCCTGATGTGCTGTATGCATAGGTGATATTAAGCATATCCGTATTGGTATCATTGTGTTAAAATGTCCCAAACTACTAAGCCAGCATTGAGTCCCATGAGTTTACTTTTCTTGTCTGCAAAGGTTCATACTGTTCTAATAACTCAGGAATTTTTTCCTTTTATTTGGTCATATATTCTTTTTTTTAAAAAAAAGTATGCAGTTCTCGTGATTGAATTTTTTTTGTTTTTGTTTCAGACCTAATGTCTGTGGATCACGTTATAATGCTTACTGTTGCCCTGGATGGAAGACCTTACCTGGTGGAAATCAGTGTATTGTCCGTAAGTAAATAGTCTGTCATTTTTCATGTTCTTGTTTTGTTGTTTTGGTTGCATGGTGATTCTTTGTATTCAGTCTTTTGTGACTGCATACCATTAATATGTCTATAGCAGAGCCTTCCAGCTCTAAGATTTTCCTACTTTCTCTGAATCCAGCTTGGGAAATATATTAACTTGGTCAAACCACTGTTATACTTTAACTCAATGACTTCCTTTAGAATGTTTCTGAGATAGAGGGAATAGAGCCACAGGGATACTTTGATCAAGGTTTCATGTCATGGCATACCTTGTGCCTGGCTGCATAGACTATGTAATCACTTTGATGGGGTTTTGAAAAACAGTTTATCATTGCTGCTTTCCTTACTGTAATTTCTAACTGTGTTGGCCACCCACAAGCCCACCCAAACCTTGTATGTTGAATTTCGGTGATCGAGGCTAAAAGCAGACCTAACTCTTAGACAAAGGGGAGAGAAAGCAGATAGAGCATCATATGAGGATGAGTGAAAAGACTAGGGGAAGAACTCAGATGGTACCAGAGATTCCTCTACCGACTCTGCTTCTGTGGCAAAGCCCCAGATTCTCATCATACCCCACAAATGTTGAGCGACAAATTACATGCAAGACAAGGTGCTATTTAATGGCGATACTAAGTCAAGTTAGTTATGGCATCTGTCCTCCATGAACTTTTACAGTTATCATACCTGTGAAATAATTTTTGTTTTTAGAAAACTCCATTTGTATAATGGGAAATTTAGAACTGAAAGGACACTTAAGGAATTACTTCACCCCCCCTTCTTTTTGGCCAAGAGTGGTCTGTGGAGAAGAAGAGATTATTTCAAACAGCATTCTCTTGGTGACCTGAAAAAGTTAATCCCTTTCTCAATTCTTGATTTTAACTGAAAGCAATTTATTCATTTGGCACATTGTGGTTTACTTCAAGATCAAAACTGACTCACTAAGAGAGGGATATAATGGTATTTGGAGTTTTCTAAATGAACTTGACAACAAAACTCTTTCCCTAGTGTTCTATAGAATCTCTGAGAAATGCTGACTTCAGGTATTAAGTAAATGTTTGTAGGATCCTTTGACAGCTTATTTCTTAATAGTTTTCAACCTCCATCCTAGGCTCTTCTGATGTTTCAATGCACTGTCTATCAAGGGTATTATTTTTGGCCTTGTACATTTCATTTGCCCTTGCAAGTTTGTTCAGGAGTTTGAAGGAAAGGATCAAGCCTTATGAGTATAAAAAGTAGTGACCAAATCTTGGTCTTCTGTTAAATATAAATCATTTACCATTTGAACTTATTCTTTAGTCCAATAGCAGAGCATTTGGTACAAGTATGATATTAGTCTCTGGGTGGCATGAAAATGTTAATAATTCTCTAAAAGATGAATGGCTTCCTGACTGTAGGATCAGTACTACCGAAGTGGATTCACACGTCTTCTCTCAGACTTTGGATGTAATTCACAACAGGACTAAATGTAGGATACAAGTTGCTCCATAGATCATATGTTCTCGACTGGCAGGGTCTTATCTAGGGAAGTAGTCTTAGCAGGGCACAGTACTTTTATAAAAATTAGTAAACTTTAAGCATTTATAATAAAATAGGCTCCCAAGAATACTGCTACAATTTTTATATTATTACATCTTAAAGTTAGCATAAAAACAATGTGTGTGTGTGTGTACACACACACACACACACACACACACACACACACAGGATTTTTGTTTATTTTATTTTCCCTTTATAGGATATCTTGGGTTTTTGACAGATTGAGAGCTGTGGAATAAGCAAAGAGAGGATGGAGAACCACTGATACGGATAAGGGAGTTGCCGAATCTTATAGCCAGAGTTTATTTAGTCCAACAGATTTGTTTTATAAATGAATAAATCTGAAGCCTAAGGTCACATAGGTCATGATGACAAAGTTAACAAGGAACCTGATAGGCCGGGTTTCCTCACTGGAGGATTGGGGCCCTGTAAATCACCATGCTCTGAAGCCATGTGCTAACAGACCTCTGGTTTTGTTCACAGCCATTTGCCGGCATTCCTGTGGGGATGGATTTTGTTCTAGGCCAAATATGTGCACTTGCCCATCTGGTCAGATAGCTCCTTCCTGTGGTTCCAGATCCAGTGAGTATAACATGTCATTATATATAATATTATTTTATGTGGTTATGCCCTATTTTCTCCTAAATTTGCTTTTGGCTTTTCTCTTGCCTGCAATACATTTTTTTTCACTAGAACATCTGCCTTCTCTGTTCTGCCCAAAATACTTGGAATGGCTTTCCTCAATCTGGGCTCTCATTTCCCTTCACTTTTTATAGGGAAATTACCTATGGGAAATAGTTACTATGAGTAATATAAAGATTATGGTTTCCTTCTGTGTAGGTAGCACCTTATTCATTTTTGTATCTCCAGTGTAAACACCATAAAAGATGCTCAATGAAATGATTGTTTAATGAACATTTTTTTGGCTCAAGAAAACTAAGCATTCTTCCTTGTGGTACTGAAATATGAATGTGATTAAACACTTTTTACAACTTGAGACCACTGCTTTTGCAAGAAGAAAATGGAAGGAGTCATCATGGCAGTTTATTGGGGATGATTTATCATGAAGCACAAACATATTTTCCCTTTCAGAATTTTACCACTTTGTTCATTCTGTTTATTATTCAGAGACTTTGCTTGCTTGTTCTGTTGGTTTTTGTTTTGAAATGCAGGGTGCTCAGCAGTGAGTTAGGGCTTGGGAAGGAGGTGAGTCATTGGTTGTTTAAAAAGTTGAAGTTCATGTCTCTATAAATAGCCCCTCAACACCTTGACCATCACCAAGGCAAAAACTTAGGTTCCTTTTCCATTTCCCATTTCTGATGGGAAAATACACTCCTCTTACAGTGTGTTCTGGTTTTGACAAGGTTTTAAGGAGAGTATTGTGGAATAAGCGCATTCTCTTTCATCGATTGCAAGTAGAGACTTCCGCGGGGTCAAGATACATTACCTGTTAAGAGTCCTCACATTTAACCGTGGCTCTCATGAACCAATTAACAGGACGGGGCAAGTAGTGCAGGGTAGCAGACCCTCTTGGTGCCCACTCACATCCCTTGGCATTCATAGGTGACACAAGTGACTCTGCCTGGGAGCTCTGTAACATTTTTCTGGCCACAGAGCATGTAGGACAAGCTGGAAGGCTGAGGGGATTAATTAGAAGCACCTTTTAACCAATGACAAACGGAGAGTGTTGGATAAGTGCCCATGCTTCCTTGCCTCTCCTTTTGCAGAACTGCGAAGTGTGTTATGCACTGTCTTCTGAAGTTCCCTAGTGGGATTGAGCCCTAGTTGCTCACAGTAGGAATAGGCTTGATAATGTACTTCATAGGCTTTCTTTCACTTTCCCAGTCTCTTACCAGTGTTTCCTGAAATTACTTCTAAAATAAACTACTCACATTTGAATTATTGTCTCAGAATTTGCTTCTGGTGGAAACCAAACAGAGATAGTCTAGCACTAAATACAGACAGCTGTAGGTTGGGATAGAAACTCCCCCTTGGGCTGGGACTCATTTACTTATTGCAATGGGTGTAGCATGTTCTTACTTGATCTCAGCTTGGTTTTCAATGTGTGTCCTCCAAGCAAGGGTAGGTTAGTTCTACATATCAGGAGCACTTGAGCTGGAGGAATATCAAGAGGTAGAGAGCTCAGCTGGCAGTACTTTGGGGAACATGTCGGATGTCTCCATCTCCATCAGGATGACCTCCAGGCTGCCTCTGAGGAGTGAGAGCCTCAGGGTGGGGAAGGAGTCTACATATCAAGTTGGGAATAGAACCATCTCTCAGATTGGTTCTTGAACCAGCCAACAACACTGCTCTCCACTGGGGGAAGAAAATATTGCCAGATGGCAAAACCGGGTATCCAGCTGGAAAGGTCTTCAATGATAGTGTGAGCTGCTAATGATTTAATCAAGTAAAAATCATGAGATGTGGAGAAAGGATGTTAACAAGATCAGAGGGAAAAGCTGTGGTCCTAGTAGACTTTAAGCTAGCAGTGACGTGGGAGGAATATAGTGGTATGGTCTTGTGGGCCAGGTTAGGGTAGAGGCTGAAGTTCAAGACCTGTGGGTGGTGCTCTCTGAGATGGTTTGGGTTCATCTACGGTACTTGGACATTGGACAAAGCCCCCAAGTAGCTGGTGGATGAGAGTGGTGTGAGAGGGAAGATATGGTTTCATCAGGGTTTTTGAGGCATTTGGAGCCTTTAAAATCGTTGGCTTGGACTCTACCTGAACTAATAATGTCCAGACAGCTTGCACAACTAAAGATGGCAGAGTGTTTTAAATGAAGGGTAGCTGGGGATGTTCAGAATTCATTTCTGATCTTTTTAAGAGATGTTCTAGGGAACAGCTCTGCCGTCCTATAGAACTTCCTGCCCGTGGTGTGGTAGACAAATTTGGATAGAACCCTTTGCTAACTGCCCTGCTAACAGAAGAATAATCCAACTCAGTGAAATGTTTGCATTCACTACCTGTGGTTCTGTTAAGAGGGAGTCAATATCATTTTATCAGTATTTCCTATAAGAAACTTTATATTTGTTATGTGATGGAGTCAAGGAGGTCTGGGCAAGTTGTAGGACCTCTGAGGCCATAGCCTTCTCATTTGAAAATATAAAGAATGAAAGGAGGGTTTTTCTTTCAGGTTATTTTCAACTTGTGTCCTGTGACTTGTAAAATAGGAAATGATCTCTTAGTGGCCTGAATGAGAGATTGCATTTCCAGAAAGTCCAAATTGCCAGCCAGCAATTCCTTTGGACACCCGGAAGTCGTGGCTTCCCTTAACCTATCAGGAGTCTTGCTGCCAGTCATTGAGGCACCAGGGCAAAAAGAGGATTGGCTAGACAGGGTCGGAGCGAGTTTTCTAGACTTTAACTCCAGGTCTATTAGGACTGCTCTCTACTCTCTCAGTCTCTGAGGCCAGAGATAGATCCTGAGCAACCCTAATTCTCATAAAGACCTGTCATGGGTGATCCATGAATTCACTCAAACTCTCCTTAAATATATAGAAACATACAATAGATTATCTTCTTAAATAATATACAGTATGTTGTTATAAAAGGTGCTCCCTAAATTTCACATTTTAGACTTTGGAGATCAATTTTATGCTCATCCTGTTTTATTTTTTATGTTCTTAAAAAGGATTTAAAAATTAAACTTGTTATTTTGAGATAATTGTAGATTCACATTCAATCGTAAGAAGTGCTGTGTAGAGATCCTGGGTACCTTCTATCCAGTTGTCCCCATGTTAACATCTTGTGAGACTATCGTGCAATATCACAGCCAGGATATTGACACGGATACAGTCTAGATACAGAACATTACCATCACCACCAGATCCTTCATGTTACTCTCATATTCATTTCCTCCTACTTCTCCTTAATCCTGACCACCACTAACCTGTTGTCTATTTCTATAATTTTGTCATTTCAAGAATGTTGTATAAATGGAATCACACAGTACGTAACCTTTCAGGACTGGCTTTTTTCACTCAGCATAATCCTCTGGAAATTCATCCTATTGTTGTTGTTGTATATATCAGCAGTTTGTTCCCTTTTATTGCTGAGTAGTATTACACACTATGGATGTAACACAGTTTGTTTAGCCACTCACCCATTGAAAGACATATGAGCTCTTTCTAGTTTTTTCGATTTTCAAACAAAGCTGCTATGAACATTTATGTACAGGTCTTTGTGTGAACGTAAGTCTTTATTTCTCTGGGATAAACGTCCAGAACCGCAATTGCTGGGTTGTACTGTAGTTGCATATTTAGCTTTTCTAGAAACTGCAGCTGTTTTTGGAGTGGCTGTACCATTTTACATTCTCACCAGCAATACATGCATGACCCAGTTTCTCTGCATTTTTACCAGCTTTTGGGGTTGCCACTGTTTTAAATTTTAGCTATTCTGATAGATATATAGTAATTACATCATTGTAGTTTTAATTTGCATTTTTCTACTGGCTTATGATGTTTAACATCTTTTCCTGTGTTTATTTGTCACCTGTATATATCTTCTTTTTGTTGTTGTTTTGAATTTTATTTTATTTTTTTATACAGCAGGCTCTTATTAGTTATCTATTTTATACATACTAGTGTATACATGTCAATCCCAATCTCCCAGTTCATCCCACCACCACCCCCCTCCTGCCACTTTCCCCCCTTGGTGTCCATACGTTTGTTCTCTACATCTGTGTCTCTATTTCTGCCCTGCAAACCAGTTCATCTGTACCATTTTTTCACCTGTATATATCTTCTTAAGTGAAATGTCTCTTCACATCTTTTGCCTAATTGGATTCTTAACTATTTTACTGTTTATATAATTTAAATACTAGCTCTTTGTCAGATATGTGATTTGCAAACATTTTCTCCCACTCTGTAGCTTGCCTTCTCATCTTCTAACAGAGCAAAACTTTTAAAATTTAAGTCCAATTTATCAATTTTTCCTTTAATGGAAAAAAATCACGCTTTTGGTTTCAAGTCCAGGAACTCTTTGCCTAGCCCTAGATCCTGAACATTTTCTCCATTTTTTTCTAAAAGTTATAGAGTTTTACATTTACATCTGTGATCCATGTTGAGGTACTTTTTTTATGAGGTGTGAGGTTGAGGTCTAGGTGTAGTTGATACCTGTGGATGTCTAATTGCTCCAACACCATTTATTTCTGAAAAGGCTATCCTTTGTCCATTGAATTACTTCTGCATTTTTGTCAAAAATCAGTTGGGCATATTTGTGTAGATCTACTTCTGGGTTCTCTGTTCTATTCCATTGATCCATTTGTCTGTCCCTTCTCCTATACAATACAGTCTTGATTACTGCAGCTATGTGGTAAGTTTTGAAAATTGAGTAGACTAATTTCCTCCCACTTTATTCTTCTTTTCAAAAATTGTGATTCTAGTTCCTTTGCCTTTCCATATAAATTTTAGACTCATCTTGTCTGTACCTACAAAAAAAATCTTTCTAGGATTTGGATAGGAATTGCTTTAAACCTGTGTGTCAGTTTGGTGAGTATTGGCATCTTTACAATTTGGAACCCCTTTTAGTTGGATAAAATTTTATCATTTTTAATTCACTTCAGTTTAGTTAGAATTTGGGGTGCTGCTACTCCCAACATGAATCCAAGCTCTAAGTGTGTAAGAAGGCCAGGGGAACAATTGTAGAGCAGTGTGTTAGTGAGTTTGAGTGAGTGTGCTGCAACCACATGCTGAAAGTGTGAGAACGCTCAAAGGATGGGAAGGTGGTACTGTAGCTAGTCTGGAAGAAGTGACCTTGGAAAGATTTTTCAGGGTGGTGTGGGATTTCTATGAACAGGAAGAAGAGGAATGAGCTCTTTGCTTTCTAGTTAGCCCTCTATGGAAGTGCCTTTATCACTGCTATCATATAACTTGTCTTTCTCTGGACCATTTGCAGCTCTGCTAGGTTTTTTGTTTTGTTTTGAGACACTTTAGTGAAGTTGCTCTTCTAAGGCACCATAGATTATTTATGCACTTAAGGAAAATGTCATTCCTGTTATCTCTCCCAGTGAAAATTATTTCTGTCCTGCAGTGACTCTGGTTGCCCCTATGGACTGTTGTCTCAGGTGTCAAGTACAGAAGTTAGTCTAGCTGTTTAATTTGCCTTGTACTTTTCCTAGTGCCTACATTAAAATCACATGTTGCCATACAGATACTTATTTGCAAATTGTTCCCAGTGTTCTTTCTTCCCCTTGTGTCTGCCAAGATAATGGAAGTTTTTAGAATCAGTCCCAAGCTAATGCATCCCAAAGAAAATCATTACCTGAGAGGTATTTAGACCCAAGTGCCAGCCCTGCATCTCTCTTGTTCCAGTAGCGTGTTTACGTCACTCTCTTTTGGTTGGTTATTTTAAGAATTAACTTGTGCCGGGCTATAATCTAAAGAAAGTTTCTTCTACTCTTTCTGATACCTGGCAAATGGAGGGCATTCAGTAAATATTTGTTGAATGATTGAAATGACTGACTGACATCTTCTGGAATGAACATAAAATTTGTTTGGGACTCTATGTGGATACAGGTTAATGGCAACATTTTCTGTTACTTCTAGGATGTTGAGCCTTCTCGAAACCCTTTGAGGCTGTCTGCCCATCTTGGAGGGGAAGTTCTTCTCTGGGCCAGCTGCACGTGGTAGCATAGACCTGTACACTGACACTTAAACTCCCCTAGTATTTTCAGTTTCTGGTAAAATCTTAACACAGATTGAGTTTAGGAATATATTCTAACTTGAGTTATTTAGAGCATCATATGGGTTCAAGTGAAGCCCTTATTTTTTCAGTTGGCTTTTTCTAGCGACATAGAACATGGTCTCCTAATTGCCAGACATCTGGAATTCTTTGTCACATCAGAGTAAATTTAGAATATGCATCAATGGCAGGACTCAATCAACAATAAAACCAGTGTGTATATATATACTCTCTAAACTGTTTCTGCTGTGTAGTGAAGCTACAGATCTAGTTCCTTTATTTCCCCACAGAAATCCTGAGTGATCACTCCCACCTTTAAGGAAATACTCTTTCCCCTGCAGATCTAAGACTCACAAAGAATGTGAATTTGGTAAACATGATCGTGGCAAAGCAGGAGATTAAGATGCTGTTATCTGCCGATGAGCTTTCCACCTCTGGCCCAAGGAGACATGGTACATTGGTTTATTTCGACCACTGGACTAACCATGCCTTACTGTTTCACAAGTCTGACCAAGTGCTTTTATTTTCTAAAGGAGAAAGAATAGTTTATGCTGGAAAAAGTTCACCTGAAAGACAGTGTAGGAAAAAGCGTAACAGCATATCAGGGAGGTTTTTATGATATTACATTTAAATGTAAGCTTACCATTCTTCCCAGAAAGAAGAATTCATTCTCTTTTTCAATTTGAACAAGTAATGTAAAGTCACTATTTAAACTACTGTTAGCTTTTTTATCTCAAAGTAGCTAAATGGCTTTGTTGCTCATGTGGGAATGGAAATTAGCTCTTGGCCTGAACCACTTTAATTGAAATCAGTTTGTGGGTTGAGTTCCTATGCTGCTTGACAGATGACATCATTTCCTGTGCTTTTCCCAACCCTCACTGTTTTGCTAAGATAGGATGAAGCTAAGTTTAACTTCAGATTTTAAAGCAACTGTACACCTTTTCCTGACCTACTTAGAATATTATCCAAATTTTTCATCAAATCATTTCTTTTGTATACTTGTAAATAGTTTTTTAGTTAAGAAAGCATTTTGGCTGAGAGGTTTTAATAGAAACCATAGGAGCCTAAAATAACTGTTTTAATCAGTTTTCTGGGTTGGTTGATTTTTTTTTTTTACATCTTTATTGGAGTATAATTGCTCTACAATGGTGTGTTAGTTTCTGCTTTATAACAAAGGAGTTATTTCTGCTTTTATATGTGGGGAAACAAAGATAAATATATATATATATATATATATTTTTTGTTTTTGTTTTTGCGGTACGTGGGCCTCTCACTGTTGTGGCCTCTCCCGTTGCGGAGCACAGGCTCTGGACGCACAGGCTCAGCGGCCATGGCTCACAGGCCCAGCCGCTTCGTGGCACATGGGATCTTCCCGGACCGGGGCACGAACCTGTGTCCCCTGTATCGGCAGGTGGACTCTCAACCACTGCGCCACCAGGGAAGCCCTGTGATAAAAATATTTTTAATAGCAACCTATTGAGTGCTGTGTAAGTGCTTAGGCAACTACACAGTCTCAGTGTTTGAGCATAGCTTTTGGTGTCATTATCATGGAGCATGAATTAAGGAAACAGAAATTAATTTAGCAAAGTTTTATACAGCACCTGTATACAGGCAAGGGATGCTCTGAGCACTTATGGGGATATAATTAATAATCATGATTCTTCCCACTCCCCACTCTCATGATGCCTTTAGACAAATGTGCTGGGGATAGGAGAAATAACTTAAAAAAAAAAAGTTTGATTATATAACATATATTTCCAGAGAGAATTATTAAGTACTCTGGAGTCAGAACAAAGAGGGCTAGTATCTAGTGGGGGAGGGAGGAGAGAACAGAAATCAGAAAAGATCAAAGGAAAGAACAGACGTTTGCAGTGGGTCTAGGAGATAGGTAGGATTTCAGTACTTGGTGAGAATTGTGTGTGTGTTATATGTTAGGGGTTGGGGCAAAGGGACAAAGTGGCAGTTTAAAGAGGAGATTCGTGAAGAGACTAGCACAAAGTACCAGGCATTTGGTACGGCACTCAGAAATATTTGTTGAGTGAGTGACTGACTGATAAAGTGCATTGGGGACTGAGTCACAGAATGTATTAGGAGTAGGCAAAGCAGCCCTGATAGGCTCACGGGAGGGCTTTGCATGTGAGATGGAGGGGTTCTTAATAGAGCGGACGTAGGGAGTCTTGGATGGTGTTTCAGGAAGTATGTGACATGTTCTCGAAAAGGTGCCTCACTTTCAACCTGGCACCTTCCTTCTCCCTGTTGTCATGCTGAGATTTGTGTAGCACTTGACGCAAATGGCCCTTTCTCCTGAAGTCAGCAGCCTCTTTGGGATTCTGAACTGAGCATCCTACCAAGGGGTGCTGAAGAAGGTGGCTGCTGGGAGGAGTCTCCTCTCTGCTCTTGGGAGAAGATGTGGACCCTGTGCTCCAAGAAGGCTTTGCATAAGAGCCAGCATAAGCAGCTGATTTCTGCTCTTACACAGAAGAAGGACTTTTCGTCCCCTGATGTGAAATTGTTGAGCCTTTTTCTCTAGGGATTTACTCCCCCAGCTTGGAGGACAGGGAGGAGTGAGCCAAATTTCCATGCCCAATCCTGGCCTCCTCGTATAGGGATGTGTCAACAATGATTAATTCGATCAAGCCTTTCGTCTTCTCCAAGTAAGGTAGTTGACTGTTTCTAGAGGACTAAGGAGCAGCCTGGGATTTTGAGAGTGCCTGAATTACTGAAGCAGAGGCAGCAGAGCCCTGAAGGTGCCGGAGCCCACACCACGCTGTCATTCTCTCTCCGAGGCGTCTTTCACTCCAGCTCCTTCTAGCGCCTCATCGTCTCAGTCTAAGTCAGCCCGCCTGCCCGTGGTCTTCCTGCTCTGGGTGCTGAAGCTCTCACACTTCTGTAGGTGACAGTGTGATAAAGAGTGGGTTTCAAATACTGTGGGTCTTAGTTGGTTTAACGTTACAGTTTAAACCAGCAGCTCTTTCTGAGCCGAGTCCAGCTGTCTCCGTTATCAAGCAGTCTTGTTATTAAATGCCGTTGTAGGTATTTTTTTCCCTTCTTTTTGCTGCCTCCAAATTTTCTTTTACCAATATTTCTTGGAATTTGTCACCCTGAATGTTTTCCTGCCCACCTACCTGGGACTCCGCATCTTTTAACAAGAAAATTATTGCCGTAGTAATCTTGTCTCGTCTGGTCCCTCAAGGCACTATTTTCTTGTTGGTGTAAATTACAGAAATGACATTGAGTGATAAGTTCTGCTAAATTAGAGAAGTCATTGAGCATTATTAAAGTAATTATCGAAGAAACAATTACGTTGCATTGTAAATGATTTTATGCACACAAAATGACATGTTTAGCATTGTCAATTAGGTTATTTCTGCATAAATATATGAATCTTGATAAACCATTTTATTTTCTCTTCACTGCAGATCAACTCGTGTGAACTGTTGCTATCTATGTGCTTAAATTGCAAAAATAAATCAGTCTTTTTTCTTTTCCTTTTCAAGTCCAACACTGTAACATTCGCTGCATGAATGGAGGTAGCTGCAGTGATGATCACTGTCTGTGCCAGAAAGGATACATAGGGACTCACTGTGGACAACGTAAGTAAACCATAGTTATAAATATTCTAGATGTTAATCTATAGAGGCAAAGAGAATACAGAGATAAGTGCTGGTGGATTTTCTTTGATTTCCTGGGACATGGCATTTTTAGAGATGTGCAGTGACTCTTACAGATGAACAGATCACTTACCCAACACACATAGTACCAAATTTCTGACTGGAACCTTGGAAATGGGTGGTTTGATTCATTTTTCTTTCATTTACCTCCACTACCCTGCTTACCTCATCTCTGATTTACACACCCAAGAATTCTTGTTCACTCCAGATGTATGCCTTCCATTTGATTGCTCAACATCTCCACCATCTCTTGGATTTTCAATAAGCATCTCCAATAAAGTATTTCAAAACGCAACTTCATCTTTCTCCCCAAACATGTTCTTTTCTCTTGACTATTGATGTCTGTATCTCTCTAGTTTCCCAATCTAGATTCTGCTCTTACAGTATTTATCACACTGCTGGCCAGTGTGTTTGTTCATTCATGAACACTGTTGATTGTGTGTCTACTCTGTATCAGCCCCTGTGCTTTGCAGAGATGAAAATTCCTCTGAAAGAGCTCACTTTTTATTACACTAAGAAGAATATATATACCGTGCAGAAAATTTAGAAAAGTTTAAAAATATAAAAAATAAAGTTTTCTACAATCCTGCCATTCCAGATATTACCTTTTAGTCTTTTAATGCATATTTGGTACGTGAGATCCATTGTATGCATAATTTTTCATATAACTTTTTTACTTAATATTTTATTAGAAGTATATTTCATTTCTTGAACATTTAAAAATACATTTTAATAGTTGCATAATACTCCATTATATATAGGTTTTACTGTTTATTTAGTGAATTGTTAATGATCAGCATTTATTCATGTTGTTTCCAATTTTTGCCATTGTATATGTATTTGCTATGATGAATAATGGTATTATAAGTAAATCAAAGTTTATGTAATACCCTCCTGACTGTCTATACACTGCACTATAGTAAGAATGACGATTGAGTCTTTGGCAGCCCACAGCAGTAGCATGGAGGGAGGAGAGGTAGGACAGCCTCCCCAGTGTGGGAGACCCTTGAGCTGAGTCTTAAGGGGTGGGTAGGAGTTCCCTTGTCAGATGATGGAAGGTGGGCCTTTTAGGCAGCCGGCACAGCATAAGCCAAAGCAGCAGAACATGACGTACATAGCATGGGAGGTCAGGCTTTGGCGTTGCTAGGACTTAAGTGCTGAGGGAGGTGATGGGAAGGAAGCTAAGGTCAGAATGGAAGTCATGGGCTATTGGAGTGCCTTTACGCATACCGTTTTTTCACTCAAAGTAGAGCCAGGGAAGGGGAGTGAGAAGACAACGACCAACAACATTCATCTGTTGAGTATTTACTCTGTTTACTATATGCTAGGCACATGTTCAAACTCTTTACACGTATTAACTCATAACTCATAACAACAGCCCTTTGAGGTAGAGGCCTTTTTTACCCTCTACGAAATGAAAAACCTGGGGCAGTAACTTGTCTAAGGCTGTACAGGGAGTAATCAGCAGAGTTGGGATTTGAACCCAAGCAGTCTAACTTCACAGCCCATGCATTTAATGCTATGAAATACTGGCCTATACACTTCACGTACAGTGGTTTACAATGAGAAAGACCACTGTGGCCAGAGTAGAGGGGAAGAAACAGAAGCAGGAAGAATAGTACTAAGGCTATGGCTAGAGAGATGGTGGGATGGGGATGGATTCAAAGGCATTTTCAGAAAGGGAATCAGAAGGAGCTGCTGTGCATCTTCTGTTTCCTTTGATGCTTCCAGAGGGAGTAGAGCCCAAAGCCCAGTGCACGACAGGCACTCAGGTAACACCAGTAGAATTAGAAGACCTTTCCTAGACTTCAGTTTCCTAATCTGTAAAATGGAAGAGTTGGCTTAGGCAATCTCAAAATTTCTTTTCTGCTTAAACCTCTTCATTCTCTCCTAACTGTAAATTAAGAAGCAAATTAGAACAATGAATATACATAAACTTCTCTAATTTTGTGATGATCAATGGACTACTGCTATAATTTTTGGCTATAAGGGGTTGTCTTAGTTCAAGTGCACTGATCCCAGTGGATGCTGAGACAGAATTAGATGCACAAGAGATTTATTGGGGAAAAAGCCTATGAAGAATCAAAGGGGGGCTTCCCTGGTGGCGCAGTGGTTGAGAGTCTGCCTGCTGATGCAGGGGACACAGGTTCGTGCCCCGGTCCGGGAAGATCCCACATGCCGCGGAGCGGCTAGGCCCGTGAGCCATGGCCGCTGAGGCTGTGCATCCGGAGCCTGTGCTCTGCAACGGGAGAGGCCACAACAGTGAGACGCCCGCGTACCACAAAAAAAAAAAGAATCAAAGGGAAAGAAAGCAGGAGTCAGGACAGAGGACCTTCAGACCATGATGCAGGTCACACCCCTGGGCAAGGAGAGAGGGAAGGAAACGCTATCACGATTTAGTCTGGAGCCTCAGACTATAGTGCAACTTCATGAAAGCCTTGGTCAGGCTGATAGGGAGCCTAGAATAAAGATTGCCCCTCAGAATAGTTTCATGATGGGCAGAAATGTCCAGTCTCCACCATGCTTAGTCATTGGGTGGTAGGAGCCAGGAGAGTGTGCCCTTGGCATGAACATAGTAGCGGATCTGAAGGTGTAGCAGCTTCAGGCTGTCGGCCAACTAAGCTCCACACTGTAGGTTTTCTTGGAGGGAGATCTGAATGGCTCAACTCCATGACTGCCACAGGGGTACAGGAAAAATGTGTGGGAAATATATGAAGGAGGAATTAATTTAAATGGAGGTGTTAGGGAAGCCTCATGGAGGAGTGAGGTTTGAGCTGGGCTTTGAAGAGTGGGAGGGACTGGCAAATTTGGCAGGGGCAGCCTACCACCTGTGGATTAAGATGCCTAGAAAGAGGCCATGCATAAGTGAGTTGCAGGAAGTTGTACGGAGAAGAGTTGTTCAGGGCATGAGCTGTCAGATCTTATTTTAATGCCTTTCTTTTTTTCTTTTTTTTGCGGTACACGGGCCTCTCACTGTTGTGGCCTCTCCCGTTGTGGAGCACAGGCTCCGGACGCATAGGCTCAGCAGCCATGGCTCACGGGCCTAGCCGCTCCACGGCATGTGGGATCTTCCCGGACCGGGGCACGAACCCATGTCCCCTGTATCGGCAGGCGGACTCTCAAGCACTGTGCCACCAGGGAAGCCCTTAATGCCTTTCTTGACAAGTAAAAAGTCCCTCCCTCAAGGATCTCTGGACTTATCTTACCAATATTTTCCAGAGATTCTCTTATAACATTCAATTGGGTCTTTATTATGGTGCATAAATTACTGAATGTCAGTATTCATGTTTTGTCATTGGCAATTAATAGAGTGATTTAACATGCTGCATTTCTGTAAGGATGAAAGTAGAGAGGCCAATGTTCCCTCATGAGAACCCTCTGGAAATTAAACATAAATCATAAGAAGAGAGTCAGGTTGCCAAAATGCAGTTCTTATCAATCAGGGGTATCTCTTATAAACCACCATTTTAGGTGCGGAACTGAAAGCATTGCTCACATGCTTCCCAGGATGAAACTGTCAGCATTAACACAGGTACATACTCACCTATTCCAGGTAGTTTTACCTGAGTTGACTGAGGAACATCCGGGGAACTGGAACTGTACAGTAACTGTTTAAAACAAATACCAGGGTGATTATTTAGTGTTTTTATTGTTGTCCTTTCAGGGGACAGTAAATGTTACTTTATTAGCATCTACTATCAGGTGAAGCCCGTCAGCCTCTCAGCTCCTGTCTCCTTATTTTACAGCTGTCTGTGAAAGTGGCTGTCTCAACGGAGGCAGGTGCGTGGCCCCAAATCGATGTGCATGCACTTACGGCTTTACTGGACCCCAGTGTGAAAGAGGTAATTTTTTTTAATGTATCGGTGTAAAGATGTTCTAGTGGCTAAAGCTATGATTGATGTCAACATGCATTGGGTTCTTGCGGCTGCTTCGTAAATTTTGCTGAGCTTTGAGGGGGTTTCTGAATTGTCACTGGGAAGGTTCCTAGGATGACAAGACAATGGCCCTAAGTCTATGCGTGTTATTCAGTAATTCTTGCCAGTGGACTGCGGGACTCAGTAGTGAGCCTATGCATAAGTACCAGTTGGCATCAAGATAAAAAGAGGAAAATTTTCCATAGAGTAAGGATTGAGCTCATTATTATCCTAGTAAATTAGGGAGGTGGCTCCAAATCAAACATCTGTATGGCAAGGGGAAAAATCCAGAATGAGACAAAAATTGCACCTAAAGGTCTATTAGGACCTATTGGCTGTAGTGGTATACAAGCTCGGCATTTAAAGTTCACTAGAAATACTGATTGCTGAGAAACAGTGCTTTCACACCTGTAGTTTATTCAGAACTCACTGCTGCCCACTGACATGTGTATAATCATTATCACTTTTCCGTCTGAGAAGATCAAGGCTCGGGGAGGTCAGGGGAGCTGCCTAAGGCCACACACATAATAAGCAGCTTTAATTTGAATGTGGGTTTTCAGTTTTCAAGTCTAATGTATACTGCTGCTCTTAATTAAAAGAGATTTCTACCTGATTTGCCTATGCATACAAATAGGATATTGAGATATATGTAAATGTGCAGTATTCTTAAATACCCACCGCCCTGACCTTTGCTTTGTTGATCATCTTGTCTTTACATTCATAGCCATGTTTTCATCGTTCCTAGTTTTATAGTGAAGATTTTATCGTGAAGATTTAGGAGGTTCCTTTCATACAAAACTGCAAAAATTCTCATGAAAAATACCCACTGAAAAATATTCATGAACTTTTTAAACTTCAGTCGTCACCTTTATCCAAAGTTGTATAGAGATCATTTTATTCTAAGATGGAAAGTAAAGATTCAGTAGCAAGTGTTGAATATATGTTATTTAAAAGCAAAGAGCACAGAGTGGTATGTGAGAAATTGTCTTCTGTTTGTAGTTTTATGAGTTCGTCTAAATTCAGTTCTTTGCTGATAAAGCAACAATAACTATTTTAGCAAGTAACTCTATTATTACTGGATAGATTATATTGTATCTCTGTTCACAAGGCCACTGCATGGTATGGATATGTGACGCATCATGGACTCTTGGCCGTTACATTGTACTTGGCATCATTTTGGAGTCCCTCTTTAAAACTGTTTCTCTTTACAACTTGATGTATTTTTATCGACTTGGAGCTAATATATATCTAATGGTCTCAAGAGTAATAAAGACAACTGTTTTGATTAGGTAGTATCATTCTGTGGCCTTATTATTTACTCAGTGATGATGATATAGGATTTAAATTGTTGAGATTAAAGTTGTTAACATGTAACTTGAACAGTGTGAAAATAATTCTGGAAGTGATAATAGTGGGCTTAATTTGTTTTAGAAAAATCACTAATAGAATGAAGTTATAGAGCATTTTACCTCTAAGAATCTGGTTAATAATTTGCTGCAAAGAATATTGATACCCATAGTTACAAATACTGATAAAACAGTCTAAAATAAAGAGGGCATGATATTTAACCATTCCACACTTATTTCTTCAAAGACTTGATCTTTGACCAAGATTAAGAAATGATGTGAATGGGTTAAGTTACTAAACTGCTAATCAAAACTGGCATATTACTTAGGGATTTCTCCAAATTTTGGAGTGTCTTTAACTGCTTTCCTCCGTGGTAAGGGTATCCTAAAATTTGCACTTAGGTGTAAATATATTTTGGCCCCATAGAATCTTCACAATAGTGATTATCTAAATAAAATTAATCCCTAAATGGCAGGTTTTCAGGCATTTGTGGTTGTGGAGAGTCGGGAGGAAGCAGGCTCTCTTTAATCATTGCCCTTTGCCTCTTCTACCTGGGAATACAGAACCAAACCTTCAGTGGGAGAACGGAAACATGAGTGTGATTTCTCTCACCACACGGGAGAGGGGAGGCTCTTTGATTCCAGGATTGTATTTCCATTTTTAGTCTTCACTGTTTTCTGCTCTTGTGGAAGTCATCTGCTTACCTCTTTAAAGAATTAGAGGCAAGATATCCTATTACTCAGACGAATGCTTGTGATTTCAAGAGTGATTAATAAAAATATAGAACTGAGTCAGGACAAATCCATCCTGAAGCATAGGGAAGTATTCAGTGTCACTTCTGATGGTGGGTTAGTATACTTACTAAGTTGTTCAACTATGTAGGCCAGTTGCATTATGTTTTAAACGGAATGTGACTTTTTATTTATTTATTTTTTTAAATAAATTTATTTATTTATTTTTGGCTGCGTTGGGTCTTCGTTGCTGCGTGCGGGCTTTCTCTAGTTGCGGCGAGCGGGGGCTACTCTTCGTTGCGGTACGCAGGCTTCTCGTTGAGGTGGCTTCTCTGGTTGTGGAGCGCGGGCTTTAGGCACGTGGGCTTCAGTAGTTGTGGCTCACAGGCTCAGTAGTTGTGGCACGCAGGCTCAGTGGTTGCTCCGCAGCATGTGGGATCTTCCCGGACCAGGGATTGAACCCATGTCCCCTGCATTGGCAGGTAGATTCTTAACCACTGCGCCACCACGGAAGCCCTGGCTTTTTATTTTTAAAAATGAACTTCCAGGAAGTCTTTACTAATTTTCTTTCCTTCTTCTAGGAGGCTGAGCCCAGGGCCTCTTCTGCATTCTCTCTGAGCACTCTCTCCACATATCTTTTGATAGCACCTACCACATTGTATTGAAATAGCAGGTTTCCATGTGCATCTCCCCCATTAGAGTGTAAGCTCCTCACCAGCAACTGTGGTTCCATCATCTTTTAAACTCCTAAGCCAAGCTTAATGCGTGATGCACAGCGTATGGCCAATAAATGTTGGACTGAATTTATTTTGAAGCACCGGAAAATCTTGAGATATGATTATCAGATGACGAAAAAGTATCTCCTGGAAGTAACTGCTGCTTACCTACTTGTGGACAATTCTGGATATTTCTCATTGTTTCATTTTAAACAGAGCTTGCAGTGTTGAGTCCTAATTGAATTTGGCCCCATCTTTCAGGGCCACATGACTGGCATTTTTCATTTGGCAAGGATGCAGAAAAGAAGGTATGTTTTGACCTAAGCCAGGTGACAATAAACAAACAAACAAACAACCTCCTATCACGATGTAAGACACATGGAAGGGGACATTTCAAATGTGTTACAAGTACCTCTCAGGATAATCATCTTTGTCCCTGAGAGGTCTTGCAACTATATGTCTGCAGCTACATCAGAGAGCCAGTACAAGTGTAGACTATCCTTTGGGGGGTGATACTGGCAGGATTTGGATCACTTTAAGCTAGTAAGTGAATCTTAATAACCCATGAACATAGTGTTTTGGTTTGTGATGGAGACAAGCAGTGGATCCATGGTTGAATTACGAATCATAACTTTCATTCAACAAATGCAGTCAGACTATGAAGCAAATTTGTCTCGCTTGTAGCTTTTAGCCAGTAAAATATGTTTTAAAAAAATTTTTTGGCTAGTCAGCCTCATTGGGCAGGTGACAATGGTACTATTGCCTGCTATGTTCAGAGGAAGAAAAGAAGAGGCCTGTGACTTGTTTGGCCTGTAATGTTTACTTTTTAAAAACTGAATGTGAGTACCTTTAGTTATAGTCTCTAGCTTGCCACAATCCCTACTACTCCCTATTGTCTTACATCCTGCTCCCTTTATTCATTAAGCTTACTTTTTAGCCCCTGTGGGCACTTGAGTTTGCCACCTCCTGCTACATTCTGTATCAAAGATTGCATCTCTTTGTGTTTTGTTTCACATGCCAAGTTTCTTTCATTGTTCTTCCTCTTATATTTTTTTTTCCTGTAAATTTACATTTATGGTTTTCCTGATTGCCCCCTCCCCCTCACTTTTGCCTTCTCTCTGCTTGGGTCTTGAGCAACCAGTAAAACTTATCACTGCCTAAGCTCAGTGGTATGGTATTTTCGCATTTGTTATTAGAATATTGAAATGAGGTCAGTGCCTGCTTTGGCAATGATAACATAAGCTAGTTGGGTATTGCCATAGTTACTGCCAACGAGACTATTGGAAGCACACTTTCTCTTGCCATCTTGCCTCAGAATGCAGACTATTTAAAATCTTGTTAAATGCTCTTATATTAAACACAGTGAATCATGTGAGTGGATGAGACTTCTCAAGGTAATGAAAAAAGAGAGAAGAATGATGGAGATAGACCTGAACTTGGAGACGGGGTGGGGTTACTGATGAACAGGCCTGAGGAAGAAGAGAACAAAAGATAGACACTGAGAAAACATGGAGAGAGGCAAGAGAACTAGGGGAGCACTGAGCCAAAGAAACTAAAAGCAAGAAGGACTTCAAGAAATAGCTTGGCAGTTGTTAGACTCTTCAAGGATCAAGAAAGAATGAGAATAACAAAAGGCCCTTTGATGTGATAACAGGTGACATGGACTGGGTACTTAGAGGGGGCCAGACAGTATGCGGAACACTTGACTTTGGTGATTTGCAACAACCTTATGAGAAAAGTCCTTTAATGAGTCCCATTTTATAGAGGAGCGAACAGAGGCAAAGAGAGGTCAAAGAGCTTGCCCAAGGTCAGATAGCTTGTAAGTGGTACAATCAACAACTGAACCCAGCCGGTCTGGCTCATAAGCCTGTGTACATGACCACTGTGCCATACTTGGGTTTCACTCGGAAAGAGGTCATTAGTAACTATAGAAAATTTTCTGAGAAATTATAAGAAGAAATCTAGAACTAAGAGTTTTAGAGTGAAAGTTATGGAGTGGGGGGAAAAATCCTTTCAAGAAATTTGGCAAGGTAGGTAGTTTTCCTCTCTGGAGGAAGAGTTGAGCTAAGTTGCTTTTAAATCATTTTAAAAGCCAAGAGAAAGGAGTCTTGAGTATTTCTTGGGTGTATGTAATGCAGGGTTTGGGGATATTTCTCTGTTTGATTGATTCTGATATTTTAAATATAATAATCCATTCTTGGAGAGAGGATGATTCCTGTCTGTCTGCAGTACATATAAATTGACTCCAAATGACTGAACCAACATTCTAAAATGTAGCCATAGAAAATGAATATTGTCGTTTAGTGCAGTTACCATGGAAGGTTATATAGTTTTCCTACAATATTACAACTCTTCGAGCCATATTTGGAAACTCTTTTTTGTAATTACCTTTACAGTCAGCAATTCATTCAAATGAGCATGTGACCATTTTTTTCCCTTTATGGGAGTCATTTGGGTTTTTAGAAACAGCCTAAAATAGTGTTGGTTCTAGTGACGACAGTCAATAATCAAACACATTAGTCGTTTGGGGTCGAAAATTGACTTAGATTAAAAAGCAGTGAAAAGAATTGTCTTGCATGGTTCTTAAAACACATGGAATTAGATTAATATTTTAACGTCAAACTTTATGTGAGCCAGAGTATGAAGCCTTTTGGAAGCATAAGTGCTAATAACAAGAAGTTTTCTATCATTACTCCATCTGGAGGTCTTCATTATGTACCGTCTGAATGTAAGCATGGACACGAATTCTTCAAAATCCTGAATCATTTGTTCAATGTTAAATTCCTACCCAAGTCTAAACTGTGAAGACAATACTTGGATTTCTCCCAAATCAAGAAAGTCTGTTGGCTGTTCTGCTGGCTATTATAAAAAGTATAGGGGAAAGCATTACTGAACTGATAGCTTTAAGAAAAAGGAACAATGGGGGGCAAATATGGAGTAGAATAAAAATCAAAGAACAGCAATAATTCATAGTCCATCAGAGAAGCATGACAATGATGAACTAAGCCTGGTCATCATACTTGCCCTCTTAAGGGATTCCAGTATTAATGGAGCTGGAAAAGGCATTTAGTTTTTTGTTTTTCTCCAGCAATTGAAGAATAGAACAGAGGACAGGTAGGTTGGTTGTAATTCTCCTTCATTCTCTTATGTGCAGTTGATATATGAGCAACTCTGTTATCTTCATAACTTAGCTTCCCTGATGATTCACGAATGATGGTTTTGCACAGGGATCTTTTTTTAATGATTTCATAGAAGAGAGTTCAAAAAGCTATCCTGAAAGCAGTTGATAAGCATTTATTTTGTAGAGCCAAAAAAGCAGTGTCTGCATTGTGTCTAATGAATGGAAAAGACTAACATATAATGATCCAAATATATAAATAACCAGGTGGTGCATTTCAGATACATTTGCCTCATTAAAAGAAAGTAGAATCATGGCCTGCTCTCAAAGGGCTGTTTAGAAAGCTTCATGGAATCAAGTGCTGATTTTCTTGTGCTTTTTTCCTTGCCGTTTTTCTGGAAGGTGTTAATGAAATGTTTGGAAATAAATTTTACAGCGCTGCATTTATGATGCTAATTTAACATAATTTTATACTTTAGGCAGCTATTATTAAAGTTCCCAGAGTAAATGCCGTAGGCTAACTCCCATTCTCACAGTGTCTTTGGAAGGCAGCGCTCTGAGAACTATGCTTATTTTCTTTTTTTTTTTTTTTTTTTGGTATGCGGGCCTCTCACTGCTGTGGCCTCTCCCGTTGCGGAGCACAGGCTCTGAACCCACGGGCTCACGGGCCCAGCCGCACCACGGCATGTGGGATCCCCCCGGACCGGGGCACAAACCCGTGTCCCCTGCATTAGCAGGCGGACTCTCAGCCACTGCGCCACCAGGGAAGCCCAATGCTTATTTTCTTTTCTCTAAAAAGGTAACAAGTAATAAACTGTTGTTTCTAAAAAAATGTTGAAGCCCTCTGTGAGCCTAGCTTTTGGTATTTAGTCTAAATGGAAAGTAAATACTAATGTGTAGATAGCAGAGGCAGAATGCCTTAAGTGTTACTATGCATCTAAAGTGGTATTGCAACATTTCTCAGTTGGTGGATCATTGAGTAAACTTGATTTTCCTAAAATAGTTCGAGGAAATACATCTGTTGATATAGTCGTTCAGTTTCTGTGGTTGAGGAGCTGTGTGCAAGCAGGGAACGTATGCTACCATACCATGCACACCAGCAGGACTGGTGGGATGCAATCATAAAGCAGTTTAATTTTTGTCTCACACTCACTGTCTCTCTCAGTCCACTCAGTGGGCTACTTTTTCCGCTGCTGGGGGATGAAATTTTCTAGTCCTTTTCAGACTTTCTCCCCTGCGGGTCTCTCACATGAGCAAAGGCATCTATAGTTGACTTACAATGTTGTGTTAATTTCTTCTGTACAGCAAAGTGACTCAGTTGTGTGTATATATATATATATATATATATATACACACACACACTTTTTTTTTTTTTTTTTTGGGGTACGCGGGCCTCTCACTGTGTGGCCTGTCCCGTTGTGGAACACAGGCTCCGGATGCGCAGGCTCAGCGGCCATGGCTCACGGGCCCAGCCGCTCCGTGACATGTGGGATCTTCCCGGACCGGGGCACGAACCCGTGTCCCCTGCATCGGCAGGCGGACTCTCAACCACTGCGCCACCAGGGAAGCCCTATACACTTTTTCATATTCTTTTCCATTATGGTTTGTCACAGGATATTGACTATAGTTCCCTGTGCTATACAGTAGGACCTTGTTGTTTATCCATCCTACATGTAACAGTTTGCATCTACTAATCCCAAACTCCCATTCCTTCCCTCTCCTCCCCTCCCTCCCACAAGTCTGTTCTCTATATCTGTGAGTCTGTTTTTGTTTCATAAATATGTTGATTTGTATCGTATTTCAGATTCCACATATGGCATCTATGTTCCTATTGGTTGCTTACATTTCCTTCCTCAACCCGGGGTGACCCCTGGTACCTCCAGCCATCTGAGGCCTCTGCTGCTCTCGGAGCCCTCTGAGAAAGGATCTAAGCTCACTCCACATCCGCTTTCTCCTGCAGTGGCCCACAACTAGTTAGCAGGAAACACTCATACATTTTTTTTGGCCACAATAAATGGCCAGAGTGCAAACCAACTTTGACGTGGTAACAGCCTCTCCCATGAACCATGTCTGAGCATCTGGCCAGCCAGTTTCCAAGCGTGAGACCCTCTGCAGTCCACAGCGTCCTCCAACCTGTTGTGGATACATAACACACATCGTGCAGTCTGAGCATTCTCCTTGAAGCCCCTTTCATGACTTGTCATCACAATGTGGTCTTCCACCGGTTTCCTACAGAGAGCTCGTGACATTTCAGCCCTCTCCCAAGTAACTCCCGTCCCATCTCTTATTACCTCGGATGTTTTGATATTCTTGATATGCATGAGTGTTTAAGAGCCCTGTGACCAGATCGTCATCACATCCTTCGCAAATTCTGCATCATAGTGTCACACTTGACTTAGAATATGGCGTCTGTTGTCTTGTGCTCCAGTTCAAGTATCCATTTTAACATCCTCTAATATTATCAAAGTGAATAATTGAAAAAGCTATTAAATTTGGTGTTAAATTTGGTATCATGGTTTAATCTTCAGGGACAGTGTTTTAACTTTATTGGGTTTTTTTCTTTTCTTTTTGCTCTTATGAACTTTAAAAAAAGATGAAACTAGTTTTTATCAGTAGCCACATGTAATATTTGGACCACTTTTCCATTTTTGGATACTCAGAACACTAGAGCAGCACTGACTAATAGAAATATAATGTGAGCCACATATGTAATTTTAACTTTTCTAGTAGCCACATGAAAAAGTAAAGGGAAACAGGTAAAATTAATTTTAATAATATATCTTATTTAACCCAGTATATCCAAAAGTTTTATTTTAATAGGTACCCAATATTAAAAAATTACTGAGATATTTTGCATTCTTTTTTCCGTACTAAGTCTTTGAACTCTAATGCCTGTATTATGCCACATCTCAATTTAGGCCAGCTAATGGCCACATGTGGCTAGTGGCTACCATATTGGATAGCACAGTTCTAGAGCTTTGTGTCTAGTCACATCATCACTCACCTAAGGTCTCTATCAGGTCTCTTCCTGCTGCTGTTTATTTCACTTTTAAGAAAGCAGCATCTTAGAGAATCATAAGCCTATGTTGATATGTAAAAGTAAACCAGTTTTAAAAAAACCACAGAGCTAGGGACCTCAGATTAGAGTCTAATTTCTCGGGATATTTGTCTAAGTGGAGTTTTGTTCAAATATAAGTGATAAATGAAATCTCTTGTAGTCATGTCAATTAGATATAACAACTGTAGCAAATATTTCATAAAGGCTCAGCCCTAAGCTAGGCACTAAGATGGAATCAGAAGGGAGTATATAATTCTTGTCATCAGGGACTTAAAATTATTTTTTGGAAATATAGAAATACATCTTTGATTTCAGAGTTTAAAAAGCAGGGCCAAGATTTATTTAGTTAGGCAGAGTAGATGAGGGAAAGTGCTACAGATGAAGGGAAGAGACAGTACAAATATGCAGAGGCTGGAATTGACCAGGGGAAAAGGGAGGAAACAGTCACCCTTAGGAAGTCCCTGCTATGCCAGACTCTCAGTGTTTGGAGACCTCCTAGGAGAGAAGAGGAGGGGGGCATGATGTCAACTTGCTTAACTCCAAAGAAGGAAAGGCCTATTTCAAGTCTCTCTGTGGTGCCCTTCTATTCTACTAAACTGTGCTTCTGCACAATTTCTATATGAGGCATGGTACTGGGATTTAAAAAAATTCTCCTTTGTATATATAACTTAGTGGGTGGACTGGTCTATTTCTGAAACTGTTTTAGCTTAATCCTATGGATAGGAGTCTGGAGACCCTACCAGTTTTATATGCTCAGTTGAGAGTCCTATGCTTAGTGTTTACGTTCCTTAGCAGTTATAGCCTCTAGAGAACCTGTGCTGCTTTTGGTTTATAAATGTATATTAAACAAATATATGGGACTTTGTGGTCCAGATGATGTGCCAAAGTACTTTTTGCAGAACAGTAGTCCCATGGGGGTTCCGTGAAATGAAGTTTCCATGGTCAGAAGGATTTTGGAAACTATATACCATGTCCTCTTCTTGAAGAGGCACTGGATGTGTTAGCATATTAGCTCTTGGGAGTCCTGTAAGAAGGTAACTCTTTTTACATAGTTTAACCCACACTTTCAAATCTATTAATTTTAGAATTAATTAATTTAATTTATAAATTAAATGTAATCCCTGGGGTTTGGTTCTTAAATATTCTAAAGTATGATGTTGAATAGATAAGATGTGGTATATCAATACAATGGAATATTACTCAGCCATAAAAGAATGAAATTATGCCATTTGCAACAACAGCGATGGACCTAGAGAGTATCATGCTCAGTGAAATAAGTCACACAGAGAAAGACAAATACTCTATGTTATCACTTATATGTGAAATCTAAAAAATAAAGTAAATAAATGTGTATAACAAAACAGAAACAGGCTCACAGATATAGAGAACAAATGAGTGGTTATCACTGGGGAGAGGGAAGGGGGTGAGGGATGAGATAGGGGTGTGGGATTAAGAGGTACAAACTACTATGTATAAAAGAGTTAAGCAACAAGGATATATATCGTACAGCACGGGGGAATATAACTGTTATTTTATAATAGCTTTAAATGGAGTATAATCTATAAAAGTATTGAATCACTATGTTGTACACCTGAAACTAATATAATATTGTAAATCAACTATACTTCAGTTTAAAAAAATACAGTATGACTTAGGCAAAGTGAACTCTTCCATTAAATAGTGATAAGTTCCTGGTTCTAAAAGGTTTGATGCGGTTGGCATGCATACCATCTGGTTCTTTGCAGTCCTTGGGAGTACTACTTACCAGAACTAGCAGTGTCAGATATTCTTGTAGCTAGAGCTTCCTTTTATAGATTGGTTAACTTCTCTTCTTTCAAAGTCAAGATTAAGATGTATTCCTTCCCCAATCCTTTCCTGACCATAGGGAGCTCCACCACCAACCCCATCTATGTCGTTGCAACTTGACTGACATCACCACCTCTGTCTGCCTGGACCCCATTCACTTTTCTATTTGATAGTTAATGCATATATTAAACTTTTGGTATTTGTCATACACTTTAAGCTAAATCAGCCACATTAGTATTTTTACTTCTCTAATTAATTCTTGTTTTTCTTGCATTTTATTACATTTTTAAATAATTGGGTGATCTAGTCCTTATCTTTGGGGTTATATACTGATGGGTTTCAGTGTTGTTCACTAAGAGGAGAGGAATGAGTGTATTCATCTTGTCAAAAAACTTTTTTCCGTGACATTGATTTTTGTGTTGAAATACTTACATCAGCATAAAAATATCTAGAATCCTATTTCATGGCTTTTAAGAAGGCTCATAAGCAAGTTAAAAATATTTTCTTCACTAAATGAAACACAAATGATATTAACTTAAAATATAGAAATATGTATATACAGAAAGATGAATATATGTGAATATTTTATATATATTCAGTATTTTCTTTAAAAGTTAAATTCAGCCTATTAGACCCCACAATTTGGGAATTACAAAATTTGCTAATCTAGTTCTAGTTTGGGAGCTAATAATATGCTGATTTATATATAGTCTTCCAGCCAGGCTATGATCCTTCCCATAGACCAAAGAACAAAAACTGTATCTGATACTTCTTGCTACCTCATTGAGTACCAAGCCCAGTACTATGAAGAGAGTAGGTGTTAATTTACTTAATTTAACTGTGGGATCTCAAGGTTGATGAGAGAGAGTATTTAAATGTGAAATATACTTTAATACAATTTTATATCTGCTTAATACAACATTTTAAAAGAAGTACTCTGAAAACAGTACCTACAAATACATCTGTATCCTATGGGAATATTAGTATAGCTATTGATAATTGAAGTATGTGGGAAGTGAATTCTGTGGGACACATGAAAGGAAATGTTTTCCAACTTTCCTACCATATTCCCTCTGCAGCAATTCCTTTCCTCTGAACTGTTTCAGAAGAGCTTTATAAGTAAACAAGAGGTTGGAATATTTATTTCCTCTGGAAATAAAGAACGTTCTAAAGGTGCACTTCATAAAATAGGCCCATTTCTATCTCTCTCCCTGGAGAGCCCTTATCCTCCTGCCTGCCTTAGGAGACATTGTTGACTTTCACTGTTGGACACTCAACTAGGTGAAAAGAGAAGACTTGCTGGTTTGGGGGCAGATTTTACCTACATTGAAAATGTTCTTTTAAATATGTATTAGCTCTTAAGGATCATTTCTTTCCTAACATCCCAATGGAAAAGCTTATATTCTGTTAGGGATTCTGGTGAAGTAGGCTTTAAATGAAAACTAGTGAACTTTAAAAGACAAAGGCAAAGCCATGACCCTCCAGAAACAAATTTTGATTCATTCTCTGTATAATGGTTTGTAAGCTTCACTTGTAGAGTGGGGAATATTTTAGAACTTTCTTGTTGCTCTGAGAAACATAAAAGAGCAGAGGCATACATCCATCTTAATCATATAAAGCTGGCTTTGGAAAGCAGTGTGTAACAGAAGTTAGAATTGCCCTCTTTGAGGAAAACAACCTTTAAATACTGTAGAATAGTCTCTAATTTAAAAAAAATAGCATTATGTGGAATTGGATAGAGTATCTCTTTTCACACCTTATTTAGTATTTACTTCTTTCTACATTTTTCCACAGTGCCAAACAGAGCGAGCTATCACAAAACCAAACAGAAGGTGATGACTCTGAGAAGTCATTGCAGCCCTTTACTGAGTCAGCCTGAAGTGTGCACAGGCCTCCTCTGTTCTCATGTCTCCTGAATTGTTATTCTTTTTTTTTTTTTTTTCCTGAATGAGAAGAAATGATAGGGAAATTGTTTTCAAAACTAAATTTTATTCCAAAGGAGTCCTCATTCCAACTTGTCAATATCACATGACAATAATTTTTAATGTCTTTAAGATACCTAATTAGGAGACATTGTGCTTTATAAATTACCCCACCATTCCTGGAAAACTGGTTAAGAACTCAGAGTCTGAAGAAAATCCTGCCATTTCTTGGCTGTGAAGTCTTGTCTCTCAGCCACGGTTTCCTAATCTGTATCATGGGAATAATAATAGTACCTATCTCATGAGATTGTTAGGAAGATTAAATGAGATAATATACAAAGTACTTAGCATGGGGCCTGGCACATACTTAATACATGTTTAATAGGTATTTGCTATTAACATTCTCATTCTCATGAAAGTGAGAGTAATCTTTGTTGAAAATGTTGTTTTAGAAAAGGTACCATGAAACTTTCAGCTGCTACTACAGTTAACCTAAATGTAGAGGCCCCAATGTAACTATGTTTTCCACTTAGAAGTTTTGTTTTCTTGCTGGAACAGCATGTTTTTTGGATCTTCTATACAGGTGAAGCCCAACATTCTTATTTTGATATCATATCAACCATATGCTTTTTGTTGTAGCAAAGGCTAAGACCCCAATTGTTGCAGTTGTAGCAAAGGCTAAGACCCCAATAGTGCAAATATTAACAAAGGGAGGTGAAAGCGAAGGGGTGAGTGACAACCATTTCCATGAAATGTAATGGTGACTGCAGCCCTGAAAAACATCAGTTTTCACAACAAGGGTTACTAAAGGGTTACTAAAAGATTTTGCTTACTTATATGCACAGATACAGAAGGAGAATGAACTTGTCTCTTTGTAAAAGGCCAGCCGTGAAATATAAGAGATACTTAGCTATTTTAGAAACGTGGCGTTGTAAAGTCAGTGAGAGGTAATAGAAAATTATCCATCACCAAATAAACTGAACACCCATGTAAAGTATATATTCAGCTGTCTAGGTGGATATGAGCACTTGAGTCTATAAATATGGCATAGTCAGTTTAAGTGTGTGGCGAGGTGCTTTTACTTGTAGAACCCACATGCCATTCTTCTTTAGTTGCAGACGACTAAAAGTGTTAGTCCCAGAGGACTAAAGCTGGAAAAGCCAAAACACTGGGATATTTTAAACCTATAAATTTCAAACCTCACTCATTAGAGTTCAGTTTTGTCAAATGTATCCATAAAAAGATATGATAGTAATCTAAAAAGAAAATGTTCTAAGAAGAAGAGATGTGAGTTTATTCATCATGTAGCAATTATATCCCAGGCACTATGCTAATGGCTGGAGATGTATAATAGTACATGAAACACACTTACCCCCCGTCCTCTGGAGTTACATTCAGGTGGAGGAAGCAGAGATTAAACAAACACAGAAGCACCTAAGTATCAGTGTGGTGAAGGCCATGCAGGAATATAGAGGGGATGAGAGCAGAGAATAGTGACGCGTATGGACTGGTTGTCAGGGAGGCCTCTCTGAAGGATGAGAAGTCTCCAGCCATGTGCAGAGTGAAGGGAAGCTTTCTAGATAGAAGGAAGAATATATGTAAAGGTCCTAAGATGGCAAACATCTGTGTGTTTGAGGAGGTGAAAGAAAGCTTTATGGACAGAGTCCAGACAGTGAGAGTGAATGATGGGAGATGAGAGGGGAACGTTGTAGGGGAGCACCTCACACAGCACATTAAGACAAGTGCAGTGGTGCTGTGACACCGTGCTCAGGAATAATAAGAGCACTGTAGACTTTTCTACAGACACTAGAAGCCTGATGTTCAGGTTGTCCACGAGAATCTGCCCTAAAGAGCCCCCCAGTACTGACTCAGGGCCGGGAGAGTTCTTGTAGATTTCCTATGCCTTTCAAGACAGGGATCTTGAGTTTTGTGTTACTTGTATTGCTTTTCCTATTATCCTTGTGCTTTTATAGAGACTCTGACCCCTAGCTTTCCCCCAGGGAAGTAATTAAACTGGAACTCAGATGCCCTTAAAATACATAAAACAAGTACATCATGAAAACGGCTTGTTCAGGCATCAAGTATTTTGAGATAATGCATGCTTTTGAGTGGACGCATGCAGACTTGTCCCCAGGGTATGCCTTTGGATGTCATAATAGCGATTCTGGTATCAATAAATCATTCACTATTTGGACAAGTCATGGCCACCACCGCAGTCACTAGATACATTTGTAATGGTTTCTGTGAACAATAACAACAACCACCTAGCAACATACTGTTTTGGTCATGTCATTTTTATATGACTTGTGGGCTTTGGATGGATAAACTGTGTCTAATATATCTTGAAAATTGAACAGCAAATATTGGTGGAGGCCCACTGTACACAATACATGAAATCATGCTGCATGGTGTGTGACTTTATATAAGAATAACATGTGGGTGGTTTTTGCTAGCTTTTTTAGTACTTTTCTGTTCCATGAGGGAAGGGCTGTATCTATCTTGTTTACCATTTTATCTCTAATTTTGGTCACCTAGTAGCTTGATAAGTATTTGTTGAATAGATGAATGGATAAGTGAATAGTTTTTAGGAAAAGTTTATTTCTTGAATTCCTTAGAACTCAACTTAAGAAATGAGTGATCTAACATCTCTGCTTTTAATGGATGGTTTTCGCCTTGCCATTTTTAAGCCATGAGGAGTGTCAAATATAGCCAAGTGAATTCTGCAAAGAGTTAATATTTCAGAGAAGCCAAAGTTAGGTGATCCCTTCCATCTACGCTGTGCTTTATAGATGTACATACAACCTCATTTCGTCCTTGGAGCAATCTTGCAAGACTGTTCATGTTGTACAGTAAAGGAAACACATTGTGTCTCGTCTAAGGCAGGTGTGTAGGAATGAGAGCTCTGTTTTCTAACTCAGCCCATACTGTGTGCATCCATATTCTCCAACAAATATTTGCCTGGCTCTTAGACCTACAATAATCTCTAGGATTGCTTTTAGCTATCATTAATTATCTTTTTATCTTAGCTCTATCTTTCTTCTTTCCTCTCCATTTCATGCACCTCTTTGGTTTTTATTTTATTTTATTATTTTATTTTATTGAGGTATAGTTGACTTACAATATTATATTAGTTTCAGGTGTACAGCATAGTGATATGAAATTTTTATAGACTATATTTCATTTATAGTTAATGTAAAATATTGGCTATATTCCCTGTGCTCTACAGTATATCCTTGTAGCTTATTTGTTTTATACATAGTAGTTTGTACCTCTTAATCCCCTATCCCTATCTTGCCCGTTCCCCCTTCCCTCTCCCTACTGGTAACCACTTGTTTGTTCTCTATATCTGTGAGTCTGTTTCTGTTTTTTATATTCCTGAGTTTGTTTTATTTTTTAGATTCCACATATAAGTGATAACATAGAGTATTTGTCTTTCTCTGTCTGATATATTTTACTAAGCATAATCCCCTCCAGGTCCATCCATATCGTTGCAAATGGCAAAATTTCATTCTTTTTTATGGCTGAGTAGTATTCCATTGTGTGTGTGTGTGTGTGTGTGTGTGTGTGTGTGTGTGTGTGTATCACATCTTCTTTATCCATTCATCTGTCGATAGACATTTAAATTGCTTCCATATCTTGGCTATTGTACAAATTGCTACTATGAACATTGGGGTGCATGTATCTTTTTGAATTAGTGTTTTCATTTTCTTTGGATATATACCCAAGAGTGGAATTGCTGGATCATATGGTAGTTCTATTTTTAGTTTTTTGAGCAATCTTCATACTGTTTTCCACAGTGGCTACACCAATTTACATTCCTACCAACAGTGTACAAAGGTTTCCTGTTCTTCACATTCTCACCAGCATTTGTTATTTGTGGTCTTTTTGATGGTAGCCATTCTGACAGGTGTTAGGTCATATCTCATTGTGGTTTTGATTTGCATTTCTCTTTCAATTAGCGATGTTGAGCATCTTTTCATGTGCCTGTTGGCCTTATGTATGTCTTCTTTGGAAAAATGTCTATTCACGTCTTCTACCCATTTTTAAATCTGGTTGTTTGTTTTCTGGATATTGAGTTGTATGAACAGTTTATATAATTTGGATATTAACTCCTTATTGGTTGTATCATTTGCAAGTATTTTCTCCCATTTGGTAGGCTTGGTTTTTTTTTCATTTTGTCATTGGTTTCCTTTGCTGTACAAAAGCTTTTAAGTTTAATTAGGTCCCATTTGTTTATTTCTGCTTTTGTTTCCTGGTCTTAGTAGACAGAGCCAAAAAAATACTGCACGATTTATGTCAAAGAATGTTCTGCCTGTGTTTTCTTCTAGGAGTTTTAGGGTTTACAGTCTTACATTTAGGTCTTTAATCCATTTTGAGTTAATTTTTGTATATGGTGTGAGAAAATGTTCTAATTTCATTCTTTTACATATAGCTGTCCAGTTTTCCCAGCACCACTCATTGAAGAGACAGTAGTTTTTCCGTTGTATATTCTTTCTTCCTTTGCTGTAGATTAATTGACCATAAGTGCATGGGTTTATTTCTGGGCTCTCTATTCTGTTCCATTGATCTTTGTGTCTGTTTTTGTGTCAGTACTGTGCTGTTTTGATTGCTGTAGCTTTATAGTACAGTCTGAAGTCAGGGCACATGATACCTCCAGCTTTGTTCTTTATTCTCAAGATTATTTTTGCTATTTAAGGTCTTTTGTCACACACCTCTTTGGGTTGCTGATACTTGGTTATTTCCATTCTCTCAGTCTCTAGACGAAGTTTTAAAATAATTTTAGGTGACTAGGCAAGTCTCTTGGATTGAATTGGTTGGGAAGAGCTTGGTTTTAATGTAAGTAGATGTTGTATGATGAAAACACTTTTCCCTAGGCAAAAGACGAATATAGTGATGGATGTGGGAGTTTAGCTGAAATTGAACTGTGAATAGAATAAGAGAATGTAGTCCCAGTGGAACCTGAATACACACAGGCATGGAGAGTCTAGCTGTGTGAATGAATGTACTGCTGCTGTGTCACTCTGCTCTGGTATAATTTCCATAAGCATGAAGTTAGACCAGCTATATTGGAGTCTGTGTTCAGTGAAGGGCTTGGTTTCTTTTTATGATGAGTTTGTTTACTTGATGCACATGCCAGGAGGTTTGCAGTTTTGTTCTTCTAAAAATGACTGGGAATTTAGAGTAGCAGAATAGTCTCATCTAGAGCACGAGTTCCACGAGAACAGGGATTTTTGCCTGTTTTGTCACAGCACCTAGAATAATGCCTAATGCATAGTTGATGCTCAGTAAGTACTGAATAAAAGAATAGACCTGACATACACCCAGCCTGTCACTTTTAGCAACAGGACTGGGTTCAGAGTGGACCAAATAATTTATGTGTGACTATAATGATGTGTTTGACTATAATGATGTATGAGCTAACTCTGCCTCACTTACTCAAAGACAGTCAGCTCAGGCCGAGTTGGAGTTGGTGTTTGATTCTTGTCTGCCCCTCTGTACCAGTGCATGCAGTTCTATTCACTGTTTCAATGGGTAGCTTCCTACCCCTCTGACTTACTCTACTTGATTATGAAGTTATAATTAGCTTTAATTTAACCCTGTAGGACAGAATAGTAACTATAGCTAATCTGTGGCTGAAAATAGGGGGATATGAATGAAAAGAATTAAAATTAATTGCTTTGGGTAGCCTGAAGTGACAAGGATTAATATGCTATGAATTTTCTTCTCCTGAGAAACATGTGGTCACAAGGATGTCCTTCTTTCAGAGGACATTCAAATTTGGGTGTGTGGCTTTTGGTATAGTCTAGCACCACTGGAATGGTTGAAGTAGATTTTGTTTCTTTTTTTCCCATGCCCTTACCATGGTTGCTCAAAAAGACGCAATCTAATCTCTTGACCGTAAAGTTATCTGTCATCTATAAGCTGAGCACTATCTTGCCAAGTCCCATTGAAAAGCCAACTTATGAAGTGTACTTGGGGCAGTATATAATACTATGTGAAGCATCTCAGAAAGCCTAAAAAGGTAATATCAGAGGGGATATAATGTGGAATTTCCAAGGAGAGGCTGAGAGAGAGAGACCGATTGATGGATTGATTGATTGATCTCCAAAGGGCAGGGAATATATTTCATATTTCGTAGTGCTAGGAAACTGAAGATTTTTAACAGATGCTTTTTAGTTGCCCCAAGAAATACAAATGTCACATTTGTTAGATTTTCAGGAACTAATGGTCCAAAAGACCCTGTGTTTTCTTTTAGCCATGGTGTGTGCATAGTGGCCGTATGTTCTTTGATAGTGTCACAGTCTGGGTAGGTACGAAGATCTGTCAGCTGAAAAGCAACTGGGAAAACTGGAGAGGAAGAAAAAGAAAATTAAAATAAGATGTTGGATTGAGAAATAAGAAGGGCAGATATTTCAGGCTTTCTTTTTTAACTTCAGTAACAGCAAAAAAAAAAAAAAAGAAGCACAAATGTTTTCATCTATCCCTTCACTTTCAACATTTACATTTTGTAGCTATCCACTGACTCCTATTTCTTCTTTAAACTCTAATTATACAATATTAAATGTACTTCAGAAACTTCTTCACTAAGTAAGTATAAAATGTTAACATGAGGTTATGCTATCACAGCAAGTATTCTCATCCAAAATATTTCAAACTACAGGCAAGGCCAATTACTGTCTTGAGAAACAAGGAAGAACTTGTTCCTTTATCCATCACAAATTTATTCTTAGACTCATTGTTTGGGCTCTTTTCCCGTGTTATCTTTCATTAATTTGTTCCATCTTAAGATAACATTCGTATTAATATAGGATTAACTGATTTTGGAATAAATAAGTTGTTTAATGGACTCCCTTTCTAACTTCAGGAAGTTAATACTAATGATAACTCTATTAGTCCTAATGGTTGCTAAAAAGGATATGCGCCCTACCACATTTAGGGGAATTTGGACAAATCAAATCTAAGTATGCCTGGGTTTGATTAAATATGGAAGAGGTATTTGCACTTCCTAGGACATGGCGCCTGAAAGTCCCTGATTTATAACTTAATTTTTCTTTCCTTAACACTTTGTGAAGGGATAGGACATAGAATGCTCTTTTCTTACGTAGTTCTTCTCTGGATCAATGTGGACTGAGGTGAGACTTATAGATTAGTTCAAAGAACTTGACCTCAAAGTGAGAAGATTGCCCCAAGTTTTCTCCTCATTGTTCTTCAGAGTCCTGAGCTATTCCAAACATCCATAGGTTTCAGAAGGTTAGCTTCTGGGAAGTTGAGACTTTATATATATAAAGTTGGTACGCAGTATGCGGGTCTCTCACTGTTGTGGCCTCTCCCGTTGTGGAGCACAGGCTCCGGACGCGCAGGCTCAGCGGCCATGGCTTACGGGCCCAGCCGCTCCGCGGCATGTGGGATCCTCCCAGACCAGGGCACGAACCCGTGTCCCCTGCATCGGCAGGCGGACTCTCAACCACTGCACCACCAGGGAAGCCCGAGACTTTATAGAAGATAAAAAATGAAAGTAACAATTCTCTTTCTTCCCTGCTTTTTTGAGAGGGTGGTAGAGATATATGTTCAACTGTATGTAGTTGAAACCACATTGCAAAAAGAAAAAAGAAGGGCCATTATCAAAACTAAGCCACAGACATACCGGTACTCATGTAACTATTTTGTTTCATACTTGAAATTAGTCCTAAATTCAATTAGAACATTTTTAAGAATTGATTTTTGCCAGGGAATTATCCATTACAAGCACATAAAGAATAACTTCTTATCATTCTCTACGATAATTGCTACATTCAGACATTTATCATGTCATCCCATAAGATGTTTCATTGCTCCTGGTAGCATCTCTGGTCCTCACATTGCATTTGCACTGCCTGCCCTCCTTTCAAAGCTGTATTCACCACTTGGGTATATGGTCACTGAAAGTGTCTACAAGCTTCACCAAGTTGGAGATGTGTTTTTCAGGCTGACATTTTTTACTTAAAAATTAATCACAGGATGCACTTTGGAGAGCACAGGTCTAGAAATGGAACATTAACAGAGGATAGTCAAACCACAAACATGTCTAGTCAGTCAAGTTCACAGTGTTGCCACACAGACTGAAAAAATAACATTATCGGCAGCAAAAGTATTGTCTTGTCTATAACATTCAGTCACTATCCCTGCAAACATACTTTTTGAACATACATGTGGAGGGAGGTACCCTGTGCTTCTTACCGTGGAGATTTGAATCCTCTTCCTTATTTTTCTCTTTAAATGAATGAGCTAAAAATGAATCTGAACCATTTGCCAACTTTACTTTTTTCTTCTCAAATATTTGAACAAAAATACATATTCAAACCTTCAACTTCTTCTTGTGGACAGCCTATTCCAAGATTGTTTGTTGGTATAAAAAGCAACATTATTTTAGCAACAACTAAGTAATAACAGCTTAATTTCTTTTTGAATTGAATTGTTAAGCTGCACAAAGCAATCATTTTTTTGTGCCAACTGAAGATTGCTTTTACAACAAAATATATATTGTAAATATGCTAATCTTAATTTGTATGCCATCTCAGACCTTATGGGAAGGGGTTGCAAATAGGATGATCATGTTGTATTAGCTAGCTCACTTCCTAACTTTCACTAATTAATTCATGCATTATGGAGAATCACCAACACACGAAATAGAAAAGTAAAAATGACACTGTTGAGTAATCACAAGCTGTTGACTATAGAATCTTCAGGGAAGGAGGGGCAGTGAGCATTCTTTGGACAACTTAATTCCAGAATGAACAGGCTTTGTTTATATAAGAGGCTCATTTGTCTGTTTCCTGATTGCATTCTTATTGTGCAAATGCCAGAGTGTATTACAATGGATAAAATGGGGAAAAAATAAAGTATAATTTAAGTGGGCCAGGAAAGAGTGGTAGTAGATGTTTGAATGTTCCCTTGGAGTTAATCAGTGGTTCATAAACCTGAAATACTTTATCTCGAGAACTGAGTTTCTGACTCAAGATACATAGGAGAAAATATTAGTTGGCTTGAGAAAGGAAGAACCTTGGTTCACATAAATTTATGCACAGATTCCTTTATCATGGGAGAATTGTAATTAGGGATCGAGAATCTTGAGAACATGATTGTGACCTAGTTATTCCTGTACTGCAAGTGCTCATGGGAGGTACTGGCTAGACCTGCAAATAATGAATTAAGAGATTCCAGCTGGGATATGATGAAAGCATTTTTGGGAATCTCTGTATCTTGGCTGGACCACATGGGTTATAACTTGGAGAGGCCTAAACTAGTAGTAGTATATGACAGATTTATAGCCCAATTGATGCTGGGCATCAGAAAAAAAGGCTGAGGTTAAAAAAAAATGACTGGAGAATTATGAGCTTTAAAAGAATTGCCATTGGAAGGGAGGCTGAAGAAGGAAAGCATGAATTCCTTATATGAAGGGAAATAAAAATAATAAAGATTGATGGTGAGACATTGAATGGGAAGCATAGTAGTTTGTTTTTCACAGCATCCCTCTCCTCTAAGACACCTTATCCACCTCTGTGCTTCGTAGTTCTCCCTGCCACGTCTTCCACCTAACACACTGTATAGCTTATTGATGATCTAGCTCTTCCACTACATTATTAAACTTTCTGAGGACAGGGGTTACGTTTTTGACCACCACCCTCAGCTACTTTTCTGTATCCTCACTGCCAGAGTAGTGTTTGACACATAGTTGGCTCTCAATGAAAGTTTGCTGAATGAATGAAAGAATGATCCAGAAATTCATTTTAGTCTTTCTTCTTGATCACTTCCTCCCTCCCTCCTGCCCTTCCTTCCTCTAGCAAGTACTTACCAGGATATACCAGGCCACAAAGTCCAATAAAATAAGATTCCTGTACTCCTGGAGCTTGCAGTCCGTTGGGCCAAATCTAATCATGTAAATGAGGGAGTCCAGGGCAGGGTGATAGTGCTGGGATAGACATGTGCACAGGAGCCATGGGAATCTAGAAACAAAAGCATTTAAATCAGACTGAGAGGTCAAGGAAGATTTTTCTTGGAGGAATGGAGAATTAAGGGTTTATGGAACCTAGAAGGATTTGTATGAGCTGATGAAGAAAAAGACCTGGCCTGGAAGAACAAAACAGCATTATCAGGGAAACTGTAGGTAGCTCATTGTGAATGGAGAGATGCCAGAGCAAATGGAGTTTGTAGATAAGCAAAATGGAGAGTAATTTAAAAATCATTGACTTTACAAGGTGTTTCAGTGTTTTCATTGGGTGAGTCAAATATACTAAGACTCCATAATGCCTTAGACAAATAGGCAAGACTGCTCACTCTGATCATCCAGCCTTTTCACTTCCCAGCTCCCTAGTTGCTGATTCCCAGCTTGATATCCTAGGCTAAGGTTTAAGCAGAGCTCTAAAGCAGGGCTGCCATTTCCCTGCCACCACATTATTTGCAATGTGGAGACGTTCGTTTTAGCTTATGGTAATTGATTGCAAGGCTATAGAGGCTATGTTAGGAGAGTCCTTTCAGCCTAATTTTGTCGTCTGTGACTGTGGGCAGGGGTTATCTCTGAGAGAATACTCTTGCCTTCCATGTTATTTGCACATGAACTGTTTCCAATCTGTAATCTGCAAATGTTCTCTTCCGGACCCTGTGTTTATGTTTAGCCGGTAGGAATGCCCAGCTGTTGGGTAGAGTGGTAGTTCTGTGTTAATTGGATCTAATATAACCTCCAAGTTTTAGTATGATTATCTTTTTATATGATGGATTTGTCATCCATATTTGTTCATTTAAATTGATATTTAAAATTAAATGGGAAAAGAGTTTGAAAAAGAATAGAGACATATATGTATAACTGAATCACTTTGCTGAACATCTGTCACTAACACAACATTGTTAACTGTACTCCAATATGAAATAAAAATTAAAAAAAAATAAAATAGCATCCCATCTCCAACCAAAAAAATTAAATTAAAGGAACAAAGCAACAGTGATTTTCATAAAATTGGGTGCTGTTTTGTGTCTTGAGTTTCCAAACGGGAGACTCCTAGCTGTCCTGATCTCATGTCATCTGCAAGCCACTGCATACTCTTGACCTTTCCCGTGTTTTTGATCATTTTAACAGTTCTTGGATTATTTTCTAGCTCATTACATTTATATTTTTCTTTTTTTATAATGATAAGAAGAATGGGAGGTGTTTAGGGTGTGGATGTATCTGTACATGATGCCTGCACAAAGTAGATGCTTAGTACGTATTTGTTGAATGGGATGATATGAGATATTTTAAAAACATACACCTCATTCATCTGCACCATTTTTCTAGATTCCATACATATGCATTAATATACAATATTTGTTTTTCTGTTTCTGACTTACTTCACTCTGTATGACAGCAAAAACTAACACAACATTGCAAAGCAATTATACTCCAATTTAAAAAAAAAATGTGGTGCCTATAATTCCATTTATTTTTAGAAAAATTCCCCAAACCAAATCCTAGAGTCTTAACGCCTATCATGTAGATAGTGCCTGAGCCCTACAGGTTTATAATGGCTAAGCAAAGCAAAAACAAAACAAACAAACAGAAAACATACACTTGAGCATTAGCAGCTTCCCATTGTCTTTAGGAGAAAGTCCAGACTCCTTTGCAAGAGCCACCAGACCATTTGCAGTCTGAAACTTATAAACCTTTCTGTTCTTGTCTCTTGTTTTCACAACCAACAATTCACATTCTGCAATACATGTTCACAGCTCCATGCTTTTACCCATCTGTCTGGCAAATTCTTACTGACCTGCCAGATGTGAAAGCTTCTTCCCCCTTAGCCCTACTGCGGAAGAATGACTTCTTCACTATTTCTAAAACATCTTGTATGTACGTCCATGATAATGTTAGCCCATCTCATCATTTCACTTTATGTACCTATCTCCTCATCTAGGTTGTACACCCAAGACAGAGGTTCTGTCTTATTTACCTTTGTGTGTTAGGGTCTGATATTGTGCTTCTGACCAGAGCTAGGACTCAGCAACGTGTTTTGAATGAATAAATGAAGTGACTAGGCCAGTGCCAGGGCCTGAAGATCACCCAGTCTTATGGCCCCTGCTCTACGTCATAAGGACAGGAGCCCTAAACTCAGGACAAGCAGACAGGATGAGCAGGCCAAAGATGCCAGGGCATCTGCAGGGAGGAGTGACCATGGCCAGCTTCTAGAAATCCATGGGGACCTGGCCTGTCTGCCCAGCTGGCCCTCTTCAGAGAAGAGTCCTTGAATGGTGCCGCCCTTGGTTTCTTGCCAACAAAGTCTGTCCCGAGAGATCAGGCTCAGTCCAAGGCCTGAAGTCTCATTTGCAGCGTTTCTTTAGTTGTTTGCCAGGCATCTGGTTAAAGGAAATATGACAGGCTTCAAGGGACTGATGAGAATCCGAGGTCTCCTTGCCGGGCCACAAATTGTAATTGAGAGCCATGTTTTAGGAGCGTAATAGAGATTATTCTCCTTAGAACTATGATTTTATGTTTGCTGAAGCTTATTTAATACCCAACTGCCCATCCAGTTAGCTTTGTAAAAGCTTACTATTTTATAATAATAGGCATTGTGCTTTATATTTTTATTATATAATAAGCCACATTGTTTAATTCATGATTTATTAGATTCTGTTAGGGTATAATGAGTAATGGTGGTGTTTAGTACAGCAATGTGATTAGATGTCATTCATTGTGCCATGTGAGATAAATGTGCTTCATCACACGAGCTACAGATATGCCAGTTCCAACGTATAATTTGAATTTTGTGTTGTGTATTCTGGGCCATTATTGTCACGTAATTCAGACTATGTAGATATAAATATATGTGCAAAAATACAAACTTTCAAAAATTATTTGAGACAATTCCAAAAGATAGATCTCAAAGAAAGATTTCTTTCCTAATTGAAATGCTTTATTACCTTCCTATTTTCAGATAATGTTCAAACTCCTAAGCTTGGCAAACAAGACCTCTTATGATCTGGTCCTTGCCTACCTCCCCAGCTCCTCCTCCAGGGCTCCCTGCCAGCAGGTACCTTTCATTTGTCTGAGGAACCACACCCACTTCTTCTTTTTGTTCTGCTGTTTCACACTTACAGGTTTTTCCCAGCACTGGTTGGCTTTGTCTACTTTCAATGCCCTTTGCCTATTGTTTTAAAATTTTTTTTGAAACATAGAAAAATACAGAGAATAATAGGACAGCTGTATGTAAACTTTCCACCTGGGATTAACAGATGTTAGCATTTTATGTATTTGCCTCTATGTGAAATAAACAAACCGTAACATATCAAAGAAAGCTGGTGTCTTTCCCTTTTTTTTTCCTTCCTAGTTCCTTTGCCTTTTTCTCTCCTGAGGCAACTATTTCTTTTTACAGAAATCATATTATCATTTCATGAACGTGGTAGCTGTAGCAGTGAGAACCTTTCATTTATAATGTTCAGAGTTTTTTCTTGAAGCCCTTTTAAAATTTCAGCTTTTTACTTTAAAAATATCCTGATATCAAAGTAATACATGTTTACAATAGACAATGTGAAAAGTATTTTTAAAAAGTCAGAAAAGTGCAAAGCAGTTGGAAGAAATGCTCACAGGCTCCTGGACAACTACTATTAATATTTAATATGTTCATTTGAGACAATTTGGAAAAGGGGCAAAAACTACCTAACATACTACTATAATCACAGTTAATATTTCCTTGCCTTTATTTACTTTTAGTTTTTACTTATCTTTACATAGTCATTTACTTTGCAATCAGGACATAAATGTAGTTTGTATTATATGTTTATCCACACATACACGTTTAAAAATATTACATAACCCCTTGTTCCCATTTTGTTGCACATTTGGGCTGTACCTTTCATTTTTATTTTTTCCTGTTATATCACCATATATGTGTAACATCTTTGTACATAGAGCTTTTTCTATATTCACAATAAAGTGAAATTATCGGGGCATGACTATGGGCACCTTAAAGCTCTTGATACATACTGCCGGTGTGGCTATATGTGCTTCTGAGTCTTGGTTTCCTCTTTGTTACCAACATATGAATTTTTTAAGTAATCAAAAGAAAATAAATCTTTGCTCATTCCTGTTAATAGCCATCATCTCTTTATAGAATTAAGTTCTTAAATCTTTATCTTATTAACTTCAAATATTTTTTCAAGATGTTTTTGTTTTTATTGGTATATAGATATTTTTGTTAATGTTACATATGCATCTTTTCCTTATGATTTCATCTATGGCTTTTGAGATTTAAAGAGTTCTCCTGCCTCCAAAGATTTGACAATTATTTTGATTTATTTTCTTTCAGATTTTTTTTTTGCGGTTTGATTTTTAAATATATTTGATGCTTTAGTCCAGTTTGAATTTGTTGTGGTCTTGAGACAGTACTAAAGTACCATTGTCTTGCCACACCTAGTTTAAACCAGTGATGTATATGGTGGTGGGTAGATCAATTCCAGGATTTATCTTACATTTCTTTGTACCTGACTCGTATACGAAGTGTTATTTAAATCAGACGGATGGATGTTACTAAAATGTTGGGCTAACCTAGGACCTCCCATACTCATGACGCCCCTCTGTGGCTCAGTGGGAATCTGACATTTGTCCCTGAAGGGTGTATTGCTGTTGTTTTCTGGTTGTCCTCCAGCTAATTCACGCTGGTCTTTGGCCTTTCTCTTGGAATTATGATCTCTGCCTTCCAGCAGACAATTCACACTCAGCATTAGTCAACAAACCCATTTTCCTTAGGCTCTGGAAGGTCTAAAACACAGGGTCATTCATCTGCAGGCAGGATGCCTTCCAATCACCTTTCCTCTGGGACCTGCTTACCCATCTCCTGCGGCCTGGCCAGCAGAGGCCAGTTCGCCTGGCTTGGCCAGCACATCCAGGCCAGCTCTCCCTCCTTAGCTGGCTGAAAACCTTTTTTTCCTAGCTCCCCTGCTCCAGAATAAACAAAAATTCTGTTTATAGCAACAACATTGTTTTTCTGTTTTAAAGGAATGAGTATGGGGCAAGTGATTCAATAACTGATCAAGAATTGACTTTAAAATAAGCAAGACTTTGTAGTTAAAACAGCTTTTAGAACTACCCAGTTTAAATGTAGTGAGCTCCCTTTCACCCAAAGCATTCAACAGAGATGGGAAAACATTTTAAGAAATGGTGTACAGGGGAGTCATTTCATGAGGATAACCTCTTCACTCTAAGGTTCTAATGTTATATGAACCTCTCACTTCCTACCTCCTTTGTTTTTCTCAAAGTTGTTCCAACATTTATAGTAGCAGAGGTCCCAAACAAATTTTTAACTTCTAGGGTCAGTTTGGAAAAAATGAATTCTAAAAAATATAGGAAAAATACGATTGGAAAATGGGTTAGTTATCTGCCCCAAGTAGTTAGAAATACAAAGCTTACTCATCCAATGAGTGAAACACACAAAACAAAAAGAGTAGTAAGTCTTTGTAGCTAAGATAGAACTAGGACGTCTAACTTCAGACTTGTAGGGTTTAGTGTATGGCTCTATCAGTTGACAATATGTGCATCTTTTAGGTAAATATAAGAATTGATGAGCCAATTGATTTTTTAAGACAGATTTATGGAAGTTTAATTTGTATACCATAAAATTGGCCCATTCTTAGTGTACAATTCAATACTTTTCAGTAATTTTAGAGTTTTGCACCATTGCCATAATCCAGTTTTCAAACCCCCCAAAAGATCCCTTTTGCCTATTTGCAAACAGTCCCTGCCCCCAGCCCCAGCCCAGCAACCACTAAGCTACTTTGTGTCTCTATAGATTTGCCTTTTCTGGACCTTCCATACAAATGGAATCTTATAATATATAGTCTTGTATCTGGCTTCTTTATTTTGCATAACATTGTAGTATGTGTAATATGTATCAGTAGTTTGTTCCTTTTTATTGCTGAATAATATTCCATTGTATGAATATATCACATTTTGTTCATCCATTCACCAATTGATAGACATTTGGATTGTTCCAGTTTGGGGCTAATACCCTGCTGTGAACATTCATGTACAAATCTTGGCGATATGTATTAATTTCTCCTGGGTAGATACCTAGGTATGGAATTGCTGAATTATATGCTAAATTTATGTTTAACTTTTTAAGAAACTGCCAAATTGTTTTCCAAGGTAGTTGTACCGTTTTGCACTCCCCTTAGCAATGTGAGGATTCTAGTTTCTCCATATCCTCACCACCACTTGTCTGTCATTCACATTGTAGCCATTCTAGGGGGTGTGAAATGGTGTCTCATGGTTTTAATTTATATTTTCCTCATGACTGAGGATGTTGAGCATCTTTTCACTTGCTTTTCAATATACCTTATTTGGTAAAATGCCTATTCAGATCTTTTGCCACTTTTAAAATTGGGTTATTTTTCGTCTTATTGAGTTATAAGAGTGCCTTATGGTTTTTGATGCCAGTTCTTTATCAGATATTGCAAATATTTTCTCCCAGTTTGTTACCTGTCTTTATTTTTTAATGGTGTCTTTTGAAGTATAAAAGCTTTTGACTTTGACTATGTCCAGTTTATGTCTTTTTTTTAATGAATTATGCTTTTTGGAATCGTACCTAAGAACTCCTTGCCTAACGCAAGGTCTTATAAATTTCTCTTTTATGTTTTCTTCTAGGAGTTGTATAGTTTTAGATTTTGTATATGATCCATTTTGAATTAATTTTTGTCAAGGGGGTGAAGTAAGGGTCATTTTTCTTTTTTTGCATGTGGATATCCATATTTTTTGGTACAATTTGTTGAAAAAAAACTCTTGTTGAATTTCCTGGACAATTTTATTGAAATTAACTGGTCATGATTGGAAGGGTTTATTTCTGGCCTCTCTATGCTGTTCCATATATCTCTATCTCTCCCCCTACTCCAGTACCATAGTCTATTGATTACTGTAGCTTTATAGTAAGTTTTGAAGTCTTCCAGCTTCTTTTACAAATTGTTTTGGCTATTCTGGGTCCTTTGTATTTCCATATACATTTTAGCTTCAGCTTGTCAATTTCTTCAAAAAATCCCACTGGGACTTCAATAGTTGCATTGAATCTACAGGTCAGCCCGTTGGGGAATGTTATATCAACAATATGGAGTTTTCCATTCCATGGACATGGAATGTCTCTCCAGTTACTTAGTTTCTTCAGTTTTCTCAGAAATGTTTTGTAGTTTTCAGTGTGCAGATTTTACACTTATGTTGTTAAATTTATTCTTATAAATTTTACTCTTTTTGATGTACTTGTGAATGGAATTGCTTTTTTTTTTTTTATATATATTTTTTATTGTGTTTATTCAACTCCCTCTCTTTTTGCGGTACGCGGGCCTCTCACTGTTGTGGCCTCTCCCGTTGTGGAGCACAGGCTCTGGACGCGCAGGCTCAGCGGCCATGGCTCACGGACCCAGCCGCCCTGCGGCATGTGGGATCTTCCCGGACCCCTGCATCGGCAGGCGGACTCTCAACCACTGCGCCACCAGGGAAGCCCCCTGGAATTGCTTTTTAAGTTTCATTTTCAGAGTGTTCATTTGTTAGTATATAGAAATACAATTGCTCTTTATATACTGATATTATATTCTATGACCTTTTTGAACTTTTTTATTAGTTATAGTCATTTTTTTTGTAGATTCCTTAGGATTTCCTATGTACAAGATTGTGTTGTCTGTGAATAAAGATAGTTTTCTTTCTTTCTTTCCAAAGTGTATGCTTTTAATTTCTCTTCTTTGCGTTATTGCACTGGCTAGAACCCCCGATACAATGTTCAAGAGAAGAGGCAAGAGCAGACATCCTTGCCTTGTTTCTAATCGTTTCTTTTTTTTAACATCTTTACTGGAGTATAATTGCTTTACAATGGTGTGTTATTTTCTGCTTTATAACAAAGTGAATCAGTTATACATATACATATGTTCCCATAACTCTTCCCTCTTGCATCTCCCTCCCTCCCACCCTCCCTATCCCTCCCTTCTAGGTGGTCACAAACCACCGAGCTGATCTCCCTTTGCTATGCAGCTGCTTCCCACTAGCTATCTATTTTATGTTTGGTAGTGTATATATGTCCATGCCCTCTCTCACTTTGTCCCAGCTTACCCTTCCCCCTCCCCATATCCTCAAGTCCATTCTCTAGTAGGTCTGTGCCTTTATTCCCATCTTACCCCTAGGTTCTTCATGACCTTTTTTTTTTTTTTCTTAGATTCCATATATATGTGTTAGCATACAGTATTTTTCTCTTTCTGACTTACTTCACTCTGTATAACAGACTCTAGGTCCATCCACCTCACTACAAATAACTCAATTTCGTTTCTTTTTATGGCTGAGTAATATTCCATTGTATATATGTGCCACATCTTCTTTATCCATTCATCCGATGATGGACACTTAGGTTACTTCCATGTCCTGGCTATTGTAAATAGAGCTGCAATGAACATTTTGGTACATGACTCTTTTTGAATTATGGTTTTCTCTGTGTATATGCCCAGTAGTGGGTTTGCTGGGTCATATGGTAGTTCTATTTTTAGTTTTTTAAGGAACCTCCATACTGTTCTCCATAGTGGCTGTACCAATTCACATTCCCACCAGCAGTGCAAGAGTGTTCCCTTTTCTCCACACCCTCTCCAGCATTTATTGTTTCTAGATTTTTTGATGATGGCCATTCTGACTGGTGTGAGATGATATCTCATTGTAGTTTTGATTTGCATTTCTCTAATGATTAGTGATGTTGAGCATGCTTTCATGTGTTTGTTGGCAGTCTGTATATCTTCTTTGGAGAAATGTCTATTTAGGTCTTCTGCCCATTTTTGTGTTGGGTTGTTTGTTTTTTTGTTATTGAGCTGCATGAGCTTGTTTCTAATCTTGGAAAGAAAGTATTTATTATTTCACTATTATTTTTGATGTTGGCTGTAGGTTGAGGAAGTTCATTTATACTTATATTTATATTTTGTTGAGAGTTTTATCATGAATGGGTGTAGAATTTTGTCACATGCTTTTCCTGAATTTATTGAGATGATCATGTGGTTTTTGTCCTTCATTTTACTAGTATGGGGTACTATATTTGTTGATTTTCAGATGTTAAGCCAACTTTGCATTCCTGGGATAAATCCTACTTGGTCATGGTGGATAATCTTTTTTCTAGATGTTGGATTCAGTTTTCTAGTATTGTGTTGAAGGTTTTTGTGTCTCTGTTCATAAGGGATGTTGGTCTGTAGTGTTCTTGTGATTTTTTTGTCTGGCTCTGGTATCAGGTTAATACTGGTTCATGGAATAAGTTGAGAAGAGAGCCAGTTGATTTTTTTTTTTCAATTAGTAGAGAGGAGGGAAGGATGTTGTAGAACAGTGTTTCTTTATGGTGAAATTCCATTTAAAACTCATTTTTAATCAATTGTAAACAATAAATCAGTAGAAAAATTATACAAAAACATACAAATACAAGCTTCATTTATAAAATAGATTCACTTATATAAAATTACTCTGTCAAATTAATACAAAAGTTTCTAGAGGCTTATTACTCTTTTAAAAATTGTGATACAGTTGGCATAATATTATATTAGTTTCAGGTGTACAACATAATGATTGGTGTCTGTATATACTGTGAGATGATCACCATAATAAGTCTAGTTAACGTCCCTCCCTAAACACAGTTCCAACTTTTTTTTTCTTGTGATGAGAACTTTTAAAATTTACTCTCTTAGTAGCTTTTGAAAGGCTTATCACTCTTAGTCTCTGTACTTACCTCATCAGAGACTGGATACAAACAGTCCTCACAGATCTTCATGAGAACCGACTTTGAGTAGTGCTGGTGTAGACTCATGCTTCTCAACCTTTAGGGTGCGTAGAAGTCACCTGGGGATTCTGTTCAAATGGATTTTGATATAGTAAGTCTGGGGAGCTTCCCTGGTGGCGCAGTGGTTGAGAGTCCGCCTGCCGATGCAGGGGATGCCGGTTCGTGCCCCGGTCCGGGAAGATCCCACATGCCGCGGAGCGGCTGGGCCCGTGAGCCATGGCCGCTGAGCCTGCGCGTCTGGAGCCTGTGCTCCGCAACGGGAGAGGCCACAACAGTGAGAGGCCCGCGTACCGCAAAAAAAAAAAAACCTCTGGGACGGGGACTGAGGTTCTGCATTTCCGTCAAGCTCCTGGGTAATGCTGATGATGCTGGTCCACAGACCATACTTTGAGCACTAAGACTATGAAATATAATGCAGATAATAAAATAAATGTGATATTTTTTATAACCCTGTCATAAATTGCTTTGGGACATATTTTGGTTTTTCAAAGATTGTTGGGTTGTTGCTCAACAGTCACGATTGTCTAGATACCAGTTGTTTTTCTTGGCCTCCAACCTTCCTGGGCCTCCAACTGCTCATCCGTAAACAGAGGGCGCTGGACTAGGAGATCTCTGAAGTCTCTTCCAGATCTCACAGTCTGTGATTTTAAGCATCCGTGTCAAAGGAGAATTACGGCTGCATCTGCATTTTCTTTTTATATAAACCTAAGAAAACAAGAACCCATAGTCTGTGTTACAACAGTTCTTAACAAGATGTTAAAAATGAACAATAAACACGCTTTACTAAATTTTGGATGATACAGAAAGATTAATATCAATGTTCAAGGATTTTTCCATGTTGAAGTCTTAAAAAAGTGGGTGGGCGTCTTGTTTAAACTTATAGTTGGAAATCTAATTAAAAAATAATTGACTTGCCTAAACTGTGGAGAGACAAGTAAAATAGGTGTTTATATTATGAAATTCAAGTTGACACAAAATAGCTGAAAGGCTTTCATTTCAGCCAAGTTGAAATGATCTCATTTTCCTTTATATTTCATTTTATTTACTGAGATACTTAAAACGTTTTCCCCCGTTACTTAAAACGTTTTCCCCCGTTGCTTCAAAGCAAATGAAAAGGGTGGTAAATCAGTGGTAGAAATGTGTTGTCGAAACCTCCAGGGGCCATATCCTCAGTCTTCAGTGTATATTAGCGTGATTCTGCTATTCTTACTACAGATGATTACCGCACACCCTGCAATGCAGGGTGGAGGCCGTTGGTTAGCCTCCAAAGAAAGTGACTAATAATTGACCTAATGTACAGAGCACATGAATAACATATTCTCTGGGTAAGAAAAAATATGGTTTACAGGGTGTGTGAGAGTTCATATCCCTCTTTTCAGTTCTTCCAGAAGATTTAAGATAGTCAGCTGCTTTATTAAATCTTTAATTCTTCAGTCTCAAATTCAGATCATGCATTCGATGCCACTATGCAATTCAAGACCAGACTCCTGCTTCCAGGATTTTCTTAAATGAATTGTTTAGAATTTTTGAAGAGAAGTAGTATCAGTTTTGTTACATTTACATTTGCAGTGGCCTCACACAGTAAAACAACTTTATTTTAGTTTTATATATCGTTAAGCAATTGTTTCCCTTGGTGAAGAGATTTGAAGTCTCCAAAATATATATGAGTTTTAATTTGCTGAGGAGATTAGTGGAAAGTTAGAATTGTCTTCTTCTTTCTTCATTTAACGCGTTGAACATCACTTGAATCATACACTTACTGTATTTCTGTTATTCTTGGCTCTTCTGCAAGATATTTGGTGGATTTCCTTTTATTCATTTAGTAATAATAGGGTCAGCTCGGCAGACCTTTTATTTTTAATTGACTAGCTCTTTATTATGTTATGTGCTAAGATACATCCATTAATGTTAGGAGGACATGGATCAAAACATTTTACAGTGGTTCTTTCTGGGTGAGATTACAGTTGAACGTTATGTTCCGTTTTGTAATTTTTTTGTATTTTTTGAATATTCTATAAAGGCCATATTTTTTTTAAATTAGAACAACCACAACTATAAAAATTAACAAAATCTAGGAATTTCTAACTTTATTTCTGTAGTAAGAGAACTTTCCATGTATGTATTTAACATATATGATACACCTACTATATGCCAGGCATTTTGGTGGGTCTGGGGTGATTAAGACAGGTTAGACTCAGCTGTTATCCTGGATGAGCTCAGCCTCTAGTGATCATCTCACCAAAGTATGGTCGGTGGGGACCAATAAATGGTACCCCCAATGAATTATTATTACCTGTGAACTGATAATTTCATGCCTCTGCCATGGGGGCTTAAAGAGGATTAACTGAGATTGTGTATGAAAAGTGCTTGGTCTAATAGTGGACACATAGGAAACTTTGTTCGTTATTATTGCGCTTTGAACATTCATGGTGATGGGGAGTCATTACCTCCAGAGGCAGCCCAATCTAGGCCTGGCCAGCTCTGGGAGAGAGTGAGACCATATTCCTCAGGTGATTTAGGTCTCTGAGGCACCTCCCTCATTCCTGCGGTTGCTCTTGCACACGGCATCACTTTAAATACCACTCCTAGCACTCTGGGCTATTACCTTAGTTACTCCTAAGCCAAGTTGCAGTCGGGATTTTTCTGAGAATGCATCCCTATTTGCATCAGGAGGGATAGCGATGCATCCCTGTTTGTATTAGGAGGGATAGTGATGCTGTAGATTGATGAGGGCCACCTGGGGTTTTGGCCTTGTAATTAACTAAATTGGTTTTATGTTATTAACAGAAAATAAGCATTTGAGAAGGCAAAGATATAACAAGGAGAAAATATGTGCTGGGTCATCTAAAGCAGTTCAGATGAAGACACTGAGTCCAGGAACTTCAATTCAATTCCCTCCAGAACGTCTTTTCTCTGACCTCACAGCAAAGCACACGTAAAACCCCACTGGCTTTATATCACAGAAATGCTTCCCTGTCCCAGCAGATGATTCTAATACATGCGCTTTATTGATCTGGTTGCTGGGGGCACTGTCCAACAAATAATCCTATACAATCAAAAGCCTTCTTGGGGGATCATTTCATAGTCAGGGTGATGTTGGTGTCTGTGTGAGGACGAGGACAATGGGTGAGCAAAGGTCAGCTAATCACAGGCTTATTGTTGTACAGTTAAGCTGCCACAGCGTCACTCTCGAGCTTTCCGAATGCCTGCCTCCCATACCAAGCATTACAGCCTTCCCCTAAAATGTCCAGACCACCCACTGTAACAATATAGTATATAAAAGGATCCAGATGCTCGGAAAGAGAACGGGTGAAGTGCAGAGCACGCGTGATACCTTCTCATTTGTCCTTCTCGATTTTGAGCACGGTTTTTACATAGCTGGCTCACTAGAGAGGTCAGACTTCATCTCCAAGTCTCCTTTCCAGAGTGTTTAAAATGTATACCAGGATTAAATTTACCACCAAAAATATGCATTTTAAGACTGTACTTGATTCAAGGGTCTCCTTGCCTTTCCAACTTTGCACGTCTCTTCACTATTCCCTAGAGGACAGAGGAGAAACAGATTGTGGGATGTGCACACACACTGAGCTCTAAAGATAGGTTGGACATGCAGAGTGGAGAGTATGCGTACGAGAGTGATAACCATGAGAAAAGAGTACCAGATATGTGTGGGGTATCCATTTGCAAAATGGGAGAAGAGAACTGGCTAAATACAGATGACTTACTATAGTTTAATGCCTAATTGCTTGCAAGTTTTAAAAATGCTTCATTTTATACACGTTTTGGGAATGAGTGTATATTTGGAACTTAGGCCACTTGGCAGCTTTGCAGTGGTTCGACTTGTGGTCTATGGCTTTGCAATAGTTTGTTCAAAGTAGATTTAATGGATGTGACCCCTCCCAAACACTCCATTCGGGACAGGTGATTATAAGAAGGAATCTTTTCCTATGAGAATCATTAATTAATTTACTTATACTAACCCCTGTATTTTATCTCATCATCCAAATGTTTCCCCAGTCCCTGTTTATCATGTTACTATATTAAAAATTCTTTTTACCTAAAATGATATCTCACCCTCTAGAGAGTCAGCATCAGGAAAGTAGGAGCTGGCTGCCTGTTTTCTGCTATGTCTTCAGTGCCTAAAACGGTGCCTGGCATACAGTAGATTTTCAGTACGTATTGATGATAAAACTTGGTCCTTCAAGGAACACCAGCCAGGATTATGAGGAAAACATCATCTTGGTTCGTTTGTTCACTTATTTGTTCTTTCATTCATTCCTCAAGCATTTATTGAGGACTTGGTATTTGCCAAGGACTGTAGTGCCAGTTACTAGGTAAATCTTGCTCTAAAGGAACTTATAAATAGATACAAACACATCTAACTATAATGCAGTACAGCCTCTTCATTAAAGAAAGGACAGAGTAATGAACACTGGGTTTAAAATGTTTCATTAAAAGTTTTAGTCTTTCAAAATATTTATTAAAACAACAACAGAATTTTCCCTTCTAACTTAAGGGCTGTGGTCAAAGAGATTATGAGCAAAGGGTTTGTGTGGGCTGCTCTCTTTGCCTGATTTAGCCTGGGGGCCCACACTTGTAGGGAAGGTGCTTTCCCCATACCATGGGCAGAGCTTTTCTGCCTGTTTGCAAGTCAGCATGTCAGTGTTTGAGTGGTGATCCACCAGTGGTCCATCACTAAGTGCTATCTCTAAAAATAGCAGAGCTTTATCCTCGAAAATGAAAATGCTTTGGTTTTAAAAATATGTTTCTGTTTCTAATGAATCCAAGGCTTGGATTTGTTTAAAGGCATGCATATTTCCCTTTGCTGATGGCAGAAAACAAAACTTTCATGCCCATGCATGAAGGGCTGTTCCATTTACAGTCTCCTGACATTGACTCAATTCCCCATTTGTAATACACAACCTGGCCACCATTTGGCAAAAAAAAAAAAAAAAAAAAGTTTATGAAAGCAAAGAAAAACCATAAGTTACTATGTTGTTTTAGAATATGTAAAGTTTCTCTGAAGTAGACACATCATAGTAACCCATGGTCTCTTTGGAGCCTACTGTGCATCAAAGTTGTCGAAGATGTCACAGCTTCACAGCATGGACCTCCAGAGAGGAACCTTACAACCATCTGGCCAATCTCTGCCTTTTTTAGAGGATGCTATGAAGATCCAGTGAACTGAAGTTACTAACCAGGGATCACAGAGCTAATTGATGGGAGTCCCGACTCGAATCCGTTCTCCTAACTTCCAGCCTGATGTCTCCTAAAATGTGGTCTGTCGACCACTTGCATCCTAATTGCCAAGGCTGCTCAGTAAAAATGTGATTCCTATTCCTCACAAGAATCAGAACTGTTGGGAGTCCAGTCTAGAAATTTGCATTTTAATAAGCCCCTCAGTTTTTCTTATGTACATATTACTCTAGTCTGAGAGGTAAAGCCCCTAGTTGAGAGAGAGATTATTTTTCCATCCATAGTGTAACAGTAGGAAATTTTTCATTTGAAGCTTGTTGATTCATTGGCTTAACTGGAAATTGTTGATAAAGTCTGAAAAGATAAGTGTGATTCTTTAAAAGTTTGAACTGAGTCTAATGAAGCTTGAGTTGGCATTTAATATATTCACATCTGCTTGTGTTTTCATAAATACCTTTATGGATGAATATTGAGGGCACTAATAAAGTGGTTACCTGTTTGGTGAGAGGAACTGGGAAGAGGGTAAATGAGGGGGGAAGAGATTTTTCAGTGAATACTTTCTATGCTTCTTGAGTTTTGAACCCTGTGAGTGTATTGCCCATGTTGAATTTTAGAATCATATAAAGGTTTAAAGTGTTGACATTCACTATAGGACCTTAGCAGGTGATTGCTCTGCCTCTGCCCAGGCTACATGAACACATGCTCTGGAATCTAGATCTCTCCGTAGCAGAAGGCAATGAACATTTCCGAAGGTCAAGGCCAGGAAGGGAAAGATTGCCAATTCAGTTAGTTTTAAGGAAATCAGTAATTGGCTTGAAAAGATAAGTCACTGTGATTGTGCACATACACCCATGATCTTAAAGCCCTCCCTGACAGACCACTCATCACTGGGAATTCAGGTGACCTTGGGCAAATCACTCAACCCTCTTGAGACGTAGTTTTCTAGTCTGTAATAATAATGATGAAAGCTCACTCCTTTTCAATTTGCCATTATTTTATTTAACCTTCACAATAACCCTGAGGGGGCGAATAGTATGGTACCATCTCTATTGTTCAGATGAGGAAGTTATGGCCCAGAGAGCTTAGTCTGTTTAGGAAGGGTCACATAGGTGTGGGGTGTCTAACTTCCACAACCAGATTCTTTCCACTGTGACATGAAGTGGCATGGATTGGACAATTTCCAAGGCTCCTTCCAGAATTAAAGTCCTTGAGTGTATGAGCTATGCAGCGCTCAGTCAACTTTTGTTAGTCTTTGGAGAAGTCCAAAAGAAATTGAAGCCACGGGTCCTTAATTTTAGGAGCTCGCATTGTAATTATAGTATCAGAACATGCGTATATGAAGAAGACCAAGGAGAATGTACAAGTTCAGTACATTCCAAATGCACATTATAAATATACTAGAAGTTCTTGTATTGCATAGCACAAACCATGCACCTAACTACCAAGAGGGTGGGGAATTCCAATTCCCAGAGAATAACATTCTCCTCCATAAATAATAATAGGGACTCTCTTTGAGCACCCACTGGGGTAAGCACTTGTTATGCATTATCTCACTTAAAGCTCACCACACCCCTCTGAGAAAAATACTATCCCGCTTTTATAGATAAGGAAACAGAAGCTTAGAGATCAAGTGATTTGAATAATTGTATTGTAGGTGGTGGAGCCAGGTTACTAACCAGAATCCAATACTGGTTTTCGATGTGTGAGCTTCACCACAGGCCTGTTTTGTCTTCATGTTTAAGAATGCATAGGATGGTTTTAGATAAGGGTGTGTTGTCAAGAAAATTTAACCAATCCCTGCCAACACCAAGGGCAAGTTTGGTTTCAATTTAAGTCACCTTTACTGTGTTCATTAGTAAAAGATGGGCCTATGAATTCTGCATTCGTGCCTCAAAACTGTTTATTCTATCAGCCTGGCTTCTCCTGTGTTACCTCATTTTGTAATCCGTTACCTCATTTTGCCTCCCTCATATATGAAGTAGAAACAGACAAACTCCCCCTTGCAGATAACTGATGACTGACAGCAAATGATGGGCGCACTCAACAATTTGCCAGGCTTTGTCTCTGTGAAAAAAGGGTTTTGCAGATAAAGTACTTTTAGTCTTTCTCTTCAGTATAATTTGTTCATTGCTCTTCTGCTACCAGATAGGAAAACTTTGCTCTATCACCCTCATCTTTTTATATGCCACCATCTCTTTCAATCTTTTCCCCACTGCCAGAGTGAATCCATTCTGCAATTGAATGCTGCGGAAACCTCTCGACAGTTCAAAGTCTTAGCGTTTACCCAGTCATTCTGGGAATTGAGGACAGTTTACATTGTTTCCTTAGTTCACATGGACACAGGCAAGGTTCATAGCTTGCCTGGGTTGGCAGACAGTTTTTGAGGATTGTAAAAACTGTGCTTTGCTCGGGTCCCTGGCTCCTTGACGAGGTCTGCCTGCCTATCCTTGGTCTGTGTCCTCGGCAGGCCTTTTGCTTGAGTCAGACACCTCTAATGAGAGAGTTCTTGGGTTTCAGTCTGGGGGAACCCAGCCTCCACCCACCAGACTTCCTGGAGAGCTCTCTGCCGATGCTGGAAGTGCCTGGAGCCTTGAGGATTGGATCGAGCTGCCTTTCGAAGGGGTCTCAAAATTCCTTAGACATAATATATTTGTGGCTACAATTTGTTAAGAAAGGAACCAGGCTGTTCTAGCCAATAAATTGTCGAAGGAACACATACCTAAGATAGAGAAAATGGTTTGCAGTGCACAGTCCTCTTACTCCCTTTTCTGGTGTTCTGCATTCAATATTTCCAGTAACTTTAAGTAAAGCTTATTTCTAAGCAGACCCCTGGTTTCTGCTCTGCATTTACCAAAGCCCTTGGGGCATATGTTGAGTGAGGGCAGGGCTTTTTATTCACCTGCTTCTTAGTCTGAATAATAGCACTTCTTGTTCCCCGTGTGAATTCTAAGGGCTCTAAAACAGCTTTCTTTGTGGAAAATCAGGTAAGCAGGGCTCCACTATAAGGATGTGTATATGACTGTGTATGCAGTGCTCCATAGCTCCCTGAGTAAGCTCTAACAACAAAGTTGGAGCTATATAGCCCCTATAGCTACTCTTACATGACTTCAGAGATCACGTGGCTTTATAAAAATTAGCTATCAGAAAAACAGACCCAGCCGTATCACCCCAAAGAGGCTTTGCTTCTTTGAAAACACATTTGAGGGCTTCCCTGGTGGCGCAGTGGTTGAGAATCTGCCTGCCAATGCAGGGGACACGGGTTCGAGCCCTGGTCTGGGAAGATCCCACATGCCACGGAGCAGCTGGGCCCGTGAGCCACAACTACTGAGCCTGCGCGTCTGGAGCCTGTGTTCCACAACAAGGGAGGCCACGATAGTGAGAGGCCCGCGTACCGCGATGAAGAGTGGCCCCCGCTTGCCGCAACTAGAGAAAGCCCTCGCACAGAAACGAAGACCCAACACAGCCAAAAAATAAATAAATTAATTACTTTAAAAAAAAAAAAAAGAAAACACATTTGATGTCCATTCCCACTTAATTTTCTCTCTGAATCTGAGCTCTCTGCTTTTCATTTATCTCTGTTTTTGTATCAGTACATACTGTAGCCAGATATTTTATATGATTTTTTGGGCCTTTTCATAATTCTGCCGAACTTCATATGTGTAGAATTTCCAAAGCTAGTTGTCAGTGTGCCAAAATGGCCTTTACTTTAGCAAAATAACTTCCTGCTTTGCTTGACTGGGCTATACGATGACTTAGATAATTTATGCTTCTCTTTACCACACTTTAGGGAGTACCTGCTTAGAAAGAGTTTTATATCCTGGCTTGGAATAGCTCTAATAATTTAAACCCTCCCTTCTGAAATTACCAAGATATCAAAAAACTAAGCCTCATGGTAATAATGTTGAAATGTTGTTCAAAATGATACCCAAGTATTTATAATTCTTTATATCGTGAACTATACTACTTAAATAAACTGGGGGAAGGTATTCTGGGATGGGGAATAGTTGAAGGAAACAAATGTATATGCCTAGAAATTTATAAAATTTGTTATAGGATCAAAGATTGAGCAGTTTAGATGGAGTAAAGAGAATTCAAGTAGGGAGATGGAAAATGGGGTTGGGTGGTAGCTTGGCTTGACTAAGAGGACGTGGGGTGTGAATTGTTATTTATGACCAGCCTGTGTGGGTTGTTCTTTTACAGGAAAACATATTTGAGTGGAGAATAAAGCCACTCTAACTTGTGACTTAGCCACCAAAGGGAAGCCTAGTTATTCAGACCTCAAAGCCTTAATCCCAGCAAATTCATCTCCTGGTGGTACCTTAATTATATTTTAGGCATAGTGTTTAAGGTGAGTGTTAAGTTTATTATTTATTTATTTATTTATTTATTTATTTATTTATGTGAAGTGTAGTTGATTTACAATGTTGTGTTAAGTGAGAACCTTGCAAATGCAAACGTATCAAGTGATGGCCAACGTCATAGGTCCCCTCCGCAAACAGCTAAGTATGCTCAGAGCAGCCCCAGTGGAGGAAAGATGCCATAGAGAAAAACCCCATAGTTGCCTAGTACCTTTCCTGAAACCTTCACCTCATCCCTTTCTTTTCCCTTCCCCAACCTGGACGCATCTTGCCTAGCCTTCTCAATGAATACTTGGCTTGAACTTAGTTCACTCAACTTTGTCGCTGACACACCCGTCGTACTGATGGAATCCTGGCTTAAATGGAGCTTGCTCAGCTGTGCTTTAGACAAACCCTTCTGGCTGACCTGGTTTAAACCTGGCTTTCTTGACGCCATCTCTGGCATGTTGCAAGGTTAAAAAGGACTCTGCTGCCCCTTCCATCACTCCCCTGGAGGGGAAACCAATTGCCACTTGGAACCGGAGTTTATCAGGCTCACATCCAGAGTAGTAACATGATTTAGTGAGAATAGTACTGGACTAGGAGGCAGGAAACAAGTTCTAGTGCTGGCTCTGCTTTTCAATAGCCATGTGATCTTGGGCAAGTCATTTCTCTGCCCTCATCGGTTTTTTCATCTGTAATGAAAAGTTAGGACCTTTTTGATCCTAGAAGCCAGGGATTCACATAACGTTAACAAACTCTTGAATAAATGGAGATTTTGATTCTAAGTGCTCATCTTTCCACCTGCCACACTGCTTCTTTCCACAAAGCACAGACTCTTTCTGTTGCAGCTTTGTAGTGTGCACTCAACAGTCCTCTTAGTCTTGAGCTGGGGAACCTTAGATCCCTTCCTACACCGATACAGTCTGCCACAAAGAAGGGCATCCTAAAAATCTGTGAGTTGGGGCAGGTGGTTCTGCTTATTAACGTATCTTTAAGAAGCTTTTTCTTAAGTTAAATCACTGTGTTATCAGCCCCTTTCTGGGTGATGATTTCAAAAGTATTACTAATAAAAACTATGTATTTGGGACCCTTCTAGGTATTTGATGTATAATATTTCACCTAAACCTTAACAACCATATAAGGAGCTGTCCTTATCTCCACTTGTTGCATGATGAAGGAATTGAGTGGCACAGTGGACATGGCTGGAATTCGAATCAGACTCCCTGTGTGGACAGCCACTATCTTCGCTGTGAGATGTACCTGCCGCTGACATAAAAAGTACCACCTGGCATTTTGTGCAAGAAATTGCAGGGAGACTCTGTTGTTAAGGTCTCAAAGAAAATGATTGTTAACTGCATTTCAGATGCTTGGAATTTATGCTGTGCCAAGCACTTTTCCACTTAATTTTAAATCCATGGGTATTTCAAGGGGAATTTAACCCATATGTTTCTGATTCACTTGTACTTAACTCATCAGAGAGGATTGTTTTGTAAAACCTTGCCTCTTCTTATGAGCACTTTCAAGCTCATACTTGGCTGGCATTGGCTGGATTTAGAATCTGCCATGGATGAAGCTTGATTTTAAATCTTTCTTTCCAACCCCTATTTCATGGTGGTTTTATTCCGTGAGTAGATGGAAATTGAAGGTGAGTCATAAAGACTCTTCCAAAACTGTGCCAAGATTCCACTGATACAGAAAGAGAGCCACTAACCTTTGAGGTTTGTTGTACTCACCTAAAACCTTACCCCCATTAAGCTGTTAACCTATGCATGGTTATAATCTGTGAGGGTAAAAATTAAATTCATAGATGTCGCATTTTCTCCTGAAATGATGTAGAGCAAAATTGTCTTTGAGAGATAAGGTATTTGTGGTGATTAGGTACATTACTACCTTTAAAAAACCCTTTCGCTTAAATCCTCTATTTGGGAGAGACTTGAGTTATACAGCTGGTGGAAAGATTCTTTCAGAGACCACCATTAGAAATTTAGCAGGCAAAAACTTGTTTATTATCTTACCGTGTAGATGAGCTGGGTACATTCAGTTCTGATAACCTGCTGAGTTGGAGAATTAATTAACTTCACATGAGCTCATCTAAGGAATGTGTATAATTGCTAGTAGTTGTGCATGACCCAAAGGAAAGCAAGAACAATTTTTGTATCCGGTTAACAGCTTGGTTCAACAAACATATATTTTAAGCATCTTCTGTTCCTGGCATTTGGGGATAGAGGATGAGAAGTCAGAGACACACGAGAGACTATCCCTCCTCCTAGGGAATTTACCATTCAGTAGGCTATACCTGTATGCTTCTATCTATGCCACAAGGCCAAATGGTGTGAATGCCAAATAGGCAGTGTAAAGGCAAGGCACCAGGAGAGCTCAGAAGATGAAGATGTTCATTTCGATTGAAACAGGGATTGTGTGTGTTCCTTGGGCTTCTCCCCAAATGAAATGTTTAAGTTTAGGCTTGAAAGATGAGAAGGCTTTTGAAGGGGGGAAGGGCATTCTGGGATGAGACAACCAGACATGTTCTTGGATAATACAGACCATGCCAAATAGTTTTCCCAGGTCTCTGTGCTGTGTGTAGATGTGGGGTGGGGTGAGTCTGCACAGGTGGATCAGAGCTCTGAAGCTCAAGCTGGGTTAACAGGTATTGTGTACATTCCTCAGTAACGAGTAGCTGGGATCAGCCTGACAGCCTTTAACTGGGCACAGATTCTCAGTGCTGGGAACCTTTAGCCTTGGGTCAAGGAGAACAAGGAAGGAAACAAGACACAAAGGAACAGTGTGTGAAATTTACATAGATATGGACATACATAACATATATATATGAAATTAATGCACATTATACATGGTCTTATGTTTGAATAGCGCACAAATGAGGGTCAGTTCTATCTGATGCAGAAGAAACCTATCTAAAGATGCATCTTATGTGAAAAAGAAACCAATCAAATGAGGCATCACAGTATCATTGTCATAGAATAAAAAGAGCTAATACTATACAAGATTAATTATTTTACATCCTTTATCTCATATTATTCTTACAAGCACGCTGGCTATTGTTATCCTTATTTATAATTAAGAAAAGTGAAGATGAGAGAGTAAATAATTTGCCCAGGGTCACATAGCTGTATTAGTCACTTATACCTTAGTTTGCAGATACAATGTGTATGTGGCTTAACCTTCTCTCTTTCTCATACTTTTTCAATGTAACATATGACACATTTAAAAATAATATGTCATATATATGTTAGCAGTTAGCACCCAACATAAGCAGTCGGACAATGCCAATACCTAGTTGAGCTTCCCCATCCCATTGATGGCTTCATTCCACAGAGATAACTACCTCTGTTATCAATTTTAATGCATATATTTTTCAACTGACACCAAAATTGCTTCTGTGCTATCCTGGTTTAAGGTGAAAATGTTAATAAAAACAAAATTGGAATAATTTGCATTTCATGCAAACACCTCAACACCACCCTGAGGGTTTAAATATAACTCAAGATTTAAGAGTATGGGAAGTGGGATACAGACACTGATACAAACACTGCTTTAATCTCAAGGGTTGTGATTTAATCCTGGGGTACATGAAGACAAAAAAAAAAAATGAGACCTAAGAGGAGGTATGAAGTAACAGACAGGGCCTGATCTAAGATATGAGAGATCGAAGTTCTAATTCCAAATGACATCAATTTATTTTATGACATTGAAAAATTACTTCACCTCTCTGAGTTTTAATTTACCCTTGTATAAATTATATTATCTCTTTGAGAAAGGCAAAGTGGTATAGTGAGAAAAGCACAGATTTTAGAATCAGAAATACCAAAATTAGGATTTTCATTCTGCCACTTAACATTTGTATAGCCTTGGGCAATTTTCTTTACTCTGAGCCTCAGTTTCCTCTTCTATAAAATGGGGCAGGAATCTCTTTCAGAGACTTGTGAGAATTGGGTGAGACCGCATGTAAAAGTAGCCAGCACAATGCTCTTTAAATGTTTGATTTCTTTTCCTTCTTCTATGAGTTTCTTTCCAATTCTAAAATGAGAGGTTCCAGTACTCATCTTATACATAAATTTTTGAAGCACACAAGCTCATAATTATGGAATTTCCTGTGTTAAAGGGCTAAGCATTTCTCTCAAATCAGACTTGTCATTAGGAAGTTTTCCAAGGTCTGGATAAATCTTTTCAAATTAACAACCGGGATTAAGAACAAACAAACAAACAAACAGACAAAAACCAGTTCTACTCACAAAGGAATGAGGGGAGGGGAGTGGAAAAGAAAGTGTGATAAAAGTTTATGTACCACCCTTTCCCTTCCCCTACTCTGAGACAAAACAACAGATTATGAAGCTAAGAATTCGTTTTTATTGGTTGTATAGGCCATCTGTGTCTGCGTAAAGTATTAGCACTGTTACCCTATTTCAAGGCTAGTTCCCCGTGTTAATACAAAGGCAATAACTACCTTCCAGCCTCTCTGGACCCACAAACCTCCTCGGCATTTACATAGTTCCTTGCTTTCTGTTCAGTACATTCTTATTGACATATAGTTTGAAATTGCCACTGTTTGGGAATAGCTCCAGAATTCCATTCGTTCCAGATGTCCACTGTATTTGTTTATGATTGTTATGGTAACAAATTGAATACATATATCAATTGGGAACCTGGGGGAGGGGATAGTGGTCTTTATTTCCAGTTAAGGGATGTATATGGGGGACATCACTTTAAAAATACCTCAACTGTTAGGAAAATAGGATAGAGAATCATGGTCTATTCAAACAGAGGTATCAGTGAGCTTATATAAAAAAAATGGAATGTATTTTACCAATGAGAGTTGCCAGTAACTCTTGTGATGGTGATGATACATATGACCATTTCTCTGTTGATTAATTTAAAATGTGTGTACATCAGAGAGCAGAGTATTAAGGTGGGTTAGCAGAGGCTACTCATGTCCCAACGCTAGACACTATATCCAGTTCCCAGGAAGGAAAATTAAGTTGATTTTTAGAATATGAGCTCATGAAGGAATAATATCTGGAATTCTCTTTTGAATTTGGGTGAAATTTATTTACACACTTGACCTGCTTTGCTTAGTCGTTTTTGCTCTCAATCTTTAAAATACGTGCTACATAAAAATTCGAGGAATGCAATATCTTATTCTTGGATCATTCGCTTATATATATGTTGAATGACAACAAAATTTATGTACTTGGTGTCTCAGTTAGAAATGAGTTTGTATGAAGTAATAGAAAACCTAACCAAGGTGGCTTAAACAAATTAGGGGTTAATTTTTCTTATGTCACAAATGGATTTGGAGGTATCAAAAATGTCATCAAAGGCTCTTTTTTTCTCTCTGCTTTACCACCCTTAGTGCATGGACTTTTGTCCTCATGATTGCAAGCTGGCTGATGGACTTAAGGCATCACATCTTTCTAAAAGGGTGAAAAGGATAAGGGACAAGGGGGCAGTCCAGATGAGTGTGTCTCATTTTATCAGAGAATGAAAAGCTTTCTTTGACACTCCACCCTGTAGGTCTCCTCTTGCATCTTCTTGACCAGACCTGGGCACGTGTCCACTACTAGCTGGAAGGTGGCTAAGGAGAAAGCGATTGTGGATGGGGCTGGATCAGCTGTCCACTTGTGCCTTTTAACATGCACAGGGCAGGGCTTCACGAATCCAGGCTTGGACCTGATCTGCACGTCAGCCTTTCCTTTTGCTCTATTTTGCAAATCCCAGCAATTGTTCAAGAGAGGGGGCCAAGCAAGAGAGTAGAGATGACTTAAAACAAATCTATCAGCTCTTCAAAACAGAAACAGATTAAAAGGTATATGTCCTGTCATTTGTGCATCAGCGGCATTATTTTTTTTTTTTTGGCTGTACGTGGGCCTCTCACTGAGGCTCCGGACGCGCAGGCTCAGTGGCCATGGCTCACGGGCCCAGCCGCTCCGTGGCATGTGGGATCTTCCCAGATCGGGGCACGAACCTGTGTCCCCTGCATCGGCAGGCGGACTCGCAACCACTGCGCCACAAGGGAAGCCCTCATTATCTGTTTTTAAGAGTAGCTGAAGAGATCAGCAGTCTACAGACTGCTGCTCCACACACATGTTCCGTGTGGGAGAAAGGGAAAAGTAGAAGAACTAGGACCTCTGGTAGGTATTTTGTGTACATGGTTTGATTTATTACTCATGCAACCCCAGGCGGTAGAAGAAACTGATCTAAAGGCTGACTATCTATTGATAATTTGAGACTTAGGGTACAAATCAAATATGATAGATTCAGGGAATCACACGTAGCAAATTATAGCTTGGGCAAAGGGGATGAAAGTGTAAATGATTATGGATTCGGAATAACTTGGAAGATATGGAATTTTCCATATTTATCCATTTAAAAGTACTCGCCTGCTTGTTACGTACCCAGAAACTAGTCTAGGCCCTGCGGATGCAAAGTTTAACGAGATAAAATACTTGTCCTTAAGGCTCACAGTCTGATAAGAGGTAGTTATATAAGTCAGCAATTACTATGGAGTTTAATTAGTGCCACAGAGGGAGGAAGAGGAAAGTGGTCAGGGAAGACTTCCAGAAGGGCAGTTAGCTGGAAAAATAGGGGAGGCAGGGCATTCCAGGCAGAGGGAACAGCATTTGCAAAGGCATGTGTATTGGAAACAGCACCATGCGTTGAGGAACTACATTTCGCTCAGTGTCACTAGAGAGGGACTGCACATAGGGGAGTGGCAAGAGACAAAACTGGGTAGGGACCGTTTTGCAAAGCACCTTAGGTTCCAACTTCAGTTAAGTTCACTCCTGTAGGTTAGAAGAAAAGGGGATCTAGAGCAAGGCAGTGACAGCTGGGCTACAGAGGAGGGGCAAATTCAGAAGCTGTTGGGATGGTAAAGTCTGCAGGGTTTGTGGGGATGGTTGAGTACGGGGTACGAGGGCTTCTGTGACACCCCCACCCCCAGGTTTGTGGACTGGGTGATCTGGGCTATGATGACACCCTTCACCAAAATAACAGGTATAGGAGGAGCAAGTCTGGTAGAAGAATGAGTTCCTGTCAGACACATCTTTTTACTCAACACTCTGCTCTTCTTGGGTGATGGAAACAATCTTCCCTCCCCAACCTGGTTGCTGCCGTCCTGACTCAGGCCAGCTGAAAGGCCACCAGGGCATCTGAATGGTCCATGGCTCAGCCACTTGAAGTCCATCAGACAGGTGGAGTGTCTGACTCAAGATCCACAGGAAATTAGTTGCTGAGCTGAGACTGAAAGGCAGGCCTCCTGACTGTTGAGGCTTACTGCCTTTTCAGTTCTACCCCCGTGTTGTAGTCTGCCTAAACAGGTGAGATAAAATCACTCTTGCGCTGCTGGTGGGAATGTGAATTGGTACAGCCACTATGGAGAACAGTATGGAGGTTCCTTAAAAAACTACGAATAGAACTACCATATGACCCAGCAATCCCACTACTGGGCATATACCCTGAGAAAACCATATTTCAGAAAGAGTCATGTACCAAAATGTTCATTGCAGCTCTATTTACAATAGCCCGGAGATGGAAACAACCTAAGTGTCCATCATCGGATGAATGGATAAAGAAGATGTGGCACATATATACAATGGAATATTACTCGGCCATAAAAAGAAACGAAACTGAGCTATTTGTGATGAGGTGGATAGACCTAGAGTCTGTCATACAGAGTGAAGTAAGTCAGAAAGAGAAAGACAAATACCGTATGCTAACACATATATATGGAATTTAAGAAAAAAAAATGTCATGAAGACCCTAGGGGTAAGACAGGAATAAAGACACTGACCTACTAGAGAATGGACTTGAGGATATGGGGAGGGGCAAGGGTGAGCCGTGACAAAGCGAGAGAGAGACATGGACATATATACACTACCAAACAAACGTAAGGTAGATAGCTAGTGGGAAGCAGCCGCATAGCACAGGGAGATCAGCTCCGTGCTTTGTGACCGCCTGGAGGGGTGGGAGGGAGACACAAGAGGGAAGAGATATGGGAACATATGTATATGTATAGCTGATTCACTTTGTTATAAAGCAGAAACTAACACATCATTGTAAAGCAATTATACCCCAATAAAGATGTAAAAAAAAATCATCAACAGTTGCCTGCTGCCGTTTGGGGATAGTCAGCTAGAGCTTCGTGTGTTACGAGGAGTTAGCTACCGATTTATGTATGTCTGTGATAATTTTCCTGCAAGTTTATCTGTTTCTCTGTGGCCCCCTCTTGAGTTACAACTGAGATAAGAGGACAGCTTGCTGAAGTGGTTTTGGTTTGGGCTTGTGTTGGGAGGGGTTTTGTATTTTCACTTTTCTTTGAGAATGTAAAGTTATATATTTTATAAAACTCAGATAAATCTGGACAAGTTATCAAAGTAGTGGCACACTCTTATGAATGCCTTTTTATTAAATAGTGCAGAGGCTTATTACCTTTTTTGATACTTTTAAGAATCTGATGAAAAAGGTACAAATGCACACACTGTGTTGGGTGAAGTCGGTTGGTGAAGCAACAAAACTAGCTTACGATGCAGAAAGGGAGATTTGTTATGAGGAACCAGGGTGTCCCAGGAACTCAAGGGCAGTGGTGCAGCAGGGCTTTTTTGAGGGCTGGGAGCAGGGGCCAAATCCTCTCTCACTTCTCCCTGGTGCCACGTGGTCTCTGTCCTTGGTCCTCCCTGCAGACCTGGTCCCTACTCCATGTAAATGGTCTGCTGTGTGCTGCTTCCAGTACATACTGGCCCACAGCTCTCGAGTAGCATCACCTGAGGTTCCAGCCACTGTAAAGATTAAGACCAGCGCTCTTCCATCCCATTTCCAAATTTCTGGAAGAGAACATATGATTGGCCTACTTGGACCTGGCACTCAGATACCAGGTTCACTTTGCCATGTCTCCAGGTCTACCATGTTGCTACGTGTGATTTACATCCAACTTCAGGGCACCTTTGGGTCTCCTGAGTCCCAAGTGTGATCTTCAAGTTAAGAACCCCAGACTAAGGAAATTCGAATGCTAACAGCCCAGCAGCACTACGTTTTAGCTGTAAAACTATTGTCGGAAGTGGAACATGCATTGGAGTAGAAGGTATTTGCACAGGCATAGAGCTTAAGAGCACTTGCTGTGTGCAGGAGTTGTGAATTTTGAATATCAGTAGTTAAATCCCAGGATGGTGAATATGATGTAGATTGAATTATAACACTCTCCAAGGTCGTGGATATTATATCCCTAACTTTTACCCTGAAAGGTTTGGAAATTCAATTTTAATTATTGTTAACATGCTTCGTAAATATCCAGGGGAATACAATATAGACCTGTTCATACATCCAGAGAGCCAAATTCTGGCTCAAGTTGTTTTTTCTTCCACAGTTGGAGAAAATTGTGGTGTTCGGCTTGCCTCTTGGGGCATGTTAAACCACTTTTAATGCTGTCTCTTATTATTTTCTAACCATATGCACTTTCCACACGTATCTAGCTAACAGCCTGAGATGAAACCCCAGTGTCTGGCCAAGCTGATGTAAATCTTTAGTAAGTGGTAAGAGAGCAGAGTAACACAGTGCCTCTTTAATGTTCAGACAGGACACGATTGAGTAGTTGTAGACTTCGCAGTCTCGGGCACAACTTTAGATTTTTGTACCAGTTCTATAGAGTGGAAATTTCTGAGCCATACAGCATTCTCCCACTGGCTGCACTAGGCAAAACTTAGCTACAACTAGATTGGCCTATCTGCCTATATATTATAGTATTAATATTCAGCTCTTCAGATCATGAACCTGGGATGTCTGGGACATAATTATTATAATACTTCCAAAGAGCATGATGCATATTTGTAGAATTGCTATCCTGTGCTGTAAAAACAGTTATCATGTACAAACATATAAATGTCCCAGAACATCAAAACTTGTACGTTACCAGTGAAGCTGCCAAGGGGCCACCATGATCGTCCAGTTAGTGACACATTCTCAGTCCGTGGGATAGATCTTAAAAATGGATGACTGTAAAGTAACAGCAAAAATGCAGTTCTGAGGCTCTAATGCTTTTAAGTCTTTGGTCTCTGCCATATTTTGATATCTGAGCACTCACAGATTTTCGTCAGGAATCTCCTTTTGTTGGTTAATTAAACCTACTGATTGGGTTTTGGTACTGCGGCCCCGTCCATCCTCTCAGCTTCGGTGCCTGTCTTCTACACGGTTCACTCACGTGTTCTGAGTAATGCTTGTTCTTTCTTCCAACTTGTCTGTCTTCAGCTGAGTTCAGCGCCAGACCCCGGGCTGGAAACAGTCTCAGGAATTTTTCATTCATCAGACATTTTCTTCCAAAGAAAAATTCTGAGAATAGGAGGGTCACCTTGAGAACTACTTGATAGTATTGTATATTAGCATAGTTCAGTGCTGTGTGTGTGTGTGTGTGTGTGTGTGTGAGTGTAGGGGTGCGAGAGGGAGAGAAGCAACCTATGTATCACATACCCATAAGCAAATGAACATTTGGTAAAAAGCCAATTTAGAAATAACACTTCCCAACCAGTATATCTAAACTATCTCACTGTCGTTTATCTGTCTTGGTATTACAGAAAGCCCATATTTATATGAGGCACTTCTCAGTTGTGGTTAAGTGGCTGAACTTTTGTCCTTGCTTTAAGTTTTTCACCAGATCTCTGAGAATTGATAATATCACTGGAATGTGGTATGTATCTGTTTCCTGTAGAATGAACTTAGGGCTGGCAGCTAGAATGCTAGTGGTCTTGGATTCCCTTGCCCTGTCATTTCATAGAAGCAGCAGTGAAGTTCCCCTGGAGGAAATCCCACCCACCACGCCAGGATTCCGTCACATATTGTTGGTCTGAGCCGTGTGTACTTTACACTCAGGTTTCTGTGAGACTTGGCCAAACGTGTTCAAAGTATGAATTTCAACCATAAAATTTATATATATAACTATCTGAATGTGATACGACTAAATGCTTGCTCACAAAGAGGAAGAAAAGGATGAGAAATTTCACGAAAAAGCTAAAATACACAGACCAAGACATAATTTCATTATACATAGGTTTTGTTTTGATAGCATTAAGATTGACAGAGAATACAGTTTTATGCAGAGCCAGCCTCATCGATTCAAATCACCTGTCCTTCACTGGGGACTTGATTGTGAAAATGTGAAGAACTTTTATACTAGTTATTGGTAGTTAGAGCCTAGTCTTCCCTCAGATTCTCCATTTCAGTAAGTGACTGGCCGTATATCCAGCTACTGAAGCCAGAAACCCAGGAAACATCCTTGTCTTTTCAGTTTCCCTCACCCTTCACATCCAATCCATCTTTCAGTTCTGTTGGTCCTGCCCCCGCCTCTCCCCCGCCACCCCCGCGGGGTGACTAAAGGACATCCCCCACCTGTTGGCTTCTCTCCATTTCTACACCACCACCTTCCTTTAGCCACTACTACGTTTCTTCTCATTTCCACTCTTGAACCTTCTAATCAGAGTTCTTTAAAACTAACACATTGTGTTTTCAGTGGCTTCCTGTTGAGTTTAGAGCCAAATCCAAACTCCTTACCGTGGCCTAGACTGTGCTGTGTAATCCAGTCCCTGCCTAATGTTCCGGTTTCACCGTGTGCCCCTTTCCCCTTCCTCTCTCAGCTCTGTGCACAGCGGCCTTCTCTCATTTCTAGAGAAGCCAGGCTACCTCCCAGCTGTCTCTGAAACCTGGAAAGCGCTTACTCTCATTTTCACAGCTTGTCTGCTCTCAGCCTTTAGGCCTCAGTTTAAATGTCACCTCCTCCAAGAAGTCTTCCCTGATAACCTTACCAAGTCAGGTATCCGCAATTGCTTTTTATCATGGCAGCATGCTTATTTCATTTGTAGACTAAATCACAACCTGAAATCTATAATTCTTTTTAATGTATTTACCTGTATTTGTTGACTTCCTCCCCCAAGCAGGTTTTAAACTCCATGTGGTCAGGGACTTTATCCCATGCTGCCAACTGATACAGCACAATTAATATTTGTTGAATGAATAAAGGATCCCTGATTACATGTTACAGTTGTAAAGTTTACTCATTGAACCTGATCATTGAACTCAGAATGTCTGATTTTATTTTATGCAGTGGGATATTTTTTTTTATGGTGGTGAAATACAGATACATAAAGTTTGCTCTTTTAGCCATTTTTAGGTGTGTGGTTCAGCGGCATTTTAAGTACATTCACACTGTGTGTAGCCATCACCACCATCCATCTCCAGAACGTTTTCATCTTCCCAAAGTGAAACTCTGAACCCATTAAACAATAACTCCTCACTCTTACCTCCTCCAGCCCCTGGCAACCACCATTCTACTTTTTCTCTATGAATTTGACTATTCTCGGTACTTAATATAAATGGAACTTGCAGTGGAATATTTCTAATCAATTTGTTTTTATTATCCCTGTACTAACATAGGCCTTTACCTTCCAAATATGAAAATCTCATTTATCATAAAAATCTTCCAATTTTAATGATAAAACATTCCATTAGGTTACTTCGGAAATTTAATTCATTGTTCGTAGAACTTATATTTGGAACTTAAGCAGTATTACAGGGCACTTTTGAGATATATGAGTTGATCTAAGAAGATGTTGGTCCTGGAAATTTTTATATTGAATATCATTGATCATAGGGCCCTTTACTCTTATGTTGTTAATCTTGCTTTTGGATGGTGGAGAATGTTTTGTACTTCGTGGCTTTGAAGAAAATATAAAAGAACAAATAAATCAAATTGTTATATAATACTATTGTTTTTGTCTTGCTGTTCACTAGCTGATGCTCTGTGGTGAAACTGCAGTTTGGTTTAATGTGGCACTCATACAAGCCATTTTAAAAGCGAATAAATCAGAGCCAGCTGGTTCTTTCAAGTTGAATTTGCAGACCATTAAAAATGAAGATACTCTCTGTGATTTTATTATCTTGATGGTAAATATATCGCCTAAACCAGAATGTGACTTTTATCCACCCCCTAACTATTTTGTTTTTTTCTAGTAAAAGTAGTTTAGAGATAACTCTGGGGGAAAATGGCAATCAGCAATGACTTGTAGGATGTACAGTGAGGGGATGAATAATGTCAGGTAAGTGATTATTTGGAAATGAGATATTCTCTTCCCTGAGCAAGATTGCTTACTGTTTTCTTCATCATGGAGCAGAATAAAATGTGGTAATAATTTTCTGTAGTTGAATTGCTGACACACAAAATCGGGTCCGCAGAACTATGGCTTGGATTTTGGTGAATTGCTTAGTCTGTGTCTATTAGTCTATTAGATTAAATGCTATACAAAAAATCACCTTGTTTCTGCAGTTTTTTAAAAAAATTAATTAATTAATTTATCGATTGATTGATTTTTGGCTGCATTTTGTCTTTGTTGCCACGCACAGGCTTTCTCTAGTTACAGTGAGCGGGGGCCACTCTTCGTTGCAGTGTGTGGGCTTCTCATTGCGGTGGCTTCTCTTGTGGAGCACGGGCTCTAGGCGCGCGGGCTTTAGTAGTTGTGGCACGTAGGCTCTAGAGTGTAGGCTCAGTAGTTGTGGCTCATGGGCTTAGCTGCCCTGTGGCACGTGGGATCTTCCCCGACCAGGGCTAGAACCCATGTCCCCTGCATTGGCAGGTGGATTCCTAACTACCGCGCCACCAGGGAAGTCCCTGTTTCTGCAGTTTTGAATGATATTTATATTAAAGTTTGTATGGCAGTACTTTTAACTTATGAATTAAAGAAGTTGAAAGACAGAGGAAAACATTAACACAGAAATAGTGTTGTGCTTATTCCTATGCTTTATTTCTAAAGTGCTTTAAAATAATTAGTTACATACAATTAAGCTGTACCACAGATACAGTTGCTTAAAGTAAACATTTTGCATAGTGTAGTTTAGAAAAATTTGCCAAAAGGTCATATTCTTTAAATAACATTGTGTAGACCATGTTTAACAGGCAGTCTTGCATGCAGTATTTCATAGAAACATATGGATTGGAAATTAGATTCAAAATTTATTGTGTCATTTAAAAAAAAAAACAGCTTGAATGAAATAGGAGATGCACTATTGCATAGTACAAGTAGCCCTGAAAGGAATTCCCATCCCTCCCCAAGAACTTTTACTACGAAAAATTTCAAACCTACATTAAAGTTGAAATAATAATATAAAGTATACCCACATACCTTCTACCTATGCTAAATATTTAACATTTTCCCACTTTTATACACATAATGCTCTGTATGTATATATGTGTATATATATATTTGTGTATAATATACTAATATATGTATATATTATATGTCTAGTTATCTACATGTTATATATTATATATAATTTATATTTAATTTGTATATATTTAATATACATTATATATTTTATATATATTTATGGTCTGTTTCGCTAAATGATTTGAAAATTAACTTGAATACATCATGGCACTTCACCTCTAAACAATAAGGCTATCTCGTATATAACTGTAATACCATGATCATGTCTAAGAGAACAATAATTCCACAATATCGTCTAATATCCAGCCCATATAAAATTTCCCCAGTTGTCTCTTTTTGAAACAGTGTCCAACTGAGTTTTGGTTATTATATCTTTTTAATCTAAAATAATAACTCTACCTTCTTTTCCTGTGTGTGAGGGGTCATTTACTTTTGGAAAAGTTCAGGCCAGTTGCCTTTGAAAATCACACAGGCTGAGTTTTCTGATTGCTTCCTTGTGGTGTTATTTATCTTGTTCTTCTATCCCTGTATGCCCTCTTGACTGGAAGCTTGGTCAAGAAGCTTGATATAAGTTTTGACTATTTTTGGCCTAAACTTCTTAGATAATGTTTAGTACTGTGTATTTCATCATATCAGTGGCTGTGTGGAAAGATTTCAGCGTGGTCTGCAGTAGTGCAATTCTGTAGGAAATTAAGAGTTAACTTTTGGTGTTACTGATGGTAAGTTTGATCAATGTCTTTGGATTCTGCTTGGAGAATCCCCCTGGAATTTTACTCAAGTACCAGCTCCCACACTGGACAGGGAAGCTGGAAGTGGGAGATCATGGTAGTGGAGTGATGTCATGTATGTAAATGTGCTTTGTGACACTGGGAAGGGAGAGCTTGGAAATGTGAATTCCGTTGACTATTAGGACAGTGGAGTAGTTGGTGTTTAACCTTCTTAAATTTTGATTCGTTGTTTGGTTTAGTGAGCTTGTGGTCAAAATAATAAAGAATATGATAAAGTGCCTCATAGTCAATCAACCCTATGGAAATGAATACTACTTTGTTGTGATTAGAATGGCTATCCTGGTTGAAAGATACTGAGTTATGTTGAGTGGCAATGATCCCAGCTTATGGGCTGTCTCACATTTCTAAGGTTAGACTTTCAGGTGAGCATTCAGCTATCTTGCAAACACTTTGCAAACTCACTTTGGGGGCTTTTACGAAATATGGATGCCCAGCCACCATGCCACATCTACTGAATCACATTCCAAGAGGGAGGCATATGGGAGGACGGGGGTGAGACCCAGGCATCAGTATTTTGCACAACATCCCTAGGTGATTTGGTTATGTCTTAAGGGTAAGAATGATTGGAGTAAGAAGAAACAGCAGCAATTATGAGACTGATTACGATCATGGAACTTCTTTGCTTTCATTTTGCTCAGACCAAAAGTTCTCTGACCTCCTTCCTTCAAAAGGTTGTATTGAAATTCCACACGTTAGGAGCTTAATGTGTCCCAGGCTAAACTACCTGGAAGGAAGAAGCATGCTGTGACCCTCTCTATCATGGATAAGTTGATATCTCATTGTTTTGTTTGTAATTTTTATGAAAAGATGGATTTAAAATAATTGGAGCCTAATGCCCAAAATTATATCCTTGTGCCTTCCCTGCAGTTTGTGGTTTAGTGACTGGGTAGGAGTGACAAGAATTCATTGTACTACAGTTCTTTTTCTGTGAATGATGCATTTGCTTCAGGGGGAAGTCTGATTGCAAATGAAAGTGAAGTAACGCCACAGGTCACAGCATTCTGAGCTGCAGGGCTGGGAAGGAGCTGAGGATTATAGGCTGCAGATATACATTGGTTAGATCCCAAGCCTTGAGGCCAAATCTGTTGGGACTGGGGAACAATCCTTGAGCCTAACCACTCATAATGGGAACATGTAGATGCAGAATTTCCCATGAACCAGCCACACTAGAGTAAGCCAGTTAAAAACAATTAAAATTGCATTTTAATGTTAGAAAGTCTTGGCCTATTGCCCTTGTTCATGGAGGTCTTATAAGGAAGTGATTGTAGAGCAACTTGTGAACAAAAAGTGTTTTTAATACGATATTTTATTTGCATGAGGAATAATGATTTACGTTGAGGGAATGAGTCAGATATTATCCAAGCATTGAATTAAGCACATTCCCTGTCTAGAGCTGGGACTGTCTGAAAAAGAGTATGTAAATTTAGCCTAGTATCACGTAAGTGCTATGGGAATAATTGTAAATAATTGGATTATTAGTAAGGAATTGGGAGTGTGGGCAGATTTTTTCTGTGGTTGGAGTATTGGACTAAAAACAGCATAACTTTGGCAATCTAAATGAAGCACAGGACAAAAAGCACATGCTGCCAAATCGGAATGACATTTGAAAACCACGTTAAAACAGCATTTACCTTCCAAAACATTTTTAGATCCAATTCTGTTTCATCCAGATTATGCCTCTCCCTCTGCAATCAGCCATTTTCGTTGAAAATTTGACTCTACAAATCCACTTATGTCCACTTCCTAAGCTGCATGATCAAATGAGCTGGTTCTTCTCTTTGTCTGTAGTGATAAGGATCTAGTGTGGAAATGTGTTAAGTCCATAGATTCTGTTACACATACTCAAACTATTTGCCAGATATTTAGTGTATGTAGTAAAGATGGATCCCTATGGGCTCCAGAGATGCCTAATGAATATTGTCAGAATTAACAAGTGCTGTTTCTATTCCATGTGTTTCATATTGAAATGAGGGCAAAAAGTTGTTGACCCTGGAAAAGTCTTAAGGGTTATTTTTTCTTCTGATGCAAACCTTCCGATGAGGAATTCATGTCTGAAGTCATGAACCAGTGTTAGATAGGACTGACTCAGATTTTCCTAGTGTTTTCTAGTGGACCTTGATTTTGCTGGTATCACTCACAAAACGCTGTATTTGCATGTACCTGGAATCTTTGCAATCCTCGTATGTAAGATAATTCCATGGAGTATCTTGGCAAAATGAAGAGGAAGAACAAATCCAAGCAGTGTTGAAAGCTGCAAACTAAAATTCATGTTCCATTATGTTTTTTAAAGATTGAAAAATGGCATACCAACAAGAGTCTATTTGATTAAAGTATTTGCATTTGTCTCAGTAAGTCAAGAGGAAAATAGGAAATAAACCTAAATTTCCTTCCTCGTTACCTAACATGGAAGGTTTTATTTATTTTTTGAATGAAAGATTATGTTGCTGTGATCTTTCTAGTCTCAAATATAAGATATATATAGTCATAAAAATCTTGATGGCTGTTGCATGAGATTAAATGATTGAATAATTTATGATATAACTTGATGGAAAATTATGCAGCAATTAAAGCCGTGTGTTAGAATAGTATTTACATGGGAAAATGCTTTCGGCAATGTTAAGTAAAAAAAACAGCAGGATTCAAAATTGAATATTTGATATAATTCCCATTTAGTGATAAAAAATAAAGCACACATGTAAAATTATGTAGGGTAATATAACTGATATGTTATCAGACTTTCTTTAAGTGCAATTACATGTGATTTTTATTTTCTTATTTATATGGTACTGCCTTTTCCTAATTGTCTGAAATAGCTATTTTCCAATCAGAGAGAGGGGTGGGATAGGGAGGGTGGGAGGGAGACGCAAGAGGGAGGAGATATGGGGATATATGTATAGGTATAGCTGATTCACTTTGTTTTAAAGCAGAAACTGACACACCATTGTAAAGCAATTATACTCCGATAAAGATGTTAAAAAAATTATAATATGAAAGAAACCATCTATGAGAGAAGTATTTAATAAATGCCCCTTGGTACTATTTGGAAGAACTGAGCCAAAGAAAGAATGATGGCTACATCATTTGACTTTGTTCAGGCAGTTACTGTGTTTAGGAGCGACTTGGTTGCACACCACCATGGTGCTGAGTGACTTTTTCTTTATTGACAGACTGAAATGAGGGCAGAGATTTTACTCAACAGCTCAAGCATTTAATTTTTGTATTCTTGTTTGAATACAGTAACTATGGAAGACGATAGCAGATTTTGAATAGATCTGGCATATTATGAAGAATATTAAAATACACTTAGAATTTGATAATATAAAAGTAAAATGCAATCAGCGTAAAAAAAAATGCAGAAACAAAGTAAAAAGACAATAATAAACTAAAGAAGTATCAGGAGATAGGGCTGGAAAATTGGGCCAGAGAATGTGGCGACACCAGGAGAACAAAGGTCTAGGGTTGGTTTTCTGGAAAGATAATGCTGTTTGTGTTTCTGTACCGGTTACACAATTTTTGGCCTATTTACATATTCTGTACTAGTATTTACTTAATATTTTTCTTTTTTTTGCGGTGCACGGGCCTCTCACTGTTGTGGCCTCTCCCGTTGCGGAGCACAGGCTCCGGACGCGCAGGCTCAGCGGCCATGGCTCACGGGCCCAGCCGCTCCAAGGCATGTGGGATCTTCCCGGACCGGGGCATGAACCCGTGTCCCCTGCATCGGCAGGAGGACTCTCAACCACTGTGCCACCAGGGAAGCCCTATTTTTCTTTAAATTGAATTAAAAGGTTTTTTTAATTCATTCTCATCATAGCAAACATATCTATGAAATTATGAGTCTGGCAGGTTTGTACTTTTTAATAATAATTCAAATTGAAATTAATACATGACTATTAAAAGAAGACAATCTAAGGTCGTCTTGCATCCCATCATAGCACACTTTGGTAAGCACTGACATGGAGAGAGGGAGATGTGGAGATGAGGCCTTCACGTTTGGACCATTGTGTCCATCTCTCAAGTGCTGCCGTAATTTGGGCCTAATCCTCTTGCTGTGCTTGACTGGGTGAAGCTTTGTCTTTGGAATTTCTTGGAAGGCTCATCTTCCAGCACAGGCATTAGGGCAGTGCCATTGACCACAGGTGGCTGACTCATTCCAGCAAGGAAGAAGGGAGAGTGAGGAAGAACATTTAGTGATGGGGAGCAGATGGGATCATAATTGCAACAGAGAGACAGGAGGAGGGGATAGTGGGACACAAGCTGGGAAGAGTCAGCTATTGCCCAAATGTTGTCATGGTTCAGCCTGTTCACTCTTGTGGGTACTGTGATAAAGAGTTGTCCTTAGCGAATTGCATATCATGACTCATGAGGTACTTGGAGAAAGAAAGAAGAACATCAAAATGAAAGTATAGCCCGGTGGTTTCATTAGCACACCCAGTGATTTTCGTAAACCTGTAGAATTCAGTGGTGAAAGGAACTTACCGGGGTCATTTAGTCCATCCCTAGACTCATAGGAAGCACTCTATCTGTGCACTTCCAGAAATGACACGAGGAAGCATGCGATGCTGGTGGTGGATAGGAGCCCACGAGTCTTGCCAGGGCCCAGCCTCCCTTATCAGCCAAGGAGGCCGCTGTAGAACAGAAAGGGTTATTATGGCCCAGATTTCTCCCACGGGGAGGCTGGGGACAGCTTGGCTTTGGTCCTCACTACATCTTAATCTTTCTTGTTTTCTGGCTGCCGAATCCAGATTGACTTTCTCCCTTTACAAAAAAAAAAAAAGGAGACAGATTTTGTACTGGTGAGACTACTTGGAAATGGAACTTCTCCGGTGGTCTTAGCTTATCCCTGTTTGCTTTAAGATGATCCTTTTGCCCAAGGGATACAGTGATTTCAGATCAGTGCCCTTACTCTTTAAATACCTGATGTCTTTTGCATATCTAACTTTTCTGCTTGTTGTTTTTTGTTTTGAATGGGGTTTGTTTGTTTTTGGTTTGCTTGGTTTGTTGTATTTGAAATAAGGTGGACCCAATCCAAAAGAAACAAGTAACCATTTCCCTTTTTCAAGAAACTGCAGAGAAGAAGGTGCCATGACTTGCCTCGTTGCAAGTTTTGAAATTCTTTGCTTTCTCCAACCTAAATAATAGTAGACTGTAAACTCTATGAGGGCAGGGATTTGGGATCTTTGAATCACTGAAGCACCTATATCAAGCATAGGGGCTGATTCATAATCGTCACTGATACAGTTTCTTAAGTGAATGAATGTGTAAATAATATTATGATGTCATGTTTGGATAGCATGTCACGGTTGTAAAGTATTTTCCATTAGCTCATCTGATCCTGACAACAGTATCTTCAAAGTGGATAGGAACTAGTGTTTTTATCCTCATTTCGTCGGTGAGGTAAATGGGGCTCAGAGGCGGAAGGGTCTGCCCAAGGCTTCACACGGAGTCAGTGATGTGCGGTTCTATTCGTGAAGACCGTTGTGCAACTTGGAGTCCAAGAAGACAGGCCCAGCTGCTCTTCTGCATGATAGTTCCTGCTTTTCTGGACTCTCATGGAATTCTCCTTCTTTATTTTCAGATTACAGGACAGGCCCGTGTTTTACTGTGATCAGCAACCAGATGTGCCAGGGACAGCTCAGCGGGATTGTCTGTACAAAAACACTCTGCTGTGCCACGGTGGGCCGCGCCTGGGGCCACCCCTGTGAGATGTGCCCAGCCCAGCCCCACCCCTGTCGGCGCGGCTTCATTCCAAATATCCGCACAGGAGCTTGTCAAGGTAAACCCCGGGCCGTTGGAGTTATTAATGGATTCATCTTATTCGCTCTGGAGAGCCATTCTCCAGTGAAGTTGGAGAGAATGGAAAAGCAGTGTCAGAGGCATAGCTTCACGATTTCGCTGACGGCATGATATCCAACTTAGGCATTAGGAGCGTGGCTCCAGAGACAGCAGCTGGTCCCCCTGGATTTTTCCTTGCCAGTGGTTTCCCCCTCCGTCCCCAAACGTGTTTCCCAGGGGTGGTATGATTCTGTTTAGAGCAATGCTCTATGTTATAGCAATGCTGTGTACAAACACAAAGCAAAATTTGTGAATAAGGTAGTTTGTTTTTCTTAATTTTTTCCCCCTTCATTTGAAATTGCTGGAGTTCCTCTGTCCCATAGATTGTACTTAGTTGACCTGAGGAAAATTGTTCCTCTCTCCATTTTACATGCTACATTATGGAGTTTTTTCTGTTTTTTTTTTTTTACAAGTCAGAAATAAATTAGGATTTGTTTCACAGTTTTAAATATCCCCAGATGTTGCCTGCTTGCTTCTTCTCCTGCCTCCCATGGAAGCCCTTACTCTGTTTTTGGCTTTTACTCCTGTCCTTCCAGCTGTACAAATTCTTTTATTGTCTGGATGTCTGGCAGGAAATAGGAGGAAGTGAACAGAGGCAGCTCCACACTAAACTGATGGGACTGAAAACTCCCAGGCTGTATCTGTTTCCTTTAGACATCTTCAGTGCTTTTTTAGCAAGTTGCAGTGTTTAGAGAAAATTCAAGGTATGCTTTTCTGAGGCAAATAGATACTAGTTCGATTTTGTTCTGTATGTTAATTCTAAGGATAATATGCAATAAAGCAGAACTTGAGCTTAATCACCCAGTTCTGTGGATCTCCATTAAATTATACTTCAATAAATTTCATATCTGATAAACACTGGTTGATCCTGGTCCCTGGCTTCTATGTACAACATGCAGCTCTTTTGTATGCCCTTGAACGTGTCTTTCTGAATGTTAGGAGCAGCAAGAAGTCACTTTGAAATCCTAGAATTACAAAAGGGTAAACGGTACAATTTCATAAAATAAAGAGTAAGTTTTGTCCCCCGTTTTCTTTGGTGCCTTCTTATTTTTCTCATCCTTGGAAAGTCTCAAGGAGTTTTGAAAAAATTCTTAGCCATGGTGTTTTGAAGTCAGCTAATACCCATGAACTCACAGAGAGTGACCAGAAAGACAGATTTTGGGTACTCCACTGCTGCCCATGAGTCCTAGTCAGAGGCTGAGATGCTGAGAGAATTCAGGGGAAGAGATGAAGAGGGAGAGAGGGAAGAGCTCCTTCTCTTTAGCTTTGATATTCATTTCATACAACCTGGACTTTTCCAGCATTTTCTTCCTGTTCCTTCCTGACTCTTCAACATCCAATGGAAAAAAGAGTTTTTTTATAAGAAGAAAATTTGTGAAAACCCATGGAATCAAAGTGGCAGTTATATTGCCACTGTGAGAATGAAATTCTTCATGTTTGGTTGGTTTTTTTCAGAGAAGGTCTGTTATCAGCTTGGGGTGCTCTCTCCTTGCTGGTGTTTTCAGTCTTTCGGCCACATGTGAGGGGCTGTGAGCAATGGGTTCAAAAAGGAACTTAGTCTGTCTTCAGCCTTGGAATGTATGACCAGTGGAGAAGTGCCCTCGTGTATATTTCCTGTTGGCCAAAAATCATGATCAAGACTGTCTAGTTTTGCTTCTATGTCCAATTGTAATTTCAAATAACATTTTAATAAACATATTCAACATAGCAAGAATGGAAAATTCTGGTGTAAGACAAAATAGAGATCAGCTGTAAAACATAATCTAATTATACTCACATATTATCGTTCATCTGTGAGCCGGGACATTTTATGTAAAACAGTAAGTGATACTTTTGTACCAAAGTATCAAAAGTGATACTTTTTGTTGTTAAATTAGTACCCCTTTTCCTGCATGGCAACTTGTTTCAAAAACACAGATTATTAGAGATTTTACAGTTGGCAATTGCTCTCTCACTTCACACAATGAAGAGTAAAACTAAAGGGTACGATTTCTAAAAACTACCCAGAGGAAGAAAAGTTAGACTGCCTCCCTGGGGTTTCTTATTAAACCAGAATTTTGTGTGTTATGGATGAAGAGATGGAGAGAATACATGTACTTTTATAAACATCTTTCTAATGAGCCTGGAATGTTTACTTTTGTTCCTGGAAGGTTAATATTTGGGGTTCCATGTAGGACCATAGTTATTTCCTAGGTGCTGGGGATTCAGCAGTGAACAAAACAGACGAAGAACCTGCTCCCTGGAATCTTGTATTGAAAACATTTGATTTATAGAACAAAGCAAAGCAAACAGATATTTATTAGGTCAGCTAGTGATTGGTCCTATGGGGCAAAATGAGCAGAGTAAAGAAGGGTGGGGGGCGAGGGGGGCGTTGCTATTAGACTGGCATTGGGAGGGTCCCCTGCTGCAGTGGAGCAGAGATCTGATGGGTAGGACAGCATGAACCATGAGCTCTACAAAGAGTAGTCCAGGCAGGGGGCCATCACTGCAAAACCCTGAGGCAGGAGCGACCTTGTTGTATTTGAGGAATGGCAAGGAAGCTATTGTGGATGGAGAGGAGTGAGAGAGGGCGGAGGATAGGAGATGAGTTCAGAGAGTAGAGGGGTCAGGTAGACTCCTCTAGGACTTAGCATGGCCTTAAGTGTTAAGCTGAGCTGGAACAGGATCCGACTTACCTTTAAAAATCTTCCCTCTGGCGGCTGCTCTGCTCTCACTTCTTGGCCTAATTTCCTGTGTTGTTTAATTTTTATTGTGCAAGACAATTCTCCAGAATCTATGGTGAACATTTTCCATCTCATTTGTGTAAAAGCATTAGCTGTCTCGTGTAGTCTGAGTGATCTCATTCAAATAAATTCTGTTTGAACTGAATCACTCCATACAACTCTTCAAGACAGTGTTATTATAGAAATGTGTTACGTTTTGATTGTAAGCATTTCTTGAATACCTCTAGTTATTACTGTCAGTCATTTTATCATAGTAACCTTGTACTTTGCAGCATGCATAATAAAACTCACAAAAGTTAGTACCAACATTCTCCTCTGCATGAGGGAAGATGGAAGGTAGGAAAATAAAGAATACTTGTGACTTCCAATAGAACACTATTGACCAAGTTATGTTACTCAGTTTATTTCGCATAATGTAATTGTGAGAAACGGTGTCTCTCATCATGTTCCAAATATTGTGATGGACAAATAGCTCATTGATATAAATGTGATAATATAATTGTGGGCAAACTATCATGTTTTCTTCTGCAATGAATTTCATATTAATCTCTCCTCCCCCACCCCCTGCCCCATCCCTTGCTTCTGAAATCTAACAGATGTGGATGAATGCCAGGCCATCCCTGGGCTCTGTCAAGGAGGAAATTGCATTAATACTGTTGGGTCTTTTGAGTGCAAATGCCCTGCTGGACACAAATTTAATGAAGTGTCACAAAAATGTGAAGGTAAGAAATATCATGCTTTGCAGTTAAGGGTGGAGGGGCGGGCAAAACCCAAATCAGTGACAAGCTTTTTTGCAAATTGTTCCTAAATCCTTCTGTCTTTGTCATTCCTGTGAATGTGTACGTATAATATCCTTACCGGGAATAATATGCCTTTCTGCTATTGAACCAGAAAAAGCCTGCAGCTTTTTCCATTTTTATAGACCCAAAATAAGAGATCCATCTGAATCAAATTAAATATTAAAACATGAAATATTTTTGAACCAATATTTGGGTTAAGATGTTCAAGATACGTGTTTTTGTATAGTTCTAGAGACACGAATTTAAATTTGATCATTACATATCATTCAGAATGACATATCTTCTGTTGTTTTTCTAGTCAAAATGTATGTTTGATTTTTTTTTTCCTTTGGAGAGATCTATTAACCCTTATATTTATGCTCCTAGTACAAGCTTAGGATTTCCTTTTCTGCCTATCAAATGGAAACCTTTTAATGTTAATCAAACAGAAAAATAACTTGAGGTAAATTTATATATTTGCATTTAGTTTATAGATTGAGCTTCTAAAAATGTGTGTACAGAGAATGTGTTCATATTCACCACTTCTGCTATTTGCCAAAAAGAGCCCTGGCTTCCAAGTGTAATAAATATTGGTTTCATGAGAGGGAAACATCCAGGAAGTAACTAGGCAGCATTGAATTCTTTTCTTTAGTGAGTTCATGTACCTTATATGTGTAATGTCTGAAAATAATGTAACAGCATTCTTAAGGCAACATCCCTCATCAAGCTTAGCAGAGAAAACTTTTTCCTTCATTCTCAACTCATTGTCTTTGGGGTGATATAAGATTTCATTTAGATGCAAGAACTTTTGTTGAAAGCAGTTGCTGTTGTATCTATATTCCTAAACCCTAGCACTGAGGAATACTTCACTCTAAGTTATTTGTCAGGAATTGGATCATTAATCTTCTTTGTTGATCTCCAGGGTATATCATACATGCAAAAGGCAGCTTTAAATCTGAATTACATTTAAGAAGTTTAACATCTACTTGCCCTGAAACTGAATAACTGTGTTAAAATTATCTTTGTGGGTTAGAGTTGTTTTTAAGTTATTAATCATCCTATAATTTATAATGATATGTTCTTGAACATGTTATAAACAGTTGAGGTAGCTGTGAAAAATACTTAAGTTCTTTCTAAGGATGTAGGGCTTCTTAAGTTTCAATGAACAATAAAATTGACTCTCTATAGGCCAGTGTAATTTAGAAGTTATACTGTGGATTAAGTTAGAAGTAGAGAATGTTGATACTGTAAGGGCAAAGAACTTACCTGGTTTCACCCTTTTACGTTATATATTAAGGAACTGTCTTGGGTGTGTTAAGCGCCCTGACCGAGGTCATCAGACAGTGCTAAAATTTACTTCTTTTTTTTAAATTAATTTTTATTGGAGTATAGTTGATTTACAATATTGTGTTAGTTTATGCTGTACAGCAAAGTGAATCAGTTATACATATACATATATCCACTCTTTTAGATTCTTTTCCCGTATAGGTCATTACAGAGTATTGAGTGGAGTTCCCTGTGCTATACAGTAGGTCCCCATTAGTTATCTATCTTATATATAGTAGTACGTATATGTCAATCCCAATCTCCCAATTTATCCCTCCCCCCTTCCCCCTTGGTAACCATATTTGTTTTCTTTATCTGTGACTCTATTTCCGTTTTGTAAATAAGGTCATTTGTATCCTTTTTTTAGGTTCCACCTGTAAGCAATATCATACGACATAAAATTTACTTCTTTTGATTCACACTCTGGTGCTTGTTGTACCATATTATATTGGCTGCTTTCCTGGATGCAAGCCATTACCTCTACTTTAATAACTCTATTTCCTAATATTTTGAAATATTTAAAATATTATGGTATAGATTTCCAGGTATTATCATACATATCTTTTATGACATTAATAAGCTCTTAAGGTTTATTGCATCAACAATGGGTCATTTTGAGGCTTTCTCAGCTTACTATATTCAGTTTTAAGAGATGTAGTCAGCTTCAAGATTTAGGGCAATATACTTCCTATGGCTTGTCCAGTCTGTGTTGTGTTTTCTGGAATTATGATAGCTTCTAGTTTCAACTAGAGGTGTTTTCCTGTGACACTTTCTTTCACTCAGACCAGTCAATTAATAGCAGTCAGGATTTCTCACCTTCTCTCGTTGTGGACTAGATAGAAGATGCACAGAATTAATGCTCGGACTGAAAGAAAAGTGATTCAAAACCCTTTTATTAGTGCTAAGAAACCTATTATAGTAGTATGACCAATGGACCAGAAATTCAGGCTGAAAATTACTTAATCCTTTTCCACAATTTTTTTTTTTTTCCGGCTACATATTGAAGTCAGTAGCAAGATAAAAACAGAATACTTTTGGCTAGACCTTTTTTTTTTTCTCTTTCCCATCTTCTGTTATATTAAATTCAGATGATGGGTTTTTCCCCTTCCCTTTAATTTTTCTATGCAAAATTGATATTGGAAGAGAATGTCTTGTTAGTACTGCATTTATTCTGGCCTGGAGACTGGTTTGGGCATTGTTGCCCTGCCTTACTCTGGTAGGAAAGCAGTCGGAAAGTCCCCTGAGAATGCTTGGTGAGTGGGTCCCCTCCTTCGACTTCCTGGCCCGTCTCCAGTTCCACCACCGCACCATGGGAATGGCATGACTTTGGGCCTGGGGTGATCTCCAGGCGGTCAATAGAAGGAATTCCAGAAAATCTGACCCCCACCACAGAGAAGATCAAGAGCCCATATATGCCCTAGGAAGATGGTCAGGCCACGGTGGGGTTCTGTGCCCTTGGGAAAGTGGTTCTGGCACCCTTGCCATTACTTTGAGTGGCTTTATTTTTTCTTATTTATTTTTTTTTTTGCGGTACGCGGGCCTCTCACTGCCGTGGCCTCTCCCGTTGCGGAGCACAGGCTCCGGACGCGCAGGCTCAGTGGCCATGGCTCAGGAGCCCAGCCGCTCCGCGGCACGTGGGATCCTCCCGGACCGGGGCACGAACCCGTGTCCCCTGCATCGGCAGGCGGACTCTCAACCACTGCGCCACCAGGGAAGCCTGAGTGGCTTTATTTTTAACTTGAAATAGACTATTTTATTTTGTTTGGTGATTTACAATTGTTTTGAAATTTTTATTAGAGTATAGTTGCTTTACAGTGTTGTGTTAGTTTCTGCTGTACAGCAAAGTGAATCAGCTATACGTATACATATATCCCCTCTTTTTTAGATTTCCTTCTCATTTAGGTCACCACAGAGCCTTGAGTACAGTTCCCTGTGCTATACAGTAGGTTCTTATTAGTTGTCTATTTTATACATAGCAGTGTATATATGTCAATCCCAATCTCCCAGTTCATTGAATGGCTTTTTAAATGTATCTTCCTCTTGACTTGGAGAGGAAGGAACTGGGTAGCTGGAAGCCCAGAATAATTTTTAAAAATTCAATCAAAAATTGGTTTCAGCCAATTTACAAGATGCTTACCTTCTCGCCGTCAGTGATGGTGAAAGCAGCTTTGTGTGAGATCTTCCTTTTGCAGAATTCTCCCTTACTTCTTAAAATGTCCCCCTTTTCCCAAAACTTTTTGAAAATATCATGTACCTAGTTTTATATCAACACATGCAATTTAGGTACCTTTGAAATGTAAATTAGCGAGCTGAAGCGATTAAATAAAAATTATTAAATTTTCATAAATTTAAGAAGAAAAAGATTGAGATTTATAGTTGTGACTTGAGAAAAAGGGAAGCAGAGTTCATGCCCGCCTTCGTTGTTGATTTTCCCAGTGACTCTGGAGTGTGCCCCCTGGAAGAACACACGAGCCTTTTCTTTTTGGAAACCAAGTCCATATTTGCATAGGTTACTGTGGAAGGAAATTAACAAATAAAACGTGTAATTAAAGGATTAAGTTTTATTTCTGGAAGAAGTCCCTTGGATTCCTAATTAACCACTAATATTTTGGGATTTAGATTAACACCAGCCCAGCCTTTGGCAATTACAATACTGTGTGATGCAAAGGACTTTTTAAAAATGTAACTCTTAAATCTAATCTCTCCCTCCTATGTAAGCCAAAAAACTTTAAGGCTTCCCTTTTCTAAAATAATGGCCTATTTATCTGATGGCTACTTGCTATCAGGGACGCTTATCCTGCCAGACACCAAGGAGAATTCCTGGGGCTACTTAACCCATTGCTATCTTGGGGCTCCATCCTCTGCAGGTTTGGTGCAGGCCCTGATTCACTGTTCAAGGTCACCGGCTCCTATCCAACTGCTGAACAGAATCTCTGTGGTATAGGCACAAGAGCCCTGGGAATCAGGTAGACCTGGGCTGAATCCTGGCAATGTCCCTCATCCTCTGTGTGATCTTGGATAAGTCAGTTACCAGCTCTGAGTTACATCAACTTTCAGATGAGGAGATTGAACACGATTGTATCTGGGAGTTCTTTCCAGTTCTGCAATCAGGCCTCCAACTCCACATTTCTCACTGTTTCTCAGTCGGGATGGGACAGCTGGGGCTACATGAATAAGAAACCATGCAAACTGGCATGCGTGGTGTGACTATAAATTGTTAATAAGGCTGATTTTTTTTCAACCTGACTTGAAGTATCAGCTTGTTTGTTTTTTAGTCACATATTTTACATTGGATTTCAGGTGTCTAATAAAGCAATAATAATAGTCTCACAGGCTCGGTGGCATTTATAATTATTAGTATCACATATTGCTTTTTAACAGCTGCCACAATTTTTAGTTGATTTTTTTCTCACTTTGTTAGCGATCTAGACAGTCAGTTTAACTGGTTTCCCCCGTCTCTCAGTCATGTCAACATCCATGATCTTGGATGGAGCTCCTGGAGAGCTGGGTGTCCCAGGGATGCCTGTCCCAGAACTGGGACCCAGCTCTATCCCATCGGCCCTCCACAGTCCTTCCTCCCCTCCTGCTAGAGGAGCCCCAGGTTAGGGAAGAGGCCAAGGGATGGGAAGAATGCCTGGAGAGAGCAGATGAGACAGAGGGACAAGAAGGAAGAAGAAGAACAAAGGACAGGGCAGCAAATCAGGAGGGAAGGGACCTACCATTTGTGTATCTGCTTAGGTCCACAGCAAGAAGCCAGTGAGGCCATGGGCATAGCTACTTCCAGCAGCTCTGTCCTGCCCCAAGGAAACAGGGGGAAGTGTTCAGAGCACAAAAGTAGCTCTTCCCAGCCAAGTTCTACTCCCCACCAGGCTCCTCAAACGGATTTACTTTGACAGTGGCATTTGATACAGACTGACTTACAGAAACGCTGAGAAATCCACTGATCTCAAATTCTCTCCTGTGTAGGATCCCTGACATTCTATTAAAAGGTGACAAACACAGTGTGCTAAGAGCCTGGAAAAATAATAGATTAGTATGAATGTGTTTCAGAGTGTAAGTGATTTTGTGATTGAAATGCTTTATTCCAGACTTTTATTGTCAGGGACTCCCACCATGGCCTGCTCGTGCAATCAGAACTCACTTCCCTTGCTAGGAAGTGATGGGACTGAGAAGCAGGGTGGTTCAGGAAACTAGAAAGGCCCTAGACATGGAAAGGGAAAGGGTGTGTCACTGAGGAGACAACATTGAAGGGGCCATTTAATAAGTTCCTTCAAATTGAACAATTTGGCCTGGTGCTTTTAGCTTTATCTGTGTGACAAGTAGGGACGTACACTCTACGTTGTGTTTCCTGACCTGCTGACCTTTGAAGGTGTGCACCCTAAGTGGAAACCCTGCCCCTTCCTCCTGCCCAGCCTGTGGTAGTTGAAGACTTGGATTTAACATCACTTTATACACGAACCTCTTTGCTCTTGTTTCAGGTTTTACATGTGCCAGTTTTCTGAAGGCCTCAGTGGAATGCAAGAGCTGTGCCTAGGCACCAGAATTATAGAAATCAGGTTCTATGATCGTAGCTACAGTGTGAGGGTTAGATGAGTTGACACCCATAAAGCATTTAGACAATGCCTGGCACTCAGTACATATTAATTCTTCTTCTTCTCCTTATCCTCAGTAAAGGGTCCAAATCTAACGTAGCCAGCATGTGAAAGAAGATGTTTCCTCCACCCTGCCCAAGTTAATCCTTGTTTTTATTTTTATTTTTTTTAAATTAATTATTTTTGGCTGTGTTGGGTCTTTGTTGTTATGTGCGGGATTTCTCTAGTTGCGGCGAGCAGGGGCTACTCTTTGTGGTGGTGTGCGTGCTTCTCATTGTGGTGGCTTCTCTTGTTGCGGAGCACGGGCTCTATGTGCACAGTTGTGGCTCGCAGGCTTAGTTGCTCCGTGGCATGTGGGATCCTCCTGGACCAGGGCACCAACTCCGTGTCCCCTGCATTGGCAGGCGGATTCTTAACCACTGCGCCACCAGGGAAGTCCCAGATTCTTGTTTTTAAATAACTTTTTTTTCTGATATATGCTGTCACTTAAATAACCTCTTTGGATATTGATGTCTACTAAGTGTCCTTAAAAAGGATGACAGCAGTCATTTATACAAACAAGTAGAAAAATGTTTCTTTCAGTAGACTCTATCTGCTCACATGATTTTTGATAGGCATCATGTGACTTAGACATCAATTTTTAGGGACATTTTGAGAAAGGTACATTTGTGTTAATACCTTTGTGTTATGGTTATAACCTCCTCTCTTGTTAGATGAGGTTGTCAGGTCCTCTAGGCTCTTTGATATACTTGTTTGGCTTTTTGTTGGTTTTAGGTAGTAGTGTGGCTGGTAAATACAGAAGGATCGATGTTAAAGAACTGCCTTAAAATGAGCCTTGAGAGTATGGTTAGATTAAGTTCTAGACCCTGAGGCTCTCTCCTTAGCTGTTTCTCTGCCTGACTTTCACTGACTCCACAGTGACGTTTATATCTGTCGGAGTAGAATATGCACCTTTCCCTTATACAAATTCACAAGGACGATCTGTCTGGGTTAGCACTGACCCTAACATAAGCTGTGACATATTGCTTGGTTTAGCCTCTAGCCTAGCCTAGAAGAATGGGGGTTTTGCTTTTAAAAAGGTTAAACTGCATAGAAACAGTGTCACTGCTGCCTTTTTGACTAACAGGGTGAACTTGAGTCAGAAGACACTTGAACTCTATTTTGGTCCACTTAGAACTCTATTTTGTTTTACCAGTGAAGAGCAGTACTTTAACTAGAGAAGAAAAGTTCTTATTTTTAAACTACCCACACTGGCAGTCTGGCCATTGCAATGGTTCCAGGAGGCTTGGGTCAGACTGTCCCTCTCCCTAGGTCAGTGCAGAAAGCCCCACTTGTCTTAGGGAAGAGGCCACGTAGATACCTTGGGCCCTGAGTTCACTTTTAACCTAAGCAGGACATTCTCAGTTTCTTCTCTCCCCACACTGGTGCCACATCTGTCGACAACTGCCAGTGTCTGATTGTGGCTCTTGAAAAGCTCTCCTTGAAGGAAATGGTCTGAGTTGTCTAAGTGACTTTGACTTCTTCCTTAAGGAGACCCAGTGGCCTCAGACCCTGAGGGCTAACCACAACTCTGACCTCAGCCGACCCCACAGGGAATTGGGGAATTGGAGTGGTTTTCAGAGTTGTACCCTTTGGGGCGAGATGACCAGACCATTGTCCTTCCTCCACAAACCGTCGGTGGATGTGGGCGCCTGGGAAGGTTGTAACCCCGGGTGAGGTTGCTCAGGCTGCTCAAGGGGTCCCTGAAGGAGCTGAGAGCTGGAGGCCATCTCCTGACAGCACTCCCAGATCTGGGACAGCAAGTCATTTCCTGACAGAGGATTCGGATGAAGCATCTCAGCGTCCACCACAATTCACTCTCTGAACCCAGAGAAAACCATTGTAGTGGCAGTTTGGGAGCCCCTGAGAATACCAAGTTAGCCACGTCTTGGTCAGCAGTCAGACCACATGGTCTCCTCTGTAGGATTTCAGTATCTGTGGAAAATCAGATCAAAAACAAATGCAGGAGGTGATGCAGAATATACAGTGGATAGAAAGGGAGCTTAACTGAATGTGCAGAACACGAAGAGAAAAGGGAAAACAAAATTTTAAACAAAATATTTGGAATATTAGCATGCTGTAGGGACTTGAAACAACAGTACAGTTTTAGATTTTAAAGGCAGAATTTCTTTCATTTTGCTCTAATCTTTCAAATTTGGTAAATTCCTTGGGTAAACCTGTCTTGAGAGAAGAAACACCCATTCTTTGAATTAACTATTTTATAGGCAGCTTTTATTCTCTAAAGATTGCTGTTTCTGGGAACATGATTTGATGAGTGTTACCTCTGAATTCTTGTAATGATGAACGGTTTTATACTGTGTTCTACAAATACTGAAACTATTCTTTTCATTCCAGATATTGATGAATGCAGCACTATTCCTGGAATCTGTGACGGGGGCGAATGTACAAACACAGTCAGCAGTTACTTTTGCAAATGTCCCCCCGGTTTTTACACCTCTCCCGATGGTACCAGATGCATAGGTAGGTGTAATTATAAACATCATGCACAGTTTATGTAAATCAGTTCCATAATAGACATCATTCTAAGGGAGACAAAATTTGTTAAGGGAGACATATAATTTCTCACTTGAGGTAAAATGTGCTTTTATGGAAGTCTGTTAAATAGTTGACCACCCTCTTGAAGAACAGAGGTAACTGTGGTCTTGTTTTGGGATTTTTGCCTCCCATAAAGAGATGATCCAGGAGACCCTACAGATAAACTCAGTCTAAAATTAACTTTGCAGTTATGTGACCGTCAGACCTTGAAGCCATCTTTGACTCTTCTCTCTCTTTACCCCCACCTTCAGTCATTTCCCAGGACCTATGTTAATTTAGATCTGAAATTTTGCAATAATCTTTTAATTGCTCTCCCTGCTTCCTGGCTTCCCTACATTCCGTCTTGTCAGATTTATCTTCCTAAAATGGTGCTTTGATTAAATAACTCTCTTGCTCAAAAACCTCTGGTAGTTTTCCATTAGGATTTGGAAATTAGTGGTTTTCAGTCTATATCCCATGGAATCTTCAGGTGCTGCAAAGCCCTCTAGGGATGCTAGGGTTGGAGAGGGGGACAGGGCAAACGGGGAGGCTGAGTGGAAAGGGTTCCTGCCTTCCCCTCCCACTTCATACACACATGCCAGGCAATTTTGCTTTTATCTGGGTGGGTGTTAGGCTTGCATCTGGGTGGGTGTTAGGCTATCCATATTTTGCTATTACAAAATATCAATTAAATAAATGGTTCTGTTGTTCAAAGATATAGATCTGACAATAGCTGGATTTAATGGTTGCTAAGAGTTCCTTCAAAGTCCAGTGTTCTAGAATAAAGTTCAAGTTCAAAAATGGACAGCCCGATAGAGAAGGAGCTTCACTCTGTGACCCCTCCCAACCTTGCTGACTTAGCACAGTCACTGCTTCTCACCCCCGAACAGGCCATTCACAGCAATTGCTTCATTCACGTTGCACCACTCAGAACACGTTCCCCAGTGCAAGCCTCCTTTCACACTCTTACTCAGGTTCTCTATCTTTGAAGGTGTCCCAGATCAGCTTACCTGAAAGCAGTTTCCCCCCCGAACCTAAGGATATCTTATTAGAAATGGTTTTGTAGGGAAATTCTGTGTTTCTGTATGTTTTTATCTCCCTAATTAAGTTGTAATTCTCCTTAGAGAACAATAACTGCTAGCCTTATATTCCTGGTGGTTCTCAGCACAATTCCTTGCATGTAGTAGGCACTCAGTAAGCATGTGTTGACTATCAAAATAACTAATCCCTTATTAATAGGGCCAAGCTGAGGAGCCTATGGCAGAAGGCCTCAGAGGAAAGTGAAGGCTATCTTTTGATGTTTGTTTCTGGCCCATAGTTTCAAAGACATGCCAGCTTCACATCCTCACCACAGGCCATGAATTTCAGACCAAAACAGAATTGCACTTGAAATTCTGAATTCCTTTTTAGTTAGTCACACGTAATAAAAGCTGAGGGCAGTCTCTCCGTTGACATTTGAATAAGTACAACTCATGAGGGAAACGTATCTGGACTTTTCCTTAGAAGCAATGGTCGGTGGCGCCCGGATTGCCTGATTTTCCAGAATCTATCCATAGATCTTGGAACTGCAGTGAAAGGATGGCAAGTGCAGTTCATGTAGCTCCTTTTTCTCCCCAAACTGTCCCAATTAACACATGACCTCCAGTGGATACGCCTAGCAGAAGTCCTTTCCTGGCCAGATAATAGGTAGATTTTTTTTTAACCTTCAAAGAGAGCCCCAAACAGCATCAAAATGATTAATCCTTTTAACACATTTACATATCAGAAAGTTGACATTTTTAAAGTTCTTTCCTTTTTACCTAATATACCCACGCTAACTTTTTACAAAAGAAGGGAACTAAGATTCCTGGGTCACCTCCTCGGTGTGAGGTAGTTTATGGAAATTATCTGACTTAAGGTTCAAAACAGTACTGTAGATGGGAAGAAGCTGAGGTTTGGGAAGTTTAGATAAATAATTTGCTCCAGCTGTTTAAGCAGTTAATAAGTGAGGGAGCTGGGATTCCAACTTGGGCTGAGTCTACAGTCCGGACTCTGCCCATTGCTTCCTCCCAGTGACCGTCGGATGCAGTAAACGTTTGCTTGCCATACCCCTAGGCAAGCACTGTTCCTCCTTCCTTGGAACTTTATGAGACCCATAATTAGCAACTTACATAAAGTGATCCCAATGACATTTCTGCCTTCCCTACTGCCTGCCATGGTAAACCACAGAGACCCCCAAAATTATCCCCAGTGGCAAGAAAATATGTATAGTCTCCAACTTTTAAACAAATCCAAGGTTTGTTGGCAAGTTGGTTATTTGGAATTAGTGAATCTAACCAATGGGAAACCCCGCGTGTAGATAGTGGTATGTGGTATCTTCCTTATACATCTCTTTTAACCATGATATTCAAACTGTTACCTTCTGTTACCGCATTCTGCGACTCTCAGATCTCACCAGTTCTAACACTGCCTTTGTCGTGTAAGCGCTGGTAGAATTATGCACTTTATTTTTGGTTTTGTGATCTTCGTTTGGCACTTTATAATACTTTGTGTAAGGCTGTCTTTTCATATTAGTGTGTTCTGTCTCATCAATTCCCAGGACTCTTAGAGATGTCTGGTACCTAGATTGGGCCTCACAGCTCCTAGCTGCTGGTTGGCCCCAACAATGTTAGTGATTGGTTAGGGGAGACCTGCTGACAGGCTAGGATGACCTGCAAACACCTATTGATATTTAATCCATCATATATTTGTTTTGATGTGATGTGATTTCTGGGTCCTGAGAGTAAGGCCAAGTGATTCAGAAGTGGAGAAAGGAAGAAAGTTTCTTACTCCTTTTCTGCCAGATGTCTTGGTCAGGGCAGATTTAAAATAGATGAAGGTGTCTAAGGTTTCTCCAACCTTCATTTACCTCCTCTAAGTCTTACCATGCTTCTCCCTCAGCTCCCATAGATCTTCAGATTACTTTAAAGCCACCCCTTACCCTCTATGCAAAGCGATCCAGCACCAGATGATTTCCTTTCCACTCCCTTTGGCACTACCGTCTGATGACATGGAAGACTTCAGGCTGGCATGACCAAGGGTCAATTCCCCTGAATGGTTCCTGCTTTTCACAACTCTTCCCACTGGTTTTCTTTACAATTATAAGTTGTGTAAATGTGTGTATTCTTAACAAAAGCTCTCCTGCAAAAAAAAAAAAAAATTGTAAAATGATTATTGTATATGCAGGTGCCATTTATAAATCAGGAACTGCCAGCAGCCCAGATGTGGCTGGTGATTCTTCCAGTCCCACCACTCACCATTTTGTTCCAGCGTCTCCGACCCATTGATTTATCATATAAGTCAGCCAGCTGGGCAGTAAAATAATATCATCGATAATTTGCAAAATAATAGATATAAGCCCATTAGGAGCTTGCTGTTGGCAGCTGTGGGTCCCAGTTTTGCTCTGAAAGATGGCCCACACTGAAAATTGTACATACAAATTTTGGTCAAGTGTTTATACTGGGTTTTGACCACCAAATTCATTTGAAGCTGGGATATAAGCCAGTTTTGAACATCTCTTCCCATTCTGTTTTTTTTTTTTTTGTGGTACGTGGGCCTCTCACTGATGTGGCCTCTCCCGCTGCAGAGCACAGGCTCCGGACGCGCAGGCCCAGCAGCCATGGCTCACGGGCCCAGCCGCTCCGCGGCATGTGGGATCCTCCCGGACCGGGGCACGAACCCGTGTCCCCTGCATCGGCAGGCGGACTCTCAACCACTGCGCCACCAGGGAAGCCCCCTCTTCCCATTCTTAACGGCCTTTGGTTTCCATGCCCCAATATTAATCTTGGGGTATATGAAGTATTAGTGTCTTTAAGGCAAAGCAAATTAGGAAGCAGGAAGTTCTGTTTCTCCCCCTTGTGCACAGGGGAGGTGCCACCCATGTCTCCACAGAGCATTCTTTGTCTGCACTCCCCTCTCCAGCCATTTACCCTGGACCAGGCTGGAGTAAAACTTGTTCTGCCTCTTTGCTGAGGCTATTAGTCTGACCAGAGGTGCAGGAACTGGGACCACAGAAAATTTCTGGAAAGCACACTTACACTTGCTAGTGGTTTAAAGTACTTTTTAGAAATAATCTCGTATCCTTTAAAGCTGACCCATAATTTTCTTTTATGGTTTGTCTAGGTTTGATGTAGCCATCTTCACTCGACATTAACAATTTAAATGTTTCTCAGTCAGCCTTGGTTTTTTCATTTTATTAATTTATTGCAACCTTCAAGATTTTAAGGCTTTGTGTTTTTGAGAATGATGTAGATGAAAACAATGATAGGGATGACCCTCTCTGATCAAATGTTGGTTAATATGCAGACTTACAGGAAACATGAGGACAGATTTTTGACTACAAACAAATTCTTCACCTTACAAAAGGGTATCCCAGTTATATTCCTTCAAATGACAAGCATATTCAAAATACTAGTTTCAAAACTTATTTTATAGGAACTGTACAGAAATACATTTTACTTAAAGAGAGATACACCCGTAACATATGATAGTTAGATCAAGGGGTTCTGCACTTGGCTACCTACCTCCTCTATTCCACCGCATGACCTCAAAGGCTCATGAAACAGTTAGCTTTCTCCTTTGTCATGGGCTCTTTTCTGGTAACCCAGAGGTGTACTTCAGTGTGTCAATGTTGTCACGTCAGTCAGACATGATGTAACCCAATAAAAGTGATATATAGAAATGTCTTCCCCTGTTGCTTTGAGAAGATACCGTTCTGCCACGAAAACAAAGTTCCTTCAAGAAGTATTGTATCCTATAGCACTAAGAACTTGCAATCATGTACATTTTGAACTTGTAAATAATTAGTGCCTTATCAAATCTGTTGGGGCCCCAGGACAAAAGGAAACCTCGATTAACGAGCAGTGGATCTGACTGCAAAATGGCTCGTTCCTTTAAAAAAAAAAAAAAATCTCACACGTCTGACTCACGGTTTCAGACTGAAAAATAAGAAAGGTCTTTTAGAGATGTAACCTGCGGTGCAGACTTCATGTTGTTTTAAAATAGATTTATATCAGTATTTGCCTAAAGTGGCTCAAATTAAGTCGTTTGAAACCAAGGACAACACAGTCTCCCTTCAGTATAGAGACATGTCTCTATACCTAATTAACCGTCACTGCCAGTGATTTTCTTCTTCTCTCTTTTCCTATGACCCATATGGTTGTAATCATTTGTTCCCACCTTGCGGATGGAATGTGGGACTTGGGCCAAGTGTACCAGCTCACAGGGGCAAAAGGTGTGAGATGGAGGGATCTCTGACTGAGGGCTGTTCCCAAGTGGCACTCACAGTTTACCTTCTAGGGCTGAGTGTCAGCTCATCCTGCCCGAGCCCCACTGGGAAATGTGGAGGTGCTGGGGCAAAAGAGAGTCGTTTTACGTTTGATCTCAGTGATGTGTATGGGGGTTTCTTTGTCCTCTCAGATGTTCGCCCAGGATACTGTTACACGGCTCTGGCAAACGGGCGCTGTTCTAACCAGCTGCCGCAGTCTATCACCAAGATGCAGTGCTGCTGTGACGTCGGCCGGTGCTGGTCTCCGGGGGTCACTGTCGCCCCCGAAATGTGTCCCATCAGAGCAACGGGTAAGAGCCCTTCCATTTATCCACAGAGTATCTCTGCTCAACCCCTGCGAGCCCAGGGGCAATGTACGTGCTGCAGATTTAGTGGAAACCGGGGTAAGTGAATAACATTCCAGAAAACAAAAGAGATGGCCTTCAGGGAAATTTCCCCAGGTAATGAACAGGGGAAATACAGAGGTCCATACAAATGACACTGTTCGCAGGTACTGTATCTTACTTAGCTTGCGTATTAACACTGGGTAGCAACCTGACCAGTCAGAAGAGCTGGTTCCTTCCCAGTCTCCTGTATTTCTTTTGTATCCTCAAAAGCTCAGCAGAATAAAACTCAACTCCCTCAGAGCCTTTCAGGTGAGTTATTCGGGATACACATTTCCTCCTTCCCTAACGTTTGACACTCTCCTCTTCTTGGCTGCCAAGTCCTGTTGATGTTTTTTTCTTTTCAATTTCTCTTTTCTGTCATATTCATTTCCACATAAAGCTCATTTTCTCTCATCTGCACTATTGCAGTAGCCTCCTAACTGGTCTTTGTGAAATCCACAGCTGCCATGTAACATTTCCCAAAGCCTAACTCATCTGAAATTCAGTTTTAAAAAATTGTGTCTGGGGAAAAAGTAGAGAAAGGTGTCCAGAAATTTTTTCGCAGGATGAACTCAGGCAATATCCAGTGGTCCAAGTCACTCCATTTCTTGAAAATAAAATTTTACTACTTAGCAGGGCATTTAGAGTCCCCAAATCTGATTCCCGTTCATCTTTTAATTCTTATTCTTTATAGTAGCTTTATTTTCTAATTAAATGATGCAATCCAGCTTTCCTTGAACCCAGTCTGAGCACTTCTAAACTCAAATATTCTTTTTTCTCCAAACTTCTCCCCAGTTCAGGCCCTTACTCCCTACTCCCCACCCCTGCTACCTCTGCCTGTTATACACCCTCTTGTTGGTTGAGATTCCTCTCAGATATGACCTAATCCCTGCACATCCCAAGACCACCACTGCTGAAAATGCTCAGTGCTCTAGGTTTGTACTGTTGCTGTGATACAGATCCCATCTGCTCAGGTCTGTGCCTGTGTGTGTTCATATATAGCTTTTTTACTAGTTAATAAATCTCATTAGGGGGTTTCAGTCATCGTTATAATGCCTTAGTCCTTCTAATTTTTTAACGCTTCTCTGGTACTTGGCGAGAACTTGCTGATGGGAGGCATTCACGTAGAGTGTACAACTTGCTAGGTGACGTCTTTCCCACCAGTTCTAAGTAAAAATTGGGGTAATAACTTCTTCTCAATCTGGTTCCTGAAAAGTATGTTTAAATCAGGAAATTTTAGGGGAGAAAATCAGGATGCGGATGGATGAATGTAGAGCTAATGAAATACTTCAGAGTGTGCTACTCACAGAATATGAATGCCCCATTATCATGGGTTATAGACCTGCTCACAGATGTTATTTTTAAATTTCTATTTATTACTGAGAATTACGTGTGTGGACTAAAGAAGCAAGAAAATCGTTCAATAAATTTTAACATATAACAGGTCATATATTTTGCCATATATTTTGACTGTCTCTGGCCTAAAAATATAAGGCACCCTTCTTAGTTCACTAGGGGGACCATTTAGTAGGTCACTGTTTAGAAGCACATGACTTTCTGCTAAGACCTACTGCTTGGATACCAGAAGAATCACTTTTTAAATGTATATGTTAACTTAGGAATCAGCAGCATTGATGTGGATTCTTTCCTATGTTGAGACCTTGAATAGAAGAGGGAGGACTAGAGTAGGCTTAGTTGCTGAAGACCTACTTTGGGGCTCATGGAGCAGAAGGCCCGGTCCCCCTATGTAACTTTGCAGGGAGCTGCTCTCCCAAAGGGTACCACTGAAAGATGCACAACCCTGAGACAGGCCCAGAGCAGAGCAGATGGATAGAGCAAACTAATTTGCAGGTAGGTGTGTTTGTTTGTTCAAATGTTCCAGTACCAGTACTACAGAGCTCTGGGTTCTTAACTTATGGAGAGTGATGACGTAGGAAGAATTATTTCAGATTGGTCAGCTTTTCACTTTAAAAAAAAATCAGTGTCATCTCTGGGTTAAATGGAGATAGGAAAGTTGGACATCAGTTGAACAAAGTCAGCCCCAGGTTGCTGATTCTGAATGTAAAGGGGCTCAACGGAAAGTTATTAAGCCGAAGAAAGTAGGAAAAAGCACAGAACCCAGCCTGATACACTTTCATGGAGAGGTTGAGATGAATTTAATGGCATGCTTAAAATACCCACCTAGTTAGCAGAAATGCTGATAAGCTATCCAACTTCTTTTATAGAAATCCTAAAAGACTAAAAAAAAAAAAGGTTGATTGGTGCTTGGAAGCTAATAAGTACAATTGCCATTCAATTAAATCCAACATAGTTAATAAATTCCTCTTCTGTGCAGTTTTCCGGGTGAGGCTGAGAGTGGGATTTCGTCATGGGTTAGACACGATCCTTGACTTCAGAGACTGCACAGTCTTAGTGGTAGAGAGTTGGTAGAAAGCAGGTAGCCAGGAAATGTTGGGTATGGCACGTCCAGGTGATAATTCTATAAGGAAGATCACTGTGGTTTGACAACAGGGATTGTAGCATCCTGATTCAGGGAAGCAGAAACAATATATAAATCCTTTCCAAATACAGTCAAGTACTACAGAACCTTTGTGGGTTGAAATTCCAGATAAACAATGCAGTAGTAGAATTCTCTGAAAACATAAACTTAACCTGAGTTGGAAATGTCAAGTATGATTGAAAAAGTTTTAGTAATGGACCAGAAAAAAACAACAAGGTACGTGGTAGCTAGGTATGTTTAGCCAAATGTAAATGGACAGAAGGTCCCATGAGGTTGAAATATGAATACATTTCAGTACGACATATCACTGTGTCATAGAATAAGTCAGATTCTAGTCCACAAGGAAAATAAAATACTAGCCTAATTTCTATTAATGGATGAAGCTAGTATAGAAAGTACCTATGGGAGAATCCCTGTGTGACAGAGGTAATAAAATAATCAACATTCTGGAAAGAGGGAAAAAAGAAATTTTTAAAATTATATAGTTTACTTATAGAAGGGAACTGTGACAAAATATGGCTATTTGTAGGAAACATGAAAATGAGTGGCTTTAAATGATGCCTATCTACTGATAACTCCAAAACTTAGCAACAGCCCTGACTTCTTCTCTAGGCTTCAAACTCTCTTTTAAAACTGCTTTGTGACATCTCCATGTGGATGTCTGATATCTCAAAATTCATATGCTCAACGTATAGCTTTTACCCACCAAACCTGCTCACATCACAGTTTTTCCCATCTCAGCAAACGGCACCAATGTCTACCCTGTTGCTCAACTGGAAAACCAGAAGTCATTCTTGATTTCCTATTCCCTCAGCTCTGACATTTACTCCTTCCCCAAACACAGCCCATTCATCTCTAAAATAATCTTCAAATGTGTTTACTTCTGTCCAGTTCCATCACTGGCTCCCTTGTCCAGCCATCTTTGTCTTGCCCTTGGTCTTCTGCAGCAGTCTTACCTCCCTCCAGTACAGTCTCCAAATGCCAGTGAGAATGATCTTCTGAAAATGTTCATCTGATCATGTCCCACCCCTGCAGAAGACTACCAGTGACTTCCCAAGGCATATAAAATAAAATCCAAGCACTAAAAAGTGTGCTCTTTAGTGTCCTGTGGGATCCACAGGTGGGAAGACTGGGTGGAGATCATGGCATTTTATTCTATTCTTCCTTGAGGTGAATTTTGACATAGGTAAAGACTTCCTAGGTTTTAGGAGGGACATGTGGTACACACTCTGGGGAGTTTGTTTCCAGTTTTGAATTATTGTTCCAGTCTGGTTGCTGCTGTAGGTTTTAGGAATGCTGACTGAGGAAAAAAAGCCAAGTCAGTTGGCTTTTTTCCTTTTCTCCAATTGACCTACGTGGTTTGATGATCAGTTGTATTCAAAATTTCTTTACAAAGTAAGGATGACTTCCATGGGCCTATGGCATATGCTACCCCTCAGCTGTTGTGTTGTGTTTTTTTTTTTTTTTCCAGAGGATTTCAACAAGCTGTGCTCTGTCCCTATCGTAATTCCCGAGAGGCCAGGATATCCTTCCCCACCCCTTGGCCCCATTCCTCCAATTCACCCTGTTCCTCCTGGCTTTCCTCCTGGACCTCAAATTACAGTCCCTCGACCACCAGTGGAATATCCATATCCATCTCGGGAACCACCAAGTAAGAGCTCAAAAGTCATCTAATTACGTTTCTTGCATTAATCAGGTTAACTTTTTTGTTGTTGTTTATGCTGTTTAAGTCATTAAGTAAGTTTAACCAATCCTTAAAGATTTCATTTACAGAGTGTAGTATATAACTTTCTCAACTGGCCTATTGCATAAAGGAAAACGGGCAGTTTCATATTCTCCAGAGATTAATGTCCTTTTGCTATTGATGTTGTGGGAGAAATTTAAATCTGATTCACAGGATGAATTCATAGAGGAGGCATTAGATTACTCTTTGGGTTATATATCATGCAAAGCAGTTTTGCAAATAGTTAAATGCCAGTAACTCACTGCCTTTGTTGCTTCCCTGCGCTCGAGGCCTGAGAGTGAGGCGGAGGGAGCGGTGGAGAGAAGCAGGCAGAGGAGCAGGCTACAGCGAGGCCGCGGTACCTGGCAGCGTGCGCCACGGTGCACAGGTGCTCTCTGTAGGCGAGAATGGAAACATGCTCTGTTGACGCCAGGCGACCTTTGCCCAGAGTGTCCTCCTTCCTTTATGATTCAGCATCTTGCCCATTATTACTGGATTCAGTGCTGGTGGAAGATGCCCTAGTTAGACATAATTTTAATGGGGTTTCGTGTTATTCCTTCAGGGGTGTTGCCAGTCAACGTCACTGATTACTGCCAGCTGTTTCGCTATCTCTGTCAAAATGGACGCTGCATCCCAACTCCTGGGAGCTACCGGTGTGAGTGCAACAAAGGATTCCAGCTGGACCTCCGTGGGGAGTGCATTGGTACGTGATAGACCACTAGCTTGGCACCAAGAGGCTACTGCAGTGCTGTTTCATGACTGTATAGGTTTTCTATGGCTGCTATAACAAATTGTCTCAAACTTAGTGGCTTAAAACAACACAGATTTATTATCTTATATTTCTATAGGTTAAAAGTCCGACACAGGTCTTTCTGGGCTAAAATCAAGGTGTCGGCAGGGCTGCGTTCCTCTCCGAGGCTCTTGGAGAGAATCCATTTCTTTGCCTTTTCCGGCATCTAGAAGCCGTGTGTATTCCTTGGCTGAGGGCCTGTTTCTTCATCTTCAAAGCCAGCAGTGTAGCATCTTCAAATCTCTAACTCTCTGGTTCTCTCTTTGCATTCCTTCTAACACATTTAAGGATCTTTGTGATTACATTGGGCCCATCTGTATATAATCCAGGAGGGATGGATTCCACTGATTAGCAACTTAATTGCCCTTGCCATGTAGCATGTTCACAGGTTCTGGTGGTTAGGACATGAACATATTGGGGGAGGGGCATTATTATGCCTACTGTAGTGACTTTTAACTTTCATTGTAAAACACATTCAAGGCATTGCTGGTAACTCTAACTTAAGCCATCCTATCGAAGCCTGACCATTAAAATAAAGCATTAGAAATATCCCCAACTTATGAAACTTTGCATGGTTTACTAATTTGAGTGGATAACTTACCAACAATCTCTAGTTAGCAAGGAACTAAAGCAAGGAACTTTAAGTTGTTGATAAGGCAGCTAAGCTAGTGAAGGAAGGAAATGTAACACGAGGATAATTTGTTGGATTGGATAAGAACACCCAGTTGCCATCTAATTTTTTAAAAATAAACTGCTCTCTTAGGTCTATTATAAATCCCAATTCCAGTTATGAATCAGGCAGAAATAAGTAGTTCTTGGTTTCTCATGCTATATAGTTTCCTGGTGATATGAAAGCCCCTTCAAGTAGCTTGTTAAGAGAGAGTCCTTCAATCCTGAGAAGTCATCCAGAGCTGGGTAGGAAAGGCAAAGGGAACGTCTAGCTCAGGGTTGTGAGATCAGACTTGCATCTGCCACAAGAAGCATGTGACTTCGGACAAGTGGGTTATCTTCCATAAGCTTTAGCCTCTTCATCTTCACAAACAGAGGAATAAAAACCAGTTTACCTGTAAGTAAACTGATAGCTCTAAATGAGTGTAAAACTAGTGGGAGCCTGTCTAGGGGCGGGGTGGAGGTGGTAGCAGCCTTGATGGTGGGTGAGAATTGCCCTTTAAACAACAACAGCTTCATGGTTTGTTGTAATATTCATAGCGGAACTGAGAAAGGAATGCTTAGATATGGTTAGGTCTTCTTTTCATTGAAAAATTGAGCTTCAAGAGACACTCAGAATTCTGTCCAGAAGCCGCTTCTGAAATATTAGTCTGTTTGATTCCCTTACGTCAGACCCAAGGAAGAGAAAATGTTTATTGGCTTGGAGCATTGAGTTGCTGCGTATTTGGCATTTTTCTCTGAAAAATGACACAGGAGAATAATACATTCTAACTGCTCAACGAGTTAAAGTGGCCGGTGACACGGTTATTGTAGCGGAAAGAAAAAAGATCTTTGCATTACGCTATCTGTTTCTTAAAAGGGAAGTGTTTTAGTGAGTAAAGGAAACCAGTAAAATGGTCTTGGAGTACGAGTGACTGCGGTCTAGTGTCTTTACTGAAATATACTGTGTTTTGCAGATGTTGACGAATGTGAGAAAAACCCTTGCGCTGGTGGCGAGTGTATTAATACCCAGGGCTCCTACACCTGTCAGTGCCGACCTGGCTATCAGAGCACACTCACCCGGACAGAATGCCGAGGTACGTGTGGTCCTAGCTTGGCACGTCGGACATGTATGCTAAGTAAGGAGTTAGCTCTGAAGGAATTCCGTGGAGTCTGAATAACCCTTGTCGGGAGAGGCTAATATGCTCCCATTGCTTTTTTGCACTTAATTCCAGAAATTGTTACTCTGAAGGATAACATCATAAAATCTGGCAAACATTCAAGTTATTTTAAAAGATGTTTCTGTGCCTGTGGGAATATCTTCTTTTCACCTCCTTTTTTTTTTTTTTTTTTTTTTGCCTCATCACGATATCGTCTTAACTTTTAATCTGAGAGCTAGGGAATGGGGTTGTCGACAACTTTGTTGACACAGAAACTGAGAAAGGTTTCAGGTGAAATTTTACGCAATTAATTGCTTCATGGAAAGGCCTGAAGGATAAGAAGTGCCTGTAAGTTCTTGCTGCTTATTTCGTGTAGTCAGCGGCAGCATCACCTGGGAGCCAGTTGGAAATGCAGCATCTCAGGTCCCACTTGAGACCTGCTGAATCAAAATCAGCATTTTAACAAGATCTTCCAGGGACCCTTACGCATGTTAAAGTTTGAGAAGCACTGCTGTAAAGTTTCCTCACAAAAATTTCCCTTCAGATTTGTTTATTAATTGACTTATTAAGCCACCCAATATACCTCTTATTGGATGACTTTGATGTACTGAGTTTCTGAGATAGAAAGAATTAAGATATGTGCCCCACCTCAGGGCACTCAAATATCTATATCTCTGTAAGTTGGGCACAGAATGATCTGTTATAATTGATCAGTAAAGCCAGATAAAAGCAACAGAACTCTGTTGAAATTAAATACAAGGGAAGATAAGGGAGGTTTGTATCACTTTAAAAATTTGTCAGCCATTAATGAGTTAATTTTATTTGCCTCTTTTAGCAAAAGTTCTTCATATTAGTTGAAGGCATACAGATGTTTTTATTTTTTATTAGTGACTGTTTTCAAAATCTTTGAATTTGGTTCTGACTTAGGGATTTCTTGCCATCAGTGTATTTTAGTACACCGCTTATAAATGGCAATTTTGAGCAGAAAAACCTGGAGCACCGCGTTTCAATCTGTTAATATTTCTATTAATGGCCTACTTACTGAATTACAAATATAGTTTGAATTTTTAACTGAGTTTAGAACCTTCTTTATAACTATTGTTTAAAATAATCAGCACGTACAAACAGTATACGAGGCATTTTGCAATCGTGGAAGATAAACCGAAACCAGTGTTTCAGAAGACAGCACTACTAAATAAGCAAATAGAAGACATTCTTGAGAGTACTCAGCTGCGGCAGGGGCCAATCAGTGTAGGTGCATGTTATTGTCATCACTCTGAGACTTAGTTTATTAGCGACTGAAGGTTACCTAAAAGCCTCAAGCACTGTCTTCTTTAAGAGCTAGTGCGAAGCTTAGCCCAAGCACAAGAAGTTGATAACGTGATCACATTTGTGGGTAGATGAACGTCGCCACAGAATGGTCGGAAAGGCTGTATACTTAGCTGAGAAGGACACGAGGAACTGAACAGAGGGGACAGAAGAAACATACAGAAACACGGTAGAGACGTTGAATGGCAAGCTTTTCATTTATTTTTGTAAGGCAGCAGGAGCCCGAATGGCATTTTCAAATTAGTGAGGAGAGAAAAAGCTGAACTCTTTATCCTGTTGATTTTATCCTTGGGCCTCCATAGATTATAGAATCCTAAAAAAAAAAAAAAGTAGATTATAAAATCTTAAAAAAAAAAAGTCTGCTGAAGAATATGCGGCTTTTACTATTTTTTGGAGTGTGGAGCAGGTCAGATTTTAGTAAGGATTAAGAAATAAATGAGAGAGAAAAAGATTGTAGGTTGTTGGCACAAAGATCAGACAGAAGAAAAGCCCAGACTGCTTCAGCTAGTCCAATGACTCGTGTGGAAACCACTGCTGGATCTGCCCAGAAAGAAAGTGCGTCTGAGGGTCAACCACAAGACACCGTGCAGACACAGGGTAGACAGAATAACCAGTATGCCATGAATGCACATTCTTGTCGTCCAAAAGATGTTTAGGGCTCTTATACCCAGGCACATGGCCTCAACTCTGCATGGGTAGGTCTGCTCCCATCCAACTCTGCTCAGTGCCCTGGCCTCTATCTCTTGGGGAATAAGCCCTGGCAAAGGTTGTACGCTCTGTAGACAAGGTGGTTTGTGTTCATCCTTTTTGATGTTCATCCAGGCATGTAGCCTAGAAACTGAGGGGAATAGATAATCCAGGGTGACTCGTTGTGCACTTTAGGTTAATTACTAATCTTTAAATGAGAGATCAGATGCGGGTTATTTGAGTTATTGTCATTTTTAACACTTCCATATCATGCTCTGTTGTTTACTTTGGCATAATATTAAACATGAAAGAAAAAAGGGGAAATGCCCCCATAGTACCAATATTTTGTTTGTTGGATAGAATACTCACAAAGTTATAAAAGAGACTAAGAATATATAAACAAATAAAACTGTATTTGGACCAGAACTGCCATAAGGAAGGTAGACATTTCAGAGTCAAAATGATTGACGGTTTTCAGATGGAATTAGGTTTTTAAATTGTTTTTTTTTTTAATGGCATTTCTGTTTAACTGTTCTGATACAGCGAACATCAGATCTGCCTTTTGAACATGTCTTAAAAGACACCAGCCAAAGTTCATTGTAAATAATGATATATACTGGCTCATTGAATTACCTAGGAAAATGGTGAAAAAGAACCTATTTTGTTTACAGAACTGAGATTTAGGGAGTCTTCTTAGAAAGTAAAGTTAAACTGAATGCTATTATGTTGGCATTTTTTTCTTTCATATGTCTTTCAAACTTTTATTAGTAACCCTAAATTTTATATTATTTAATACTGAGTTTATGTTGAAGAATATTATTTAGTAATCAAAACCCAAGACTAAGATCATGAGTTTGGAGATGGTGAGAGGAAGAAATAAAATAATTTAAAATCCCCTAAATAAAGCTATTTCTTCCTTTTTGACTTCGATTTTAGACATTGATGAATGTTTACAGAATGGCCGTATCTGCAATAACGGACGTTGCATCAACACAGATGGCAGTTTCCATTGTGTGTGTAATGCAGGATTTCATGTTACGCGTGATGGGAAGAACTGTGAAGGTAATATGGTGTAATAATAATTACAGTATAATCATGTCATTCCCCTATTCCATTGCAGTTTCAGTATCAAAAGTCTTTAACAAGGCCAAGTCAAACATTGAGTTAAAGGTCAAAGTATCAAATGTATATTCACCTATTGTTATCTGGGAGGATGCCTAACTTTCAACAGTATTAGTTCCTTTAATTCACATTTGTGTGAGTCAAATAGCATTGTAAATATAGGAGCAGAGCTTGCTATTTAAATATTCCTGGTGACGAAACTTTTGTAGCATAAATCATTACTTCCAAATTTTATACAGTCAGAATTTGTACATTAAAAAAAATAGGACACACCTAATCTCATATATTCTTCAGTCACTTATAATCCTTTTGTTTAAAGTGTCTATGTAGTAATGAAATATTACTAAGGAGTATCTGAAAATGTAAAATTGGAGAGAAATGTTGGTGAGAGTCAGCCCTTTATATTGCCTCTTGAATTAATCACCTCACTTTGAATTGGGCTGTTTCATTTTGTCTTTTTCCCTGCCTTTTCTCCCCTAAATTGAAAATGTGACAATTATTGATGAGTTTCCACTTCTTAGACCTTTAGCAAAAAATGAAGAATGCCCCTTATCATCTTTCCCAAAGTCTTCGGGAAAGATCCCAAGAATCTATTCATACATTAAAGGAATTTCAAAATTGTTCTTAGAAACATTTTTGGCAGAATATTATCTCAGTGATTCAATTCAAAGACTTAATGCCAAAATTCTCAGTTGGGATAGAGTCTTGTTTAAAAAAGAAAAAATCATAAATTACTTCGGTCTGACTAAAGCCTGTAAGTGAAAACACACTGTGTCTAGAAGAGCAAGTGCCTCCTAAGACAGCTGTAATATTAAATAAAATAGCATACTGATGAATTTAAAGAAATATCTGTATGCTCAAGGGATCCTAAAGGTTAGCTGTCATGGCTATACTCTATAGTCAAGTCTTGCATTTTACAAATACATTTTTCCTATCCCTATTTAAAATTGCTTCAAACTGCAAGCAGTTCTCTGGTTTCTACTTTTTAAAGAATCAAGAAGTAGCCTAAATACATTTCATCATTCTTAGTTTCGATTTTGTTTTTATTTTCAGTATATTAGAAGTAATGTGGATCTGTAAATATAACCATCAGGCTGTTTACACACCTTTCAGTTTGTAAACTGCTGTTCCTAAAAAGAGCCTTGGTAGCTCTTATTGAGTTAAATTTCATATATATATTTATATGAAAAATATATTTATATGAAATTTCATAGATATATATTATGAGTCTAATACATATACATGTGTATATACATATATACGTGCATATACATATTATATATATACGTATATGCTTGTGTAAGTATATATGTATATATATACACACATGTCCTAAAATAAATTTAGCCCTATAGTTTGCATGCACATGTCAGAAATTGAGAACTTGAGATACGTATTTCATATGGCCACTCTTCTCTTTGTAAGCTATAATTTGGATGAAAATTAACCTTAGACAATAATAACAAAAAGTAAAGAAATGTGACGAAACAGAATTATATTGATCCAGGTTGGCTTCCTTTGTAAGCTTACTCATCTGGCCATAAGAAAATATATCCTTTGTATTTTTCAGATATGGATGAATGCAGCATAAGGAATATGTGCCTTAATGGAATGTGTATCAATGAAGATGGCAGTTTTAAATGTATTTGCAAACCTGGATTTCAGCTGGCATCAGATGGGCGTTATTGTAAAGGTTTGTGCTATAAAACTCTAAATCATATTCTTCACCCGTTTTTTCTCCTCTCTACATTGCTTAGAGCTACCACCTTTCCCTATTGATTCTCCCTATTTAAAGTACCCCTAACTCTGTACTAAGAAACCTGACTGGAACTCCTTCTTAAGTCCAGCCATCCAGAGAGCTACGATTTATGCCCAGAAGGCTGTTCTTACTTCAGAAAGGGTGTTTGGTGTCTTCTCAAAGGAGCCTGATAGGCTCCATAGCAAATGAATGAGAAGCTGAACTACCATTTGGACTACCAACAGCTGTGAGCATCTTTTTAAATAAGCTGAGTTCTGCCTCTTCCTTACAGTTGAGGAATAATGACAGTTGGCTTCTTGATGGCTGTCATTTGCCACCTCTTACATCTTCACTGGACAAAATATTGTAGACTCTTATTGTGGTGATCTCTTCTTCATAATTTCCTCCAGATACCTTAAGAAACACAATTTATTTAAGCTTTATCAAATCACAGAAGCAAAAAAGGGAAACAGGGTTAAGCAGAAGAAATAAAGGAACCAGGAGCCAGTATTTAGCTTTGTAACTTTTGAAATAATCTTATTGCTCCAAGTAGTGAAGCAAAATGAAGATTTTTATTTGTGCTGTTGAAAATTGGGGTCCTGAGAAGAATTATCAGGAGATAACTGGAGTTATCAGGAGAAGAAGTTAAATTTGTGCTTAGTTTCTCTGCCTCATGCGGTCAAGGATGAGTAATTATCGCCCTTGTGTCCAAGATCTGAGCTGCAACCAGACCTCTCAAGGAACCTCATACTCAAAATAGATCCAGGGAATCTGCTAAAATATGACACTCAAAACCATAGTTTCAGATGTAGAAGGTAGAGAGAGCATCAGGCTATTCAAGATGGAGAAGGCAAGAAAAAGTCCTATGGTGCCTCTTCTCTAGGTGCCCTTATATTAAGTCCTTGTATTAAGTCTTCAGCATGATGTGTATTTTCTCTAGGCTTAAAAGAGCTCCTAGCCCTTGGTTGTTTACCTACATTCTCTATGACCTTCACATAAATAGCTCTTAATATCATGGAAATCTGCCTTCACAGCAAGAGAAAGGTGTTTTTGTTTGTTTGTTTTCAAATTTGAAGTAGGAAATTGGTTTCCATGCTTTTGAGCTATGTGTTGGGAGGAACTTATAGTTGGGGAGACAAGATTAACGCATGGAAATATTAAGACAGCATACAACAAAGCACCAAATTGTGCAGATTAAGTGCTGTACAAGTGAAAAAGAAAGGGGAAGGGAATGATTGCTGGAATATTTGGAACTAGGCTTCCAAACAAAATAACAGAAGGAAATGTGAAAGTCCCTTTGTGAACAGAACTTTTCTGAGAACACACGCTCCTCTCTCTTACCTATGCACAGAGCATGCTAAGATTCACTTTCAGTACCTATAGGCTGCCAGTGACCCAGGCCACAGACTCTTAAGGGTGGCCAATAGATAATGCTGTTGTAACTATTTCAGAAGATATTGTGACCTCATAGGTGAAGCCCGGTTTTGCAACTGTTTGCAATCAGTGAACTAGTATCTTATTGATAAATGGATTGTTCCAGTCTTTTGAAAGTGCCTGATGATTAAAAGTCTGCTCTGACTTTAACATTCTGGCTTAAGAATCAGAGCTAGAGAGAAAGAGAGGGGGAAAATGCTCCATATTCTTACCTGTGTCGTCTTTATTCTGATGTATAGAGAAGATGGAATACACACACTTGTAGTAAGAATAAAAATAAAGGAAGGAAAAAGAAAAAAATTTCTTGTATGCTGAATTTCTTTTCCATCACCTTTTTCTTGATATCATGGGATAAGATTTTCTCTTAATGCTGAACACTTGGTTCTGATCCCACAAAGATGTAACTGTTCAAAGCTGAATGAACAATGCTAATTTAATCGCTACAGTTAACTAATCTGATGAACAGCCTGGTCTCCCTGATCACTCTCTGAAGGTGGAGGCCACTCACTTTGAGCAACGCCCTCTGGATCTATGTTCCATCGCTGTCCCCAGTAAAAAAACCTTTGGATTACATTTCAGGCTGTAGTCACCACTGTTTTACTGTAGATCTCAATTTGAACAAAAAGGTGACCTGAATAACTGAACCAGTTTGAGTTCACGTATTTAAATATAACTGCTGTTTTAAAATACAATCTGTACACGGAATCTTGGACCATCTGAATATATTTTGTGCCAAATAACACAAGCTATGTAAAACGCAGAGGTGTTTCAGTCTCAATTTGCCTTTTTAAGGTCAGAAGAAAGGAAATATTCACCTACACCAGTTGTATATTATAAAAGGAGTTGTTATAAAATGACTTGTTTCTAAGTGTTATATGTTTTCCAAAACACAGTTTTGGTACCATTTCTGTTTCCATGTTGGAAATAGAACATGTTTGGTACCATGTTCAGGGGGAAAAGTATCCGCTATTATTAGTATGTGCCCAATAAAATCTTTTACCAGGCCTCCCTAAGGATACACATACGATACTATAAAATATTTGTAATGCTTAAGAGAGATTTTTCTTTGCTGGGTTCCAATTGGCTAGGAGTTGTCATCAAAATCATCTATATTCATTTTCTGTTCCTTTTGTATGGTGTTCCATCCAGGCTTTAGTTCTGTGTCTCCTCATGCCATTCTAATTTTCCCAGAGAGTTAAGGCATGAGTGATACTGGAATGGACACCAGTCTGGGTGTTGGATGCCAAAAAGAGAAGCTTCCTGCCTAGGCCAAAGATGTAGTTTATTATCAAGCTAGATTTCTGACAGTCCTGGAAAAATTGCCATGTGAAACATTACACAAGACCCTTTGTCTTTTAGCTGTCACTTTCCTTCTTCCAATTCTGTTTTTGCCTTTGTGATTCTTACTTTGGATAAAAAAAAAAAAAAAATCTCAGGAGAATGTTATTGAAATAGATTTCTATAGAAAAGAAATAAACTCAGTTTATCTCTCTCAATTTTTGTTCCTTTTCTCTCAGAGGAAAATGAAATGCATCTCACTGAGCTTTTATTGTTGACGCTGCGTATTATTGTAAATCTTCCCCATTTTCAAGTCTTAGAACTGTAAATATGTTATGTCTTTAGATAAAGTCACTTTATTTTTTTTTCTCTTTTTTTTAACATCTTTATTGGAGTATAATTTCTTTACAATGTTGTGTGAAGTGGCTTTATTTTTAATAAGTGCTTTTCCCCACCACAGATATTAACGAGTGTGAAACACCTGGGATCTGCATGAATGGGCGTTGTGTCAACACTGACGGCTCCTATCGATGTGAATGCTTTCCTGGACTGGCCGTGGGTCTGGATGGACGTGTGTGTGTTGGTAAGGTTAAAGCCGTAACTAGATGTACGATAGAGATCCATCCTCTGTCAGTCAATAAGATCCGCCAATAATAAATGTACTTGACTGTAGCAGATATGATACAATTAATATTTGTGGGGCAACAAACCAACAGGGTCAGTTCTTTTCTTGTATGACATGGATATTAGTTTAAGGCATAGAAAGACGAGCTGAGATAAATGAAAACCAAGGGAATCCCCACCTCTCCTTCTCCCTTGTCTTTCCTAATCACCTAACTGTCCCCAATTTTCTCCAACCCTCCTTCGTTGATAATGGTCTTTGAAATTGACCTGTATGTGCCCATTATCTCATGGTGAACATTTCATTTTCATCTAGGGAATTAAATGTCCCAAGGGAGGTATAGAATGCAGAGGAGGATATGGATAAGTAAGAAACTTATATGATAATAGTTTTATGTGGCTTTATAAAGAGTTTGAGATTTGTTGATAAATAGATACAAAGTTTTTCCAAATTATTTTTAAGAAAGGTAGTCGGTAGACCCTTTGAATTGGGAGAGGATTGGACATAGCTGGAAATCCCCTCCTGGTGGTAAAGATGATACTGCTTAGTTAGACCAATATCTGCAGATTTGTATAAATGAACCTTTTACAGATTAAACATCCTCCTTTTGGAAAGTACATCTAATTCAGATATTCACTAATTGCATGTTTATTTTGAGGTCGTCTGTATTTCTAATAAAGATCTTATTTATCATAAGGTGAGATTGAATGGTCATCATTCATTCAACATTTATTAAGTGCCTTCTCTGTACACTCCTGGGGAAGAAAAAAATGAGTGAGGTATAATCCTAGCCCTTAAGGACCTCACAGTTGGGTAAACCATAATAGTCCCTAGAGAGCTGGAAGAGTCTAGTAATTGGTTTCCAGTGCTTGGAAGCTGAATGCAGAATGATTTGTTGCGTTTTGTTTTCTATTGGGACCTAATACCAGAGGCATTCTCTGTGAGTTAGAACAGGGACAATGGCTACATAAAACCAGCTTCAACTTTGACCTGGGGGGTTCCCATCCGTTTGAAGCGATAGTATGATGACAGATGCTTCTTCCTGTGTAGACACACACATGCGGAGCACGTGCTACGGTGGATACAAGAGAGGCCAGTGTGTCAAACCCTTGTTTGGTGCTGTTACCAAATCTGAGTGCTGTTGTGCCAGCACCGAGTATGCTTTTGGGGAACCTTGCCAACCGTGTCCTTCACAGAATTCAGGTATGTGGTGTCATGGGGATGCCCTAGTACTCCCAGCCTTCCGCCACCATCTGCAGTCTTTGCATTTTTGGAAATCACGGGGAAAGATTGCGTCTGCTCTCCAGGTGCATCATGTACCTTGCTGGGGTCTTGGCAGGGGCTGCTCAGCCTCTGCTCAGATGTTCCTCACAGGCCCAGCCATCACTTGGATTAGGCAGCACATTCATGCCTCCCATCTGAACTCCTCCACCTCAGTAATAGTCATGCTTTCTAGGGTGTGTGCGCCTTGCCTTGTTTTCTAAAGTAGCTTCACAGTGTTTACATTTTGTAGGAACTATTATAAAAGCAGAATTCTACCGAGTGTAAAAGTACATAATTTTCAGGTTACCTGAATGTTTCCAACTTTTTTCCAAAAGGCCATTTGTGAATTTTGTTCAAATCCTTCAGGCTGCTTTAGGTGTCCTTTTCCTAAATGATTTTATTCAACTCTAGGGAAAAAGTGTTTTTCTCAATTTGAGTGACATGGCATAGTGAAAAGAAAACTTGTCAGTGAGTCAGAATTCTGCTCCCCAGCCACAGGCAGACAAATTACTTAATTGGAGGTTCAGTTTTTTGTGGATTTTTGTTTATTTAGGAATTTTTCTCACCTAATTTCAAAAGGATTTGAGATGGCTTACATTAGTAAACAATTATGAAATAGAATAATATGGAAAAGGGATCTTCATTTTTTTCATCTACAAAATGAATTGTCTTAGGTAATCCAGAAGATCCTCTCCAGTTGTAAATTATTTCTGTTTGTAAGGCAAAAATAGTTTATTGAAATGAAAGCAATAGACTGTCAACATTTGAATGTAATTTTAAGGTAGCTTGGTAGTTGACTTCTAATGTCCTAAAGTAGAATAAGTCCTAATATTGAAAACGTGTAGCTCTGATTGGTTGGTTTACCTCTAAGATTCAGTTAGTTCATTTCTGGCCTAGATACTATCTATTAAAGACGAACTCACAATTTTTAAATATTTGCCATTTTGAAAATGATAATATTTGAAATCAGACAGAAATTAAAATGTATTATGAGAAGTTAGAGAAAGTTAAGTAGAAGACTTTAAAAGTCTTTAAAATGGGGGAATGCCAGTTAAAGAAAGAAAGCTTTATTCTGGATGACTGCTTCACCCAGTCATTTCATATATGATTACTAACAATTAAATACATGTTTGCAATAATACTTCGATTATATAGTATACAAATATAATTCTATCTAAAAAGATACTTCCATACAACTTTATAGTTGTATATTATCAATATCATCCTTTTAAAGTAAAGTTTGCTACTTTAATTTTTCAAAGTACTTTCCTTGCATACTTTGAATTTACAAGATAGATGGGTATCCTAAAAACTGGTACAAGGATATAGGTGATTTGTCCATGTCTTGAATGAGTAGAATAGCCAAAACTTAGAATCCAGGATCCTTGGCGCATATAGTTTTTTGTTTTTACCTTTTCCTCTGGACCCCAATTACATCTCCAGAGAATTCTTATGCTACATAGGAAAATGAAATTAAAAAGATGACCCAAAGAAACCAAATTTCTTTAAGCAGTAAAGCTTAAAGAGAGTTACATTTTGAAGCTCAGTTCCACTACCTTCTCTTTTATATTTGAATCAGTTTACACAAAAGTGGTCCACATGTGGAAATAGTTCCATCCCGTTTGGTTTCTCCACCTCTTTGATAGATGAAAATGCCAAATCATGAAGGATTGAAATGTAGGATGTCCCTTATTTCAGGAGAGAGGAGGGATTTTAAAGGGGACTGGAAATATCCAGAAGGAATATCTTTAGTCAATTTAATGAGAAATTCTAACCACTTAACATCTAAAGTTCATCTTTGTGCTCTGGAAGTCAAATAAACTATATTTTCAGATACATCTCACTGGCTGCTGAGCATTTACTCCTTGTAGAAATCCGTCAGTTAAAGCCACAGAAGAGTAATGATTAGGAATTTTCTCTTCTGTCCTCATTCCACTGTCTCCATGGCACAACACTGAGTTAGCTTAGCAACACCTACCATTTATTAAGTGCTTGAGTTGTGCTGAGCACTTTACATGTTCTCTCAGTAAATCTACAGCACTACCATGTGAGTTGGGTATCATTTTCTACACTTATATAAGAGGGAACTAGAAGAGGGAAAGGGCTTGCTCCCAGGACCCTCAGCAATAAGCATTGTCATCAGCATTCAAACCCATGCTGATCTGAATTCACTACAGAGTCTAGTACCAGATCCTGCCCAAATGGAAAAGAATAATGACAATAATTTGCTTCCATGTAGGCTAAGCATCAGCTAATTTAACACTAATTATAAAATTGCTTTCAGCAAAACTGGCATGATTTTGTTTTTCCTGTTTTATTACTTACACTATTTCACAAGTGCTTTAATTTATTGCTGATGTGAGAGAATAAAGCGGATGTATTTCTTTCTGCTGCCAGTCCCTGGCTTTCAAACACAATGGCAGCCACCTTCCCATTTTTTCCCTTTTTGGATCCTTTTAAGATGATTTAAAAATTAAGGGATTTCACCACTTTTCTCAAATTTATGTTTGGTAGAAGACAGAGGCTCTGAAGGAGTCAACCTTCATTTTTTAATCTATAAAAAATTATAACTCCTTTGCATCCCCTGTCATCAGGAATGCAATTTTCTAGAATGTGGAGGTATAGGAACTATTTGCTTCAGCACCGAGGTACAGGTGGCCTATGTAAAAAAGCCACATCCCTAATATTCACTTCTCCTGCCACCTAAGCACAACTGATCTGCATTTGACCATGAGATTCTGTAGTTGCCAGAAACCATGGGCAACTAAGGGAAACTTCGTTTCTTTTCCTTGGATTAAGTGTGGTTCCTATTAGTTCTCCATTTCCATCATTCACTCTTAGGTTTATCTAAATATTGTTGGAATTGTGTATAAAGCATTGCATCAATTTTAAGAAATAGAAATCTGATTCCATCACAAATTTGGGAACATATTCTATATACCTCCATTTCTTCAGTAAGATCCAGTTTTAACATTATGCAATACATTTCCTATGGATTTATATAATAGAATGAATCTGGCATCCTGATAAATATTAACTTTAAAAATACACGTAAATGCAAGTGTAGATACCGTGTTATTCTTGTCAGGGGAGGCTAGAGAATTTGCAGAGAGAAATGAGAAAATGTTAAGAACTTGATTGTACTGAAAAAAATAGCTCGAACTAAGAAAAAAATTTATTTCCAAGATGGTGGGAGAGAGTTTTATTAACAGTTAAGAAACCACATTTTAACAGACACATTTCACTGTAAGTGTAAAGTGTTCCCTGGTGAAAAAAATCAAGCCATAGGAAAAACACCTTTTCCGAAAGTGCTCGCACAAGGAATTGCTGGAACTCGCCTATATCCTTATTAAGTCGTTTTCCACGGTGATTGCGGAGCCTTTAAAATAGGAGCCTGGTGTGACTCCCCTAGGAGATGCCTCCTTTTCCTTTACCACTTTATTTCAGTTCCACTCACTTTGGAGGAAATGATGTGTGCAAAGCCAAGGGCAGGATCGACCTGTTCTGCAAACAAGGGAATCATTTACTGTCTGTTAATTTATTGCAGCGGAATATCAGGCGCTCTGCAGCAGTGGGCCAGGAATGACGTCAGCAGGCAGTGGTAAGGACTTAGGACTTGTTTTGAATTTTACTAAGCATGTGCAGAGGCAGCACTGGGCCTTCCTGTGGGTTTCCACTTGGTCCCTTTACACCAATCTGGTCCGACCCCCCTCTCTGGCCATCACCGCGTTGATCTACCTGGGACACTTAGAAGCCCCCAGTGGCAGAACAGCTATGGCACAGCGGGTCCTGGGATTGCTGGGTGTGGGTGTGGCACTCATTACTGAAGGGTTGGGTGCTCTCCCAGGGTCACTGATGTGAACGAGATACAGTGACCATGGTGGCTCGTTCATGAGAAGGGGCAGCCTGGCCCTCCTTTGGATCTACCACTATCAAGTACAATTCAGGGTTATGAGCTCAATTGAACCTATGCACATTTTGAACACCTTCTTAATGGTCAAGTGCTCAGTCATTCTCAGATGGCAGTAGGGAGCCATCTTGTGTTTTGTAGCAGGTGGTGATAGCAATTAACTGAGTTGGGAGAAAATGAAATGTTTAAGTGTAGAAGTTAGAAGTAGAGAAATACTGGTGCCATAAAAGAAATTAAACGGGAGAATTGGAACAAGTGTAAAAATGGGTGACAAGTAAGAGGAAGGGATTACTTTACTAATAAAAAACTAAATGATTTGATTCAAGAGAGTTCTGGGAAAAAATAGACTGACTCGATTGTCAGTTCATTCTCTTGATTGATTTCATTATTATGTGTGGATAAAGAAAGGGCGAGGTGGATATTTGGAGGAGAAAAGAGGACAAGTAAGGAAATGTATAATGAATGAGTTAGTGGGGAATAAATAAGTTGTGATAGGTACCTGGATAAGGAAAAAAAAAAAAAGGTCAACCTTGATTTATAGAAGAGTCGGGCAACAAGATTTGAGACTAGCCACTCACTGACTGTCACTCGGCATCACCCTTGACTATTAGAGCTCTCCTCAGGCTGTCAGCAAACGGAAGAGGAGGACCCAGCCTCATCTGGACAGAGTAGCAGAGGCTTTTCCAGAGCAGGTGGTGGTTGAGCAAGCTTCGGACCAACGTGTAGGTTTGCTCCAGACATTCCCCACGCAGAGTGAAGAGGGCATGATGTGTTTATGGCAGAGTAAGAGATTTAAAGTGAATAAAGAGTTCATATTTTAATTTAATCTTGAGAATACTGTCGAACCTACGAAAGTCTGAACCATGAGAATGACACAGTCACCTTGTTTTGAGGCCGTTAAGTCTGGTGGCAGTGTAGAATGTAGACTGAAGAAGGACAGGCTGATGGCAGGGAGAGCAGTTGTAGGAACCTGGGCTCTGTATTTGATCAACCTTTTCACCTTGATGTTTGTACAAGAAGAAGTCCAGGAGTTCTTCTCTTGATTAAGGATTGGTAATCTTGTAGTTCTAGCTCAGATGCCAAGTTCCTCTCAGGGACTGGTGGAAGGAAGACTTGAGTCAGAATACCTTGTAGTGAGAAAAAGGGATCAACTTTCTCATCAAGGAGAAACTTTATTTTCATGAGGTCCTAAGGTCTCTACAGTTATTGTAATGTTAGTTTTTGATAGTTCATTTGATGTTTACTTTAGAATGTTAATGATTTTGAATTTTTTTGTGGTGTAGATATAAATGAATGTGCATTAGACCCTGATATCTGCCCAAATGGAATTTGTGAAAATCTCCGTGGGACCTACAAATGTATTTGCAATTCAGGATATGAAGTGGATTCATCTGGGAAAAATTGTGTTGGTAAGACGTTTCACCTGTTTTCTAAGACACTTCATGCATCATGCATTCTTTCTTTTGTTGCTTGAGGGAAACTGCTCTTGAGTAGCTTAAAGGACTGGACAAATGGATGCTCTACACTTTGGGTGTCAGCATAGCTGAATCCTGACAAGTTATATCTTTTGTTTAACTATGTAAAGGATGGAACATGGCAACTGTCCCTCTCATACAACGTGCAGTTCTCTAATTGCGCAGGTTGAAGCCGAGTGCTGCCCCTACTAGATGCCTTTGTTATTAGGGCGCTGCTAATTGTCATTATACACAAAGTAGATGTAGCAGTTATTTTCAAAACAGCAGAAATCTTACTTTGAGCATTTTCACCTGCTTTCCTTCTAACTATGTGGCATTTGTACTCACATAAAAAGAACTCACAGTAAATCAAAGTATCTTCTCTCCCTCCCCCCTATTTAAATCAGTTTTCACCTGAGTTTCAGGCTAAGCAAGTACCTAAAAAAATGGAGGATAGAAGCAGGTCATGGGAGCCCACAGGTTTATCACAAAACCCTCTTCTTTCGACTGCAGGTTTCTTTTTCTCTCCCTAACTTTTATTGCCGGCCTAAACCTGGCCCTTCCTTCTTTATGGCCTACAGTTGAATTTTGAAAAATGATTTCTTTCTCTCTCACACCCTTAATTTTAGGGCCCCTTTTTTGGGGTTACAGTTGTTATATGAGCATACATGGTACTTTCAAACTAGACTCAACTCAAAAAAAAGTTTTACTATTTCATTTTCCTGTAGGAGCCTCTCTACATTGGCAGACATGAAAAATCATTATTTATTTGGGCAGGCCAGAAAGGCACAGAGATGTTTTAGCTTCATCCAAAAATCACGCAAAAGGGAGAGTTTGGGAGGCAGAAGGGATTCTTCCTTCAGTGCTTTACTGTCTACTCCAAAGTTGGACCCATTATCATCAGGTCAGAAGTATGTTCATATTTCAGATTATGTTCAGAGGTGTGAAGCTAGGAATCAAAGATCCGCTCCAGCCACTTCCCACAGAGTTCCAGGCACTGACTATTTTATATCTTAATCTTCAGTTCCTCAAATTAAAGTTCCAGATTCTTCTGACATCATCAAAGTTTAAGAATTGCAATATTGACCTTTTTGGGAAGTATTAGCAATGCTTATATGATTTTGACAGAATTCTCAGCATGCTATTTGCTCAGACAATACATAACTTTATACTTGATTTTCCCATATTTTAAGAACTGTGTAAACACAGCCCTCCATATCTGTGAGTTTTGCATTCACGTATCTAATGAACCTCAGATTGAAAATATTTGAAAAAAAATTCCAGAAAGTTCCCAAAAGCAAAACTTGAATTTGCCATACACCAGCAACTATTTACATAGCATTTACATTGTGTTAGGTATTATAAGTAATCTAGAGATGATTTAAAGTATATGGAAGGATGTGCATAGGTTATCTGCCAGTACTATGCCATTTTATATAAGGGGCTTGAGCATCCACAGATTTTGGTAACCTGGTGCGGGGGGTGCCCTGGAACCAATCCCCTGCAGATACCAAGGAACAACTGTTAGTTGCTGATTTAAGTATATTTACTGCTGTGAACCCACCAGTGCTGAATTTATGTATCCTTTATGTAAGGGCTACTAGCTTGTCAAATGGTAATCTAAGCAGAATCTCTCAATGTATAAAATGTCTCTTGTGAATATGTAGTCTGTTTTGTGGGCTGAGTGATGTACTTTAGCTCAAAGAGGTATAACAAACTGTTTAAGTTCTACATTTCCTAAATTATCTAAGTTATACATATCGAAAGTTTGGTTTTGCATCAGACTTGCCTGTTATTCAGCTGAAAGCAAGGAATTTTCCTCAGCTCTCTGAATCTCAAGTCTAAATTCCTCATGACAATTACAAACTCTACAGATTGCTTCATACTTTATAAACATAACTGGAGACCACTTAAATTATTCTAAAGAAGAGACACCCATCCTGGAACTAATACTTATCAAAAATGGACCGTACTCTCTAAATATTTATTTAGTTCCTTAAAACAATAGGATTAGTCCTTTTAATTCTGGCACAGTGAAACAATTATATAAATATTAATGATTTCCAGCAAATCTAGGTTTTCTTCCTGCTAAAGAAAGAAGAGAATTCAGTAGTGTCTGGTGACTTTAGACTTTGTAGATACCTAGTATAGATAATCAGCTCAAGCCCCTATTTTCCTAAAATAGGTAATTTCAGCAAAGATCAATGGTAGAGGAGCTTTGCCTCTTTCCTTGAATTAGTCATATCATTATGACCTTAAAAACTTAGCCTAAAAATGCAAAGAAATTGCATGCAAAGGATGGGATCTTTTAAAAGTTTATGTTTTTTGGTTTTCCAGATATTAATGAATGTGTATTGAATAGTCTACTCTGTGACAATGGACAATGTAGAAATACTCCTGGAAGTTTTGTCTGTACCTGCCCCAAGGGATTTATATACAAACCTGACCTAAAAACTTGTGAAGGTAAGATGTATTTTTGTTCTTATACCATGTACTTTGCTGCCTTTTGGAATGCCACTGGAAAACCACGAAGGTAAATTAGAGCCACTTCTATTTTAGACAGTTGTGTCACTTCGTTGAGATTCTGTGATCCTAAATGACACTCCTATGCACTTTGTAAGCTACTGATGGTACTTACCTGCAATTGGTATTTTATTTGCCATTTATTTTGCATCCAAATGCCATTTAAAAGTATTCACTTTGTATTTGCCTACAATTGGCATTTTATTTGCCATCATTTAATAGATGAAGAAAATATTAGATATGTGCTATTTGAGTTAGTAATTCAGAAATCACACTTACATTTGCTCCAGGTTTTCCGAATAAAAAGATTCAGCCATGTGCTGAACATAGAGATGTGCTCAGTTATTATTTTTGGCATTCCATCTGGCCTAGAAAAAGAAATCTATCTAGGTCAGCTTTACTATCTAATGAAGAATATGTGGTAGCAAATGAGACCAAAGTTTAAATATTCATTTGTGCCCAAGACTAGTTTTTAGCAGTAATGTAGACCTGTTTTTGTTTCAGACATCGATGAATGTGAATCAAGTCCTTGCATTAATGGAGTCTGCAAGAATAGCCCAGGCTCTTTTATTTGCGAATGTTCTTCCGAAAGTACTTTGGATCCAACAAAAACCATCTGCATAGGTATTTGTCTTTCTGAGAATGATTTTCCTATGTTTATCAGTGCTGCTGTATTTAATGTCTGCTTTTATTGCAAAAGGGTTTCAGTATGGAAGAACAAAGTTTTAAACGATCATTATTCCTTGTTTCATGATGCTATTCTTGCTGTAATTCCAATGTACATGTTTGAATTTTTGATATAGATTCTATTGTCTATTAAATATCATCACCCCCTTGCCCCTGCAGAAACCATCAAGGGCACTTGTTGGCAGACTGTCATTGATGGGCGATGTGAGATCAACATCAATGGAGCAACGCTAAAGTCCCAGTGTTGTTCGTCCCTTGGTGCTGCCTGGGGGAGTCCGTGCACCCCATGCCAAGTTGGTAAGAGAAGCAGGTGCTGCAGCTCCTGTGCCCACTGGGCACTTTGCTCGGAAAGGGGAAGCCGAGAACTTTGTTCATTTAGGTTCACACGAGAATTTTAGAAGATTTCATTCTGATGACCTCAATGAAACATGTGGCTGAATAGGAAACTAAGAGAAGTGTCAAGGACAATAAGTTTATGTGATTTGGTTAATTTATTGTTTTCCATCACCACACTGTAATGTAGTTATCTGGAGTTGCTTTCCTAGATCAGCAATTCCTATTGGCTCTCTCAGGAACCTCATGATTAGGGGTCCTGAACTTTTTACAGGCTCAGGTTTTCTTCCCCGCAAAATGATTGATGTAAATGCACCACTGTTCATCACTAAACTAAAGTTGTTGCAAAGCTGAGGTTTGAGAGCCTTGCTGATTCAATGTTTAGATATATAAATGTGTGCATTTATATAGTGTGAATGCTGCAGGGCATGAGATCTTCCAGTTCTAAACTTTGTTTTCCACATCCATGTTACAGTAATCCTGTAGTGTGATTCATATTTTAGGGCTAATAGCAAGAGAGAAATCGAGTCAATTTCCTTCTTAGTCATCACCTTAGTTTGATCTTTAGGGTACCTTTGGGTCTTTTAGGATATCTCAGATGAATTGAGCTTTATTCAAGGAGACATTTCATTCTTCTCCTTCACCTATGCAATCTCAGAGACACTTTGTCGTCTCAGACTTATTCATGACAGTAAAATCGATTTCATGTTAAAGGTCCTCTTTCGTGTTTCTTATACCATGTCATACAAAGTCTGGATATGATCTCAAATTTGTTTTTTGCTTTTTGTTTGTTTTTTGGTACAGATCCCATATGTGGTAAAGGCTATTCAAGAATTAAAGGAACACAGTGTGAAGGTATTTATGATTATTTATAAATCATAAATTTCTGTGTGCATGAAGAATGCTTGTGTTAACTTGGACTGGATAAAGCTGTCATATAACTTCCCAGTGAGAAATGTGTAGCAGGGGAAAAAAAATAATGAGAACTGCCGAACATAACAGACGTGAGTTTCACAAGCATATATGCTATTAGCGTCAGATCACTGTGGCCAAAGGGCAGGGCGGCTGAAAATGCTTTAGGTTGACCGTAGTTTTGAGTGACTACAACTTCAAACTGCTACCTATGAGGAAGACAGAAAAGGAAGTTTTTGATGAGGCTATAAAATTTGCAATTTTCTTGGTTTGTCCTGGTTTTTCGTTGTTGTTGTTTGTTTGTTTCATGGTCACAGATGATGAGAAGGACACACTCTATTGCCTCGTTTTTGAAAGTCTACATGGATTCTCTCCAGTTTCCTGTGATTTTTTTTCTCATGGAGTCCCAGATAGACATAGGTCAGGGTGACTAACACAACCTGACATGACACAGCAGCTGAAAAATTTTTAAAACAGCAATTAGTCCCATATGTGGAATGAAATGAACTTTTTTTCTCAGTTAAAATAAAGAGGAACACTACATCCCCCACCCAAGGTCTTGCTTTCCAAATGATGACTGAATCCTTTGGCCTCTCTCTGGTCCAGACCCACTGTTAATAAGTTATCTGACCTCAGCAGCACATTTTGGTACACAAGTGGTCAGAACAAAACAAAACAAAACAATCCAAAGAAGGTAAATTTCCCCCTCCCAATTTATTTCTCTTATGAGGCAAGATTTAGAATATCTTTTTCAACATCCCTGGCTTGGAAAGTTATTTCTTCTAAATAGAGACACAGTGTGTGTGAGTTTCTTGACTAACGCTCCCCTTTTTTGGCATCGGCAAGTAAGTGCCTTTCTTTGGGTTAACATGATGGTGAATATTTTTCCCAAAAAAATGTGCAGAGAACATAATGCTCTCCATTAAGCAAACTGGGAAGGACTAGTACATTTGAGACAGATGCAATGAATGATGAATGAATGAACATGAGCATCTTCCACCACTCAAGCTGGGACCGCCAAGGCTTTGACAGAACAGCCTGAGACCATTGCTGAGTTAGAACTAGATACACACTTTCTTGGGATGTCTCAGCACTTCTCAAAGGAGACTCTTTTGACTGGCCCCACATATTCCTCGATGAAGGATTTTTTTTTTCTATGCTCATCTTCAAGCTACTTCTTCTTTGCTAGTTTGGAAGACCAGGCTTCTCTTTCTCTACTCACTTGCAGCCCTCTGGTCTCATAAAGCTAATTGTACGGCCCCTGGGAGCCTTACCTGAGACGTCTATAGTACCCAGACCTGTCCCCAAGAACTCCCACCAGCTCTGTGTCTTTACAACTCAAAAATTACTCCCTGAGACTGATGGAGAAACTGTTATATCTTTGGTAATAGGTGGGTTCAGTCTGGTTGCTTTTCAAACATCCCAGAAATTCTACATGAATTATTTGGAGGCAAACTAGTTTTGTAAACTTATCAGGTTTAAAATGATATTTTCAGTTGTGGTAATAATATGACTCCATGAATGGAATGAAGTAGAATGATGTTATACAGATATATTAACTTCATGCTTTTTTTTCCTTCATAGATATAGATGAATGTGAAGTGTTCCCAGGAGTATGCAAAAATGGCTTATGTGTTAACTCTAAGGGATCATTTAAGTGTCAGTGTCCCAGTGGGATGACTTTGGATGCCACAGGGAGGATTTGCCTAGGTAAATACTGTTCATTATTTTTCTAATGAATATTTCTTAATGATTATTAAAAACTCAGTTAACAAGATAGAGCTGAATATTTGGTTCTAAGTACGGACACACACACCTCCCAAATTCAGCATTTCTATTAGGATGCATTGTGGTTTCCTTGACAAATAGCCTTCCTGACTCAGCTCTTTATTAATTCTTTATAAAAAGAGTAGGGAACATGTCAGTGAAGAGGAACTTTAGTTCTTTAGAATAATAACTGTGATGGATAACAATAGAGCTCTTAAATCTGCCCTCCATGGGCCATGGACAGAGAATTCTAGGTGACTGGTAAGTAGAACACTTTTGCTTAATTGGAAACTGACTGTAGCCTTAGCCTGCTAGGCAGGGCTGCTGTAAGCCAGAAGGACAGGTCTTTGCAGGAAACTCTTGTGGGTATCAGGAGTGAAGAGTGTAACAGCCTGAGGAGTGAACCTGAGGGAACGAAGGCTGTTGTCAATATCAGCCATGATGAGATTCTCCATGACAACTGCTAGAACCCAAGTGACAATGATGTGGAAGAGACTGTACACCAAACCCTGAATTCTTAGAAAGCTGCCCTGTGGACTCATAGTGGCAGCAGATTTGAGATCCCAGAGTCATGCTTGTGGGGTCTTAGGCTTATTCTGGTGTTACTACTATGGCTTCTGACTGCCAGGAATATGTCCTTTGGATCACTGGTTTCAGAGTCCATGACTCTGGAAGTGATGCTCAGCTATGTTGTATATCTGAAACCACTCTGAAGAGCATCTTTAGTGAAGGACCACTGTAGGTGGTTGAAAGAGTGGCATGCAGTTAAGGGATTTGCATCCTTTATGAATTAGGATTAATCAGCCTTTAAATATAAAACTTTATGGTTTATAATGTAAGCAATACAGAATAGAAAAGCTGGAATTCAGAGGCTAGGGTCTTTTCATAACTATGGATGTCCGTTAATCCTATTCTGAGTCTCAGCTTCTTTGTTTAGGAGGTATCAGCATGTAATGAGAACGCTTTTCCAGGTTCTTCAGTTGAAACATGCTTCAGTGTTTAGTTTAGGATTCATTTTGAAATTAACCATCTTAATTAATAGAGGCAACCCAGATGTGAAGTTGCTCAGAAGGCTTCAGTAGCTTTCTAACATTAAAGGAAGCTCACACTCCCGCAAGTATCCAGAAGAATGTGCACAAAAGCACATGTTGAGGTGAAAGAAATACTTGAGAAGAGGAGTGGATGGCTTTTCTTTGCTGTTTTTTCCTCTTCAATCACAAGTAGGGCAGTCCTCATTTCAGAGTTTACTATTCCACCTCTCCAGAAATGAAGTGGATCTGAGAAAAAGGTGCTGGTGCTAGCTGAGATGTTCTCCAACAATAAAGACTGCAGTTGGCTTTCAGCTAGAGAGATGTCAAGACATCATGAAGTGCATGCACTGGTAATAGGCATGGTCTGTACAGGGAGAAAACATCTCCCAAAAGAGCATTGTAGGATTTCTTTGAATACTGCTCCTTATGTAGAATTATCAGAAAATAACTAGAGTTCAAAGGATACTTGCCACAAGAAGAGGTGCACATAAATAAGAGCTGCCAGCTAAGAGTCTTTATTAAGAAGGAAAACCGGGCTTCCCTGGTGGCGCAGTGGTTGAGAGTCCGCCTGCCGATTCAGGGACGCGGGTTCGTGCCCTGGTCCGGGAAGATCCCACGTGCCACGGAGCGGCTGGGCCCGTGAGCCGTGGCCGCTGAGCCTGCGCGTCCGGAGCCTGTGCTCCGCAACGGGAGAGGCCACAACAGTGAGAGGCCCGCGTACCGTAAAAAAAAAAAAGAAGGAAAACCCACCACCAAGCCTAGGTTCCTTGGAGGGAAAAAAATTAATTTCAGTCAATAAGTTTGTAGTAAATCGTTATGTGTCCTGTACTTTGCCTAACACAACGCTGGCAGTTTGCGGCAGTGAGAACAGAGCAGCTCTCCTCAGCTTCCCTCCGTTCGTTCCCTCTGGCAGATATCCGCCTGGAAACCTGCTTCCTGGGGTACGAGGATGAGGAGTGCACCTTGCCCGTGGTTGGCCGCCACCGCATGGACGCCTGCTGCTGCTCCGTCGGGGCAGCCTGGGGGACCGAGGAGTGCGAGGAGTGTCCCCTGAGGAACACACCTGAGTACGAGGAACTCTGTCCCAGAGGACCCGGATTCGCCACAAAAGAAATTACAAATGGAAAGCCTTTCTTCAAAGGTACAGTGGTTTCAGTGGTTGATTACTCTTCTGTTAGGTCAAAAGGATGCATTTTCAGGAGCACAGAGTTCTACTGACAGAATTACAATGAATGTCATCAATGCGGTCATCTCTGGATCATTTCAGCGTGCCTTCTTTGATTCCTGAATTTTATACGGCAAAATGTTCACTCTGTCATGGATTTTCTTTTTCTACATCTCAGGACTTCCTGAGTCACTTGCCTCTCCCATGTAGTCACTGTTAAGCGTTAAATAGATTTTAATACTGTCCTAAAGCTGAGCATAAACGAAAGAAAAATCTTCTTGGGAGATGTTTATGCCATCTACTAAAGCCCTAGAGGTAACCTTTATCTGCTGATTTGAAGCATCCAAGTCACTGTGGTCCACCTGACTATAGATAATGGTGTGAGAGACCCAGTGACAGGTCCTCTTTGTCCAAATACAGCAAAATTCATTCCTATGGCAAACGCTCCAGTGACTTATATTTCAAATTTTATTTTCTTATGTTATAATATAAAACCCATGTAAAAAAAAAAAGGAAGTTACAGATTTAATCTAATTCCAAAATTGAGTTAACTTCTTATGCACAATGATACAGACCTTGTTTACTTCAGCATATGGAAAAATCATAATTGGTTTCTCAGAATTCCGATTATTCAGGGAGGCCCAGCTTATGTTCTCAGTATAGAGTTTTGTGTCGGTTGCCCATTGTGTCTGGACCTACTTATTATACTTCATAGCTAAATGAATTTCTAAAAATGGGAAATGAGTATATAAGTATCACTTAATTATCCTTATATTAAAAAGTGTAGACTTTTTTTCTACTGAGCATTTGGTTCAAGAAGTCCTGGGGTTAAAATTGTACTGTCTAGAGAGACAGTTTCTAGACAGCCCTCTAAAATGTCTCTTAAGTAAATTCAAAGGAACTTGGATGATTTGCTTACAAAAGCTGTGGCAATCCATTACCACAGAAGGACTAGATGTTCTTGAGATTTAATCTGCCAGTTCTGTATCTCGTGACATTAGGTAGAAATGAACTTGTATTTCTTGAGCTCTAGGTCTTGCTTTAGAAAGGCCCCTAAAAGGGGAAACTCAGATTACTCAAATTACATGTTACATATGCAGTCTTCAAGAAACTCTTGTACGTATTAATTATATTAACGCAAGCTTCATATTAATTGAGAAAATATTTTAAATTAGTACACATTATTTGATAACATGTTTTAAATAGTATACGTCATTTGTAAGGAGTTAAAATTATAAATGGCATCTCCTTTGAAATTCTTATTTTTAGGTATTAAAAAAAAGCATCAGAAAGCGTAAGTGAATATCTCATTCCACAACATACTCAATTGCTTGCTGTAGGACAATATATTTGAAAATCTTCCACATGCCTTACATATAGACACTAGTGGTTTAGAATTTCTTATTCTTTCATTCGGAAAATAGTTCAGCGTTTGGTGTGTGCTGGGCTTTTAGAAGTCCAAATAAACCCACTCTTTACTTCTTCAATAATACTTTCTAAAATGTAGAAGTTTAAAAGTCTAGATCTGTTTACAAAGTCCTATTTCTCATGGATCATCCCACATTTTTTAAAACGAGTATGACCAAGACCCTCTAACTTCCTGGGTTTAAAATGGGGTGTTGAGCTCTCCTCATTGGTCACTTATGGACTTTTCCCACATTTAATTTTCCTTGAAGACATCAATGAGTGCAAGATGATTCCCACGCTCTGCACCCATGGCAAGTGCAGAAACACCATCGGCAGCTTCAAGTGCAGGTGTGACAGTGGCTTTGCTCTGGATTCTGAAGAAAGGAACTGCACAGGTCAGTGAAGGGGCTCACCCTGGAGGGATACCCTTTGGAACTCTTGGTCTTAAACATGTTGCCACAAGGAGTAAAGCTATCCTGAGGCTCATCTGCTGCCACTTGCTGCTTTTGTGCAGACATCGATGAATGCCGCATATCTCCCGACCTCTGTGGCCGAGGCCAGTGCGTGAACACCCCCGGGGACTTCGAGTGCAAGTGTGATGAAGGCTACGAAAGTGGATTCATGATGATGAAGAACTGCATGGGTGAGTGCGTGACCATTTGATCAGCCCAGGGAAGAAACATTCCAAGAAGCTTTGGTGACTCATCGCCTATGTCGGTTCTTCCTGCTCCCCCAGTGCGCTGGTCTCCTGACCAGTGAGTCACGCATTGGACTGTGGCAGAGGGAGACTGACATGTGGAAGGAATGAGGGAATTCATGCTCTGGGGCAGCGGGTGGCCTCGGACACCAGGTATGGGTCCCTGAGAAGTGAGTTTAACACCTGGAATAGACACCCCAGGGAAGAGAGAACAATTCAAACGTAAGCTATATTAGGGGTCACGTTCTAGGGTTTCTGTTCATCAGTTTTAGCAAAGGAGATTGATTAAGATAGTTTCATTAGATCAGGTTCCCTAGCAACAGGACTGAGATGGGGGTATTTTTTGAGGGGGTGCTCTTAGGAGGAACCTGTAAGGAAGTGAGGGAAGCAGCTTAGGGCAGGGGAAGAAGAGAAGCAAGTTGTTCGACTGGATTTTAGCTTTAACCTGATCCCACAGGGGCCTTGGAGTGTGAATAGTACCCGAGGGCTGTCCCACCTCGAGGCCAGGAGGCTGAGATTTTATACTCCCACGTCAGTTCAAGCAGTTATTGGCCATGGGCAGCCCCCAGCATGGGAGCAGGGTGTAATTTCTCACCTCCCAGACATTTCTGAGTGAGGTGGATAGCGGTTCTCCAACAAGGACACCTGTGAGCCATTAGCAGCTAGAACTCCCAGCAACTGGGCAATGAGGGCACTGGTCTGGTCGTGGGGCCCTGGCAGGACGACCACCCACAGCTTCAACAGGGGTCATTTCTACTTTGCAGATGTTGACGAGTGTCAGAGAGACCCTCTGCTGTGCCGAGGGGGCGTGTGCCTAAACACTGAGGGAAGCTACCGCTGTGAATGTCCTCCTGGCCATCAGCTGTCCCCCAACATCTCAGCATGTATAGGTAAGAAGGAAGACCACCTACCTGCCGGCAGTCGTTCGGCCCACACCCCTGCCAGAGTCCGAGGCTTACGGCTGGGTGCTTGGTATTCTCATCTTCTATACAGACATCAACGAGTGTGAACTGAGTGCGCACCTCTGCCCCCACGGCCGCTGCGTGAACCTCATAGGGAAGTACCAGTGTGCCTGCAACCCCGGCTACCACTCCACCCCCGACAGGCTGTTTTGTGTTGGTAAGTTCTGTATGGTATGTTATTTATTTTCTTTAGTCTCTTTCGAGTTCTGTTTCCATCGCTAGTTACTTTTACTTAATCTTTCCCATTTTTCTGGAGGGAAAGGTCTTCTCATGGTGGCTCACGATCTTTAGATCTCACCTCCCCCATCTGTTTAAAGAACCAATTCAATGAAGGCTGTACAGTGTTTTAGCTCTAGCAAGTATAATTTGACCCATGCTGCTTTGACTAGTGAACGGTAGCACACGCTTTGTTTCTGCCTATGCACACCCAGGCACATCAGCCAGTGATTACTAAGTACCGCCTGAAATAAACGCAGCCTGGTGAGTGCCGGGAGGAAGACAGAAAGCTTAGGGTGTGATCTCCACCCTTAGGTGGTTTGGAGCAGCTCAGAGATTCCAAAGAATAATTATTGGGAAGAAGACCATAGCATGTTTATAGCTTACAATGCAATAGAGGCCAAGTCTGGCAGTCCTTAAAAATGAGGTTTTGTGGGACAAGCGTTTTGCTTTGTGGCTGGCCCTTGGGAGGTTTAGTTGTGCTGGGAAGAGCGGCACAGAAAGTCCCATGGCTTTAGAGTCAAAGTGAAACTTTGTAGAAACAGCCAGTTTTTGCCTGGTTTGAGGTATACCCCATGTGGAACTGCCAAGTCTCACATGGTTTCTACCCAGAATCATAAATCAGCCCAAATTCTTCTGAAACATGGCCCAGGACAACTCAGAACTCCAGCTCAGGTCCTTGAAAAGGACTGGAACCTCAGCCAAACTGAATGTCAAGTTTGTAACGGAATCTGTGACCCAGAGAATTTCACCCACGTGCCCATTGTTGTCACTGAGATATGTTCTAGCGCCCAGCACTTCTCCTGCATTGTGTGTGGCACACCATATGTTGTGTTCATCTAACTCCCCAACTGCAGTATAAATATTATGAAGGCAGGGAGAGTGTCCATCTCATTCACTGTTAGATTCTCATCTGTAGCACATAGTAGGTGTAGTTAATATTTGTGGAAGGAACCAAACAATGCAGTGACTTGCAGTTGCCCTGGGATGCTTTTATAATTTTGTATTTTGTTTTGTTTTCTTTGACCCATACATACCTGGAAACTTCAAACATGTGCCATCATCACAAACACAGAGGAAGGTGATATTATTTTCCTTTTTCTTAGACATCGATGAATGCAGCATAATGAACGGTGGCTGTGAGACCTTCTGCACAAACTCTGAAGGTAGCTATGAATGTAGCTGTCAGCCAGGATTCGCACTAATGCCTGACCAGAGGTCCTGCACTGGTAAGTCAGTTTTAACTTCCTGGGAACTCTCTCACTAACAGATCCCTATGTAGAGTGGTTCAGGGCCTGGGCTTTGGAGTCAGACAGTCCTGAATTCAAATCTTTGTTTTGTCACTCTTTTGGCTGTGCGTCCTCGATGAAGATCCTTGGCATCTGATCTCTCATCTATAAAATGGGGTTCAGATTGCCTGTGTGGAGGAGTATGTACAGCACTCAGCACAGTACCTGGCGCATGCTCAATAAGTGGAATATAAAATACATTTTCTTGATTGATCAGAGTTTTGAAGAATCTGATCTCATGGCCTATTTCAGTGCTACTCAGGGTGTGTTCCTCGGACGGGCAGCCTCAGTACCACCTGAGAAAGTGTTAGAAATGTAAAATCTCAGGCCCCACCCCAGACCTGCTGAATCAGAAATTCCTGCGGGGGCATCTCAGTAGTCTGTTTTCACAAGCCTTCCAAGTGATTTTGGATTTGTGCTAAAATTTGAGAACTGCTGGTCTGATTTACACTGCCTGTTGTATCACATGGGCTAGAAGAGCCATGTAATCAGCCGGAGGTGGGAAATGAAGTGGGTAATGTAGATTTTAATTTTGGCTCAGGTTAAGAAGACAACTTAGGTTTGGGAACCAAAGTTATTTTATTGGACCTAGTAAAATCTACGTTAAAAGCCCTAGATATAAATTTAGCTATAAAAATTAAATTTTGAAAATCTAAGCAGATACACTTATTTCAAGCATTTTTTACCTTAAAATATCTGTAAAACAGCAAATAATGGACATTAGGCATTTAAATTTGACAATTGGAAAAATAAGATTCATAGTCATTTTTGCATGATAAATCTGTATCAGAGATAAAAGTGCCAATTAAATGGTGGTCTTTTTTTTTTTTTCTTGAGTTTGGACTTTACCTAAATGGTTATTACATTTTATTAAAATTTTATTACATATGTAGTACTAGTAGTAGCTAATTTATTGAACACTTAGTATGTGTTCAAGTACTTGTGTTCACAAGTACTGATGTGCATTTTTTTTTTAATGATGGTGTTTTAAGTGCATGTGGGCCTCCATCCTGAACTGTATGTTATAAATCTTGAAAATGGTTCTCCCCTTGTTTACCCAAGATTACCTGATGGGATAATTTATGTAAAGTGTCATTTGGATTTCGGAGCTAACAGTCTTATGCGAGCAGGCTGAGTTTACTTGACTTGGGTCACTTAACTTTTTCATCAGTGATTAATGGAACCCTATCAACAACATGCCATCGTTGGTTTTATTCTCTGCAGACATTGATGAGTGTGAAGATAACCCCAATATCTGTGATGGTGGTCAGTGTACAAACATACCTGGAGAGTACAGGTGCTTGTGTTATGATGGATTCATGGCATCTGAAGACATGAAGACTTGTGTAGGTAAGCAAAAAAAGACAGAATTTTCCAATTTGCTAGTTATTCACAAGCACTGTTAAATTACATAAAGATTTGTTTGGGTAGTGAATAGAGCCTAAGGGAAAAGTAAGAATATTTAGGAGCATAGTACGAATAATAATCCAAAGCTAGCACTCCAAAAAGCAACTTTCTTGTGACTGTGATATGATGCTCTTGTCAGATATGTTGTATGGACTGAGCTAACCATTGGTCAACTCCAGTGACCAAAAGACATTTCTTTTATGTCTATGCATTATTTCTGTCCACTTAACCCTCCTTTTGCTGTGACTAGAGTTTAGGCTTTTAAATTGTTTGCTTAAGGCAAGCAAAACTTATTTCTGACAAGAATGCAATAAATTCTAGAATGGATTGTTTTGGAGAGTTTCTATTGCTGTCTTCAAATCTGTCAGACTTTTTAATGTAATATCTAATCTGCCTTTAATCCCGTTTAGTATATTTTTAATCTCAGACATTGCAGTTTTCACCTCTAAAAGTTTGATTTGGGTCTTTTTTTTTTTGATATCTTCTGTGTCTCTACTTAATATGGCCAATCATTTCTCTAGCTTTTTAAATACAGGAATACAGTTATAATAACCGTTTTAATGTCCTTGTCTACTAATTCTATCACCTGTGTCAATTCTGGATCATTTCAATAAATTGACTTTCCTCTTCATTATGGGCCATATTTTCCTCCATCATTGAATTTTCCTCCATCATTTTGCTTGGATGCCAGACATTATAAATTTTGCCTTACTAGGTTCTGAATATTTTTGTATTCCTAAGCTTTATTTTGGAACATAGATATTTGGAAACAGATCGGTTCTTTCAAAGTCTTGCTTTGAAGCTTTTAAGCAGCAGTTAGGGTAGGGCTAATTTTCTCTATTGCTGAGGCAAGATCCTTCTGGACACTCTACTCACTTCCCTGTGAATTACAAGGTTTTCCAGTCTGGCTGGTAGGAGAAGGCACAATTCTACGCCTTCTGGGAACTCTGATGATTGTTCCCTCTAATTCTTTTGGATGGTGCTTCCTCCAGATTCGAGAGTTTCTTTACACGAATATACTGATCACTACTCATCTGGGTGCTTGACTGGGACCCTCTGCAGATCTCTGGAGTTCTCTCTCCATCTCTCTCTCTGTACATCTCTTTTCTGTCCTTTACTCAGCCCTATGAACTCTAGCTACCTTGGCATTCCCCCTCACCTCTTCGACTCATGGACATTTCCTGGTTCCATCTGTCATCCCCCTCCCTATGCCATTGCCTTAAAACTCTCCCTACACAGTAATCTGGGGCATTTGTAGAACCCACCTAGTTTGTTTTTTCTCTCAGGGATCATTGTTTTTTGTTGCCTATATCGTCCTTTCTTGTTGTTGGTATTTTAGGTGAGAAGGTAAATTTGGTTCCTATTACTCCATCTTGGCCAGAAGCAAGAGTCTAGAAGTGAAATTTTAAAATCACATCCCATTTGTGTCTTTCAAAAACGCTTACCGAATATTTGTGAAGTCCTAGAAATTAAAGTGAATGTCATAAAAAAAGATAATTTTTAATTTGGGAAAGAAGTGAAGTTTGTAACTCCCTGCACTAAGACTACTAGTTTATCTATCTTTTAAGATATGGAACTAAAATGTTGGCATCATGCAGTCTGAATTAAAATTTTCATCTTGCAACAGAATATGCTGTTTGAAAAAGTTTTCTAGACTGTCACATAAACAGGCTCTATCCCCAACCTCGAGTCAGTCAGTTTATTTGATTACTTGACCTCCTGCTTGTGGCCCAGATAAAAAGCAGGTCTGCAGGGTTAGCCTTCAATGTAGGACGCAAATGTGAATTGGGCTATGTAAATATACTTTTTTTTTTTTTGAGTGAAAACATTTCATCTTTTCTATTTGTTTGTCATAGTTGCTTTATCTCAGGGGAAAATTTTCAGTGATATCAAACAAATGGTTATATGTATTAATAATATCTGTATCTTACAGATGTCAATGAATGTGATCTGAATCCAAATATCTGCCTAAGTGGAACCTGTGAAAACACTAAAGGCTCATTTATCTGCCACTGTGATATGGGATATTCAGGCAAGAAAGGAAAAACTGGCTGTACAGGTATGTTTTTTCAAATTGAACAATAAAACCATAAGTGGCTAAGAGATTGCTCCCATAATTATAGATTAACATAAGTTTTAAAACTATTAATATTTTAATTGCATTATAAAGCATTTTGTATAGTATCTTTTCATTAACTTAGCCTGCACTTCTCTGAAATTTGTCATACTTTAGATTGGATCTAAGGTGAGGTTTTTTTCCCTTTACCTGTGAAAAAAAGGCGTATGAGATAAATTACCACCATAAATAACACTATAACTATCAACATTTTATGAGGTTAAAGTAACATTTTTATATCAAAGTAGTGAACGTGCTAACTACCAAACATATCCCTTTATTAAAGCAGACCTTTCCCAATAGCCTCCATTGCCACCCCTTTCATTTAAGGTTTTATAAGTGAAATTAATTTTTAAAGAAACACATCCTATTGTAAAGCAATTATACACCAATAAAGATGTGGAAAAACCAACCCAACACATCCTACAATTCATATATTTCATCAAGTCTCATCAGTCTTCTAGTTTCTTAAGTTAGTGTGCTTTTGTTCAATTAAGTTGCTTTAGCCCTAATTAGTCTTTATTCGTGGGACTTAGCAAATCTCACGAAGTGAGAATTAAACCATTAATTTTGCTTGTTTAATACCAATAGCACATAAGAAGGTCTTTTCACAGTATTTGTAGGAGATTGTTCTGTTAAACATCAAATGGAAGCAGTCACTCTGAGTGAATGTTGTTCTTTCTAAGTGTTTAATTGATGTTTCCGTGCTTGAGGCAGTGATGCTTAGTACGTGGAGCAATAAAGTTTTACTGTAGTTACCTGTAGTAATAAAACAGATTATGGCCTATAACATAATTTAAAACATAATGGAGACCATGGTGGGCTTGAATTAGGTAACTGCATCATTTCTTTACAAATAATAGACTTTAATTTCAAAAGCCAGTTTGGCAAGCCATCGTGACTTAAAACGAACGTTAAAATATTTGAAGATTGGCAGTGCGGTACAGGTACAGATCCTTTTCTTAATTATATCAGCATTTTTCAAGAAAGTTCCCAATATATGCGTTATCATTTTAAACTGTTCAGTTATGCAAAGTTTCAAATACAGATATATACATCACCAATAAATTACTATTAGTTCAAAAATGACAGATTCTAGCCAAATCGTAAAAAGCATGTGGCTAGAATGCTTTCATGCTCACTATATTAGTCTTCATATGAAGCATGTCTAGGGGTCCATTCTGATAAATGGCACAGAGTTTAAAATCTCTAGTCCTCATGTGGTCTCTGGGGTACAAATGATGCTTATATCAGCATATCTGTGGTTCAAGATTTATTTTTAGCTTTCATTAAAAATATAGGACTTAGGGTAAGGGGTGTTGGTCTGGTAGTAATGCAGGGGAAAGTAGGACAGTTCTATATTGCATTTTACCTAGTAGAGGCTAATACCGTTGTTTGGCAAGGTTGAACTCACTGCAAGTCAACCCAGAGAACCGTGATTCTTATGAAGGGAGAAGTTAATCTAATGGGACAGTCTTCATTCCCCATAAGAAAAAGATCTCTAGAATTTCATGCTCCAGATTCCCGCTAACAGAGGCATGTGCAGAGGCTGACTGTTTTAGGCCTCTTATCATGAAGAAAGCTTAAATTTTCATGCAACATTAATATCATTTTAGGTACATGAGGAATAGTGCATGTAATGCCCTTGGCACAGTGCTTGGCATACAGTAGCTGGTCAGTAAATAGTAGCTATTGTTGTCCTTATAAAATGAGACACATAGACACAGTGTCTAGAAGCCATTTTAATTAAAACCATAACTTCTAGTCTAGCAAAATTCTGTACTTCTATTTACTGATATGCTTGAAATCAGTTTAGAGAAGGAAAATCTTACTCTGTATATTAAAAGGCTTGTTTTTCATAATTGAGTTTGCACAGATACTAAGACTATAGTGACGAGAGCTGTGTACTCCACATTAGATGAGATGACACCAGTTTTACATTAAGAACAGCAGTCTTTTAGTAAATTACATGAACAGTAACATGGATTTGAAGTCCAAGAAATATTCTGTAGCTTTCCCCAAGGGCCAACATCCCCCTTCCCACTTTTAAATTATAGCCTAAAATGATTTTTCAGTTGCATAAAGTTCAGCTAGTACTGTAGGGAGAAGAATTGAATTTCATGGTCCTTTCGATATCATAGTAGCATGGTATGTGATATTCTCATGTAAAGGAGTAGACCTCTGGATTTTATTCCTAGTTCTTTTACTGGTTCATGAGCTTGAAGAAATCACCAGGGTGCTCCACAGTTATGCAAGTGTTCCCCTTGGGTAAGCAGCCCTGCAGTGAAGTATGGAAGGAGAGGGTGTATTAGGGCAGGAAGAAAAAGAGGTTCTCTGTAAATCCTGCTATTAACAACCAAGGGTATCACATTTGATTGGAAATGACTTACACAAACAGGAATTGGCAGCAAGTTTGGTATACTCAAAAACAAGTTTTAAAAAATCTGAGCCAAAATGTTTTTTGAATCCCATGTAACTAGGGCTCTTTTAGCCTGCTTTTTGTTTAAAATTTGTGTCACTCACAACTTAGAATACCATCAGGTTACCTTGGTGATAGTATGTTAAAGACAAGTGTTTATAATGTCCCAGGCAACTAATGTAAATAGAGATATGTATCTTGCTTAATGGGATAAGCAAGCCTTACAACAAATAACAGTGAAGAACAGACCTGGAAATATGTTTTAATGACAGACAAGAGAAATATATCTACTTCTATTTCCGTACATATATAATATGTATACATACATATCATATGTACACATATATTTTAATGAGTACCTTGTAAAGGAATTATAAAAATATGTATGCTATTTCATAGGGAGGAACTTTGTTTCACAAGAACTTAAAAAATGTCCTCTGGGTTCCATTACAGCTTTGTCTAAATATTTCAGCTCCCTTGTCATTACTGATTGTTTCCATTTTAACAAATAAACATGTTTTTTTCCCCCCAATCACTTTAGCAGTGTTCAGAATCCACCCACCGACTTACATCCCCAGCCCACACAGATGTTAAGTGTTTCTTTTTTCTCCTTAAGCTTTGTTCAAATCGTGGATATGGCTGAGGGGAACGATCAGTTTAATGAAGGGAGAATGGACATTTTCCTGTAACCTAGAACACATCTCTTCTATCCTTGGCTTAAGGGGGCTGGATTACAGTTTTTCTGTGGCCCACACATACAAGGCTTCTGATGCCCATTCTACATAATTGTAATCAGACAACAAATTGAAAGAAGAACAACTAGGTTGCTGCTAGGTGCCATCCTTGGTGCGTCCTGGCTTTCTCATGCTAATCTGTAAGAATGCACCTACCATCACATGCTCACTCGCTCAGTCAGTGAGTAAGGCATACAATTAAAATCAGGATTGTTTTCATTTAAAATAGCAGGATTGCTGGGCAACTCCATTTCTCAATCGTTCAGCTTTTCATACAAGACGTGTTGCTGTGGGTATAGTCCGTGAAAGAGAATCACGTACTTCAAAACCACCAGCACTCAGTGAAAATTTGCCCTCATTTCCTTCCAGCCCCTTATCATTGCTAATTGTTCTCCACTGGCTGTTAGCCTGTGAAAACTCTGTGGGTGTTCAGTTAAATAGTCGTGGCTCAAATTTGGGTCCAAACTGAAAAATCCAAGTAGCCTTCACGTTTGGCCTCTCCATTCACCCTAACGCCCTCTTCCCCAACGCCTCACCAAGGAGATTCCACAGTGTGCCAGCCCTGCTGGACTAAGGTTCTCGTGACTGGTGCCCAGATGGCAGGAAGGCAGGCGTTTGTGTGGGTGACACAGCCTCTCCCGCCATGACTGTCAGAGGAAGCCAGAGCAGCTCAGAGCACAATCTCTTTCTCAAATGTCATATTCAAGTGGAACACACCCAGAACCTGTGCATGGGGTCTGCTCAGACCACACCCTTACCCTTCACGAGAGCCATGCAAGTAGGACCTTTGAGTCTCTGTGAGGGAGCTTTGGTGGGGTGAAGGAGGTTGCAGTGTCAGCCCTAAATTTGAATTTCTTTGCTTTTCTTGGCGTGTGCTTAATCTTAAAAAGGAATTTTCTGTCTGGAGCAAACTTGTGGGGGAAAGAGAACATTTGTACAGAGAGAGATGTTCTTGGCAAGCGTGTGCTATGTTTCCCTCACATTATTGAAGAGTGGAGTGTTTGAATATGGTGTTTTTGTTTGGTCGTTTCCCTTATGGCTTAGTTTCCCCTTCTGTTTGCTTTTATAACGAAGTACAGTCTTAGGC